>NC_141276.1:12201666-12820833 GCF_054856545.1 Hippocampus guttulatus
AATTTCGCGATGACATCTGTAAGGAATAGTGAAGTCAAAATCATGAAACTGATGCCTTTTTTTTCACGTTTGAAAGGAAAGTAACCTTTCATTGCAGTGCCCGAGCTCCACGACCAGTAGTCATGGTCACATCAACTCCAAAATTGAGTGATTTCAAGTCGATGCTCGCAATGATATACGTATATACATATTTTTCATCCTTTTGTGTTTTGGCAGAAAATGTCGTCTCCTTTAATTCATGACCCAGACAGAACTAAGTCAGTAAAACAATGTTTTTGTCTTACAAGATGACATTCCCTTCGGCGAGGTTTCAATGGAACCACCTTCACTAACCAGCAAACCCAAGAAAGCACCCATCAAGCCTCAGGTAAAACGAAACCCTCCAACGTACAATGCCAAATTGGCATGTCATGCGACCAAGTCGTAATACAACATGTTTCTCTCATCTGTTACCTGTTTGACCCATAGGCCGCTAAGGAACTTCTCCTCAACTCGCTTCTCGGCCACGCGCCGGCGCCCACCACCAAGCCGTCCATGGCCAGGCAGAGGATCATGGAGGAGGAGCGGCAGCGGGCCGTGCTGGCTTATCGGCAGCTGAAGAAACAGAGACAGCAGCAACAGGAAGAGGCCAGGACCGTGAGGCGCAAGGTTCCCCAGTGATGGGGCACCGCTACAAGATTATTTTTCCTCAAGTGACTGTGGGAATTTTGCAGTTAAATGTGATGTGGCTGAAGCCCGGCAAGGACGACGCATTCGCAACCCAAGGCTGAGCGGAGACATTTAAATGCTGTTATCTTGTCAAGCATTTATTTGTTGTTCGCAGGCAGTCAGTCCTCAGTTTACAATGGTATCAACGTATGAGGTTACGAATGGCGTGCGATGAAGTAGTCTGTGTAGGAATACATTCTCATACGACAAGGTACGTCGTAATTCTCGTCAAGTTTGACAATTCTGGCCTAGAAATGTTGGAACGGAACTCAAGAGAAACCGGACGCTGCTGAAGTGCGCTCAGCAATACAGTACTACTGAGGGCTGTGTTTCAGAAAACAAATCCATTGCATTTATTTGCAGGACTGTGGTGCCATGCTATCTAAACGGGATAATAAACTGTTTTTATAATGTCAAGAGGAAAGTATTTTTTGCTGCTCATATCATTCTTGTGAGCTGATGTCTCTTTGTGTTTTACCCGATCAAAATCAACAAACACGTTTGGTAAGAAAACAGCGAAACACACTTTAATGCGGCTTGGCTTCCAAGATGTAACAATTTCAATAGAAAATAAAGAAAAGCGACTGACCGGTATTAGTTCCAGACTCAAACTGGCGACACCTTTTTTTCAATATTGAAATATTTGTCATTTTACAATCTGCAATTGACTTTTAATTAGCTATTTATTTACAATATAAAGAGTAAAATACTAAAATGTTGATTTTTATTCATGATAAAATTATACCGTAACAAATGAATGTAACAACCTTTAATGATGCAGTGTTAGAAAAAACAGCAAAGTGATTGCAACAAGTCGAAATTCATAGCTATTCATAATGAAAATCAGTTTTTCATGTTTTTTTTTTTTTTGGTGTTTTTTCCCCCCAAAATGCTTGGCTGTCTCAGTAGGACCACAATGACCAACATTAGAATACAGCCGCAGGACCAAAGTGTTTGTACAATAATAAGGCAGAGTTTTTATTCCTAAAAAAGAAAAAAAAAACAATTTTAAGCCACTGTAACATTATGCAGTTTGAACTTGATCACTGATTTTAAAGACACGATTTTTGTTAAGTACTTCAGATTCATAATCTTTTGCACATAAAATTTGATTACAAATTGTGCTCAAGGGTTTGAGTACAAGCGGTTCTAAAAGACGAAATGCCAACGTACTCTTGCCTACTTAAATGTTAAATACAACTGAATTGTAATTAACCAGCATACTGTACTGGAAAGGCCCCTAACTGCCTGTTTAATGTATTTAATAATATGTGCGGTGTACTAGAAGTACAATACATTCATAAAAACATGTGTAAGCTGCTAGATGAGAATCAATCACATCCATGTTGAAAAGTGAAGCACTTATTAGCAGGCGGCAAGTCTATTTGCATATGTAATTCATTTGAAGGTTAACCCTCAATCCAGCAATGAGCAAGGCCTTTGTTGTCATCGCTGACCTGTGCCACAAAGTCAACAAACAGCAGCCAGATTGTACTTTGTCAAATATGGCGTACACCAGCATCATAATAGTAATGAGCGCCGCGCTGTTTGATCAGCTTTGACCAGCAAAGCCTTCAAGTGGCTGCTTGTGTTTATCCGCCTGCCGTCGCTGCGGTAACAAGGAAGCGCAGCTGTTTGTGAGGGCTCGAGTGTCGCATCTGCTGAGGTCGTGAAGTGGTGTCGCGCACGTGGCCGTGCATGTGCACCTGACAGCTCGAGTGCCCGGGAGCGGGCTTAGCCGGGTTGCCCACCGATGGCATCAAATAGTGCTTTTGTTTGCGTCCATTTGGATACATTTCCCTGCGAGCGGCATTTTTTTTATATGCATCTTTGGAATTGGAGCAGGCGGCCCGGAAGTCCAGTGGTTAGCGCGTTGACCTCACAGTGCAGAGGTCGTGCGTTCGATCCTGGCTCCGGCCTTCCTGTGTGGAGTTTGCATGTTCTCCCCATGCCTGCGTGGGTTTTCTCCGAGCATGCCGTTTTCCTCCCACATTCCAAAAAACATGCAAGGCAGGCTGATTAAACGCTCTAAATTGTCTAGAGATTTGAGTGTGAACGCGAATGGTTGTTCGTCTCTGTGTGCCCTGCGATTGGCTGGCAACCAGTTCAGGGTGTCCCCTGCCTACTGCCCTAAGACGGCTGGGATAGGCTCCAGCACCCCCGCGACCTTTGTGAGGAAAAGCGGATCGGAAAATGGATGGATGGATGGAATTGGAGCATCAAAAGCTAGAAAGCCTGACATAGGTTTTGCATTGATTATTTCACTTTCACTTTTTTATTTTTTATTTTTCACTTTCAATTAAAGAATTTGAGATCCAGTGCTTGTAGCATGGCAGTGAATTCAACTCACTTAACAACAAGCAGCGGTTTGGCAGATAGTAAACAAATATTTCCCCCACAAAAACCTCAACGCTGTTTAATGGCACTTGGAGATGAAATTTACTGTCAAAATAATTACAAAAGAAGTTACAATCCGTTCATCTTAACGAACAAGGCTAGCAACGATACAAAGCACCATAGACAAGCTAACAAACCACAATGGTGTCTTAACCCTTGAAGCTCATATCTTACTGAGCGGTGAAGGTTCTATGTTGCAAAGGCGTTCTCCAGACATTCCCAAACAGTTTTAATGGCTGCAAAGAGGTTTTCTTTTCGCCGTAAAATTTTGCAACCTTGAACGAACCCTGATGAAAAAGCATTCGCAAGGTGTGGCACATGCTTGCGGACCTTCGCTACTCAGTGAGATACAGCCTTTAAGCAGCGGAAATGTCAACACAATCGGATATGACAATACTCGCAGGCACAATATTATTTATGAAGTATGACTAAAATTACTGTGGTTTAAAATGTTTTATGACGGTACAAGAATTTATAATATATATTCCCGCTGAGGATATACTCAATGTTCCGCTTGAACGATAAGATAAGAAAACCTTTATTGTCTCACAATGGAGAAATTTGCCATGTACAGCAGCAAAGTTCGGAGGGAAAAAGTAGAAAAACAAGTATTTGCATGCAAAAAATAATCTTTAAAAAATGAACTTTACACAGTACAGAATGCAATATAAATATACAAAATATAAGATATAAGCATTTTGGAAAACTGGTTGATTTGGCGATACTGTTCATGATTTTCAATGAACAGTAATGTTAGTGAATCTTAAAAATGATCTTAAAGAGACCCTTAAAGCCCAGAATAAACGTTTTATTTGCTTGTATGCCCTCTTGGGAATGCGCTGCGATGCGACTCTGTCAAAAAAGGTAAACACAGCTGCATTGAGTTGTTGGATGCACAAATTTGCATTCATTTGATTGCCTGTTTTGTGACACTGGGTGTATTTTATGAAATGCTGCTTCCATGAGTGAAAATCGTTTTATTGTCGCTGCAAAAGTTTAGTTTCTTTCTATGCTCTTTTTTTGTGTGTGTGTGCGTGCGTGTGTGGGGTACTTGCAACCCACTCAGCTTGTTGTGTAACAAACGTCTCGCTCCATTCCACCAAATCGCAATGTCCTTATAATAGCACATTGTTTTGCAACAACAAAAACAAAAAAAAAAACAGTAACGCACCCTCCACCCGTCCCATTAGTGGCCGAGATTACATGGATTTATTGCCCGCTTGTCGTTTCCACTCCCAGTGGAAGGTCCGCTGCAAGGCTTATCGAGCCGACGCATGCAAATGGCAGATCACGTCACGCCTCACGTGGCTTTGCCACTAGCAACTGCCAAAACACACTTGTCACGACATTCGGTGCACCTGAACTGGCTGCAATCAGATCCAATGCAGGCGCTGTTTTGTAGAATCACCGTCGAGTAACACGACGCTTCATTCAGACAAACTGAACATCTATCTTTGTTTCTATAGGCAGAATTTCTGATTTCACTGTAATGTGCAGGTTTGCAATAAGCTGTATCTCTGGCCAGCAATTCTCACACAGCTTTATGAGGATATTACTTATTTTATTATTTCAAGGCACTACAGGATAAAATGGCGTTCAAAATGAGATTAACACGGTAATCCTTCAAACAAAGACCTCTTTCCTCACAAAAAATACATTTCATACCAAAAAAAAACAACAACTGTAAAATTATAACCTCATGATTGTAATAAAGCAGATCTGTGAATAATACAGTATGTCCTGGTGCAAAAAAAAAAAAAAGTTTCCATTTTGGGATTTTATGTAAACAAAAAACACACCGAACCAAAGAGCAGATTATCATCATGCCAAAATGGCCAAAGGCGGGCAGGCTTCTGTGAACTGCGTGCGTCAGATATGGTTGCTAAGAGGCCAAAGAGCCCAACGAGTGATCCAGGGAGCTTCTGCTGCTTCCGCCAGCGTTCAAAGATGAGGCCGAGGCGCGGCGCATCATCGTGTCCTGGTCCATCTGTGAGAAAGCACAATCGCGCTGTATTGAAGGACAAAATACGGGGGATTTATTTGGATATTTTCCAAACATTAATTGCTCACCTTGGTCAGACCTTTTGCGATCAGGGCGATTTCGGTGGGCTGGTACACGCAGCTTCGCAGTTGACCGTTATAAGCGCCGTATGGTGACACAGGCTTTGATGGCACTGATGATGAATGACGGCAGAAAGAAAATGCGTTCAAAACAAACGCAACATTGAAGACTCTTAACGTGTCTCGACAGTCAAGTCAAACTCGATTTATCAATGGCGAAGCAGAGTTTAACGCTCCCCAACCGCATCTATGCCAGTTGCCATCGACTCCAACCTCTGCCGTGCCATACAACCGTTGACTTGAAACCTGACTTCAGCCACATCACACATTCTATTTTCCCACTTCGGTCCATTTGTGGAAGTTTAATCTACAGTGAAACTCCTCTACAACGAAACCTACATGGGCGAAAATACCCCCTAGTGTGAAAACATCTTCATGCATTAAAACCATCCCCATTTTTCTGCTCCCCCTACAATGAAAAATCCCACTGTTGCGTAATACAAAATCTTTTTTTCTGCCCTTGCCTCGTAACGAGATTCATTACAACGAAAACAAGCCTTCCGCAAAAGTCTAATCCAACCTCAGCCTACAGCGACTCCTACTGCTTAGCTCGGAAATGGCAACAGCAAACATCACAGTGGCTTACACATGTGCAGTAGGACAGGAAGTATTTATTATTGTTCGTTTCAGACGCAGCATGAACGTTGCATTGCTAAAATGGCTAAAAAAAACGGATCTTTGCAGACCAAAGATTGAAGAAAAGAAAAAATGTAAGGCTTCAAGACAGGATAAAAGTAATAAAAATGAAAGCTGGAGGAAGCAAAGTAAAATATATTATGCAAGAAATTGATGTAAGTGAAAGTGAATGCTGATCGTAAATTTCACAATTTCTTTCCCTTTTTTTTCTTTCTACGTTGGCTATATGAAGTGTCAAATAAGTGTATGCGCATAGTTATGCACTATTGGAATAAAAATAAAGAGTACTCACACGTTTGTGTGTGTGTGTGTGTTTACATCTGAGATAAATTTGCTATCGTGAAAAGTCCCCTGTTGTGAAAAATTTCTTGCTGCAAACATTATTTCGTTGGAGAGGAGTTTCACTGTACTTAGATGAGTGAGCAGATTCCTATGGCACCTGCCGCGCACAAAAATGGGGACCACAGAATAATCGGTTGTGAAGCAAGCAATTGGTATTGTGGTAAAACTAACAGCGAAAGGATTTTTTCCCCACAAGGCAGTCCATGTTCACATTGCCCAAATATTGTCGAGTAGAAAACCAATGGCCCCAAGTAGGGATGCAATATACTGGAAAATTGACTGTAAACTGATCCATCCATTGGAATTTTTAAAATGGTAAAATGAATGGTAATTAACTGAGGATTGAGGGCTATGTAGCAAAAGGTATAATATGGCTCCTGTTACCTGTTGGAGGTTCCTCCATTGTGAAGGCTTTATTTTCCATGTACACAGTCTGGCGGTGTGGCTCCGGCTCCTTGTGAATGTTGTCGAACACCAAGCTCCTGGAAGGGTAGATGTGGTCGCCATCATGTGGGGGCTCCAGGTCCGGATCCCGCTGTGTCAGTAAGCAAATCTCCGGGATGGCGTACAGGAGTAGGAACACCCACGCGTTGGCCACCACGGCTACAGCCAGGGTGGGATCGTCCCAGCTCGCGTTTCCCAGCACTCGGTTCCCGCCGACGTACATGGCGATCCAAGCCATCCAGATGGCCACGGTGAAGAGGCCGGAGACCAGGATGAAAGCCGCGTCTCGGCGCCACTGCTTGTGCCTGTGCGTCAGCGAGGGCACGGACATCAGAATGGCGGCGAGTAGCAGAACCATCACGTAGATCAGCGCCATGACAAAGTCCTGGTTGGCAAAGTCGCAGGACAGCTCGGAAGCGTCCGTACCGCTTGGCGGGTTCCGGACAACTGTGATGAGGAGCCACTCGGTGTTGATGATGACCTCCACTAACCAGAGCCCGAGCGCCCCCAGGCACAGCATCCAGCTCCCGGGGCCCCGGCCACGCCTCCGCAACAAGACGAGCCACAGCCCGTGCATCACCAGGCAGGCCAGGCATCCCGAGAACAGGACGCCAAAGAGGAACCTCCGTGCCACGCAGCTGGTGGAGTCGCGGCCCACCACAAAGGCGAAGGCTAGCCCAAAGAGTCCCAGGGTGGAAATGAGAACGCCGGCCTGCAGGGCCACCGTGCCTTTCCTCTCCTTGTCCGTCACCAAGGGCAGGCAGGCCATGAGGATGACGAACAGCACGAAGGAGGTCAGCACGCCGGCGGCGGCGACGGCCTCCACCACCACCCCCCACACTGCCGCCAGGTCACACAGGTTGTAGTATATGGAGCCGATGCTGGTCCCGCATCCTCTGGGCGGGCCTGTCAATGCCATCGTTTTCTTGAAGGTAAGATGCTGCAAACACAAAATCTTCCACCTTTGTATAGTATTGATGCTTTCTACTAGGGCGGGGTGAGTAGCGATACTAAGTACAGTCATACCTCGGCTTTCGACCATAATCCGTTCCAGAAGGCTGTTTGAAAATCGATTTGTTCGATAACCGAAACCACGCTCTATTTTTTAAAAAAAAATTATTGAACACGTCTGCTCACAATGGAACGCTACACGAGGAAGTGTCACTTTTTCGTGTAAGGAAGACGAGAGGAGTCAAGTGGCGCATTTAAATGCGCTCAGTTTGGTCGAGAACCGATTTTCGGTCGTAATCCGAGGCATAAAAAACTAGAAATCTTTGGTCGAAAACCGATTTAGTCGAGAACAGAGACGTTCGAAAACCGAAGTTTGACTGTACTGTATCGGTATCGGGCCGATACATTCTTGTTTTGAGGTTTTGGCTCTCTGTGGAGTCTGCCAATACAGCCACCGATGCTTAAGGCAAAGAAAATCGGACATCGAGTAAGTCCTCCTCGGCAGATAATGTGGCAGTTTGACACAACAGCTAATCAATCATCATTTGTGTGATATGAGAGGTTTTGCTCATAATATTTTGTCATTGTGTTAAAATGAAGATGGCAAAGGCCCTCGAGGTCTCGGTACTCTGTTTGACGAGTACTAAGAGTGAATGTTTTGGTTGGCATCTGAAAAAAAGTGATATTGAGCATCCCTAAGTTTCTAGAATTGCTACACGGTAGTAGAATTAATCATCGTGATTGAATTATTATTTTGATTGTCTTTGGTTTTTGGTTTTTCATCCAAATGTTGACTGCATTTATGAGTTCAACACTGTGTTAAATTGGTTAGTGATGAACTACAACATAGCCGATGGGTGTTGAAGGGTGTATTTCTGCCGCCGCAAAAGGGAGATTTTTTTCGTCTGTGCCAATCAGTCGCTTTCGTTTTGATTGCGGTGTCCGCCTTCTAAATGTCAACTTGTGACATTGTGAAGGCAAAACCGTCAGCATCCTTTTATGACACTAAACAGACCGTCATGCATTTACTCATCATGCGCGGTCTGAGAATGACTGTTTTTGAGGATTTTAACCCCAAATCCATGAGAAATTTGCTTCGAGAAATCTGTCAGAAACTCAAGCAAGTGCAAAATATTACATATTTGATGTGATTTATTTTTACTGTTGATTTCAAACTAAAAGTAAAAATCAACATTTTCAATTTATGAGTTTGTATCCATTTGTAACACTGAAAGCCAATGAATATTCTCTTTTTAAAAGCATATTATGCATAAATAACATGAGCTTTTGGCGTCCTACCTGTGCAGCTCCAACAAGTGTCTGGATTCTTCTTATGATCAATCCTGTGTTGTTCGAGCAGATAATCCAACCAATTTCCTGCTCACTGACTCACTCTCCCGGTGGAATCGTGCAGCAGTCTCCCAATGCTCCCACTCCTCGTCTCAGGGGCTAGCGCGCCATTGTGTCAGCGACCCGCTGCTGGTCGCGTTCTGTCAACTGGAGCCGTCCGAATGGACCGCACTTCAGCGCCGCCGCGCCACTGCCACCCTCTTGTTAAGCGTCCGACCTCTCCTTTGTTGTTTGCAGCTTTGCATATTCTGCGAGATTAGGAGTCGGCCTGCTTATTTGTTCCAGGGCCAAACAAAGAGGCCACTCACCTGCTCTTGAACGGCTCGTTTCCACTCAAATTTGCCCTGTACCGGGTCAGAATGCATTGTTATAACGCACAGACCGATGCTGATTAATGGCCTTTTTATTATTAGCCTGATTAGCTCACTTTTGTGATGAGAGTTCCTCTTTTGGTTATCAGCTGATGCACATTCATCAGGTATGCAACCTAATCACTCGTATTGGTGTTCAGAGAAAGTACAAAATCTATTTTGACAATACATACACACACATACAGCACTAAATTATTGACACTTTGGGCACGATTTGGACAGTTTCACTTCGCGGTGTAGTCACCTTTGTTGCCAGCAGTTTAGAGTTCACAGAGTCTTGAGGGGGACAGTAAATGTGCACTTCTACAAGCTGTACACTGACTGCTTTATATTGCAGGAAAGTTTCATTTCTTCAGCGTTGTCCCATAAAGAAGCCATGAGGGGTATACACACGTCACATTAAAATACTCTTTTTACCATATAGTTTTATATTTATGCATTATGTGGGTAAATATGTGGCGCGTGTGTACTGTGTATATGTGACATAGGAGTGGATTTTCACCAAGTCCACTCCCACAGAAAAAAAAAAAAATCCTATCCACCACAGTCCTGGACCATAGTAAACAATAAATAAATAATCCTGCCCCGTCCTGGTTAAAATGACTCCCATCCCATCCTGCTCCTGTTCAGACTGACTCCCACTCCTGTACCATTCTTATTTTGGAACTCAGCTAAGTCACATTAATGAGATGAGATATATACATATATGTATATATATATATACATATATGTATACATATATATATATATATATATATATATATATATATATATACACACACTGTGTGTGTGTGTGTGTGTACGTGAAACTAATAACTCATCCTTTAGAAGGAGAGAGTGCTGCACTGTTCACCTAATTCAGAGCGCCACCTGATGGACAAATATCTCATAGTTCACATGACTGAATGGGATGATGTAACCAAAATGGGGATCTTTTTGATTGATCTGTTGAAAGGCAGGCCACTCAACCACTACTAATAACAGTATTTTAATCCCCTCCCCCCTCCCAACCCCACAAACACACACACACGCAATAAAATACAATCCATCTTTATTTCCACAGCACTTACACAATAGCTACAAAAAAATTAACATAAAATAACCATCGTAGCAGATCAACCATAGCAGAACACAACATAAAAGAAAGACAATAATACGATCGGAACAACTCTTCCTACGTACGCTCTTTTATTTGAAGTGGTTCTAGATGGAAGAGGAGAGAATCAAACTGTTCTTTCATCAGAGACAATCCTGTTGCAGAAAAGACACAAGGCATTTTCATTTGTTGTCAAAACAACTGAAAATTGCTGGCCCTCAGTGATATCATTTTAAATTAACTTGGTGTCGGTCTTAATCACAATTTATATTGAATTAAATGCATTAAAACATAATAAATACAATTCATTTTCCACATTTTTATTCATAGTAATTGAGCAAAATGTCATCACTTTCCCAACAAAAAGCATGGAAGAAATTTCATCTGTGCTGTATGTTACACATACGTACAGCACATTTGACAATAAAGTTGTATTCAATACAATTCAATTCAATGTTCCTCCAAAATGTTTTTTTTTAATCACATGCAAAAACACCAGATAAAAATATTTAACTTAAGGTAAAGAATACATTTTAAAGTTTTGCCAAATAGACCAGTCGTAGACAATGACAATATATATTTTAATATATCTTACTGATTTTGAGACACTGTCCTGTCAAGCATCTCGGGTCCAACAAAAGAATCAGGGTACATACAGTACCATTTAAAAAACAATATATATATGTATATTTTAACATATTATGAACAGTATGCTTGGAGACAGACAATTCACTTCAATCAAGTGATATTTCAACATGAAATTGGAAAAAAAATATGTTTGTATTAGACTAAAGTTTTGAATTAGAGGGTTTTGACAAAGACAATTGCTGTCTACTTATAATATTGACCTAAATTAACTGTGATTGACAATTGTATTTTATATACCATATTTATTTCATTGTGTGTATGAAATGAAAAGTGCATGTGAGTATTGTTTTGCAGTCCTGGTTTTGTTGGGGTTAGGGGGGAGGGGGCACATGCCCTCCAGGCCCACTGCAGGATTAAGGTCATCTGGGACACCTTTTTGTCTGAAGCTAGCTGGCATTTTGCCTGCACTAAAAGTCCTGTTTAGACTGCGTGATGGAGCCTCCTGTGGTGCATCGATCCCTCAATAGTCGATACAGGAATCCAGCAGTTGACAAGTTAGCCCCCCCGTGCCTCCACCACTTTTATTTTACAATATGGTTCTGTTCATAGATTCTTCATAGGAACCCATCACCAAGGACAAAGCAATGTGACCTTAATGAAGGGCATCCCATTCCCACAGGCATGCAACATTGCAGTCAGACAAATAAATAGCACACAGTAGCTTCCAATTAATATCAAATACGATACTAACACTAAACCGAGTCTTTCCGTTACAATTTATGAAGAGACTCCTACGTTTGTAGGAAGACCATACCTGGCGAACTCACGAGACTGTACTTTGCATTCTTGATATTGAAAAATGGCTACCCTTTATCATGACAAGGAAGTACGTCACAGCTGGAGGAAATGTAGCTCACAAGTACACAACCATTGCAATTACAAAGACACTACCGCCCGAAAGAAGTGTGCTATTTGGAAGACTGTACTTTCCCAGTTTACAAGACCGTACTCTACGTTCTTGATATTGAGAAACGGCTTCAAACTAGCTAGCTTGCTATCTCTCCATCTAGTTAGCTAGCTTGCTATCTCACTGGCTAGCTTGCTACCCAACATGCTTTCTGTCTGTCTGTCTTTCTTTCTCTGTCAGTCTTGCTGTCTGTCTCTCTGTCTCTCTCTGTATCTCTCTCTAACTGCAGTTAACATGCATTAAAATGAAATTTAGAATTGATTTTAAGATTCGTGAAGAGTGACAAAATACACCTAATTTTGGCTAAATGGGGAGGATATAACAATAGAACACCAATTTTCACAGCATTATGAAGTCACGGAAAGCTGCCTCTTTAAAACCTAAATGGGATGGAACCCTATTCGTCTTGATACATATTCATGATAGCCTTGAAAATCTCCTGAGCCCATTTATAGTGTAATTTCCATACAGACTCCGTAGTCCAGTCTTGTTGCAGTTGTCTTCATTAAGGCCACTCGAGCTCTCCTCTGGGAAACGGTTAGGTTATTCATTATGGCGGCTTTGTTTGGGGTCTTGCTCTTGAATTTTTCTTTTCTTTTCCTTTCTTTTCTTTTCTTTTTTTCCACACTGCCCACCTTTCCTCTATCAACGTTTTATTTAATTACCACAACCGACTTCTATCAAAATTGATGCTACACGGTCTGTCTCCAACTGGGCATGGCACATTTTAAAACCCTAAATATCGTACATTTGCATTTGATTGGACTGATGGTTCAGAGGAATGCAGGAACAGTTCTACTGTTCTAGACGTGAGATAAAACAATGTATGTCAGATTTTTGCTCCCAAGCCAAAGCCAAAAAAAAAAATGTCTGAATGACGACTCATATCTCAAGGTACAGCCTTAAAGATGGATTCATCAAACAGGTATGCACAAAAAGGCATGCAAAGGACATTCGATGTAGTAAATTAACAACAAACTGGCCCAGCGTGTCCTTGAGGATGCTCTGCGAAATGTGTCAATCACAGCAGATGGCTTTATGTAAATGTTACCAAAACGCAATGTGATGATAAGCAATCCTGATTGACATATTCAGTTTCAATAAACCCGAGTTTTGCGTAAATTGAAATGAGCAGTGCCTGCGCAAATCGAATTATCCCTCCATTAGTTTGGTAAACACTGTCATCAGAAAAGTAATTACTCTTTCCAAAAAAAAAACAGGAAGCCCCATAAATGGATTATGAAACTTGATTGACTGCCACTAGCTGAGCAAATTGGAGCCTTGATTGTATTTGGCGGATAGTCTCAGTGGTAGCCTGCTGTGATTAAAGCACTAATGTCTAGAGAGAGAAATATAAAGAACGTTTTAAAAATTCCAGATACCGTATGTGCATTGTTTTGCGTGTACCATTAAAAGATGAATATCGATTGCTGATAGCACCTCTCACCCCCCCCCCCCAAAAAAAAAATCAAAATCAAAGCCGTCGCTATGGCAACGCCCCTGCCAGATTCCACCAATCAATGGAGTCGGCCGAGGTTTGCGAGATGCGCCAGCGAAAGGCAGGCGTCCTACATAAAGCGTGCGGGACGGGGAGCCAGGCGGCTCACGCACACATACACACACACACGGGGCATCACACCTCTGTGCAAACAACACCGCAGTGAGAAGACAATTGAGGAAGCGAGATGATGCCCTCCCGTGATCTAGGCTTGTTTCTTGGGGTCTCTTGGACCAGTCTGCTCCTCTTCAGCCACTTTATAGCAGTTAGAGGAGGTAAGAGGACTTTATTTTTACAAAACTTTGCCATATTCTGCATTGTTTAGGGATGCCGTGTTGCTCTGTCTCAGTTCAGCCCCCCAAAGTGTCAGTGGGTAGTAGGGCAAGGCTTGAGTACCCAGCCCCGAAGCAGGGGACTGATGGCTTGCTTGTCTATTCCACTCACGCTGCCCGCATGCAAGACACGCGAGTCCATTTGCTGGCTGGCTTTGTGCCGACCCAACAATACATTAAGGAGGCTGAGGAGGAAGGAAAGGAAATGAGGACACTTTTTATTGATTTTTGACCAAACAAATCCACAATGGTTTCCTCGAAAAGTTCATCATAAGGGTATGATTTTGAAGTATGAAGGGGGTCTGTCAGTTTCTGTTTTAGTAAGAATAATTTCATGGAGGTTGCGGCACAACAGATCTATTTTGCGTTGGAAGAATTGGAGTCAATTGCAAAATGAAATGTGTAGCCATCAACTTCAAGGTTTCTCTTCATTCAAGAAATATGTCTTGTTTTAAGGGGCAGCTACAAATATCAAGACAAAAAGTAGTATCTTGGATCTTTGGCCAGATTTTACTACCGTGGTGCCTTGAGATAAATGGAGGGTCGACATCACAGTGTAGTAGAATGCAATTTTCATTTGGTAGAATGAAACCACTGGAAAGCAAAGTTTGCCGTCGTCATGCCTGTAGTTCATTTTCATCTCTATCAATAAAACCAAATGTGTACAGTATATATAAAATAAATCTGGTATTGTTTATTGTAATTCAGATGAATTTATTGCTTGTGTTGGTTCAGAAATACATGCAAGGAGAACCTTGAAAAGAAAATTGCATATTGAATTGCAATAGCGAAGGGAAAAAAATTGCAATTGGATTATCTTTCAAAATCATTTAGCCCTGAACGCGAGTGACCCATATTATGAGCCGGCATTTTTTTTTAGCTCAAACTTGACATATGAGAGCTACATGGTGGCAGTGAACTCAACTCTAATACGGTTAGAGGTTGCTCCAAAAAGAGGCCTCGAGCACTTTATTGCCACTCCCAGTTGAAATTTATTGTCAAACTAAACATTAAATGAAGAGAATTACTCCTTGTGTGTTTAAAACAAGCACATGGCTTCTTCTTTAGTCCACTAGCCTCATGCTAATGCTAGCACAAAATGGAAAACGCGTTTATAACCCTTCAAGCAACTGATGTTTGAGCACAAATGCTATAGAATCACATTCAGACATTCACTAAAACGGTACTCACAGTCATATATTCTTTATCCTTTGCGAGGAGCTGAGCTGTCTGTTCTGAACAGACTGACTTAGTTCCCCATACGGTATATCCCTTTCGTTTGTCTTTTCCTGCCCCCAGGTGGCCAAGGCCGTCAGCGGCACAGCGGCCTCTGAACCGATGTGGCAAATACGCTTTCATTCTATATTATTCTATGTAGTCATGTCCAAGTACAATGAGCATTTTCTCTTTAGAAAAACTCATTCAATTTTCATAGCCGAATGAGACTTCTCATCTCACAGTTACTTGTAAAAAAAAAGAAAAAAGAAAAAAAAAGGTGGGTTAAAGTAGAAGTAATGATGAAGTGCCACAAAAGGAAAAAATATGATCTGCTCACAAAACAGACAATAACAAAGTACTGTATTTCTACTTTATTACTTCCCGCCACTTGTGTGTCCACAGCTCCAATGAAGCTGGACGTGCCCCCGGACACGGGCGCCACCATCCTGAATCACTCCATGAGCCTGGTGCAGCGTATGGAGGGCTTGCTGGCGGCGGGCAACGGCAGTGACGTCACCCTCCGCGTGCACACTGTCGGCACGGATGAGGTGAAGGTGATCCAGGCCCACAGCCTGTTGCTCTCCATGCAGAGTGACGTGTTCGAGGAGCTGCTGCTCAGCCGCAACAGCAGCACCCTGGTGCTGCGGGAGCCGTCCGACTGCGCCGCCGTCTTTGACAAGTTCATCAGGTGAGGAGGACTGCGTCAAAGGCAAGGTTCACATGTTGGTGTGAATGTGCCTGATGATGGTTTATGAGGGACTGGCTAATGAAACGACTTTTCGGTTGCTCGGATTAATGGTAAAGATGTGCGCTTTTGGCATTGACATCAGCTAGCAGGCTTTCCATTATGTTTTGCTAAATTACTCATTTCACATTGTGGGCCACATACGGCCTCGGTAGATGTCAAGTGTGCCGGACCATTAAAAATGATACCATACTCTGCTATAAATAACCAAAATAACATGTCTTTCCTTTGTTTTGGTCTAAAGAAGCACAAAAACACTAGGAAAATGTTGACATTTAATGAACATATCTTTTACAAAACATTTCATGAAGCACCTAAGATTTCCTTAGACAAATGTGCAATTTACTTTTATCATTCACATATATGCATTGCAACTGATCCCACTGACTGTACAAAGGCACATAACCTTAACAAGTAATTGGTATTGAAAAATATAGTAATGCACTTTTAAGATTAAACGAGATTTATAAAGAAAGGAATTTTTCAACCATTTACACGAGCATATAAAATCTAAATGTAATCCCTGTCTACACCTTACAAATTAAGGAGAGTGCTATAATATGTGTAAAGAATAAAGTATTCACGTGTCCTTGATAGCATCTGCTGTGTTGGGTCTGTCTCAGTGACAGACTGAGACTGCTGTTGTCTTTTCCTCTGATCAAAACAGTGTGTCTCCCTAGCGGATATTCCATGAATTGCACCTTATTAAAAATATTCATTCCGTGTCTTTTATGCATTTTTTTCACTTTTAAATTATCCTGCGGGGCTGATCAAACCTCCTTGCGGGCCGGTTCCGGCCCGCGGGCCGTATGTTTGACACACTTGCTCTAAGGGAATATATGGCGGCATCATGCCAAACACAAACTTTTTTTGGTTGTCATTTTCATGTCAAGTCAGTGCTAGTCAATCACTTTATGCCACCTGGCAATTTACCCGACAGTTAAAAGAGCGCTGATGGTTTTCATCATGGGACATTTGGGAGAGCATAGCAAGCTGAAAATGAAGTTTGAAGAGATTGATTTGGAAGTGTTAGTCCAAGACAAACATTTTACAGAGTTGCTGAATTTTGGTGAAGCCAGCAACTGCATTAAAGCTGTCGGTTAAAATGTTCAAATTGGGTATGTGTGCACCCAGCTTCAGAAGGTCCACCACATTTATGTTGATTTATTTACATTGCCGTGCGTTTGAGGCTCGCAGTCTAAAACAGGAAAGTGTGGGCTTCTGGGTGACTCAGTTGGGAAGCTTCAGTGTAGACGTTTTTCAATCATTTTTCCACTGTATGTGTTTATGCAGGTACTTGTACTGTGGAGACGTGTCTGTGCGTCTTGACCAGGCTATTTCTCTGCACAAGCTGGCCAGCAAGTACCACGTGTGGAGCTTGCAGCAGGGCCTGACCCAATACATGACCCAGCACTTGTCGAGCGAGTCCCCCACGGGCCATGTAGTCGGTTGGTACAACTATGCGCTGCAAATGGGGGACCTGGCCCTGCGGGACAGCTGCCTGCAGTACCTCTCGTGGAATTTGTCCTCGGTGCTGCAGAGTCAGGAATGGGGCTCCATCAGTGAGGAGCTGCTCCTCTCCTTGCTCCAGCGCTCGGATCTCATCCTGCAGACTGAGCTGGAGCTCTACGAAGCCCTGGAGGCATGGATCGACCGGAACCAGCCTGTTGGCAAAACAACGGAGTCGGCTCTGAGGTTGGTTCGCTACGGCATGATCCCCCCTCAGTATCTCTTCCGTCTGCAGAAGCAGTCACCCCTCATGCAGAGGTACTATGAGTCCGTCCGGGATCTTCTCTACCTGGCCTTCCAGTTCCACTCTGCGTCTCCCATCACTTTGGCCAAATACTTTGACGTCAACTGCAGTATCTTCACACCCCGAAACTACCTGTCCTCCTCCTGGGGCTCCCCTTGGATCATCAATAGCCCGACGCGTGACGACCGCAGTTTCACCTTCCAGACGCAGCTGGGCCCTAGCGGTCACGACGCCGGCAAACGGGTGACATGGAACTTGCTCTTCTCCCCTCGCTGGCTGCCCCTTAGCGCCAGGTCCACCTACAGCGAGATGGGCGCCATGCAGCCAACCCGCACCGATGGGGGGCGGCCAAGGATCATCGTGACGCCGGCCACGTCCAGCTCGGACTTTGCCGGGGTGAGCTTCCAGAAGACGGTGATTGTGATGGCCAGACAGCAAGGCAAAGTAGTAGTCCGCCACGTCTACAACTTCCACCAAAGCACGGAGGAGGTTGGAGACTTCCTGGCGGGCGCCGACCTGCAGCGCCGCGTGTCCGAGTACCTGATCGACAGCTCCCTCTATCTGCACGTTGTGATAAAACCGCTCTACCATACCCTGCTGGTCGCGAAGAAATAAATCATAAACGCGCATGCAGTTGTACTTGTGTCGCAGCATACACACATTTTTCATTACTGTGTGCGTTAATAGTCTTCCAATTATTTACCAAAAGAACAAAAAGGACACACGTTTTATAGTATTTCATGCACAAAACAACGCAAAAATCCTTGTACTGTATTTTTTCAGGCAATGCGTAGTCTGGTAGGTTTTTCTTTTTCCTTGAATGTATTCCTTTTATTGCTTAGTATTTCAATATGATGTCATACCTCTGTATTTTTTAAATATTTATTTTATTGCTAGTCAGGTTTATACGGAGCCCTTAAGGTGACGTGGAAGAAAAAAAACAACTTCCGGAACGCAAATTGTTTTATTTTCTTCCTTTAAAAATAAAACAAACAAAACAACAACAACAAAAAATATATATATATACACACACACACACATATATACTGTATATATATACAGTATATATATACAGTATATATATGCACATTTTTTTTTCTTTGCAAGGGAAAACTTTTTGTTTTTCTTCCATGTCACCTTAGGGGCTCCGTAGGTTTAGATGTTTAGTTTATAGAATGAATACAAAGTATTAAGTTACATCTACACATATACGCAATGGAATTACAATGTGTTTTTGCCTTCGTTTTTTTGTTCAGTAGTTCCCATTAATAATAATTGAGAATTGGATTGTTTAGTTTTACTTCCCCATTTATTATTGACATGTACATGTACAAGTCAGCACGTTGCAATATTCTTCTCATTGTATGGTGCGGAAAAACTCAAAGTTCTAAGACTTGAGTACAATTTATGACATTCTAAACATTCCAACGTATTTTTTGTTATGATTTGGTGGGGCTTGACGATTAAAACACATATTCACAATAGTCAAAATATGAACAACTTTATTCTGGTTATTATGGGAGAAACTGTGTTTTAAGCAAAAAAAAAAAAAAGTATTCCTATCGCGGGGAAAAAAAATCCCAAAGAGAATACCAGTTATAATATTACAACTTTATTTTCATTATACCATAGAAAAAATATGTAATTATATGAGAATTAAGTCGTCAAAATAGAGTAGTTGCATGATACATTGAATTTGATTAGCAGTATAGGTAATGGATGGTTTGATATTGGATGTTTTTTTTTGGTGAGCCAAAGAACATTTCAGGAATAAAATCATTTAGACAAGATGCATGAGTCGTAAAATTACCTTATTCCAGTAGTATGAGACAAAAAAAATTATTTGGAGACCATGATTGCATATTGAAAATCATAAAGTTGAAATATTACACCTTTGCTTTTGTTACAGTTGGGCTCATAAGTTTAAATACCGAGTCATAATTCGTGAAATACTGACAATCTTTAGGAAAAAATATCTTTAATATCTTTGTTTAATTAGAATTCCATTTCAAATAAAATGAATTTGTTCTGCTTAATAACTAGTGTGTGTGTGTGTGTGTGTGTGTGTGTGTGTGTGTGTGCATGGGGGGGGGGGGCTCTGTATGGCTTTCGTGGAAGTAAACGCCAACTCCCAGAGCGCTTCGCGGCATAACCGGAAGTACGTAATCATTGTGTTGGCCCCCTCAGCTGTCAGACTTTGGCCACCCTAAAAAGTGCAGGGTTTTTTTTTTTTTTTGTGTGTGTTGTTAGCAAACTTACTCGAAGTGTGGAGCCCGTACTGCCTTCAACCCGAACCGTGCATCTGCTTTCTAATCGCCCGCTGAACGCTCGCCTTAGCAGCTGGAGGCGTTCGGAGCGCGCACAAACGAGGCATTTTTATTTCATTTTTTGCTTTCATCGCTGCTGCTAGTTTTTTTCCCCTTTCTCTGCACGGGCAGCCTGCGATCCTGAGCGGGTGTACGGGTTCGATGCGGGGAGGGAGGGAGTAGAAAAAGGCAAAAAGTCTTTGTGCTTCCCTTCCCCCTCATCAAAGCATAGGGGAAATGTCTCTGTCCAAAGGAGGTATGTGTGTTTTGGTTTTTTTTAACCTCCCCACAACACTCACTCATGCTACTTTCTCCCTTAGGAATGCATATATATGTATGTGTGTGCGGAAGTCGTTTTTGTAAGCTAGCCACCTTTTCACAAATGAAAGCACGCCAGGTGGAAAGCTTTGCACGGTGCAAAAGAAAAAACGGCAAGAAGACCCGAGTCAGCATGCCTGGTTGACTTTGTGTTGTGCAAAGACTGTGGGTTCGGAAGCTAGCCCCCCCACTGTTGACATGCTAAATAACATTTGCAGCTAGCATTGTGGCTAGGTTCTCTACTCGCGTCTCTATTGTCTTCACATTGTAAATTAACGTGATTTCTCGGAGTGGAAAAAATTAAACGTCTCAACTTGAAATAAACGGGAAGGAGTTATTAATTTTAGTTTAAAAAAAAAAGATAGATAGGTAGGTAGATAGAATGGCGACTACAGGTGTTCGTATTTTTGTCGTCGTGACGTATGACTCATTGGTTGTGATTGATGGCTCCAGTACGTCAAAGAACGGTTTGCCTCGCCTTCGTGTATTTTTACTCGAATATTCTCTATTGTTATGTTTTGCGGAATGTTAGTGTGTACAATGCGGAATGTAATGCGGAATGTTAGTGTGTACAACGTTGGAAAAAATGGACATCGGAAAAATCAAATAAAGGTGCTTTCCTCTGCGAGACACACGCTCACACACGCGCGCGCGCACAGGATGATGATGTCGTCAATTTACATTTCAAGTTCACCGCTTGTGCTGTTACACAATCATTCTAGCGTTACCATGGTGGGGGAGTACACACTATGGCTCCCTTTGGCCTACCAAGGCATGTTTTGACTTGTGCTGCGACTCTTGTGTTGACAGTCGGCTGGATGCAGGCAGCTAGCTGCTGCACAGGTTCTCTGCTATGATGATGATGAATACAGTTGACCCTCTGCGAATACTAGCCACCTCTTCCAAAATGTTTGTAATAACCTGTATTACCAGTTTAAGCAATAAATGTACCTCATACCATGATCCCCACATACTTTAATATCATTTTATACTCATCTTACAACACTACACTATAAACTAAATGGCTTGACCCCTCCCCGACATACAAAGAAAGATGTTTGATCAACAAACTGTAGTTTAACAGAATGACAAAGCATCGTGAACACAGATGATAATTTGCAGATGTGTCAAACTGTCGAAATGTAGTGCCAGTATTGGCTCGGAGGACTTATTCAATGTCAGATTTTCTTTGCCTTAAGTATTGGGATCGGCAGCCTGCACAATAACTGATACTTAAAAATAAGGCCGGTATTGGCCCACTACTCTGTATCGGTATATACCCATCTCTAGTTAATGGAAACCTATTCTCCATTATTCACTGAAAATTCAGTGAATAATCTATTAATTGTTTTGTGCTCCTGAACCTGAAGCACCCTAAAATGCCACAAGATCGTGGCAAAAGATCTGCCTTGATGCCAGGGAATGATGTTAAAGTGACACAAAATGAATGAGAGACGATTCTAAACATTCGCGTGGGGACTCACGTCAACAATTCTTTTCCCCACTATTTTGGCCAGGGCTCTGTCCCGATCCCGCTCGAATAGTACTTCCTCGACATCAGTTACTACTTTCCTTCAGAGCTTTGGCGCCATCTTGTGATTAGGTGAATTTGTGAATAGTGAGCTGCGAGTAGTAGTAAGCTCCGTAATTACAATGTCACGTTGGTAACATCATGTTCGCGGAAGAGTAGCTTGCGTTGGCCACCTTTATTTGTCCAACACTGAGGAAATTTACAGTCTACAGCAGCAAATTTGGGGGGTAGAAAGAAGATGATCAGGTGTTAGTGGTTAACTGCTCAACAGAAGGGACAGTAAGTTGTTTGTGATTGATATGTGTTGAAAAATCTGGAGAATCTGTCACTGAGTCAGAAAATGTAGTGTAATGCATGTAGGAAAGTAGTAATAGGTATTTGTACAGTTATTGTCATTTGGTGAACCCAGCATGAGTTTTTCAAGATATGAGTAGTCACTTAGATGAAAAGTTCTTCAAAAAAGAGGCTTCAAGCTGTTTCTTTATTTATTAGTTTACTCTCAAACATAACATAAAACAGCGAGAATTTACATATTATGCCTTTAAAACACCTTTGCCTTATACGAAAGTCCACTAGCTAACACGCAATTGGAGACATCATCAATGTTGCTGTATTTATAACTCTTTCAGCAATGGACACATGTAGACAGATAATATAACCATACTCACAGGCTTTTATTGTTTTTTTGTCCTCTGCGTTTCAATTGGTAAATATGATTTAAGGAATGTTTTGAGTCCAGAGCGTGATCAAAGAATGCATGAATGGAATTTGTAAGTCAAGGCACGACTGAATTTTATTCTTATTTTTTGATAGATAGCAAGTAGCTGGTATTGCTGTGGCATGTTTGGACACTTTGGGTTCTCCCCCAGCAGCACACTTGACAGGGCGTGTGGAAGATTATCAGCACATGAGTCATCCAGCGTGGATGTGTACAAACCCACTGCGAGAAAAGCTTCCTGACAGCGATCTGCCACACGGGCCTTTGGCACTTTGAACTCAGAGCAATCCAGAAATTCTTCTTTGGTCCGACGTCTCTATCACGCCTCCCTGGGTGTTTTCCGTTTGCCGGCCTCAACAAAGACATTTGACCCCCTGTGTTACTTCTTTAATCGTTTAACCGTGAAAGATTATTAGGGATACATTGAAAGGAAAACATTTTGAGAAAAAAATATTTACAAGAAAAGAAATTGTAATACTTTGAAAATAAGGTTGTTATGTGGATAGAAATAAGCTGGAATACTGCAAGAATCAAGCTGTACTTTTTCAAGAAGTTGAAGCCTGACAAGAATTACTCTGTGTGCTGAAACATTAAAAAAAAAACATTATAAAAAAAACAATGACAGTGAAGTTGGGATGTGCGTTAAACATAAATGAAAGCAGAATACAATGATTTGCAAATCATGGTGTACCTATATTTAATTGAGTACACTACAAAGACGAGATATTTCATGTTCAAACTGATCAACTTGATTGTTTTTCGCAAATACGCGTTCCCAATTTTATAACGGCAACATGTTCCGAAAAAGATGGGACTGGATCACATTTACCACGGTGTTAAATCACCTTTTCTTTTAACAACAGTTTGGGAAGTGTGGACACTAATTGTTGAAGCTTTGGAGGTAGAATTCTTTCTCATTCTTGCTTGATATACTGCTTCAGTTTTGGGTGTTCATTGTCATATTTTACGCTTCATGATGCGCCACACATTTTCAATGGAAGACGCGTTTGGACCGGAGGCGGGCCAGTCGAGTACCCGCACTCTTTTATTACAAAGCTACGCTGTTGTAACACCTTCAGAATGTGGTTTGTCATTGTCTTAAGCATAAAAAAGACATAGTTGGATGGCAGTGTATGTCTCTCCAAAACATTTTTGTATCTTTCAGCAGGAATGGTGCCTCGACAGATGTGTATGTTTGCCATGCCATTGGCACTTAGTCAAGTCAACTTTTTTTGTCAAATATGCTCGATGTGCAACATACAGCACCGATGAAATTTCTTTCTATAAATATAAAAAAATAAGTTGTAAATTTATGTTCTTCATTTTCCTTAATTTTCAGGGAAAGCTTCTAAAATCAATAAAAATCCTTAAAAATGTATTTTTATTCGAAAATAAAAGTCAAAGTCAAGGCCCGGGGGCCAGATCTGGCCCGCCAAATCATTTTATGTGGCCCCAAAGTAAATCAAACATGTAAAGTTCCATGTTGCTTGCTAAAGTCTGAACCAAAATTTCAAATTTTCATATGTAATGCACAATAATAGTCATGATTCTTGACTTCTGATTTCAAAACAAATTATTGATCAATTTGTTGTGCGCCGTGTATGCAATATGTGGAGGGGGTTAAACATTTGTATGGTTTCCCAAAATTCATAACGGCCCTCCAAGGGAAACTGTAACTACAATGTGGCCTGTGACAAAAATTATTTTGACACCCCTGGGTTAGCTGATTGCCCCTAAAAATAAAGATGTGCCCTTCCTTTGGCAGCAATGATTTGAACACCAGCACAGTGATATGTGGCTTTCTGTTCAGCTCGCATATTGCTGAGCGGGAATTAAATCCACTGTGAATACCCTGCGGAATGGAGAAAAGTCCTTAAAAATGGCAAAATTAGCCCTCAAAAGTCCTTAAAAGGTCCATAAATAAAAAGCAAATGGAAGTGGGAACCCTGGTGGTAGCTGGGAAAGAATGATTGGTGTTGCATGCCGTATTCTCGACAATATTTTGGGGGGGATGGGGGGATTGAATGTTGTCGTTTTCCATCCATCAACTGTGGACTCTGGCGCCGCCCCAGTGGTAACTTTTAGCAATGCGCCAAGCGCACGCACAATGACATCATAGCACCCCAAAAAGTACCTCCGACAGTTGCCGCGTTTTTGGGCGGGCGCCCCACTGCGTGCGCACGCATACGTAGTATGTGACCATCCCGCTAGTCTTTGCATCACATGCAGCATTTGTTGGGTGAAATTATTAGGTGCGCTTGCACTATAACCTTTTGCAAAGAGAGAAAATGATGCTGGTCTCAGAATACGGTGACGAAATGAGTATAAGTGCCCTTGATGTTGCAGCACGTGAGGTCATGCTTTTATGTGCAGATTCAGTCTGCATTCTCCAGCATTTTTGCAACAACATCTAAAAGGCCGCCAAAACCTTTGCTATGCAACCCCCCCCCCCCCCCAGCATTGCTATTTTTTTGTCTTTCTAGCTAAAGGCCGACATATTTGTCAGGTCATTGCAAGCCGTTGGGTGCTCTTACTTCATCGTGCACAGAGGAAGCACAGTCTATTTTTAACAGTGCACTCGGCGAGGACGCGGTCGCCCTATTTTTGGCTTGCAGCTCAAATCTGCCTGGCGTTTGGCTGCAGAATCTCTGAAATATTTGTAAAACTTGTCTTACTCTCCCTCTGCTCCCATTTGATCCAACCAGTGGGGGTTTTAGTGTATCACACTTCCTCTTGACTGCTAATGGCGTGACTCACTAACAGGTTGCGAGAGCCACTCGAAAGTCTCAACTGTCCGGCTGCCTTTTTCTTTCCTGCAACTGTCGCAGAGCGTTGAATGAAACAAGCTCGGCTGAGTAATTCCACACCCGTAGAGTGAAAGTCATTATCCAGTGGCAAGGTCAAGAAATAGCCGAAAGTGTGGAAAGAAGCCGCGTCGGTATCGAGAAGTTGTTCTTCCTGTGCAAGTTATGTCACTCTGTCTGGGAAGTCCCATCGTATGCTAGTCCAAAACGTGTTTATGAATGAACGCTTGTCCCGGCCCAAACGCATTAGCCCCTCGCGGGGATTTTGTTGCCCAGTTTATTGCATCGCACACAGACAGTAAATAATGCTCAGCACCTCGATAAAGGAAAGATGCGTTGACGGCGTATCAGGAAGATGGATTGATTTCCCCTTCTCGCCCCTCCCACCCACCCCCACCCCGCTCCTCTTTCTGCATTTGGGCCATCATACTTGGGTCTGTTACTCATTAGTACGCCCTTCTCCCATTGCAGGATCTCCGCTTGTTGTTCATCTAATCTCCAGTTAGATAACACGTCGTTGCTGGAATTTCTGTTACAAAATCATAGTACACCTCTGATAAGATCAGGGTTTTTTTCTTTTACCTTTTCCTAAACTCACTGATCGTGATCGGCTCACCAAAATCCTCATCATTTAAAGCCTATTTCTAACCATAGTCAGGACGTATTCATGTATTTATTTATATCATATATTTTATTTCTGATTGAATTTTTTTGAATACACATTTCTGCAATGGACACATTTTGATTTCGATTTTTCTCCGTTGTGAAGTTAAACCAGAGGACAAAGAATTCAAAGCAGTCAAATTCTACCTGTAATCCATATTGTTGTCAGTGTCAAGGGAACAAAAATAACCGTTTCTCAGCCAGTTAGAAGAAAAGAATAAATTACAGGAACACCTCACGCCAGAAGATAATTGGTTCAGGAGGATCTTTTAGAGACTTTGGGCCTTTGCTGACTTTGATCGAAAGGGAGGAAAAATGCTCAAGCTGGGCCTGATTGTTGGTATGGGCACGCCCCACTTAAGGGAATGTGCATAGAAACCAGTTAGTCGATTAGTCGTTGACAATTCAATCGGCCATGTGGAATTGATTGTCAATGTTAAATGTTTTGGAAAGCGCTTTGTTGTGAAAGCGCTATGTCAATAAAGATGTATTGTATAATAACTGTGCATGAGGAGTGTACTACTTTGTTGCATCCAGTAGAGGCGCTGTTGCTTCATTCACAACTAATGGGCAGTCGTAAAGTGTCGCAGAGACAATGGAAACGCACTAATGCGCAAGCTAGGTCAGTCGTCTGTGATGTGACTTTTGTTTTTCAAAACCTTTTGTTAAATGGAAATAACGTCAAGTCATGTACTTACTGCATTTTGAGACCGAATCAAGAGAGCCTCTTCTTTTGCGTTGCAAATAAAGGCTTGTCTTGTTTCTCAGGGAAGAAGAAGAACCCCGGGCTGAAGCTGGCCAGAGAAGTCTTTGCGCAGCCCCCGCCAGCAGTAGCAGCGTATGAATATCTCTCTATCTTATGTATATCTGTATGTCAGTCAATGATCAATATTCTTCCAGAGTGCCAGATCCAGATGTTTTTTCCTTGCATTTTCTGAGCCATGAATGCAACCCAGTTCTATGTCACTGAAAACCTACATCATAATTATGACTACACATTAATTTTAATTGAATATGGCTCTGATTTGGATCAAAAATCTGTTGTGAATTTTGCCGCTCAGTAGTTGTTAAGAGAGCAGCGTATCGTGCAGTAATTAAAGCTGGGCGTGCACATTCAAACGTTTAGCCAAGGTCAAATTAAGTTGACCAGTAAAGATTCTAGTGCATTTTAGTTGCATCCTGAAATCTCACCTGAAGCCGAATGTTACTTTTTTGTGAGTTGTGTATATTCCTCGATTTATGCATTTAAATTGGCTTGCAAAATCAAAACAATGAGGACATTAGCTTCAGCAGTAATACTAAAGTGACGCGTCAATGAGCTAAAAAGACAGCGCTGCTCATGCATGACTCATTTCAATGAAATTCCTCCTCGCAGGCCCCCTCGAGATCTCGACTCTAAAGCGTGCGTCACAATCGGAGACCAGGTAAAAAAAAAAAAAAGAACTTTCAGATTTGCTGGTGCCGTTTTCACCCAACTGAATGCATGTGAATATGATGTCTGTCCAGAATTTTGTGGTGAAGGCGGATGACTTGGAGCAGATCGCCGAGCTGGGCAGGGGAGCGTATGGCGTAGTGTATAAGATGCGACATGTGCCCAGCGGCGTGATCATGGCTGTCAAGGTGGGTTAGGTTGTCTCGGGTCCAACTTGAAACGTTGCGCTCGGACCTGAACGTGAGCTGATGACCGTGACGTGACTTCTCCTCGACAGAGGATTCGAGCCACCGTCAACACGCTGGAGCAGAAGAGGCTCCTGATGGACTTGGACATCTCCATGCGGACGGTGGACTGCTTCTACACCGTCACCTTTTACGGCGCCCTCTTCAGAGAGGTCAGTCTTTTGCGGGTTACCTCTGCATCATCAGGTGTTAAACCAGCTTCCCCCCTCCCCACCCCCCTTCTTAGGGCGACGTATGGATCTGCATGGAGTTGATGGACACCTCGTTGGATAAGTTCTACAAGAAGGTCATTGAGAAAGGCAAGACCATACCCGAGGACATCCTGGGCAAGATCACCGTAGCTGTACGTAATTCGTCTTCGGCCTGTGTCATGACGACCACACCGTTTCAGATTCACATAAGTCGCACCATGAAATAATGCGAGCCGCCGCGTAAGAATATGGCGTCATGCGTGGTTATCGCTGTACTTGCCGCTTTTCATTCGATCGTTTCGGATTTATGACCTAAAAGTGTTCCTCATACCTGTAATCAGGACTTAATTAGGGTGTTAGCGTAGCTTAGTCCTGGACTATGGCACGTCCTGAGTTGTCCCAAGTGATATCGCAGAGGAGTTGTAGCTGAGCGAGTCATTTGAATAAGTCAGGATGTTTCAAATTTTCTGAAAAACATTTGGTTTTGGTCAAGACTAACAACACGACGGCGGAGTTTTTGATATAATGACAGAAATACTGCTGTCCTAACCAGGGCTGACACACATTTCTAAGACGATACTGACATTTGGCAGAAACAAATTCGGATTAACGAGAAATCGGCCGATTAATTAAAAAGAAAAATACAATGATAAAAAGAATTTATGAGAATTAGGATTTGTTTTGATTTGATTGTCAGGTCCATAGAACGATAACGATCAACTGATATATTTTTAATGAAATAAAAAGTTGATTTTGAGATTTCTCTGTCGCAAGTAAGGAGGCCATTGTTTTTGCACAACTTTTGTAAATGGTTAGGGGCCATAGTTGGCCGGGCCCCAGCCGTAACAGTGGTTTTATTAAAAATACAGATCTAGACAATTATAGGATAGTATATTTGTTTTGATGATGATTAAGTTGTGTTTGCCGTAAATTTCATTTAGGGGAAAAAGAAAAAGCTCTACCGTATTTTCACGACCATTCGGCGCACCGTATGATTGGGCGCAGTCTCATTAATGGGTGCTATTTCTGTATTTTACACATAGACAAAACGCACTGTATTATTGGGCGCAGTTTTACAGTGGTAAAACATATGCCAGCTTAAACATACGGCATGCATGCGCGCACGCTAAAAACACGTTAGCTTGAAGCATACGGTAGCATGCCAAGACATACAGTTACAAGCTAAAAACACGTTTTTAAAAAGGCAACGGAAGCAAAACTGAGTTCCGTTGTATTTTATTTAGCCATCGTACAATGTACTCATGTTTTTCGATCAATCATCACCCAGAAATCCATCAAAGTCCTCATCCTATGTATCAGAATTGAACAATTGTGCAAGTACCCCTAATCCATCAAAAACGCCGTGTTCCCTCTCGTTGTCAGAGTCACTCTCATTGCCATGTGGCTCCACAGAAATGATGCCGGTTTTGCCAAAAGCTCGAACAACAGTGCAAGCAGACACGTTCGTCCAAGCAGCCACAATCCATTCGCAAATTGTGGCGTAACTCGCCCGGCGCTGCCTCTCACTCTTTGTAAAGTTGCCATCGATCATCCATTGTTCCCATGCCGTTCGCAACTTTACTTTGAACGCCCGGTCGCAACTTTACTTTGAACGAAGTTCTTTAGTCAAGCCTCCGGGAATAACGGCAAGCTCAGAGTTCATTTGCTTGACTTGGTTTTTCACCGCTGCTGTGAGATGGGCACACATGCCAAAAGCATAACCGATGGCTTGAAGTTTGAACTGAGCTTCGTAGCCGTGTCTCTTTGTAGAATTTATTTTCGGGGGTTCATGAAAAACCAAAACCGAAGTTGTTTTGCAACAATGCACATAGCCACACTCTATACAGGTGTTGGTACCTGCTTGGGGCGTCCCTTTAGCGTCCACTTACACGCCCACCCTTCACTCATTGGCGGACTTCTTCGCCGCATGCCTGTCCTCACTCACGTCTGCCTTTTCTCTCTCTCTCTCCATATATGTATATATACACGCCCACCCTTCACTGATTGGCCAACTTCTTTGCCGCATGCCTGTCCACAGTCACTTCCGCCTTTTCTCTATACAAACAGCGTGTCGGCTGTCAGTCAGGTTTTGGAACTCAGCGCATACACAAGACGCTCCGCATCATAAGGCGTCCTGTCCATTTTGGAGAAAATTTGAGACTTTTAATGGCGCCTTATAGTCGTGAAAATACGGTAATTTGAAAGACAGCGTTAAAGGCCACATGTCAAGACAAAAATAAATAAATAAATCACATGTACGGTATTTATTGTGGTCCTTTGATGTAGGTGTCGCTTAAAACTTTGTTGTTGAATTCTTTTGTCCTGTGTCACAGTAATGTGATTTCCCGTAATGTTTAATTCTCGTCCTAACTTCCTCCCCAGATTGTAAAGGCATTAGAGCACCTGCACAGCAACCTGTCAGTCATCCACAGAGGTCAGCGCAGAAAAGAGAGTTCCAATTTTCACGTTGTCGCCACTTGTTGTTTACTCTTCGTCTTCTTCCCCTCACGCCCTTCTCCGAATGTCTGTCGATCGTCCAGATGTGAAGCCCTCCAATGTTCTCATCAACACTCGGGGCCAAGTGAAAATGTGCGACTTTGGCATCAGTGGCCACCTGGTGGACTCGGTGGCCAAGACCATGGACGCCGGCTGCAAGCCCTACATGGCGGTGAGTGGCCATCTAACTTAAATGCTGCATTTAGTCTCCTTTAAAAAAAAATTTTTTTTTTTTTTTTGCTTGTATGTTTAAAAAATATATTTTGTATGTGTTTGCATTTGACTTGCTTTATTTGTTTTTCCAGCCTGAACGCATTAACCCGGACCTCAACCAGAAAGGCTACAGTGTCAAGTCAGACATATGGAGTCTCGGTATCACGATGGTGAGGCTACTGCAAGTGCCAACCACAATTTAAAAAAAAACCCCAACAACAACAATTTTAAATGAATAACTTGCTGGCTCACGCTGGCCAGGATAAGTACACAGTCCCATTTCTACTGTTGGAATATCCCTTTTTTTTATTTTGGGAAACCAACCGTAAGAATATGGCTGTCACAATTTCCATTCATTCACGTTGATTATTTCATTAGGTTCTTCAAGAATATATTATGGGGGAAAAAGGGCCCACTAGAATACCTTGTGTTTAATTGGAGGCACTTTAAATGGTGTCAGGCGTATTCCCACTCCAATTTAATCCAACTTTGAATGTGATTCTAAAGCCACATATAAGAGGGTGTGAACAGGGGTGTGTAGACTCTTATATCCACTGTACAGTATATCCAGTATGTGGTGTGCTTGCCACTCTAGATCGAGTTGGCCATTCTGAAGTTCCCGTACGAATCCTGGGGTACGCCCTTCCAGCAGCTCAAGCAGGTGGTGGATGAGCCCTCTCCTCAGCTGCCTGCTGACCGCTTCTCGCCAGACTTTGTAGACTTCATCTCCAAGTGGTGAGCCTCACTTCCCCCAAAGGGTCTTATCCTCCTCTTCCTCCTGGCTCATTCATGGACAATAACCGGAGATGTCACCTTCATACTACCGACTGTATTTGCACGAATGATTTTTATGCTTTATTCATTGAGAGATTGAAAAAAAATGTCTTCGTAACCGTGGAAAAATCCACACCTTTTTTTTTCTATTTGTTAGGCGGCAGTAAAGAAAATCTGATAAATTTCCACTAGGGGGCAGTGTTTTCCACCTTTCTGATTTAAACCCTCATGTGTCTTTACAGTTTAGGAAAGGAGCCCAATAAAAGACCAGCCTATACAGAATTAATGGTAAGTAACTTTATATAAATTAATGCAATGGTTTATTTTCAAGGGGCCGAATTAAAAGCAACCTTGCATTCTTTTATTTCTAGTCAAATATTTCAAAATGCAAGACTTTATTTTCCCACTTTTAAGAAGTGTAAACAACATACAGTATATACAGTATTTCTATAATGTACACAAAACGTCAAATTATATTCCCACCACATTCTAAAAACATGCAGTGAAGTTTAAATTCTCCTCCGGTATGAATGCGGTCAAGGATGTCGACATGTGCTGCGATAGGCTCTATCTGACTCATGACCCTAATGAGGACAAGCGCTATAGATTATGGACAGCATCATCATTATTAGCGAGGAAAAAAAAACGTCATAAATATATGCAAATGTTGTTTGGAAACAGCAATTCATCATGCCTTTCCGGCGGAAAGGTCAGATGTCATAACATTTTCCACTGTTTAATCTTGCATGGTGCTGGGATGCCATTCGAATGAAAAATAATCTCCGTCGCTAAATGTATGATAATCTGAGGTTGTGTAATAAGTGTGTTTAAGAGTTCGAAGGTACTTCTTTTCGAGGGCGTGAACAGTCTTTGCTTATCACCCACGAGGAGATCAACTCGTTTTTAAGTTTGAACATGTTTCCCGTGTTGTCACGGAGGCTTTATATGCCAACCGCAAGATAACATGCCACCCAAATGTTACACAATATTCAGTGACTTCAGAAAATGAGATATTGAGAGAGAAAAAAAAACCACAGTATGCCCCTCATGAGGATACGCAGATCAGGTAATGGATGGATGGATAAAAACTGAGAAAAAAGCATTAGAAACCAATTGAAACTGACTGAACTTAAAAAACAAAAGTTCAGACAAAATAAAAACAAACTCTAATGAAAAATGCAAGCCTACCGTATTCTGACCCTACTGCCGCCCACCTTATAGCGAACACAGAAATGTTCTGTGCATAGACTGCCATATGACTTTAATACTACATTAGCATAGGGACGTTTGATAGACCACTCCTTCCGCCTTCTATACAAATTTGGGTTACGTCAACCGCCTGAGGAATTCTGAGTTACAATTACCGCTGTTGTAAGGTTGCATGAACTCTGTTGTCTTACAATGACATAAAACGGCAGTCGTTTAATATTCCTCACCAAGCTCCTCGCCTCCCCTCTTTTCGACGCAGAAACATCCATTTTTCACCCTGCATGACTCCAAAGAGACAGACGTGGCCAGTTTTGTCAAGGTCATCCTGGACGACTGATGGGTAGGGGAGGAGCCTCTCAGTCCCGACTAGGTCCAACCTCCAGCTACATTTATTTTTATTTTATTTTTTTGGTTTTGTTTTTAAAGTGAAAATGTCAAAATAAAAAGAATAGCCCCCGGGCCCCAGCTACTGGAATGACAGACTCTCATGCAGCCGCACTCGGCAGGGCACCGCCTGACGACTGACAGCAGCACTGGAGCAGGAGAGCGCTTCTCAAAGTAACTGGAGAGGTTTGACTCCAACTAATATGAACGTGTTTTTTGTTTTGTTGTTTTTAGTCTACCCCTTTTATAGAGCCAGCCATTTTCTTTGATTCAATTTTCAATAATTTCAACCTTTCGTCTTTTCTCGGAAGCGACAGTATATTTACATTATCGACGTCTCTTTATACTGTATATCGTCAAAGCGTGTGTGAATTTTACTCGGATCGTATCGTATCGCCGCATCAAAGGTAATGCTGACGAGGGAGGCGTTATCTCTTGCCGTGGCTGTCTGAGCTCGCCCTGGCCCGCTGTTGCTATGGATACCACCTGGATGTATTCTGTGATCCACATAATCGAGCTCTCACCTGCTCCTGTGTGCCAGAAAATTGTGTCTGGGTGGATCCTTGTTTTTTTTAAAAAATATTCTGACCCTCATTTATGATTTTATTTTGGGTTGCATTTAAAGAGGAAAAGTTTTTATTGTTGTTGTCATTTGTAGTCAACGCTCCCCTGCTTAGTTTTCCTCATTTCTGGAGTCTTTCCATACGAGGCACTGGACAGGTGTGACAAAGAAGCGCGACTGAGAAATGCACGCTCATAACTGCTTACGCATAGTGTGATGCAACATCTTGCTGATATTCTGCAATACTTTTGCACACTTCTCCAAGTCTGTGCTCCTTTTTTCTGACTTTTGTAACAGTACGCGACACCAAACTCTGAAAAGGAAGCACAAAGTGAGAGGGGTGCCGAGTAATGGCTGCCATGTTCTTGGCAAAAGTCTGAAAACGAAGCCCAAACTGAAAGCTTGATGATGCGTCTTTACAAAAAACTCCGTGAAAAACTATACCAAGAGATTTAAAGTAGTGAACTACCAAAAACTGAAAATGAGACACGGTGATTGCTTTTTGCATACCACTGCATTCAGTGTGCTTCTTTCTCAGGCTTTTGCATGACACACTGCAGCCACCAGTTATTCCAGTTATTGACAGCATTGTGCATTGCAAGAGCCCGAAAAAGAAGCACATAGTAAGTGTAAGCTACACAAAGAAAGCGGAATATAGAGTTAGCGCTTGATAGTAGTGTGCTATGCAAAATCCAGAAAAAGAAGCCCAGAGTACCATCACGGCCTATGCAATTGGCTAACTGGCACTGTATTTTGGACCATGGCTGCCTCAGTCTCCTTTCTTTGTTGTCACACACCAATGTTTGCTTTGCTTCTCCCAGAGACCTTCTCATGCCTTACACATACACACATTATGTTAGGGGGAATAATTTATATGTTGAAGATGTAAATACTGTCTCCTCTCTCCTTTTTTTTTTTTTTTATTTTAAATTTGACACTGTCAGTGACCCTGATCGTGCAGCTGAGTGACAGAGTGGTTGGTAGTTTGTTTTAATGCAGTGAGACACGCATATACAGTACACACACACATGCAAAGATATCTTCTCGCCGGGCCAGCTGACTGGCCTATTTTGGATGTGCCGCTCAGGTTTCTGCGCTCTTTCCTTGAGAGCTGGGCCCGCGACTATGCAGAGTCACGCATCAGGAGGGGCTATGTGGTCTCCCCACTGCCACCCACAAGTGTTCACAGACTGTGATCTTATCAGGAGTGATGCTCTGGTTTACACTGTAGTGCCACCTCCATCTACACCATACAAAAGAAAGTCAAGAGTATTTATGAGAATAAGGGAACATTAGCAACACCGCAAACAAGCTGCTGTTTATTTTTCTCCTTTGAATAAAAAGAAAGAATGATGGAGTCCTTGGACGGCGCTTCCCTTGATGTGTCGGTGACTTTTTTTTAACACGGATTATGAGAATGGAACACTTGCTCTACCTCTTACTCCTTCACTCTATTTGCCACCTCTTCATTTGGTGGGACTGACAAACTTGAACTGTGGAAAGACAAAAAAAAGACAAATAAAGGCTTTATTGTTCAGTATGTGGATGTTTTCATTGAATTATGGTGAATAGGTGACATTTTTCTTTTGCAGTTAAGCAATGTTCTCCACGTTTTTATGTTTCATTTCTGTTGCTAAGTGTTGGAGGTTTGTTAGCATTAAGACATAATCATCGGAATTCTGAAATAAAATCATGAAATACAATTTCGACTGTGGTGAATGTTCGTTTCACCTTTTGCATTGAACTATTGAAATGACATTTTTCATGATGTCGTTTTTAAATGTATTCACTCGTGCTTGAATGTATTCTCTAATGAAAACATTTACAAATTATTAGGCGACTTGTGAATCACCAAAAAAATCAATAGTTGCAGAACTTCTTTTTCTGAAAGCCGCTTCACATTTGTGTTGCATGGAGTCCCCGGACTCTTGTGAACTGCTAAAGGATTTCTACATGCTATCACAAACAATGGAAATCAGTCAGGTTTCTCACAAAGAGCAGCATTGGAGAAAATAGATGTTGATTGCTGATAGCGTGTCTTCAAGTTTGTGTGTTGTGGACCTGCTGAGACAGCCTTGGCCACCCCATGGCCTTGCAAAAACTACGCCAAGCACACAATTCTCAAAAAGAAACAAATACTTTATTTACACTCGACACAATTATTCACATTTCGGGACTATGTCCGCATTGTGATAAAGTAGCAGTATGATGTTGTTTGCATTTGGGTGTTACCCTTATTTGATACTTATATTGTATTTGTGTAAAGGTTGGTTGTATTCTATCTAATTGGGGTATATTTCACTGCTTGGTGGTGAAGACTTTTTTGAGCCTACTATAATTATGCTTTTTTTGCCTGAAAAATCATATACCTATGGATACAATGCCCGTCCGTCTTGGTCAACCAACATAACGTCACTAATTGATCATGTGACTCAAGAAACGCGGGAGATTGTAATTTGCAAACCCGGAAGTTCCTGCAGCAGCTCTTTTCAGGTGTGGACGTGACGTCTTTTGGTGAGTGTGTTAATATGTCTCGTAGGTTTAAGTTGAGGGATTCGTTGTTTTAATGGATGGCTCGACTTTACGAATGGCAAAAGGAGAAAAGGAGATATGGATTCCGTTTGAACAGCAGTTTTATGGAAAGAAGGAAAAAAAGGACGTCTGCACAGCAGCACGATCAAGTGCACACTCTTCGCAACTAAAATCATTTCCTACTTCCCTTAATTCAACAGCCAATCAGAAGCTATCAACATGAAAACATGTCTAAGCAATTATTAAACAACAGAATGCAATTTAGGTAATCTTAACATGAAATAATATGATGCGCAAACATAAAATGACAATTAGTAATATAACATAACCTTACATCAGTCACAACTGGCTTGGCGTCTTTTGATGGAATTTGTATTGCATTAAGATTAAGATATCCTTTATTTGTCCCACACTGGGGAAATTTACAGCCTTCAGCAGCAAGAATGTGGGTAGAAAGAAGAAAAAACAAACAAAACAAAATGGGAAGATGCCAGTGTGTTTGACATAAATGTGTGGAATATGGTGAGTTCTATTTCTGCCTTTGCACAATACTGTATTTAAAGCATTGTTGAGCAATGGCAGCCATTTTCATAACTCGCCACTTTCTAGAGCACATGTGTCTAACTCAAGGCCCGGGGGCCAGATCTGGTCCGCCACATCATTTTATGTGGCCCGCGAAAGCACATCAAACATGTCAACTTCCATGATGCTTGCTAAAATCTCAACCAAAATTTAAAATTCTCATATGTAATAAATAAGGAGCGGCCCGGTAGTCCAGTGGTTAGCACGTCGGCTTCACAGTGCAGAGGTACCGGGTTCGATTCCAGCTCCGGCCTCCCTGTGTGGAGTTTGCATGTTCTCCCCGGGCCTGCGTGGGTTTTCTCCGGGTGCTCCGGTTTCCCCCCACATTCCAAAAACATGCATGGCAGGCTGATTGGATGCTCTAAATTGTCCCTAGGTGTGAGTGTGGGCGTGGGTGGTTGTTCGTCTCTGTGTGCCCTGCGATTGGCTGGCAACTGATTCAGGGTGTCCCCCGCCTACTGCCCGGAGACGGCTGGGATAGGCTCCAGCACCCCCCGCGACCCTAGTGAGGATCAAGCGGTTCGGGAAATGGGTGGATGGATGGTAATAAATAAGAGACATGTTGTAAGCATTTTCTTGTGACCAAACCCCATCATTACAGTAACTTAAACAATAGTTGAATAAACCATTATTATTGACTTTTTTAATGTGGTTTTAATGTGGTACACCACTGTTCTCGAGCGTAATGTTACAGTGAAATAGTACAGCACAAGCCAATCTTTATTTAAATAGCACTTTACAGCAACTGCAGCTTTTGGGGAATTAACAGAACACAGTTTCTCTTGTGGATGAATCTATCTTTCTAGTTGTAATTGTATTTTTTCCTCATTGATTGTGGCAAGACGGGATTACAAATGAGTGACAATGTGTGTCCTTTGTAAAGTCACTCAAGTGACTTTGGATCCTCCATGACATCACTGAGCAACCAGAATGCAACCCAACACACATTATCTTGATTAAAATGATATAAGCCTGTGGACTTGAAAATGGCTAGAAACATTTGGGATGATTTAAAGCACCCCAAAATGTCTTGTTTGGATGGAACAATAACTAATTCGGAATCGACCTCAGACTCAAATAAGCCGAACAAGTGGTTGTATTTATTGTTTTTATAAAGCAGGTCTGTCCAACTTGAGTCATCAAGGGCCTCTATGCACCAAGTTTTGGAAGTCTCCATCGTCCAAGCCACCTGATTCAAATGGTCAAGATCGATATCAGGTTTCTCAGAGCCTGCTCATGAGCTAATCGTTTGTATCTGGTGTTTCGAAGGAGGGAGACATCTAAAACATACTGCAGAGGACCCCTCGAGGACCGGGTTTGGACACCCCTGCTATAAAGCAGGGGTGCCCATTACGTTGATCGCGATCGACCAGTAGATCGCGGACTGGTCCCAACTCGATCGTGAGGGGTGTAGAGGAGAAAAAAAACAACCATTTGTGTTTCTTTGTGCATGTTAGTAATATCAAGTCAAGTCAAGTACAACTTTATTGTCAAATGCGCTGTATGTGCAACATATAGCACAGATGATGTCCAACAGCACCGACCTTTCTGCTGAACAAAGCGGGGCTGTGAAAATGCTGCCCATTACAGGCGCAAAACACAATCGTCCCGGGGCTGTACAGCAGTGACAGTCGAATGGCGCCGACATTCCTCCCAATCAAAATCAGTGCTGGTACACGCCTGCTGCCGAGAAGGCGCAACCACCAAGCTCAGATTCTTCTTCTTTGACGAATGTCGTGGCCAAACATGCTGAAAACAATCCACATCAGGTCCACACGACGAAACAACAACACCATGTGACAAAACAAAAGACAAAAACAACAAAAAACGCAAGGCTCTTGAAGAGCACTTGCTGACGGCTGCCTACTCAGGCGCCATCTTGGAAAAAATAATATACATATTTTTGTGTGTGTGTGTGTTAATGTACACTGCACCCTAAACATCCTATCACCCTCATTTTCACAAAAAGTATTAAAAAAATAAAATAAAGCTGGTAAATCTTTAACCTACGGTGGCGCGTGACCTGCGTCACCGAAAGTTGTTCGCGCTGAGCAGTCTGCAATGCAGCTTGTGATCGGAGCTGTTGCGCTTTATCTTTTATCGTTATCATTATTCTCATTCAGAGTTTGTTTCATGTACAGTTCACCGAGGGCACGGGCAAAGAATAGGAATCTGGAGGGCCGAGGGAAGCACTTTAAAACGGTACGTCTGAGCTACGATAGTTAACAGGCTGCAAAAGTGCGTCACATGCCTCCGCGTCAGGCTGTTCCTCATCATGGCATGCGTGTTTATGTGCGTGCGCGTGCGCGCTAATTGGTCGATCGCGGGAGGTTGGTTGATCGAAAAGTCGATCTTCGGTCCAAAAAGTTTGGGCACCCCTGCTAGATAGAAGCAGCCAGTTCATGACGCCAGTTATAGCCACACCCCTTAAGGGCTGACATCCAACACACGAATGCTACAGTACATGCAGTAATTACCCGCTATGATGGCAGATCATTTCGTTTTCCAGTTTTGACACTGGAGAGTCCCTAATATGTTATCTCCTCGGTCAATTCAACAGTAACTTGTCAACTTGTCCACTAGCTGAAGCATCGGTGCTCTCTACATCTGCTTTCCCTCCACTTTTGAATTGGAAAGCGTTATAAAACTCATTGGTACTGAACATTAACGATTAAATGTCGCAACCCTCTTGCACTGTACACACTTCTTTATTCCTGTGATTGCGACCATTATGCAAGCGAGTCAACACGCAATTCTCGGCTAGTCGTGATTCCTCACAATGGCAAGCAAGAATTCTGTCGCTTGACTCGTTCTTTTTTAATCTTTTTCTTGTGAGAGCCTCCGCTCTTGAACAACAGCAACAACAAAAAGTCCACTCAGAGCGGAGCACTCCAGTGATGACTTCACGCCACGTTGAGGAAACTGAATGGCAGGCACACACTTCGGGCCAAAAGCAAAGACAACAGTCGTCTTACTTTGGCAAAGGAGGCCTTGGATGCGGCCTTACATAAGATTGTTAGTCTCATGATGTCATGAACGATGGGCAGCTTGGGACATAACAGACCGAAAGCAATGCGATCTTTGCCTGGACGAATAGACGAAAATACAGTGGGGGTCTCAAACTTTTGGGTTCTCAGGAGAAACATTTCCTGGTAATCCAAATAGGAGTTAAACATAATGGTGTGTACCCCCCCCCCCCCAAAAAAAACCAAATTGCCTAGATTTGAGAAAAGTCGAAACATTTTCCAATGTAATTATTTTTTTTACTTTTTAAAAATTTTCCAACAGTTGAGTAATGTTATGAGATTTTTTTTCACGGCTTGACCAAACTTGTGAAAATCTAATGAGAATTAAGTTGTAAATACACTTACTGATAAAGTCCATCCATCCATCCATTTTCCAATCCGCTTATGATCAAAAGGGTCGCGATGGCTGCTGGTGCCTCTCCCAGCTGTCTTAGGTCAGTAGTCGGGGGACACCCTGAACCAGTTGCCAACCAATCGCAGGGCACACAGAGACGAACAACCATCAACGCTTACACTCAAACCCAGGGACAATTTAGAGCAATGGTTCTCAACTTGCGTTCTATCGAACCCTAGGGGTTCGGTGAATCAGTCTCAGGGGTGCGACGGAGCCTCTGCAATGGTGGTTAAAACACAGCCGACTCAACATGTCAATTAGTTATGACACACCCACTTGGCCATCACTGGCTGCAGATGATCACATTACATTGCTTGTCCAATCAGTGCTGCGGGAAATTTAGTTCGCTCACTACTCACCGTGTGACTGTTGTGATAGTACGTCATAGAATAAATAAAAAACAACTTATACTTATGTCTTGAAATTGTATTTACTTTGCATGTTCTTGGAACATGGGAGGAAACCGGAGCACCCGGAGAAAACCCACGCAGGCCCGGGGAAAACATGCAAAATCCACACAGGTAGGACGGAGCTGGAATTGAACTCTGCACTGTGAGGTCTACTCGCTAACAACTGGATCACCGGGCCGCCCCCTGATAAAGTCATAATATTAAAATGTCAAAAGTTTAATGTGGAAAGGATGTGATTTAAACAAAAGATCCAAATTTATTCTTCCAATATGATATTATCATTCTGTGGAAAATAGGAGTACACTACACTCTTTGTATAGAAAGAAAAACAGAGGGGAATGGGGACATTATTCCTACAATAATACGCCTTTTGTTTTAAAAAGTACGGCGATAACTAAGCTTGCCTTGTTGCGCCATGACCATGTTTTATTGCACCACTGCAAAAACTAGTTCATTGGGTTCCCCTTGCAACCTCAAAAGTCATATGTTGGGAAGAACAGTGACAGTATGTTCCACAAACAAAACTGAATTTGTCCATTTCACTATCCCAAAAGTAATAGTATTCTTCTTGCTTTGGCATACAACAGCATTGGATGTTGAAAAATGCTAGTGCAAAATAGATTCGTCCAAATTTATTCGCAATTTATCATTTGAAAGCTCACATTCTAGTTTGTCGCTCAAGACAAAAAGGAAAATCAAACGTTGGCATTGAGATGCGTACCCCGAAATGGATTCAAACTGAAATATAAAAGTAAAAGAAAACAAAACTGTCATACACAAGTCCTGTGTTTATATCGCGTCAAATCACAACAAATTGAAGTGCCCTTCTGCCGCAGTTCTCGTCACGGCCGCCTTTTTCAGTTGGAAGCCTTAGAGGGAGTTCTGTGCTCTGCTCTTTGGAATCAAAAGATCGACCGTGAATGCATGTCTTACAGAGTCTCACAAAGCAAAATTACATCATGTCATTTTTGAGAAACCTCTTGCAGAAAAAAAAAGAAAAAAGCTGATGGCTTTAGAAGCACCGCTTTAGCGTGATAACATGAAACATTTGACAACTGTCTTATAAATCTGGGGTGATATTCTTTACTAACCTCGACAAAGTCGTATGGTCAGTGTTTCTTCAATCATTACACATGTGTGCGCGTGCGTTGCAGAATCCATAGCAGGTGTTGCAGTTTAGTATTTAAAGACCCTCTTGCCCTGACTTTATATAAATGGTAGCTCCCAGGGGAAAATGCAGATTGCTGAGCCTCCGTGTACATTGCAGCATAGAAAGGGAACAAGTCGCTCGCATTGCTGCATTTACTGGGCCAACATTCATAAAATTGTGTGAAGCTACGTGTTGTTTACGGCATGATTCGGAGCTTTTGCACTATTTTAGAATTCGGGCCAGCCACAGTGGTGAAATGTCATATGTGCGCATTCATTGCTGGAGAGGAAGTGTCAATGGGGAGAGCAGCTGCAGCTGCAGCAAGGCCTTCTCTTATGTTAAACCAGAACATCAATCGTTGTCGCTTACGACAGGCAAACAGTCGCTTACGATATCTAGGTGTCGCTCTCGACATGTGCCATGTCAAGTTTATGAGTAGCACCCACTGAGCTAGTTTGTGGGGCACAACATCAAGTGCTCAGTTACTCCCTGGACTGGTCACCACTACTCAGTCACAGGGCACATAGTTCTGCTTTGATGAGGTCATAAATTTTACACAGACACACACACACACAGTGCCTCTATTTATCTATCGATCTATCGAGCTACCTATCGATCTACATATACATAGATATATCCATCTAGATGTGTATATATAGCTTGATAGATATATCTGGATACGGTGAAGCAGCATGTAGCTCAGCATCATGAGAGGGAGAAGGAGAAAGAGAGAGCGTATGATGCTGAGCTACATGCTGCTTCACCATATCTCAAGACAAGGTGGATGATTATCTAATCACATGTAGTCACCCACCCTGGAGAAATTCCAGTGTTGTTGTCATTGTTTTTCTGTGACAAATAATATTGTCCTAAATATTTTATTGTGACCTCCTACATCGCCTAATTACATAAACACGCTTCCGTGTATCCACCGACGACCTCCAGCACTACTGACAAGCACATATTGATCCGGCTTTGTTGTGTTAGGCAGTCGTACAAATGAGCAGTAGGGCTTCTCACATCGTCCAGAAGATTACCGGAGTCACCAAAAAAATGTGCGTAGTATTTGAGTTGAGCCAGCATACTGCACATGTGCACGCACACTCATGTTTATGCAAGATGCTTCTGGACAGTGTAAATAGATTGTGTCAACACTGAATGACAAATGATTGGTAAACCGCTTCGGGGACCTGACAACTCATTGTGTTCATTTCAGCATGCTTTTAAATCTACTTTCTAGTTACATTTCCACTTAAACACACAATTTAATTCTGGGAATATGTACAGTGAAAGACTGTTCCAATTTCTTGTTTCTGATGTGCTCACTAGCTTGTCACCTATACACATTGTAAATGGAGTTCGCGTAGGATCCTTTTTTGAGCCTCTTGCATTCAATATCTGCATACATGTATATGTAGCCTCTTATTCTGAGAAATCCTGCAAAATTGCAAGTATCCAAGCTGTATCTGATTAAACAAAGCGGGTAACAAAGTACGAAACATTCAGGAGACGCCTGGAGTCGGAAAGACTCAAATCTACGAGACTTTGAAAAACAAGGAAGCGATTCTTACTCAGTCCGATTCTGGCAATTTCCATGCTCAGAGTGAATTCCTTGTGGCTCGAGTAAATGAACATTTCCTAGAATGGTTTGATTGTTATCATGTTAAAAACTTTCCGCAAACTGGACCGCTAATAAGAGTCGGAGAGCAGTCAAATGTGTAGAGCGTGAACAACAGGGGGCTCAGTACACATCCTTGAGGAGAACCGGTGCTGAGTGTGATGGTGGAGGAGAATGTTACATTATTACTGGCATACAAAGACATTGTGCTATCTTCTTTATTTTCGATTTCTATTTCTAACTTTTGGCCCGGCCCTCCACAATATTTTCTGCTTCTCATTTGCCCCCCCCCCCCCCGGGAAAATAATTGCCCACCCCTGCTCTAACACCTACTTCTTACTCGCAGTTTCCTATATTTTTATATATGTATTTGTTTTGGGGGGGGGGGGGGGGTTCTGCTCAGTATTTCGATTTTTGTTTACTCTGTTTTATTTCATACAATAAACCCATTAGCTTCACATTACTTCAAAGTCCATACTTACCGTCCTCGCACTAGAACTGTTGACAATCGTATTTGCTCTTTTCCATCCTTCCTTCAGCCATGAACAACAACAAAAACAAAAAAAATCCTGAGAGAATACAGAATGTTTCTTCTGTTAGAAGGTTGACAAATTGTCATAAAGCAATATTTCTACAAATGTAAATTCCTGTCTTCATCTGAAATTCAATTGGGAAAATGGAATTCCAGCCAAACTGGTTGTCCAGCATCCGTGATGCTGATGAGCCTTGCACAGTACATATTTCCTCAGCTTATGCACACCTGTCACAGTTGACATCACTGAGTGTTTTCTTTGTTGCCATCACATGATTCTTGGTTTCATGTGGCGTGGATAGAAACAGACGAGGGCCCCGCCTCACCCCGGTGGGTTTCCCTGAAGGAGGGCCGATGTGTTTAGCTACTTGTTAGTTTAAATGGGAAACGTGGGTGGGTCCCTGGTGAGAGAGAGTGTGGAGAGAGATGCTGCTTCATCAAGGCTGCAAGTCTATGCCTGTTGATGGCTAAAAAAGAAGCAGAGCACAGAGACGTCTTTATATATCCTTTGAATGTCATTCAGCCTGGCCATGAAGTCTCTTCTATTCAGGGTCATGTCCCCTCTTCGCAGTCACCGAGTATAGCGCTCACAAAAAAGCAGTTCAGTCGTGATAAGTTATCATACACACGTTTCCTTGCAGATATGATTGTGAGTAAAACGGAGAAAGTGAAATAGTTACCTGTACCCATAAGTACATGCAGTAGTATGCAGCAGTTTCTTAAAGGAGTCATATTATGCTACTTTAAGAAGGGATGAGATTTTTCCGCTTTTTTCCAGTCAAAATGGACCTATTCTATATTGTTCCAAATCCGTAAAAAAATTCGGGTGTCCCCAGTAGGAAACAGTAAAGAGGAACCATTGTGCTTGTGTCGGATTTCGTGAAAAAGCTCGACGTCGCCGGTAAAGCTCTGTGTACAGTGTGTGACGATGTCATTCTATACGGATCGAGAGGATGGAAAGCTTTACAGAGTCACGCAACCTCGGTGAAACACCGAAAACAGACATTTCTACTGAAAAGTAACTTCTCGATCTCAAGCGCTTTTCGACAGCCTGGAGCATGTGTAAAAACAAGAGGAGTTGGCTAAAAAGAGAGTGGAAAAAGACGGAGAGGACCAATAAGCTTTTAGCGCTTGCTAAAAAGCTTAAAATGAAGAGAAAATAAAGTATTCTACCTCATGAAACTGTATATTGTTGTATATACTGTAAATAGACATCCACTTTATATAATAAAATGCATTCATAACCCATATATAGTAAACAGTGTGGGACTTCACTAACACTGTATGAGGTAAGAATCAACAGCTTTTTATCACATTTACACAACACTTGATGAATACAAGTAATGAGCAAATCTTAAATATGGCAGGGTACGTGTTTCCTTTTTTAGTTTTGATTTTGAGCAGCAAATTTGAAATTGCATGTTGGTGCTCACCAGGAATGCATAAGCAAAATTGCACAAATTTTCACTTGAAAGAATAGTGAACAATCTTGGGATTTTTTTCTGTTAAATTTTCAAATAGTGTGTATTGAATACACTTCATCTTCAGCATGTTTAGTGCCACTTTTGTAAGTGGCCCCGCCCCGTCCCGGCCACGCCCCTTCTGTTTAAGGCATGATGGAATCTTTCCTGTGTTTTCCTTTACACTAATCTTGGAAGATGCCTCTTATGCAGTGCAAAGTGTCGTCATATTGAACTTTTTTTTTTTTTGGGACCTGAGCTCTGCAGGTGTAACACTGAGCCTGAGGTCTGCTGCGGGACATGGAGCACTGTTGTCTCATTTTAAGCGCTTCCGCCAAAGTAGGAATGGCTTCCATGACACATGCGGCACACTGCTCTGCTCTGTTGTAATTTGACCACATTAGAGATCCAGTCTATTCCTTGGCTCCATGCCAGTGTGGAGGGCAGTCTGCATGTGTTTACTGATCCAGAAGGTCACTAAGGTCATGTGTGACCCAAAACATAACGCTACTGTCAACCGAATCCAAGTGTAGTATGTGATGGCAAAGGGGCTTCACTTTACGTGCTCATTCTAGGACAGGAAAATTGGGACGTACACTAACACTCCTCCTTTTGACACCTTGCCAATCATCCGCTCATGCGTTTGCCTTCAGAAGTCACCTTCTCCAATCCGTAAGGCACGATAGCTCCGCTTCAAGTAAAACATAAGCCGCCTCCGTCATCTCTGGCAGCATTGGAAAGAAGCTGTGTTGTGATGTCATGTCATGTGCAATTTATTTATTTATTTTTTGCCAGCAAGATTTTGCATTTGTGGTTTACTAAAGTAGCTCACAGATCATTTCATGGCGAAAACAAGAGTTTGTTACTGGCTATTTTTAAAATAAACTATTCACCCTCCTTTCGGCAGATTACCTCTCCGGAGAAGAGTTTGGATCTTTTTGTTTGGTCTCGGGCGGATTACTGTCACAGATGACTTTGCATCCCTCAGCCGCCATGCACACACGAGGTCCGAAGGTTGATAAATAATCCCACCTCACCTCGGAAAAGCAAGATGATAACAGCCATCTGCTTCGCTCGGAGGGGATTTGAGTGACTTGCCTCCGTTATAGTCGAGCGGTGCGGATGATTAGTTTGGTCTTGTGTGGAGTTTAGTTTTGCTGGGTGCCAAGCTCAATGTCAATGCTGATTGGATCCGCTAATCTCATTCAATCTAAAATGTGAAGGAGGCTTTGTTATGCTCCAATTTCGCATGGCTGTTGCTAAATTAACGATTCCCTCATGGCATGACGAGGCAAAGCCCCTTGACTATGGAATGGTGAAAAACTTAGAGGGGATTGGGTTTAAATAAGTCATTTTAGGGTAAAATTTCAGGTTGTGGTGGAGTTAAAGGACATGACTTGGTTAGGTTTTGGGTTGGGGTAGTGTTGATTTCGGCCAGGGGTGTCAAACTCATTTCACATTGTGAGCCACATACGGCCTTGGTAGATGTCAAGTGGGCCGGACCATTAAAATTGTACCATACTCTGCTATAAATAATTAATACAGTATATCATGTCTTTCCTTTGTTTTGGTAGAAAGAAGCACATGAACATTAGGAAAATGTTGACATTTAATGAACTTTTACAAAACATTTCATAAAATGACTTGACTCTCTGTTTCAATTGGGTGTCTAAATCTGCTGATAGGTCCGAAATCCTCTCTGGTATTATATTCCTCATTAGGCTAATATTGGCAAAAGCTTGTCGCTTCTCGGGACATACAAGTTCAACCACTTTCGTCATGCATCATTTAACAAAGTCACCGTCGGAATACAGCTTTGATGCTAATGCTATTTCGCTAGCAATTAGGTAGCTGGCTGTCTCAGTGACAGACTGAGACTGCTGTTATCTTCTTCTCTGATCAAAACAATGTTGTCTTCTACTCTGATCAAAACGGTGTTCCCCTAGCGGATGATCCATGAATTGCAGCTTATTAAAAATATTCATTCCTTGTCTTTTATATATTTTTTCACTTTTAAATTGTCCTGCGGGCCTGATCAAACCTCCTTGGGGGCCGGTTACAGCCCGCTGGACGTATGTTTCACACCCCTGATTTAGGCTTTGGGTAAAACTTTGGGTTGAGGAATTGGGGTTGTGGTTAGGTCTTGAGTTGATCTTGGGTCAGGGTTTGCGTAAAGCTGGGATAGAGTTCAGTGATCGGATTGTTATGGTTATTCACTCTCTGCAATGTCTTTTCGTCAAACTCCTTGCGAATTTCTCCCTTGTCAGACAATTAAAGGTTTTCTGATCTTTTCTTATCTCTCCTGTTGTCACTGTTACAATTGAAACCCGCTGAGGTTATGCAAAGTCTAGTTGCTGATTGCCCAGATATTGTTGTCTTCCCCCATACTTTTTTTTTTGGTGTTGTTTTTTTTTTTAAATTTGGTGTGGTAACCACATCTCTCACAAGGGACTGACACATTGTTGGAAGCAGGTGGATGAAGGGAGGGAGCGTTGTTGAAAGTGTTGCGGCATGAGCCAATCTGGAAATGCTGGTGTTATGAATGAATGGATTGCAGGTCACAATAAGAAATACAAGATGTTGTGATCTATTTATTTCAATGAGAACAGACATACACACCCATGGAAGTCTTTCAACAGGCAAATGAAGTCATGGAAAGAGTCAGAAGAGTGTCCAACATATTGTACCTGCTTGATTCTGCTTTTCCTCCCCTGAGAGTCGCAGGGCACTCAGCTGTCAAAAATGGAGCCAAAATGAATGTCAGCAGGTGTGTGTGTGTGTGTGTGTGTGTGAGAGTGTATGTGTGTGTGCTCGCGTTCCCTCTTAAGGTTATCATAGTTCAAAACCTATAATTAGATGTAAATAGTGGTCAAACAAGCAAACGTGATACATTTCGTAAAGCAGTATCACGTACTCACACGCACCGTTTTACGTGTACCGGTTTCCTCCCACATTCCAAAACCATGCATGGCAGGCTGAACTCTAAATTGTCCCTAGGTGTGAGTGTGGGCGTGGATGGTTGTTCGTGTCTGTGTGCCCTGCGATTGGCTGGCAACCTATTCAGGGCGTTCCCCGCCTACTGCCCGAAGACTGCTGGGATAGGCTCCAGCACCCCCCGCGACCCTCGTGAGGATGAAGCGGTTCGGAAGATGAATGAATGAATGTATTCTGCTTTTATTTATATTAAACACACCATCCTAACTTCATTGGAATTGGGTTGCATCTGAAGCTAACCGGCTAGCTAGATAGCAAGACACCTCGGCATCATCAGCTAACAAGTTAGATGGCTCGCGAGACACATCTTTTTTGTAATCCAGTGTTTTATAAAAAAAATATTTTTGCTTGCAGCCTTTAGAATCCGCAAGGTACAAAGCTAACACGCTAACGGGATAGCGTGTCAGCAAACACATACATACAATACAATACATGCTGATTTATATAGCGCTTTCACAACAGCGACAGCTTCACAAAACAGTTAACATAAAGTAAAATAATAAACAACACATAACATAAAACACAAACAGTCGTGCAGTCCTAACCACTTTTCCGTCACACGCTTCGTTGTGTGAAGCAGTTTCAGATGAAAGAGGAGAGAATCAAAGTGTCCTTTAACCAGTGGATCAGAGACGTCATGCTCAAAATGTGCACACGTCGGCTACAAACATTACTGTACTGTCTGTCAATCTTTACTCAATTGTGGCATCATCACAATTATGTAATTACTGTACTGTGGAGAGTATTCCAAAAAAATGGACACAGCTACACTGTGATGTCACCCACTTTCAGGAGAGCCAAGCCTTCAGGGTTATTTTCTTTTTTCTTTTCTTTTTTCTTTTTTTTAAGCGGTGGCCAGCTTTTCTATGACCAACGGCAACTGTATTTTTACAAGTGACATCGATTAAATTTCAACACACGAATGGATCAGGTGACCAAAATGTCTTTTTTTTCACCTTTCCTTGCAGCTTTTTCTGCCTTTCTGCCTTAACCCTCATGATTACATTGCCTAGCCTTCCAGTTGACAATTCGAGACAAACGCGGATATCAAAGTATGTTTTTCAGATTTGTACTGGGCCCGAATGTCTCAACACTTATTCCACTTCCACACTTGTCAAAGCCGTTTATCTTTGTGTCGAGATGATTACATTTGTGAACGTCAATGCTACTACAGGCCATACTTTACTGTCAAATCTGCATTCTCGAAAATCCGACATCTGGTGACTGGAAACCATTGAGATGAAGGCTTTGAACTATGCAAAGTTTATCTTTGATTCTTCAATCACAAACAATAAGGAACAACTGTGCTTTATATATAGAGCGCAGTTTAAATATGCAGAGATGCATATTTAATTCTTTATTATAACACTTTGCTGTTTAATATCGCAACATTATGAATATAACAATAGGGGGGGGGGAAGCTAGAAAGAAAATGCTGAAGTGAAAGTCTTACTGTCTGCATTACTTTATTTTTTTTAAGAAGTTTTGACATTTGTATTGTAAAAAAAAAATTCCCTATACAGTACGTGTGCGTGTGTGTGTGTGTATATATATATATATATATATATATATATATATATATATATATATATATATTGTTCATTTGTATTATATGTACCTGTATGTGTATATGTATGTGTGTAGATGCGCTGTTAATATACACACACATATGTCCGCAAACACAGTAGAACACTGTGTGATTTTTACCTTTCTACGGCAACAAAAAATGTATTTTTATTATTTATTATTAATATTTTTCTCCCAGCGGGAGCTACTGTACTGTTAGCTGCTCAATTTGTTTCGTATTGCTGCTTTGTCTCTAAAAATTTTTTTTCATCATTTAATCAACTATGGTGAGCGAAATAGCCTGAATTATCCATGTCATTTTGCACTTACTTTGATGAACTTCAATGAAACATAATTGCAATGTGGTTGCTAAAAAAAAAAAATCCCCCAATGTCTGTGCAGATTCCCAGGAGCGGTAACCCACAAAGGCTGAATTTAAACAAATGGGCTATTCCTGTTTCTTGAAGTCCCCCCCCCCCCCCACCCCCCTCTTATTTTTTTTCTTCAAAAATGCTGAAATGATTTGGCAACTATGCTAATAATGATACGCAGCTTTGTGCTTATGACCCGAAGCGTGCATCACCGAATCCTATTCAAACTTGCACTCTGAGGTGCCTGTTAAATCCAAGCCAGTGGATTTTTCTGACATAACGCTTCTCGCATGGTCTCGGAAGAGTTTTTCCAGACAACACGACAGGCACTTCCTCCAGGGCAATAAATTAGTCGAGTGATTTTAACACTCGCTAAATTTAAGTATGTAAAAATGACAGCCAATGAGATAAAACAGGTGACTCTGAGCTCTCTTGACGAACCACTCACTCGTAAATACGTCATTGCATTGAAACAAACATGCTTCCAGATTGTTTTATTCCGCTGTTTGCGGAACTCGGACTTAAACTGTCGGCAGCACTGAATTGTGAAGAATTTTCAATTTTCTGCATCGCGTTCGGCATGTTTATCATGAGTAGATCGATGAAATGCTAAAGCAGCTTCATGCTGCCCCTGTCAATGCAAAACTTGTACGGCAAATGTAATCGCATAAGTCATCCGGCATTCATGTAAAATGCTGTTTATGCACACAAAACGGGACGGCAGTGAGTATTTAGACTCTGAGCTGAGCTGTGTTGCACTTTCATTGGCTAATGTGGAAAAAGCCCAGCGGCGGAACGAAGCTCCTATACTGTATGTAGAACTAAATCAAATCTGGATCGATAGGGCCCCTGCCTACGTCTCAGGGCAGGCACGGAAATTAACGAAATTTGCAGACCCGATGTGTCATAATGCACATTCATCTGTGAGCCAAGCACATTGATCGCCTCTTACGCAATCCCGCATCGAGCGGAACGCTTCTTCTGAGAAAACAACGCAGTCGTTTTCAACGTGTTTTATTGCAAATGAAAGAGACAAAACTGCTTTCGACAACCGTACAACATTTGTGACAAAATATGTTTTCTTTTATTTTATTTTTTAGAAGTCTGGTTGGTGCAGGCAGGTGAGACAACCCTGATAGGGGGAAGAGGCTTGCAAAAGTGATCCTCCGGTTTCATGGATTTCCCAGGGATCAGCAGCTATAAATAAAAGTGCCGCGAGTTTTATTTGTGGCTTCAATCGTGACATCATTAAGACAAAGCAAGGGGTCCACTGATGACTGCAGCGACGCGTGAAAGGGTTCAATCGAACGTGCACGACACTGACCTCCATATAGACGACACCAACAATTGGCCATCGCAGCCGCCAATCAATGTTAGGATATTGACGTGAGCTACATATGTACATGTTAGGCCTCAGCTAAGAAGACAGTGGTAGCAGTCTGCTAAAAGAAACAAAGCGTGGGGAAAATGCACACTGGACTCATGCTCATCACTAAGGAAGAAAAAAAAAAGTTGACTGCATCGAGAAATCACGAATAATACGTGTCTGGCTCCAAGAGAAAAAGCGGAAAGTATGTTACTTAGCAGCACTACAGCTTCCACATTCCCAGCTCGGTATCGAGGTTTTCCTCTCAGTCCCTGTTATTGCACATTGGAAGAGGCGGAATTCTGTCATGAATCTTCTGCCGAAGAATATAAATATGTTTTTTTTTGTTAAAGAAACCGGCTCATTAACAATTTTCACTCTGGCACAAACGGGGCAAAAATGAAGTGACCTCCCAAATGTGATGACTGCACATTGGCCTCGTTGTGCCCCGTACGGTTCAATCGAATGCATTAAATATTCCAATTGAAGAAAAAAAATTAATCTACCAAAGTCAACTGGGATTGGCGAGAGCTCACTAGTAAGTGAGCATAATCATGGAAGAAAATGAATGCAAGTATGAGGTGATCATTTGACAGGATTGCTTTCAAATAGTGGGCTTGTAGTTTTCATTGGTTCAGAGCTGCACTGGACTTGACATACTTTTGGGGTTTTTGGTTCCTTATTTAGCTCTATGAGAGAAACACTACAGTTACTGACCTCTACAACCACAATAATAAACATATTGTGAAATGAATACTTCACTGACAGCCGAATTTTTCATGCCGTTCAAATGGTATGTTTGTCTGCATATTCATTTTAGCGACAAGCTCCTGTTCAAAACGTAGGCCACAAGAGGTGCAGATTGAATTGCATGTATATCTGCAAAGCAGGCCCGAAGAACTCGCAGCCCGTGGGCCAAACACGACAATTTTATCTGGTCTCTCAAATACAACCTCAGAGGAAAGATTCAACTCACAAATGCTTGTGATTTCTAATAATAAACATTTGTTTGATCCTTTCGTTGAACATGTTCTTAAATATTGTGTAGTCCTCCGGGGACTTTATAAAAACGACGATGGTCCCTGATCGGAAAAAAGGCTCCTCACCAATGCTATAAAGAAAGGAGGGGGGGGGGGGGGGGGGGCTACACTAGGTTTTAACTATTGCACTACAGTGTAGACTTAACTTTGCATTCCCATGATTGTTTTGGGGTTGTGAAGGGCTTCATAGAGACGGTGAAAACTGTTCAACCATTCTCCATCCTGATTATATCTTAAAGTGCAGTGTTATAATTCCGATTCAGCAGTCAAAGGTCTTGAATCTAAAGGCAAAGAGTCCAGATTCTGTTCAAAGTCTGAGCCCGCGTTGTCGTCTTCGGGCGGGCAATTCTCGGCGTTCCTCGTCGCGCCGTGATCCGCCGCTGCCTCCTCCAATTCCTCCTCCAGCTCGATCTTTTCCAGAGCCACCTCATTCTCATAACAAAAAGAGTTCCTGGGGCTGCAGGCGTTGGATGTCTTCTCTGCCAACTCTCTTGCGCTACAGTGCGGCGTGCCGGACACCTCGTAGGTGTTGTCGAAGCGCGAGTAGTCCACTTTGTAGAAGTTCTTGTCTTCGAAGAGCACCGGCTCGAAGCGGTGGCCCCAGAGGATCTCGCTGGCCACGTAGGAGCTGCGGCACTGAGTGGTCATGGCCGTGGCCTCCACCATGCCCTCCAAGATCACCACGATCTCAAACTCGGACATCTCCAGCTTCTGCTTGTTCATCTCGTAGAAGGGGCTGTCCTCGTCGATTTCGTGGACGATGGTGATGGGAGACACCAAGAAGATTCTGTCGATGCCGCTGTCGAAGCCAACATCGATGTCCACCTGGTCCAGAGGGATGAACTCACCTTCCACCGTCGTCCGCGACTTGAGGAGCTGCGCCCTGACGTGAGCCTCCACGAGGTGGCTCTTCCTCAGGTTGCCCACGCGCCACATGAGGCACAGTTTGCCGTCCCTCATCGCCACTGTGGCGTAGTGGCTGAACACCAAAGTTTCATTCCGTTTTTTGGGCTTGGCCATCTTGGCCATGACCGCGCCGATGATGAAAGCATCGATGATGCAACCCACGATGCTTTGGAAGACCACCATGAACACGGCGACGGGACAGTCCTCGGTCACGTAGCGGTAGCCGTAGCCGATGGTGGTCTGGGTCTCCACGGAGAACAGGAAGGCAGCCGTGAAGCTGTCCACGTTGGAGACGCACATCTGCTTCTCTGCCTCCAGGTCGCCGTAGGAGAGCGCCACCAGCCAGAAGACCAGGCCAAAGAATAACCACGAGAGCAGGAAGGAAAGGCAGAAGATGAGAAGCATCCAACGCCAGCGGATGTCCACACAGGTGGTGAAGATATCCGCCAGGTAGCGCTGGCCCTTCTCGCTCATGTTGATAAAGTGCACGTTGCAGTGGCCGTCTTTGCGCACGAAGCGGCTCTGGCGCCGGTGCTCGGCCTTGTTGACGTCGCCGTTGCCGTAGCCGTTGGGCGCGGCGATGTTGGCCAGCTTCATGCCGTCCTCTTCGGAGGACACAATGCTGTAGCGGTGGCTTCGCACGCTCCCCATCCTTTCTGCCTGGGGCGGCTGGGCCGGCTCTGCTTTGGAAAACAGTCTAAGTTTCTGGTGCAAGCGTTGGAGAAACAGTTTCGAATGATCACGGGGCCACGGCAGGAAGAAACGATTCCCGCCGGAGCAGATCCTGACTGCGAAGGGAGGCCTCGGCGGGGATCTTTTGCCAGGGTTGGGGTCACTCCTCTGTGAGGGTTTCTTGGGGCCTCATCAGTGGAGTCGGCTGTGGAAATGAAAGGAAGGGTGAAGCACACTTTTAAAGTCATTGGCAGGAACCAATGTTAAGATCAAGTGCATGCAGGTGCGTGATTACATTCTACCTAAATAATGCACTGCCAACGCGAGCCACAAGATGTTAAGATGCTGCTCTTGTACTTAAATTGTTGAGACTAGATTTTAAAAAAGAGCCAAGAATTACACTGTTAAAAAGAATACGACTTGTTTGATTTGATTTCTTCGTACCTAACATTCTTCGCATCCGCGAATTCCGCTAGCTTCAAGCATTTTTCTTTCCCCACTCAGAAAGACAATTTAATTTTTAACGTGCCGCTCGGTGACCAGCTTTGGCGTCCCGCATGAGTTTTCTCTCACCATGTAAGAACTCATCAGTCGTTTGCATCAATAGTTGAATGGCGCAATGGCAAGTTATTATTTCTAGTCCCATTTTCACTAAGTCTGCAGTTAGCCAGCTAGCTATGTCAACACCCTGAAAATTCATCTTCACTGGATGTCACATTTGACAAAACAGCTCAGGGGCGTAATTTTAAATTCAAGAGGTGATGCTGTGGATTAATTAGCCTGTTGTCCGTCCACCAGCTGAGCGGAACCCCGGAGGCTCGCTGCTAGCTATTACGCCCCCAGCAACGACCCAGGGGGGGGACATATATTTTGTACTGTAGCCACTGGAGGAGTTCGAGGGATGTCTAGCTCCGGCACTCGCGGTCCGCCATTATGCTGATTCAAAGGATCAGCTCATCAGCAAGCTCTGAAGAATCATGAGAACGATCCTCATCACTTGAATCAGGTGTGTTGCAGGAGGTACAAACGGCAAACAGGCAGGCCCCTTGGGGGCCGCGTTTGGACACCACTGAATTAGGCGGACCTTGTTTCACAGCTCAGACATGAAGGGATGTGTCCACATAAGGACTTTGTAGGTTGAAGTCTCAGAATTGTTTTAGCGGGCTGTGGGGTCACTCATTATTATTATTATTATTATTTTGAAGCCTCATTTGTGATACGATCCTTTTTTTAATCATTGAAATTTGGCAGGATGTCTAACAATACTCTTCTCTGCGGCGCATCACATTTAAATGTTTTCATTTGCACTTTTCAGGGACTCTGAAATAAGAAATTCCAAAACTGGTACGATTAGTGGGGCCTTTGTTTACTCGCTAAAAGAAATCTTGTCAAGTCCAATTTCATCATTTGATGGCAGATGATTTAGCTTAAATTAAATCAGTAATTTCTTCACTTTTTGTTGAGTTTTTTTAAGACCAGTTTTTGTGGTGTAAAGATTTTCATCTTGCTTCATGTGAGTATCAATTTGCTCGATCTCGTCTGCTGAGATCTGTTCACGTTTATCCAGCGAGCAACACTGAAACCCACATCAGATTGCCCTCATTGCATTTTACATGCAGGAAAAATGTAAGAAACTAACAAGTGTAAGTTTTGCTGTCTTTACTGGAGCGGGGGTATGATAACAAATGCCTAAATGATCCTCGTAGCTATTTAGAGAGGGTGTATCAGTTCCTCTTTTGCGAGCAACAGTAGCCTTGCGTAATATGTAACAGAGCGGCAAAGGCGGTTAAATTAGAAAACGTATTGACTCGGTGTTGCTGGCCTTGACGTTCTATTAGAATTTCACATCCACTGGCTGCAACCAGGCCACAGCCAGCAACTCACTGTGACGAAAGGCCATCGGTGAGGTTTAATTATAATTGTGAAAGCACGGAGGTCAATTCATTAACTTGATGCTTGAATCGGTCCCCTGAAAGTCAGGAAAAGTCATTGGGGATAAAATATGCACGGCCTGCTCCCAAATCCCTCAGCATCATCTTTGTTTTCCTCACCTAACGACGTCAAGACGAGACAGAGCGCACATACGCACACCTTGAGTAGTTTCACAACATTGCGTTTAACATTGTGTTTTTAAATGCGATTCCAACAGTCGATTGAACCCATGTCCGTGGAGCCGAAAGTGTGGACTTTTGTAAAGAAAAGTCACAAACAGGTTGTATTCATCCATGCATTCAAAGACAAACAGTGCATTGTTGGAACAAAGTTACATGAAATTGGATGGATACAAGTTCATGAAAGTTTCTGTCTGAAATGTGCTTTACCTAGTCCATGACCTTTGCTGCAGTGACAAAACGGTCAACAAGTGAGGCTGCTCGATAGAAACTGCTTCAAGAAAAACGGCAATTTTTGGGGCTCGGGGATTACACAAATCAATAATGATACGTTGAAGATGTAACACTCTTTAAAAAAACGTATAATTATCATAGCTGTTTAACCTTTTGCAGTGTTTCACTATTTTTAATGACTATTACCATGTAGATGCAATGTATGATTAGGATTTTCATTATTATTATTATTATATTACAGGTACATGTTTTACTACCACCACTACTACTTCTCTTACTAATGAAACACTCATCATGATAGATTATTCTTACAAGTAGAACGTGCTCACCTGTTGGCCCTTGCCAAGAAGTGCTGCTTCCTGATTTTTTTTATGTCCCATAAATGCAACACGCGTCAATTCGCTCCGTTTCGTTCTGGCTGGTCCACTGTTGCAGTTATCACCCTCCCCGACGCTGCGGTCCGATGCACCAATTTGTGCCATAACCGTCGAGAGCAAGAGACTCTTTTGTGGTTCTCTCAAAGTGCGAAGCTGATTAAAACGCGCACGCACATAGACAACGTCCCAGTCTGGCCACGCCTCTCTCGCACTGCTGGCCAATAGGAAGTCGGAGCGACTGTTCAATGCTCAGGGAACCAAAGCATGATTGGGGGGGGTTGTGAGTGCTTTCTATACATATATATATATATATATATATGGCTGGTGGGCCAGTGGTTAGCGTGTCGACCTCACAGTGCAGAGGTACAGGTTTCAGCGCGGATGGTTGTTTGTTTCTGTGTGTCTTGCGATTGGCTGGCAACCAGTTCAGGGTGTCCCCCGCCTACTGCCCGAAGACGGCTGGGATAGGCTCCAGCACCCCCCGCGACCCGTGTGAGGATAAAGCGGATCGGAGGATGGATGGATGGATGGATTATTTTAGCTTTTTTTTTTTTTTTGATTGATGTGAATGTCTTGGTTAATTTTTAGCTGTGCATGTTAGTAGTAGTATTTACGTTTAGTTGAATAGAATCATTACAGTTGTAGGAGTAGCAATATTTTATTTGCAACATGTTTTACCATTGTTACAGCTTGTTGGACAATCAGCATGATATGTAGAAGTATATGTATTGTAACTACTCATTGTTTTTCGACCATTTTAAATCAGTGATTTTTTTTAGTTCATTTAAAAAAATATTTATCATTTGATGTCTTTTCAAAAATGTACAGTATTACGATTTTATTATCATTACATATAAAAATAATGACCGGTGTAAAAGTGGGTGCTGTCTGTGGCCACAAGATGGCAGTGTTTTAGCTGATAACGAGGTTTCCGTTGTTTTGCGTTCAAAACTGACCACTTCAATCGTCTCATCAATGGAATAGAAACAAATAAGACTTGCATTTGGACATTTTATTATGAACATCCTGTGCGAAACAAAATATAATTAACTAAAAGGGCATGTTAAATATATTAACATCTACAAATGTGTTTGCTGCGTGACCTCCTCCATACAGCGGCGTTCTCTCTTCATCAAAAGGCCAGGTCGAGTCTTTCCCTGGTCAAATTGCTCGGCACTCAGCATGGGGGTGGCCACCCACGTGGTCTCGTTAAATAGAGCATAGTCCACCTTGTAATGCTTCTTGCCCACTTTGAGCACCTCCTGGAACCGTTGCGCCCAGCGGATATCCGCAGGCGTATAGGTGGTGCGCGTCTGGTGGAGCATACCGGTGGAGTCGCCCATGTAGGTGAAGGACACCACAAGCTCAAAGTCCTCCACCAGAAGCTCGTCAGGGCCTATATTGTAGAGTGGGCTCCCCGGTTCAAGCTTGTGTACGACTATGGCTGGCGTAGCGAGGGCAAGCTCCCGCTCCTGGATGTCCAGATGCTGGTATGAAATCACCACGGGTTTGTCAGATTGTTTGGAGTGGCGTATAAGCTGCGCCCTGGCAACGCCCTCTAAGATATGATTCCCTCTGAAGTCTCCTAGCCGCCATGACAGACACAGGACGCCATCCCGCTGGTTGACGACTGCGTATCTACTGAAGCCCACCGTCTGAGCCCTCTTCCGCGCCGACGCCATCTTGGCGATAGCGATACCGATGACAATGGTGTCCAGGAGGCAGCTAATGACGTCCTGAATCGTCACCACCACCACAGCTACCATGCAGTTTTCCGTCATCCCCCTGAAGCCATAACCAATGGTTGCCTGCGTCTCCATCGAGAAGAGAAACGCCGAAGTGAAGTCGTAGACGTTTAACACGCAGGGACTGTCCACATCTCCGTCTCCGTGCACATATGCAATCAGCCAGTAGCAAAGACCGAAAAACAGCCAGGAGATGATGTAGGACAGTGAGAAGACCAGGAGCATCACCCTCCAGCGGATCTCCACCAGAGTGGTGAATATGTCCAGCAGGTATGGACTCCAATCCCTGGGGACCCTGTGGAACACCACGTGGAACCTGCCGTCCTTATGCATGAAGCAAAGCTGCCGGCCCTCGTCGTGCCCGCTGCCCACGGTGTGAATGGTGGTGAAGGAAGTGTCGACGATCACCTCGTCAGGCCTCTCGGTGCTCATGGTGACCACCCTTCAGTGCCCTACGAAGACCCACACGTAGAGTAGAACGTTAGAGTTTGACTGGAGGAGAGTGAAGATGAGACCAGTTTTACATGAAAGCATTGGTGGGCCATGTAGTTCACCCCTGCGCCTTCTTTGGGGATTTCGCTGTTTCGGTAAAATGAACCCTGCATGTTCGCAATTGATCATTTGCAAATTCACTTATTGGTAATTTTGTTGTTATTGTCAACCTATCCTCCTCCTATTGGGTGAAAAGCTCCCCCACTGACTTTTTTATGCTCAGCCCAAAGCAGTTCTCATTGGTGACATTTTGGTCCCAAGTAGGGTGTTGAGAAGCGTCACTTCGACAAAAGGTGTACATTGTCACCCCCTTGTGGCATATCTGGGTGTCAATTCATGTTTCTTTCTTTATTTATATATAGAAAACATCCAAACGTGATATGCATGCATTAACATCTAGAGCGGTTTAGAATATATTGTATATATATATGTATATATATACTGTATGTTCTATCGTAAAATGACCCACAAAATAGTTTTTAAGATAAGATATCCTTTATTTGTCCCGCACTGGGGAAATTTACGGCCTCCAGCAGCAAGAATGTGGGTAGAAAGAAGAAAGAAGAAAAAACAAACAAACACCGTTCAATTAAGTGCAATATAAATACAAAATGGATAAATCGCAGTGCTATTTACAATTTTTCTAGTCAAAGTTAGCTGGAATAACTTTTACTCTGACCAACCGAAGCAGACCGATGTATGATGACGTCATCAATGATGAGTGGTCTAGTCCCGTGACGATGAATTTGAAAAAGGAATGGTTCAAGAAACATCAAATGGCTAATGGAGTTTGTTTCGGGGGCCAGCACTTCACATGACTGACAACGGCAACAGAATGAGGTTGAAGTCTGACTGGTGAAAAGAATCTTAACATTCACATGTACTGGAAGCAATTTAGCTCTGAAAAATGCTTGCAAAATGAAGACAATTAAAAGACTGTTGGGAATCGATCAATAAAATGTCATTGACCAAATTGAATTTAGGTTGCCAATGTATAGGCCAGTGCTTCTTATACTGTGCAAAAGTGAGCCTTTCATGTTCAAGAGAGCAAGTGTGCCTCTGGCGAGACTCAAGAACTGACCTTAAGAACAATGACAACCTTTCTCATTAGTTGATTATTGACTCGAACTTACAATGCTGTTCTTGCAAAGCACTGCAAAGCATCGATGGCTACTCAATGTAAATTTAAAATAGACAGTCAGAACTCAAAGATTTTTTTTTCACCTGAATGTTCAAGATGCACGAGCGCCAAATATCATCCAAGAACATATTTCTTTTAGTGTTTAAAAAAAAAGGATACAGCATACAAACGCAACGATATCTCCATTGCCAATGATGACAATATAACTGTAAAAACAAAGTCATACTGGGACTCATCAAAACATGCCGCACTTTAACAGTTCTTTTTTTTTTTTATGCACTTGCTGCACATGACAATGATCAGTGTTCAAAAGTAACAAAAAAACACTACCTGTTCCTATTTTGATGATGGAAAAGTTCATTGCCCGGAACCCCTTTTCCATTATTATTCCAGAGAAAAATATGAAACAATTGCAGTGCATTGGCAGCAAACAATTCATGTCAGGTGAAATTCAAATGTATGACATTAAAAAATACAGAAACAATTGGAGAAACAACAAGAAGTGAGGTGGAACATACAGTATAACATAGATGTACACAACATTGTGGAGCGCCCACATTTCAGTCTATTCGAAAAACAGATGTAGTGCTTATGTGGCTGTTACATTTTTTTTGGTCCAATCAGATTTCAGCCTCTGTTGCCGTGTCAATCTAATCTGCCCAAGGCCTTCACAATCAACATTACTGTAACACAACTTTAACATTATGCACATTTTCAACATTCAATTGAACAATTCTTTGTGTACCACACTTGACTACTTTAAGGTTAAATGACAGTGATGGGGCCGCACGTGGATTGGCTTGGGGGTCAGTGCCTTGCTCAAGGGCACATCAGGCAACAATTACTGTTATTAATGTTTTTTTTAGTTGTTGTTGTTGTTGTTTTATTGATGTCAATTATTATCCCGAAACGGCTTCCATCTCGAAATGCTTCCTCATAGATTGAACTTTAACCACGTACACTATGTATCGTCACGAACATAAAATGTTCCAGGACACAGAAGTCGGGATATTTCCATCACTTTCCTGCAGTCCATCAAAATCAGTAATCTTGACAGCTGCTCAGATAAGCCATGAGACGTTTGAGTGCTACGTGCCGAGAACTGATCCAAACATTCCTAAAGCTGTGTAGTCATTCACTTTTTTTTCCCCCTTGGTCCAATTGCGTCACCCGGGAGCACATCACTGCTAAGACCAAATTTATGATGTGCTCTAATTTGACACCTTTTAGTGATATAACTGTTCCCAACATATCTTGAGTAGGACAGTCATGCAAATGTCATACCATACAAGTGGAAAATGGGAGGCAATCAACGAAAAGATCGAGACAATAAAAGTTATTGCTTGACATTAGTATTTTACTTTTCTGCTAATAACTAACTAGAACCAATGTGGCACGAGGATCCAAAGAAACTAATCATGACAACGTTCTGAAAAGCCAAATTCCAATCCCCCAATAATGATTATATGGATTAAAAATCGAAATGTTTGTGATTCATTCCAATGCTCCTTCCAGGACAGGACGATCCAGACCTATACAGTAGCTATACATGGAGACGGTCACAACTACTCACTAAGCCGCAGTCATGTTTTCGTCGTTCTTTGCATAGAACATACAATATATGCCTGTGAGCATTATCTTCCTCCACGACTCACTCCACCATTTGTGTATAGTCATGGAATGACAAGGATGGTTTTTGTGGTATGAAAGATATCACGCATGTGCGTTTTAACGTGCCCGGCATTGTAAACGCATCCTTTTTAACCTCATACAGAGACTGTTATGAATGTCAATTAACTTACGTGGTCCGATGGTGCTTTCCTGGTGTCTAAAAATCATTAGAAGTGTGACCTCGGTGCTTGAGAGTGCAGAGAGTTTGGCTTGGTCCTGAGGCAAAGTCTCCTTTTCTACCTTCTGATATTGCTGCCACCACGTCTCTCGGAAGCCTTATTGGAGAATCTGGAAGAATTTATGACCTGTGGAACACTTTAGGAGTTGCTGAGGACAAAAAAAACAACGCACACACACAAATCAGCTGTCCTGTCCTTGTTTACGTGTGCGTGATGAAATCCGAATTTTATTGTACTTTAAAGTCTTGCAGGGTCTGACGCAGATGGGCGGAGTATTAATAGGCCATTTAGCAGGGGGGGGGGGGGGTTTCCTCCAAGCATTTCCGTGATTCATTAGACAGAAAGTTAACCTTTGCTCAATCAGGCGGAGAGAGGCTGTTATTGGCACGGGATTTTCTTTCATCTAAATTGTCCTCCGTTTGGTCCGTGATAAGGCGAGAGGGATCACAACCGAGCCGCTGGATTTTCGAGCGGCTTTATTGTGGCCATAACGCCACCCAGAAAGAGGTCGACAACAACAAACTGTTCGTGTTGCGGTTGGGAAAATAAGTTCGCTCCTGGGTGTTAAAGCGTATGGTTTCCATTTTACGGTGTGAGGATGTGCAAAGGAGGAGATAAGAAGCATTCCTGAGCGATAACCTTTTATATTTGACACTTCCTTTATTGAACACACAGATTACAAAAAATGATGCTAACAGGTGGCATGACGGGGGGGGGGGGGGGAACAGTCATTTATGTATTTAAAACAACAAACGCGTGACAGACTACATTTCTTATAAGCAGGGAGGACTTGACTTTGCATTACAGTCCTGGTAATGATAAAAACAAAGGGAAACTTGAAATACCAGATTAGTTACATTGAGATTCTTAAATTTGGTCTTAATCAAAATCAACAGGGCTATGATTTTTGTCCAAGCTAATCTACTTAAAACAAGAACTAGCAGAAGGTTAACATTGCATGGTATATGGGAATTTTTATATATATATATATATATATGAACAGGCCCATGAGAAAGTAGTAATTGATTTCTTGAAAGTATTGTTGAAATACACACCTCTACTCAGAGACTTGATCCATGTACCGGTACAGTATGTGGGGCAGGAGGTAAATTTAGCCTGGGTCGTTATTGGAAGTTACAGAGAGTCTTTGCTTTATGTGCACGTTGATGCAAATCCTCTGTCAGGCATTTATTTTTAAGAGTCATATGAGACTATCAAAAAAAAAATGTTAGGTGAGAATGCGGACAGGAAATAATTCAATATCTCATGCGAATGAACGTAAACGGAAAGGCTGTTTGTATAACGTGATGATTTAACAAGCTAGTTTGTCAAAGTCAACACGAGTAAAATGACACGCAAGCGTCGCGCTTTCAGTTATCAAAACAAGTCTGAGAATTGCCTCGCTTTCCAAAACCATGAAGAAAAAAAAGGACAGTGACCACAAAGTCTTTGTCAGGCCTTCGTGACAGGAGGTTAGTTCGGTAAACTCAAGTGTGGATGGCATTGTCGAGCAGAAAGACAAATAACAGCTGGCACATTGATGATGAGAGTAATTGAGCCGTGTTGTTGTTTGAACAGTTTAATCATGCAGCAGTTTTTGCGCCTATTGTGGCTCGGTGCAATTGTCATGTGCCGGTACATTGCTGCAGCGTCACCCCCCAGGGCCTATTTAAGAGTCCGGAAAGCTAAGAAGACAACTCGGCAGTTGTATTTTGAATGCCGTCAAATCTGGCTTCGATAGCGATGCTGTCACAAACGCAGCCCGACTTGAGTGTGTGGAGGGCAGCGCTTCTATGGGCTCTACTTGTTGTAGGTAAGCGGGAAGTTTACAACTCAAATTATTGTGTGATTTCTGAGAGACCAGATGCCACTTTTGTGTTTGTATGTTCTCGGAAGGAACTGAATTAAACACAAGTCAGGGCGCCACTATGATGTTTTACTGCAAAATGAAAGATGGAGTTTACGGTTGAAAAAGTCAGGAGAATTTTCCGGCTTGGACTTGCTCCATGTGAATGTCAATCGAAATTGGAGTTCTAACTTCTAAACAGGCACTCCCGAGTAGACTATATAAATGATAAATAAAGGGATTTGGCGGCCCGGCGGGACAGTGGTTAGCGCGTCGACCTCACAGTGCAGAGGTCGTGGGTTCGATTCCGGCTCCAGCCTTCGTGTGTGGAGTTGGCATGTTCTCCCTGTGCCTGTGTGGGTTTTCTCCGGGTACTCCGGTTTCCTCCCACATTCCAAAAACATGCACGGCAAGTTAATGGAACACTCTAAATTGTCGCTGGGTGTGGGTGTGAGCGCAGATGGTTGTTCGTCTCTGTGTGCCCTGCGATTGGCTGTCAACCGGTTCAGGGTGTCCCCCGCCTACTGCCCGAAGACAGCTGGGATAGGCTCCAGCACCCCCCGCGACCCGTGTGAGGATAAAGCGGATCAGAGAATGGATGGATAGATGGAGAGTTATTTTTATTTATGTTTTTTTGGGGCCAATTCACAGAAGTGATCCAAATCCACTTTTCACATTGAGCAAGTCAAACTGCTTTGGTGCAGCGACACCTTCTTTGTCCAAATTTCATCGATTTTATAATTTTTTCACAAATCTGTACTATTGGTCAGCTCCTACGTTTGTTATTTTCTCAAATCATTGACCAATCTGAAGTTTGAACATGTTCTCCTTTTGGTAATGACGTTTTGAGTTTTTTCCTGGAAAGTAGTGATTTTGGAAAGGATTTGTGAGGATTCCGCCCGACACCAGCGACATGACCCAGGAAAAAAAATAATAAAATCAACTGAAGTCCACATTAGCAGGTGCTTGGCAATAGATATTTCCTCATTTCTCTCTATGGCGTTTTTTTGCGTCTGTTCGGTGTCACAAGAGATTTCTGAATGGTGATTCCGAGCTATATTTCTGTAAAAGTTGCACCACTCTGGTTCTTCAGGAGACGGAAATACTACGGACGACTGCTTGACCCGCAGATGTCTGGCGAACAAGCTCGTCGACAAAAAGTTAATAACTCAGCCGCAGCGCGACAACTGCTCCGAGTACATCTATGTATCCTCCATTGAGTATGAAACCATTAAAGTTGTAAGTACCAAAATTCCACATATGCGCAATTTATGCATACATTTGAGTGTATGCTGTTGTATTTCAGGACACAAAGAATCTTCGTTTAGGGTGTCGTTTACGGGCCACAATTGTAAGAAATGAGATGCTCGTTGAAATCAATCACAAGCAAAGCAAGTGTATCACCCTCGCCGTTAACTTGGATTGCAACCGCAGGAATGGACCGATGATGACTTGTACTGGGACCAATCCGTTTACCCGTACGATGAGGTCATTCTGCCCGTAAGCAAAGTCTGGACCCCGGATATATTTGTGACCAATGGGTAAGAAGCGCTGATGTTCAGCCATGACTTTGGCCTTTATCTTTTTCATTTTCCTCTCATTTTTTTTCGCTCTCAACCTCAGCATATCAGCGAGCACGCACAACAGCTTCCGTGACCTGATAGTGTTCAGCAATGGCACCTTGCGACACAGGGTGGTGATGGCGGCCGAGGTCAACTGTGAATTTAACCTCTTCAACTACCCCTTTGCTGAGGACGAATGTCCCGTGGTTCTCCAAACCTGGTCCACTGAAGGTAAGCCCTGCGCCTCACTGGACCGATTTAATTCCATCTCATTTGAGATGCGACATGAGGTGAAGGTAGAGGTCAACATTCTTAAAGTCTCATAAATTGATAAGATTTTCGGAATGTTGCCCAGAAAAGATGAATCTTTTAAATTGATAATTGGGAGTTATCGTTGTGCTCAGTGGCGGTGAAATTTCACTTGGGGAGGTTATTTGTAACAGCTGTTGCAGTCACATTAGTTGTCTGAATTTGCCTCGTCTGTCCCCAGGATGTGGTACCACCATGGAAATCGGTAAGATGGAAGTTTTTGATGGGAGCCATGGCGACTGGGAAACGTTGGGCGCTTACCTCTTTTCGCCAACTGATGACAAATTCTATATCTCGGTAGGGTCAGATGTTATGTTTGACAACAAAGTGGTTTTGGTTTATCCTAGTAAATAATTAATAGTGGATCAAATATTAAAGATGGAAATTCTGCTTTTGAATCCTTGGATCAAACACAGAAAATTGAGGGAGGGGAAAAGGGGCAATAAATGTGTATATGAAGACTATAAATTTACAAAATGCTTTCAGGGATGACTTTGTTCATTTACTAGTGGGGTGAAGGTGTTCAATTGTGTGCTGTTAGTAGATTTTTCTCGGTTTTTCTTCTTTGCTATTTGCTTTGGCAAGTTAAGGTTACGGATGAATTTTAGGCCTGGGGGCCAGATCTAGCCCGTCATATCATTTTGTGTGAGAGCAAATCAAGCATGCCAACTTTTCCATGATGCTTGCTAAAGTCTGAACCAACATTTTAAAATTTTATTTGTAATATATCATTACATAGAGATATTGCAAGCCTTATCTCATTACTTACTTATTACATTAATGTAAACAATGGCTGAACTAACCATTATTCTTGACTTCTGATTTCAAAACTCGTTGTCCACTGTATATGTAACATGTGGAGGTGATCAAACATTGATACAATTTCCCAAAATTCATAAGTCATAATGGCCCGCTCAGGCAAACCGTACCTACAATGTGCCCCCGACAAAAATGAGACACCCCTCATATAGGCTAAAACAGAACTGTCCTCAGATAATCGCTGTTTTACTGAATGGAACATTTTGCTTAGGTGATTTTGAAGATCCGGCAACAAAACCCCTTCATCACGCTGCTGCTTCCCAGCTTTCTGCTCATCCTGGCCGACATGGTGAGCTTCGCCCTGCCGCTGAGCTGTGGCGAGCGCAACTCCTTCAAGGTCACCCTAGTGCTGAGCTTCACCATGTTCCTGCTTATCCTCAACGACCAACTGCCTGGTGACAGCGAGTGCAGCCCCGTCATAAGTCAGTCTGCGCCGACGCCAAGGCGACATGAGCTCTGATGACCGAGTGCGCGGCTTTGCGCTTGCAGAGTACCACTTCTGCGTGTGCCTGGTCATGCTGGTGGTGAGCATGCTGGTGTCCATGGTGCTCACGCGGGTGGCCAAAGATGGACGCCTCTTCCTCTGTTGCTTTTCCAGACGAGCAAAACCTGCATATCAGCTAAGTGGAGCTGATGAGGGTAAGTGAGTCTGCACATTAGGGATTGTGGGCATGTGGCAGCTTCAAATATTGGTTGACATTGTCCATCGCACACGTGACTTTTTAAAAGGCACTGTTAAGCTTTATTCCATATATTTTTGCTACAACTGTAACTTTAAGTCAGAAGTAGGGCTGAATGATTTTTTAAAAAATTATAATTGTAGCCCCCCCCTCCACCGTCCCAATGTTGCGAATGATTATGCGATTATTTTTATCTTTTCAGGTATTTTTTTTAACAAACACAAACATAACTACAGTACTACGTTGCAATGTCAAATTGAAGTTGATTACTTGTTCAGACCTATACCATAGGAAATATTATCATATAGTAATCATGGATTACTTTATTGAGATTACCCCCCACCCCCTGCCCCCCAATCAACATAGCGTACAATCACTGTGTACAGTGAAACTCCTCTACAACGAAATCATGTTTGCAGCAAGAAATTTTTCACAACAGGGGGGTTTTCACTGTAGCAAATTTGATCTCAGATGTAATCACACACACACAAACGTATGTGTACTCTTTATTTTTATTCCAAGAGTGGATAAGTATGAGCATACACTTATTTGACACTTCATATAGTCAGTGTAGAAAGAAAAAAAGGGAAAGAAATTGCGAAATTTACAATCAGCATTCACTTTCACTTACATCAATTTCTTGGTAAATGTCTTTTTTTTGGGTTTCCTCCGTCTTTCATTTTGATCACTTTTACCCTCTCTTCCAGCGTCAAAGCTCTTCTTGTCTTAGCTGCTTGTCATCCAAAGGTCCATTTTGTAGCCATTTTAGCAATGCAACGTTCTTGCTGCGTCTGAAACTAACAATAATAAATACTTCCTGGACTACTGCGCATGTGTAAACCAGTGTGGTGGTTGCTGTTGCCGTTTCCGAACGAAGCAGTAGAGGTCGCTGTTGGATTAGACTTTATCGTGAATCTTGTCGCGAGGCAAGAGCAGAAAAAAAGATTTCATATAACACAACAGGCTTTTTTTTTTCGTTGTATGGGGAGCAGGAAAGTGGGAAGGGTGTTAATGCATGAAGATTATTTCACACTAAGGGGTATTTTCGCCCATGTAGGTTTCATTGTCGAGGAGTTTCATTGTATCATGATAATGTCACAGTTCTTTGAAAAATATTTTATCGCGGGCTACTCTGCAATTGCAACCCGTCATTTTGTATTTGGGCAGAAGTCAAAGCAGACATCAGCGTCATCCAGCTGGACAACTCCGAGCAAACTCAGATGCACCGAAAGGTGACCGAATTCCTGGACGCCATCAAAGCCAAGGATGAGAAGTGCGAACGCAATGAGGCGCTCGCCGACAGGATCGACAAAGCCTTTTTCTGGCTCTATTTCATTCTGGGTACGCTCTACTTTTGCGCTATGATCACGGTAATGGTGAAATATGAATGCGATGTGAATCATTTGGATTTCTTGTAAATGCCAGTGATGGCAATTAAAGTACAAATACTTGATTACTGTACTTGAGTAGGGTTTTCATGTATCTGTACTTGATGGGTTCGTGGAAAACGCTTCGCGGCAGTTTGACTCCAAAGTATTTTGGGGGTTAAATAAATGTTTCAATGCAATTTACTCTGCGCATCAAGTTTCACTATTCGAAGTCCGGTCTATGTAACTGGAAGTAAAAATTCCATTTAGTACTCAAGTATTTTTCAGAGTCTGTACTTATACAGGAATTAAATCAATACTTCTACCCTTCCAGTCATTTTTCACACAAGTACCTTCATTTCTATTATTGATGTCGAATGCATGAAGAGCGTAGTAGACGGGAATTGCTGTTATTTCACGATTTGCACACATAAGTAAAAAAGAGAAAATAAACCTGGGGCATTTCTACTGGTTGGTTTGCTTTGCCCGAAGCTGCATACGGAAGTGAAATTTGTAAACAAACCTTCGCGTGCGTACTTCATCCGTCATGTTTGAAAGATAACTACAGCACGCCATTGCTGACAAAATTCAACACATTTTGCGTCCTTCCGAAGCAGTAAAATACCTTCGTTTACTTATTATTTGCTTTATTGCAAAAAATAATCTTCTCTTATATGCAACCATAAGGTCACTTTGTCTGTATAAAGTATGGAAGAGTCGCCTCGACTGTAAGCAAAGACTTTGTTCACGTGAATTTCCGTAAACCTCTGGTGCGTGTTTAAGTCCGTTTAGTAATTACGGTCGTCCATTTACAAACGCCCACGTGTCTATATATATTGAAAGTCTTCTGAACATTTATATTCACTGTCGTTCATTATACATACGAATAACCTCGATGCTGTCAAACGACACAGCGTTTTATGTAGAAAAATGATATCAACATATTCAGTCGGACAGTAAAACGGAAGAATCTCATCATTCCGAGCAGTTCCTGAAAGCAACTAAAGCAACACTTCGCTTGCACGCGACCAAGCGTTACGTTCCAACCGCAACTCCTCCCAAGTGCGACGTTCGCGCATCGTGAAACGAGCAACTACCAGCGCCGGGCGGCATAACCTGCTCAATCAGGAACACTTTGACGCTTGCACTGCCGCCGACAGAGACACACAGAAAATACTGACACGCCAAGCGGCGAGAGGAAGGCACCATGAACCGCTTCAAGACCTCCAAATTCAAAAACACCATTCCGAAAATCGCCAAGAAGGATGTGAGTAGTCGACTAGCTTGTGGTGTCTGCTCGTTTTGTAGCGTTAGCATCGCCGCGGGATGCTACTAAACTGTTGTGGGTGGGAGTGAGGGGGAAACGCCCGCTTGCTTGCCTGCCCGCCCGCCTGCATGCATGCTTGTCATGAACTTCCTGCATTTGGAAGATACCCACTATCGTTCACATCGACCGGTTGTAGTTTTTTTTTTCATGGATGCAAAGCAGTCTCCATTACCATCCCACATCAGCATATCTGTCATGACAGTACTCTATTTGCATGCGTTTTAAAAACGGATTCATGTCAAATTGCAACGCCTGCAGCTTCTTTCGGTGCATTATGTAATAGTGGCTGTAAAATCCCAGGAATGTTGAAGAAGTGCAACGTGTTCCTCCAATCTCTGCACGCCATCTAAATCACAGCAGATGGCAGTGTGCTGCCGCTTTAAATGGTACACGCGACTCCAGGAACGCACAACAATTCAAGGCAACTGAAGTTCAATTGTTTAAAAGGAACCTAACCATAACATGCACAGAAATAACGGGGGAATGTGGATGTATCCTTGCAAGAATGTAAGAAATCAAATTCTTGAAAATGAAATGGATGCATAGAATGCTATATATGATATAAATTAATATGATGGAAACAACAATTTTTAAGAGCTCACTGCTGCGCAACATAGCATGCACTTCCACTTCCGCAGCACTCTGCTCATCCTCAGGAACTTCAGTGTCAGCTCAGCTCAGCCCTTCCTGTTTCTTTTTCATTGCACCATGACTTTGCTTGTACAGCCCTGAGCTCGTTATTGTGGTCTTAAGATGGAAATTACACAATATTGACAACCTTGAGTGCGGTGCCAGGCCGCGCATGTTTCCTGCGCCTTCAATGGGCTTCACTGACTGAATCACATTTTTAAAAGTCTCAATTTGAATAAACATTGCTGTACAAAAAAAACCCCAATAAAATACCGGTATGTGTTTTTCCTCTGGTCACACGACATGCACCGGTTTGGATTGAATTTCTGTCACATGTGCCTTGTGGCCTCTTGGAATTCCAGGGATGGATAAACAACATCCGTGGCGGATCTTTCACCTGCCAGGGAAACCAGATCAAGGCGAGTGCCAAGCTGGTGGCCTTCAATGCGGAGCATGCTGGTAAGAATTCCTTTTGGACACTTTCACGCTTTTTGTCCAAATGAAGCTCCTCAACTGACTTCAACATAGTTCCTTGGCACCAAGATTTATTGAATTGTATTGACTACAGAGCAGGGGATCCATTGTGAATGAATGTGCCACAGACAGGGTTTGGGAGTTCCGTTAGTGAATATTTTGCTTTCACATTTTTGATTTTGAGTCACACATGTGACCAGAAAAAAGAAGCATTTTTTTTATGTCTTCCATGTTTATTTACGATGGCGTTCTTGCGATGTGCCCTCGAGAGACAAGTGTGTGTTTGATGTGTTTGCAGGAGGCGGAATGGTCGGCCTGACGTCTGTGAAACCTGCTGCAGATGGACAATGGAGCGTCACCCAGATCTCCTGTCATTCTGGTACTTTTCATCAAAGCCTCGAATAATTCAATGGAGACCAGAAACATTCACCAGACTAATTCTGAGATTCCGAATTCCAGTCAGCCTAAAAAAAAAAAAAAGCACAAATGTTTTTATGTAAGACATTAAAGTGCAGGGCCAATGGCAAGTAGGGATTTCAGTCCCAATGATGACCAACGGCAGACCTCGAGTGTTGCGACTGGGTGAGCGGTTTCTAATGGTGGAAGCAAAATTCAGAGCGTGGAAAAAAACGGAATGTGTGGAAAGACAAAAGATTAACTTGGTTGTTCACAGACACTCCAGAGCCAACCATCTGTACAGATTAGAAAGTCAATTTTTGTCACCTTCCTCCATCAGATCTGGTGACCGACTTGGACTTTTCTCCATTTAATGAGAGTCTTCTGGCAACTTGCTCCATGGATGAAACAGTAAGCACCTCTTTTCCAGGCCTGATGTCCTCTTCCATCTGAGCATCTTAGCAGCTCCCCGGTGACAATACGAGCTGCCTCACTTTGTGTTGTTTAAAACGCCTCCTCTCCTGCGTGTCATGTTTGGCTGCAGGTGTTTCGCCTTTCCTGGGAAAGCTGCTGCTTTTTAGACTCAGCAGCTCGGTTTTTACCTCGTTGTGCATTGGCCGGCTTCATTTGGTTTTATTTGAATTAACTCTCATTCCTCGCGATCATGCAGAAATCCGAACCTGAACCGCAAGTCATTTGCACGCCGTGTCCATGTCCTGCTTCATTTCACATCATTAACTTGAGCTGAAGTAAGCTGCAGCTGCCTGGGCAACACTGTCCAGTCTGATTTTAGCAATCAAACATATGTGTTTCATTTGGTGGTTTAAAACTTGCCTTTTTTTGTCAAAAGATAGAATTTATGATTTCGCCATTATAAACTTAGACTGCCATCATGGATTTGAAGTCACATCGTCATAATGTGATCAAAGTTCTAATTAATACTGACGAGTTAAGTTTTAGAAATATGGACTTACATTATTGATAGTGCTCCTGCGAGCAACTTATTCAAAACCAAAAACGACTACAATTTTTTTACATTTGAAACAGCAGTGATTCATTTGCAAATTTAATGGATAGGTACGCCTTGTAGTCCATATTGTGTTGTCTTAAAGTACGACGAAAACAGCATTTTGCAGTTAGGCGATTGCGATTTCAGCTTTCATCGATGTTTAGGGCAACCTATCCTCTGTTATTCGCTGACAAAAGTATGCCTTTTTGCTCATTTTATGATCAGGCCAAAGCCATGTCTAATATAAAGATATGCTGCACGATCTGGTTCCAAGGAACTTTGTTGAACTGAGGAGAGCAGCTTTCATTGAGTCTAATCCAAGAAAGTGCTATGCCACCATTTTGTGGTGAAAATCTCTCTCTCTCTCTCTCTCTCTATATATATATATATACATATTAGAGCTGTCAAACGATTAAAATATTGAATCTAATTAAAAATGCAACTGTCATAATTAACTCAAATGAACTAAAAAAATTAATCGTGATTACTTACGCATTTTTTATCGTTTCTGAATTTCCTTTTATATATTTTTGTACTATTTTTCCCCATTTTAATGCACTCATCAACATGGAATCATGAATCAGTTTTCTATGTGCAAAATGCAAATATTTACTGAAATAACAATTTCGATTTTCAATTTTTACATGAACATTTTTCACTTGGAGCAGTTATTCACACAATCTCTCACACAATATTACTGTCCATCAACAACAGTGAAAAATATATTTTGTCACACAACAGCTGCTTTAACAGCTCTTTTTATGGAATCAAAACGGAGCAATATAACATTATAAAGTGCACATCTAAGGTAAACTAGTACTCAGCCTATAGTGGATTTAAGCCATGGTTGCATACTTCGTTTTTCTCAAGTTTGCTTTGAACACAGCAGTCAGGCTACGTTGATTCTGTTGGTCCTTCTTGCGCGGAAGTCTCTCTACGGTTTTGTGTTGACATCATTTCAGATGACTACACTTGGTTCGATGACAACACTGGAGATGTTTTATTTTCAGTGTGTTCGCTACCACTGCACCGCTGAACTCTCGACATGCCTCAGCGCACCGTCGCTGTCAGACGAACACAGAGAAGCTCCACCCGCCTTTATATGGCCACGGAACACTGTAACCTTCCACACAAAATAGTTCCAAACAAGTAACAATCGCGTCAATGGCATACATCGTATTTGACAGGCTACCTGCTCTTTATTCACCAGAGGCTCATCAACCTAGTCTCTTATTTCTCTCCCGAAACAGTGTCTTCTCCCGCTTGGTGTACCATAGCCTTCTCCTCTACGTACAATCTCTGAACACAGCTTGTAATGGAGGCTCTCGCTGGCAATCCGTAGGGGAGTCGTTCAATGCAATGCAAATGATTTCGGCTTGAGTCGAGCTGTGGACAATATTGACAGGCTTGCATGCAGTAGCCATACATTTAGCTATGGCTTCAGCAAATGTGTTCTTCGTCATTTTCTTCGCTTTGAAATGATCCATAGCTGTCTGTCTGAGACGAGGGGGCGGAGTACTCACGTCAGCTGTGTGCTTGGCCATTAAGTGGTATTTCAGACTCAACGTGCTATGATGATAGCTCAGTTTACGACTGCAAAACATACAGGTAACTTTGGTCTTGTTAGTGGAACAATCTGGCAACTTTTTAAAAGTAAACTTTCCATTCATAAACTATTTAAGTATCCGTTTTCGGTGTCTCGCGCTGCCGTGATTGGCAAAACAAACATGTGTGTGGACCTGTGCAGCATGCTTGTTGTTTTGTTTCTGGTTTATTTATAGAGAAACGTAACATCCGCTGTGACGTGTGCCGCGTTAACCTCGCGAGAAAAAATTGAATCACGTTAAAATTCATTTAAATTAATGCCGATTAAAACGTGCTAAACTGACAGCTCTAATATACTGTATATATATATATATATTAGAGCTGTCAGTTTTGCTCTAATGTGAGTAAAGTACTCTATGTGAGTACTCCGCCCCCTCGTCTAAGACAGACAGCTATGGATCATTTCAAAGCGAAGAAAATCGATGACACGACGAAGAACAAATTTGCTGAAGCCAGAGCTAAATGTATGGCTATTGCATGCAAGCCTGTCAACATTGTCCACAGCTCGACTCAAGCTGAAATCATTCGCATTGCATCGAACGACTCCACTACGGATTGCCAGCGAGAGCCTCCATTACAAGCTATGAACAGAAATTGTACATAGCGGAGAAGGCTAAGGTACACCAAGCAGGAGAAGACACTGTTTCGGGAGAGAAATAAGAGACAGAGCAGGTAGCCTGTTGAGTACGATGTATACCACTGACGCGATTGTTACTTGTTTGGAACTACTTTGTGTGGAAGGTTACCGTGTTCCGTGTCCATATAAATAAAGGGGGTGGAACTTCTCTGTATTCGTCTGACAGTGACTGTGCGCTGAGGCACATCGAGAGTTCAGCGGGGCAGTCGTAGTGAACACACTGAAAATGAAACGTCTCCAGTGTTGTGTTGTGCCTCGAACCAAGTGTAGTCATCTGAAATGATGTCAACACAAAACCGTAGAGAGACTTCCGCGCAAGAAGGACCAACAGAATCAATGTAGCCTGACTGCTGTGTTCAAAGCAAACTTGAGAAAAACGAAATATGCAACCATGGCTTAAATCCATTAAAGGCTGAGTACTAGTTTACCTTAGATGTGCACTTTATAATGTTATATTGCTCTGTTTTGATTCCATAAAAAGAGCTGTTAAAGCAGCTGTTGTGTGACAAAATATTTTTTTCACTGTTGTTGACAGACAGTAATATTGTGTGAGAGATTGTGTGAATAACTGCTCCAAGTGAAAAATGTTCATGTAAAATTGAAAATCGTTCTTTCAGTAAATATTTGCATTTTGCACATAGAAAACTGATCCATGATTCCATGTTGATGAGAGCATTAAAACGTGAAAAAATAGGACAAAAAAATATCAAAGGAAATTCAGAAACGATAAAAAATGTGTAACTAATCACGATTAATTTTGAGTTAGAGTTAATTATGACGTTTGCGTTTTTAATTCGATTAAATATTTTGATCGTTTGGCAGCTCTAATACATATATATATATAATTAAAAAAAAAAATTCTGATATTTTAAATACGTTTTAAGAGCGGTTTTGTCAGCTAATGCTTTAGGGTTTTTTGTTTTTATTAGTTTTACTATTTAAGTTTTTTACTATATGAAGTATTTTTTTGCACGCCAGAGATACAGAAAAGTCACTTATTGTGGAATAAAGTAAACTACAACTTACAAACCACTGTTTGACAACATCTAAAATGAAGCCCGAAAGTTCCTGCATGATGTTAATTGATAAAAACGAAAACCAACATTTTCAATTTAATTATAGTAGTTTCAGTTATTTCTTTTTTGTTTGAAAGCATTTTTATTTGATATTGTGAATGAAAATGTTTTTTTTGTTTGTTTTCCTAAACTGTAATGACCTTGGAGTGACTTGACTTCCCCCCAAAAAAAAAATATATAAAAAATCCTGGGCATTATAGTTGTGAAATCTGTACGACGTGACCTGATCAGTGTCTGTGTGCGCAGGTGAAGCTGTGGCATTTGTCCGACCCAGAGCTGGGGCAGCCCCTGGCGCCCGAGCTCACTCTCAGACCTGGGTGGGGACTGCTGGAGCTGGTGCTCTTCCACCCGACCTCTTCCGGGCTGCTGGCCGTCGGCGCTGCCAAGTGCCCACTCATTTGGGACACGGGGCGTGAGGATGCGCCGCTCGCAGGTAGTCACGGCTTGTGCGCTGCGTTGTGTGGCTTTCCAGGAAGTACACTATTGGGACAAAAGTACTGAGACACTCAAAAGGGTTTTGCATTGACACAAGTGACATTTGGTAGAGGTCTTCAAGTGCATTCCGATCCAGACCGGAATTGAGTGTGTCCCAATACTTATGTCCATGTAGTGTATGACTCTGACGTGTTTGTCTTGCACTCTCTGTGTTGCGCTGCTGTCAGTTTGTGTGTGACTGTAGGAGGCGAGTTGCCATGGTCCTATTTCGTTGCTTTTTGTCCCCCCTCCGCCAGCGTCTCATTTGAACTGATGCCGGCCTGCCTTTGACAGCCACTGTGGCTCTACGTTTGCGAGCAGCGGAGGTAAAACGTTTGGTTATGCAAACCCTCCCCGCCACCACCAACCAGCGCCTCCCCTGAAACTCTTCACCTGCACTGGCCTTTAGGATATATTCTGTATCGCCACTGCAAAGCCTCTTTTACACCAGAGCCGTGACAAAAGACTTGTTTAGAATTTCGGAGAGTGACGTGGTGTCATGTGAGCGGCCGTCAGAGATGTAATTCAGTCAAAAAATCTACAGACAGATACAAAAAGATACTCTTATGACTTTGCTGCTGTGAAGTGTGAATTTCTCCATTGTGAGACCATTAAAGGTTTTCCTATCTTATATTATAAATATGTTCATAGAAAAATGTGTTCCGGCCAGTGTAAAAGGAGTGACAGACAGCATGCTCCCCCATCCCTTGACAGATGGCTGCTGATCTTGCCCCTTGCCTCAAATGATTTAATATCATGTTTTCCTATACATTCATACATTTCCCTTAAAACACACACACACACACACACCTTTAAGGAGACATGCCACCATTTTCAATTCAAAACCGTTCCTAGGTGTCTTAATACATTCCAGAATTGTAGTCACTGGACACACTATATGATTGTCTTGTTGAAATTGGACCAAACAGCCTGATGCATTTGCTGCTGTAGGACAGCTTGTGGAACCAGTTGAGTTGAATTTTTGAGTGATGACGAGGCAAGCGGCTGCTACTTGCAGAAGTGATTGTGGGCGAAAAAGCCACACCAAAAGCATTTTCACTCATGGAGGCAGCACTCCACATAATGAACATACAAAACTCAGTGCAGCTCTGCTTACCTTTTAGAACTGAGCTGCTAAGCAGGGGTGTTGCAGCTGTCGAGGACGCGGCGTTTTTGGAATGATAGCGTTTCAGATAGTGTTGTCCCTTGAAAGTGGCTCTGGATCGTCCATCAGCCTACTTGCCAAGTGACGAGGGAAGGTTATTGTGTCAGTTTGCCAAAATGGGATATCACAATTTTGAATAGCTCACTAATTGGCACATTTTTAGAAATAGGCAGAAGATTTACTTGATGGTTTAATTTCACACTGGGTGGGTGGGCAAGCACTCCACCGAAGCTCAATATTTGTATCGGAGTCCTTAAAAAGTGACTTTTTCATAGTATGTCCCCTTTAAGGTGCAGTCTTGTGTGTTAAAAATGCACGCCATCTGTCCACAAAGGCCTCACAAGCCGGTGTATGCTGTGCTCACCAAACTGGAAGACGACATTCTTCCATTCATGATGTGTCATGTGCTTGTGCAACATCGCACAATTTTTGGTGTGTTCCTTCAGTTTGTCATCCTGATCTTAACACATGTGTTGTCTTCTGCGCACGCCTCCGTGATTGAGGATTATGCTGATGATGATGCCGTGTCATGTGTCCAGTTCTGGAGGAGCACGCCGACCAGCTGCAGAGTCTGAGCTGGAAACAGGACGGTTCGCTGCTGGCTTCCACCTGCAAGGTGAGCACAAGTGCCCATAAGACTTCTGACCTTTTCACCATGACGTCACACGTACTTGCCACCATTAGGAAACAAAACAACTCTCACCCAAAGTCAGTGGTAATCAGCAGGAAGTGCCCCTGGATCAATACACATTTTTAATAATCTGATAGGGTCAAAACGAAAAAAAAAACAAATTGCCAAATTAGAAAAAATCTTTCTCAACGGCATTGAAGTTGACTACATTTTTCAGAGTCACAAATTTAACGCTTTGCAATGGGTCGGTTTGACCCGCAGCATAAGAGGGTTGCAGTTAATAAAAGCTTCAGAGGTGATTTTTTTTGTTCGATTATTCGTACCCCAAAATATGTTGCGATCAACTTCTGTGCTATACTTGATGTGAATAACAATAAATATGTAAAAGATGTCAGTAAAAGTGATGCAAATTAGGATTGCCGCCTTTCCTTTGAATTTTCTCCTCTGCTTTATTTGCCATTTTATTTTTTGACCACTTGATGGAGCCAGTGAGCCACATCTAATGAAGCTCTGTCCAGATGTCTTTCATGTCAAGTGTACTCAACGCATTTACAGAGCGCAGATTAGCAATCCAAGGGTCGTTGTAGGAATATTTTCAAAGTGGGTCAAAAAGTGTTTAGAACGATTTGTTTTGACCTCACGTGACTTCCACTTGCTCAGCAAAACCGCAGGAGTGAAAGCTGTGCTTGAGTTTCATGTGTCCACGTGGGCCGTTCTCCAAGGCGTCATCAGCGATTAATCACACACCACTCGCATAGATTTCCACTCAGTGTGGGGTGTGGCTTTTATTGTGTGCTTGAGTGAAACGTGTGGGTTAGCAACATTATTAACAAGTTATGAATGGTTGCTAGTATAGTTGAGGTCACGATAATGTAAAGTAATGTCATAATCAAGCACAGCAAGCAATGGACGGTAAGATTCGAAAGACGCCATTCCCCAATTAAACGCTGCCTGCATCTTTCAATTGATAACATAAGTGCCGGATGAAAACGGAGGCTTCCGTTTTCTCCCCAGGGGAAAAAAAAAAAAAAAAAAAGACTTTTGATAACTTGTTTGCTGCATTTTCTCAAAGGGTGGTGCTCGCTCCAATAGACGCCATGCTCGAATAAACCGCTGTCTGCATCGTCCGTTTCAATGCCCAAATGCTGCCTGTTATCAGGGATAAGATTTTTTCGCCTTTTTTGCGGAATTCCGCTTTTTTTCCAGTCAAAATGGTCCTATTTTAGATTGTTCCAAATCCGTTAAAAAAAATTCGGGGGGGGGGCGGACTTGTCTTTGGCAGATTTGGGGCTCGTAATATATACGAGTAACGTTTGCAAGCATCCATTTTGAATCCCGTTTTTTTTATCGCGAAGCGTTAGTTTGTCGTTACTTCCTATATGGGCTGAAACCAATGTCTTAGTTGTTGTGATTGGTCGCTATCTCGGCAAATGCAAATCACAACCAATCCGTGTTCGCCTTCCTAAACCCCCTTCTTGCGAATGCCGAATGTTATCGAGACTCATGACGAGGCGAAAGTGCGTCAGATCTGAAAAACACGTTTCGATGGGACTGGTTAGATAGAAAGCTGACGGTGTCCCCAGTAGGAAACAGTAAAGAGGAACCATTGTGCTTGTGTCGGATTTCTTGAAAAAGCTAGATGTCGCCGGTAAAGCTCTGTGCACAGTGTGTGACGATGTCATTCTATACGGATCGAGAGGATGGAAAGCTTTACAGAGTCACGCAACCTCGGTGAAACACCGAGAACAGACTGAAAAGTAACTACTCGATCTCAAGCGCTTTTCGACAGCCTGGAGCATGTGTAAAAACAAGAGGAGTTGGCTAAAAAGAGAGTGGAAAAAGACGGAGAGGACCAATAAGCTTTTAGCGCTTGCTAAAAAGCTTAAAATGAAGAGAAAATAAAGTATTCTACCTCATGAAACTGTATATTGTTGTATATACTGTAAATAGACATCCACTTTATATAATAAAATGCATTCATAACCCATATATAGTAAACAGTGTGGGACTTCACTATCACTGTATGAGGTAAGAATCAACAGCTTTTTATCACATTTACACAACACTTGATGAATACAAGTAATGAGCAAATCTTAAATATGGTAGGGTACGTGTTTCCTTTTTTAGTTTAGATTTTGAGCAGCAAATTTGAAGTTTCATGTTGGTGCTCACCAGGAATGCATAAGCAAAATTGCACAAATTTTCACTTGAAAGAATAGTGAACAATCTTGGGATTTTTTTTCTATTAAAGTTTCAAATAGTGTGTAAATTGAATACACTTCATCTTCAGCATGTTTAGTGCCACTTTTGTAAGTGGCCCCGCCCCATCCCGACCACGCCCCATCCCGGCCACGCCCCCTTACGCTTTTTTTCATCACTAGCCACTCTCATCCCTGTGTTATAAGATAAGATAAGAAAACCTTTATTAGTCTCGCAATGGAGAAATTCCCAATTCACAGCAGCAAAGTTATGAAAGGAAGAAGTAGAACAACAAAATATAGGAGCTGCTGGAAAGGCAGCCACTCTCGCGGCGCCATTTTGAAGTCAAAATAACAAAAATAACACAACACAACACATAGGACACAGACAGTCGTGCAATCTTCACCACTTTTCTGCATACACTTTGTTGTCTGAAGCAGTTCTAGATGAAAGAGGAGAGGATCAAAGTGTCCTTTCACCAGTGGATCAGAGACGTCATGCTGAAAATGTGCACACGTCTGCTACGAGCTAAGTTTTGAAAGCAAACACGAAGCTGTAGCGTCCATTGACGAAAAAGAGATTGGCTCACATCTCCTGTCCCATAGAAACTCCATTTTTTCAGCCTTTCACCCAAGTGAGTATTGTCAGCTTGTTTGGCGCGTTTCCTCAAATAGTGGCCTCCACTTTCATAGACGCCATTCCCCAATTAACATCGAGATGCAGCAATCACTTTGTAATATAAAGGCTGCATGCAAATATTTTTTGACCCTCAGAAAGGTGACTTTTGAAAACTTGTTTGCTACATTCTCTTCAATCGTGGCTTCTATGCCACGCCCCAAATTTATGGCTGTCTATGTTGTCTACTTAAATGCATAAATGCCACATGCAAATGGAAGCCTGTACCCCCCACCCCTGAAGGAAAAATGACATTTGACACCTCGTTTGCCCTATTTTCTCAAATGGTGGCCTCCACCATAATAGACGCCATACCCCAATTAATCTCCGGTTGTTAGTCGCCACTTGAATACATAAATGGTGCACGCCAAATGGACACCCGCTATTTTCCCCTGAGGGAAAGTGACAGTTATTTGTAGTTAAAGTTATTTTTCTACATATAGTGACCCCTACGTTTGTAAACGCCGTACCCCAATTAATTCCCATCTACATTGTCCACTGTAATACATAAATCTCACATGCAAATTAAGACCTGCGTTTTTCCCCTCATGAAAGGTCACTTCTGGCAACCCTTTTGGCACATTTGCTCAGAGTCGCCTCTACTTTATCAGACACCCTTCCCCAATTAATTTGCAAATAAAGGCCGCCATTTTCCCTTCCCATACTTTTTTCCATAGAATTCAGGAGGGGTCTTTCTGATGCTGTATATGTGAGCTGAGTTCTGGAACCCCACACAAATGCTGGCAGATGTTGATTGACGTGAAAATGAGTCTCCATGTGGAACTGAGCGACATGTGATGGTCTTAATTGCCCTTAAATCCCAATAAACGTCCGTCCGAAAATGCGCCACATGTGTCCGCTTAACGGGCCTGATTGCCAGGCCCATCCCCTTTGTTTGTCTTTGCTGTGACAAGTAACAAATGAGTCTGTCAGCATCACGGGTCACGTCCCAATCATGAAGTTTAGCCTGACGGGGTAATCGTTCCCTTCAATGCTACCTGCCCCGCTTGTCAGCCTCCATGGAGGAGGAGCCACCTTCAAGAACTCGGTGGGGTAACACAAGCCGAGATCAGAGCTTGGCGATTGGGGGGACCACCGAGATTCTCCGGTGTCATTTAACCCAAACGGCCCTTTTCAATCTCTCCAATTCGGCTTATTAAAGCAAATAGGTCCTGCGCACATGTGGGTCCAAGCCCTTGGGTGCTCCCGTTGGGTAAACATTTGGGGGGTTGGGGGGGTCATGCCAGAGTACTGACGGGATCACAACAGGCCTTGTTTGGATCTCCAATTGAATTATTTTTGATACTTTCTGGACACCTCCCACATTCCAAAAACATGCATGGCAGGCTGATTGAACACTCTAGTCTAAAGTGTCCCTAGGTGTGAGTGTGAGCGTGGATGGTTGTTCGTCTCTGTGTGCCCTGCGATTGGCTGGCAACTGATTCAGGGTGTGCCCCGCCTACTGCCCAAAGACGGCTGGGATAGGCTCCAGCACCCCCCGCGACCCTAGTGAGGATCAAGCGGTTCTGAAAATGGATGGATGGATGGACTTTCTGGACAAGAAAGAGCCCATTCATGATTTATTCAAATGAGGGAGTGGAGCAGGCGAACGCCGCAGGTTCGGTTTGAGGTATGACTGGAAATCTCCGCCCGCTTCTACCCCCGCTTTTACGTTTAAAAGGCACATTGTAGAGCGAGGCACCAGAGGAATCCCGGATCCCTCGAGCTGCCAATCACCTCTTGGCGTGTAACCGTGGGAGACTGGAGATTGTGGCGTCTGGCAGCAAAGTGTGTTTGCCGCGCAAAGAGAGCGCCTCTTGAATCCTCAAGATTCTCCATCGTATGTCTGTGTGTGTTTTTGTGTGTGTGCGTGTGTGTGTGTGTTTGCACACTAGCCAAAGTTGTGTACGGCCGCGCAGGGAAAGCTCATTAAGAAAATGAGGCCCTGCCACTTTGCTTAAACAGCTGCCGCTTCTCCGCGCGCACACACACACACATACATTGTGTGCCATAGGGCCTTCGAGTGTGTGTTTGCTTAGTGGACACATCTGTAACTGAGCGGACCCTCATCAGAGTGTTTGCGCAGCCAGATAGTAGTTGCAGTCGTCTGAGGACGGCGGCCCAATCGCTAGCTTTCATAATATACTTTCTCAAACAGAAAGCCGACACCGCGCCTCAATTAATTGCCAGGTGTGTCGCTTGAATACGGAAACGCTGCACATCAAAATGGAGGTGTCCTATTTCACCCCCTCGGGAAAAGGGACTTTAGGCAACTTGCGTATTTCCACAAACGGACGACTTCGTTTTAGTCGGCATCGTAGCCCGATTAAATGCACTTGGATGCATGAATGCTGCCTGTAACATGGAATGTGTTTAACTGTTTTTCTTCAAATTGTGGCCTCTCCTCTAATCGAGACAGTGCTCCAATTCATCTCTAGGTGCTCATCCACTTAAAATCAGAAATGCCACATGGCAAAAATATCCTTTCGCATCTTATTTATGGTTGTACCTAAAATGATGAGCTCTGATTAGGTAGAAACCGTTCCCCTAATTAATCTCTGGGAATGTTGTCCACTACTTAAGCTGCACATCACATGGTCACCAATTTTACCCCCCCCCCCCCCCCCCCCCTCAGGGAAAAGTGACTTTTAGCAACTTGTGCACACAAGTCCCTCAAATAGTTCCTCCTGTCATAGACACCACTCCTCAATTAATCACATTCTGCCTCATGCACTTCAATGCAAACGTAATGAAATGGAAACCTTTTTTTTTCTTTCACAGAAAAAGTTACTCTTGTCAAACGTCTTCACACTTTCCCCTCAATTAGTGACCTCCGCTTTCGCCCTCCAGGAAGGCGCTTCAGCTACTTGAATACATTAACGCCGAACATCATCGGGAAGGAAGAAAATTAGGAGGCTACAATTACCTTTGTGATGTCGGATACCAACATGTTGAGTAAATAAACTCCCCCCCTGTTGAGGAAGTATGGTAATAATAAAATGAGTGTGTGTTGTTTCGGATGAGGTCACAGCCGAGGGACATCAGATCGTTGGGTGGTCCTGCTGCACACGCACGCACAAACAAAGTTGACGTTCTCTCTATGGATTAGTCATTAATCACCCATTCCAAATTTCATTTTATGAAGTGCAATAAAAAATAAGCATCAGTTGTCAAAAATCCCAGACTGCTTTTTCAGTGATTGAAACTTCGCCATACGAGGGCAAATTTATTGTCAGCTCTTGTTCGATTGCGCTGCATGGATCACGGTCACGCCCGAAAGGTTGAGTGACAGCGTTTGATGCCAGGCGTGGCCTGCTCACAGCCAGATCTCATTAGGGTCCATTTCCTCCCTATCAGCCTCTCTGATTGATACAGAATGTGTTTGAGGCGGGCCGGGGCTGACCGGAAAGGCAGAGAGTTTGCCCGTTGCTCATCATAAATAGGTGTGTGATCACACTGAGAGATGAAGAAACTTTGTCTGTAATCGGAGGGATAGCTGGGTGGAAGAAGGCTAAAACCAAGCAAAGCAGAATACTCTTCACTAACCGCGGCGGGCAGGGGAGGGCAGAGCGCCCGCGCCCAGTGCGGCGACGCAAGTGATCCCGGAGAAGCCGGCGAGTGCCCCGGTGTCAGAGATGTTCGCTCGGACAGTTGAACAAACAAGACTCGGGAAGAGATTGTCTTTTCTGCCGGCAGGAGGCGCAGTTTTCTACAAAGCCACTCCGTGCGCGCTTCTCAACTGACACCTGACCTCTGCAGCCTCTACCGGCTTTTTATTGATCGTGTATGCAAATTACAAGTGATATATGAGAAAAACACTCTCGTCTTGATTTACATGTCATGCCTCTCAGCTCAGTCCACTGATACGCCCCTCAGATACCAAAACATCTCTCGGTACAAACAATGGATACCTTGTCAATGATCATTTTGCAGTTTAACCCCAGCGATTCCCAGGGACCGCTGATCAGAAAAGTATGAGTCCCATTATGCATTTAGAGAGTCCTAAATTTCCAATTCTGAAATGGTCTATTTATTCATTTGCATATGATACTAACACAAACAACAACAATACACAGTAATCCCTCGTTAATGGGGACCAAAACCACCCGCGATAAACGAAAATCTGCAAAGTACATGTGTAGGTACATGTACATATGTATGAGTATAAAAAATATTTATAAGGCCAAATTTAATGGTATACATGCATGTAGAAGTAAATTTTGTCGTAATTAACATTACTTAATGCTGTATACTAATAGATTTAAACATGTATAGGTTAGGTTAGGTTAGTGTATGAATAACAAAATACAGTAAACATATACATGTAGTCCTGTATATGTTGCTCTATGTGACTCGCTGTTGTTTTGCTGACTTTCGCTGCTTCTCCCGGACCGTTTGCGGACTTTTTGCGCACGTAATTATTATTATTATTTTTTTTTTTTGTGTGAATATGTTTGAAAAAATCCACGATGCACTGAAGCCGTGATAAACGAACCGCGAAAGAGCGAGGGATCACTGTACATTGATAATAGGTTTATTTCTTATAAACAAATTTCATCTTTCTTTCTTATTCAGGTTCTTATTTCATCCCAGCTTTGAGTTCATAAATTCTCCTCTCTTTACTCTGCTTCCAATGACGCAAGGCTTTCTCAAAGTCGACTTATTATCGCAAAAAACTATCCAACTTTAGCTACTTCCTCTGTGATATCTCCGCAATAAACTTTCGCAACACTTGTTCGCAACACTTGTTTTAACGTTACACAACTTGGCAATCGTCTTGCTTTCCGCGAGGTTGAAGGCCGATCTCGCCAATCTCGTCTCGCGAGAACGGAAATCTCGTCACGCGAGATTACTTAACGCGAGATCAAAACAACAATGGCGGCGATTGTCGAACTGCGACACTGCGTTGATGGAAAAAAATGTACCGTAGTTTTTTTGTTGTTGTTTTGACTGAGAAATTTCCTTGCGTCCCAAAAACGCACATTATTTGGAACTGTGCGTACCGCGGGAAAATTATGCGTCCAGGACGCTGGACGCAGAAGTAACGAGATGACTGCCTTGTTAATTCAATGGGTATATTTCGCATGAATTGAGACACTGTAACAAACTCACTATCCACATCCGCAGCAGGTGTCGAAGGTGAACAGCCGCTGGCATGCCGTAGCTAGGGCAGCAGCCGCAACGCCGCTCGCCCCTTCCCGCCGCCGCAACTGGGGTGGGGGTGTGGCGCCGCCCTGGTGGTGACCAGGCAGTCGGTGCGACGGACAGAAGAAAACGGGATGATCTTGGGATCCTGGGGTGTTCATTTAGACACGAAGAGCAAAAAAGTAATTGATGACCACCCTCACCCATAGTTTACACAGAAAATGCTCCAAACTGTGATCAGATTTCAAAACAGTTTCATAAAATTTCAAATTAAAATGACATTACCCTTCAAAAAATGACTGACACATGATTTTATTTTGAAAAAAAAGAACATGCCGTGAGTGCACAAGTATGTACTGTATGTTTACATGTAGCATAGACTCTTAGTTACTTTCACTGGCTCCCTTCCCAGAATGTCTCTTAAGTCGAGACGTAGCACTTCAACACACTTCCTTGACATCAATTCCGATTTCGACAGGGTTTTGGCAGACTCGTTTGGCATCTTGGGACATTTCAAAAAGAGCACAAAAAACTTGAAGGGGTGCATTTTTCAGTGAATAGCTGGGAATCCGTTTGAGGGGGAAAAAATGCAAATAAGTAAATTTATGCATAGTTAACCTCAAATATGCAGGCCCGACTTTACACATGATGTGCAGTTGCGATAGTTTGTCTGAAGTTCTCCCATACTGAACTCATCTGGAAAACTTAAATGTCATTGTTATATCATTATATGATATGATAATACGTAGGTCACAATACGGGATGGATATCGCACAACTGTCTCTGCACATGTTGGGAGTATTTCCCCCTTTGATGGAATGAAAGCTTTGCGCGACCCCGACGTTGTCTTTTTGCGTGAACAAAACACACTTTCGATTGCTTCTGCTGTGGAGCCACGTTGCAAAAGTTTCGAGCCAAAATACACTTCTTACATATGACGCCATTCCTCAATTGCAACTTAAGACGAATCGCCGGGCAAGTAAAAAATGATTCCTTGGAAGCAAATGACTTCTTCAATTTTTTGGAGTGCCATACCTGGTTTTTGCTTAATGTATGCGGGTGCACAAAAGGGGCTTTCCCCAAGTTATTCACACAGCCAAATGCATACAACTGTCCCAAAATATCTTCAGAGTCATGATTCAGGGTTGAACCAAACCGTGCCCAAAATGTGCCCCCTGAAAGTATTTTCTTGATCATGTGTATGATCCAAATTGGTTAATGATGGCTATTCTCCCTCTAGGACAAGCTGCTGCGAGTTTTTGACCCCAGAGCCCAGCTGAAACCAGTTCAGGTGAGTCTTGGTTCTTTGACTTGGGAATGAATGCGAGAAGATAAAATATCTCACCCGCCATCAGTGACGCCTCAGTATCATACCGTCGTCAAGCAATCGAAAGAACACAAAAAGGGTCTTTTTGTCGTTTTTTTTTTTTTTTTTTTTTACTTTCATTACATCAATGTTGTTTCATCCTTGTATTAAAGGAAACGTATTCTTTCATATTGTCCGTCTGTGAGAGTTAAGTCACTGGATTTCCTGCCCACACGTCAAGTGCGAAATGAAACTGTCACGGTAACAAAAAACTGGACTTGGCATTGGCCCAGCAGTATGCGGGCTGGCTTACTTGCCATTCAATGTGATTGAATTCTTTCTCCTTGCCATCTTTTGACAAAAACAAACAAACAAACAAACCGTCACAGACATGTCATTAAAACACTCAAGATTTGTTCTAAATCGTAAAAGTGCACTGAGTGTGTGTGCGTGTGTGTGTGGTGGGCTCGCATCTTGCCGCCATGGTGGAAAAAGCAACAAGTCTGGTTGGGCTTTACTGTTCCAAACCATACTGTGGCGAGCTGAAACTTAACTGTACTCGCTCGCTGGATATGGCAGCAGAAAGACTGTCAGCTTTAAAAAAAAAAGAAAAAAAATATCTCCATTCTTACCTCCCACTTTCTCGTGAATCTTTGACGACCAAATAGGGAGTGCGCGGAGTGGCCCGCTGAGTCAGCAAAACCCCGTCTGCCTCTGTTCCAGCCACATGGCTTCCGCCCAAGTCAAATTGATTCGAGGCTCGATATATTCCCTTTTTGGTCTGCTGCTTCTGCTTAGTCAGGTGGCGGCTTCATTTTGTGATCTGTCTGAAAGCAGAAATGTCAGAAACAGATCAGGTGTGCGGCTCCACCACTTCCCCATTAGCGCCACGTTGGCACAAACGGGCTGCAAAAGATGCAGACAATGAGTTGTTGGCGCAGGGAAATCGAACAGGTCAACTCATTTTGAATTTGGAAGTGTGGATGAGCATGAAATGTTGATTCTCCACATTACCGAAGTGCTATTTCATTAGTGGATACAAGGAGCATTGTGTTTCATTCCTCTTTGAGCCCAAATTCCATTGAGTTTAAAAAATTTAAAAACCAGCACAGGGGCTCCTAGAAAGTATCCCCCCCCCCCCCCCCCCCCCCCAGCTTGACACCCCCTGGTTTTACTATGCTGCCAGTCAGTCGTGTTTCACATTTAGACGTGATGTGTCTTATGGGCTGCATCTTGACGAGCGCGAATAAATTTACAGTATATATTCATACAGTCCAAGTCAGTTTGGCGCATAATTGCATTCATTGCTGCAGGGGCTCGGAAGGTCCTATTTGACAAGGAGGGTGTCTAGGTTGCTGACGCTTGGTCTGTGGCAAGTGGTGTCCCACTTCCCCTTGCTGGTAATGTCATTAAATGCGCACGGTTCCTTTCGCGTGGCCAGCTCTGAACTGGCGTCGGCCGTAGCCAGGTGGGGAAAATATGGGCTGTAATTATGGCCACGCGCTTGCCGTATTTACAGGAAATCAGACGGTGCTGGGTAATTAAGGTCTCGGACAGGAGGAGTGGTATATCCTGGATCTGTAATCAGGGCAGTGTGTAACAGCACGGTCAGAGAGGAACTGGAACACTTTTAGGCTTTGTCCCACAACTGAGAGACAGATAGCGTTTAAGATACACTGTAGACAAGATGATCTGGCCTGTCCTGGTCTGGTGCCACCACTGGGCTCTCACAGCCATGATGAGAATTCAAGGCAACATTTACAATACTTATTTGCTAGCGAGATCTTACGAGTGACCAACACCTGTGGCAATAATTAGATTGAAATTCCGAAAATATGTACATGGATTGTTCATGTTTGCCAAGATAGCGTCCAGCGCGACCGCCATTAAAACCCTTTTTTGTTAAGCAAAATGGTCGAAGATGCCGAAATGAGGAAATGGACTGAATGCGCCATTTGGAAACATCTCGGATCCAGGACTGACCTCAAGTCTGAGTAGAAGCTGTGCTCACGAGAATTTAATAGGACACCAAAATGTTTTCGTCGTCACACAAAGGAAATTTTGTATTGCTCTATTTGGATTATTAATGTACTTTTTCTTCACCCTCTTTCTTGTAGCAACCATATTAACTTGATACTCCGATTCAAACATAATGCTATGGTGCCTTGAGATCGTGAGTGACCCAACCATTCAAGATGTGAGCCAGCATTCAATTGTTTTTGTTGTTGTTTTGCTTTGACTTGTGAGATATGAGCACGGTTTAGGCCGTGAAGTCAACTCAATTGCTTCTTCGAGAACGATTCTTCAAAAATGATACTTCAAGCTGTTTTAATTGCACGCCCAGTTGAAGTTTACTGTCAAATCTAAACACCAAACAAAAGGAATTAAACATCCTATGTTTAAAACAGCCGCACAACTTTGCCTTCCGGGGTGGCTGGACCGGATTGATGGCAGTTTCATTCATTTCAATGGGGAAAGATGATTTGAGTTGCAGTCTTGTGATTTTATAGCATAATTGCAGAGTGAATAAAACTTGTGTTAGGCTTTAAGGATATGCGCTTTACGGGGTCTATCTCAAAGTTGTTGAATTGCATCTTTTGGACATTTTGCTAAGTGTTTGGTTCTTTCTGCAAGTGTGTGCTTGAGCGTATTGCTTGCACGTGTTCCTAAAATTGCAGTCCTGAAAATACCACTAATAGTTTTGGTCCAGTGTTGGCCACAGAACCGGTGATCTGCGGTTGCTGGAAGAAGCGGGGGGGGGGGGGGGGGGGGGGGGGGGAACGGAGCAGTTCGCTGGACTTTTGGGGTCCTTGATTTCTTGTGCTCAGCAGCACAAGCTTCTGGTGCTCTAGGTGAAATTAGAGAGGACCACAGACTGCAATGGGTTTGGATGACACGAGCGAATGAAAATGCTGCAGGGCCAAGGAGAAAAGCAAAGCGGTTTGGCTTGTGTAGGTAGGCCAAGAAAAAGATTCCTCAAGGTGGCTGCTGTACAGTATTATCCTTCCTAACCCACCATTAGCTTCCTGGAAGGTGTTTTGGTGCACTCCTCATCTGGAAAATTACAAACTGTCTCAACAGTGATGCTTTTTTAAAAAAAAATCCCTTACAGCAACAACCTAATTTAACCGAGGAATGGTATAACTGCAGACAGTTCCTCCGTTGTATCAGTGGGGCACAAGTACAGAACACATTTTCAGAAATATTCATAACAACAAGATCAGCTTTTGCTTTTTCACATGACACTTGATGGGCGGGAAGGCAGACTGTTTCCAAGTCATAAAGAAGTTCGTTTTCCATATGTCCCCTTTAAGTCAAGCCGCACACCATGCTTTTCTAAATAGCTTCTGTCAGTGTCGAATTTCAGTAATTGCGTCGAGCTTTTTAGCACTTGTGTTCGCCTCTCACATATCCTCATGTCGACTTCAGTTGTGTTTTATGTACATCGGCCGACCATTTTTCAAAACCAAATACAAGGAAACATGTCTTTGCAGTATTTCCAATCGACATAAAACCTGCCATCAGTCTTGCTGAAGTTAAAAAAAACAAAAAAACGTTACCACTCATAAAAAACTTCAGCATTTTGCTGTAGCGAGAGCAACGTATTCCATTGAGCATTTTCCAGCAAATACCTCCCCTGTGAAATGTGAGTGTTTACACTTTGGAGTCAGGCCGAATGCTAACAGTGCAGGGATGTGGAGTCAACACCGTGAAAATGTCCACTTTTATGGCAATAAAGAGCAGCTCGTCCAAGAATCACAGGCTACTAAATTCCAGATTCTTCATCAAAGTGTCCAATGGCGTAGCTGCGCCCTTTTGTACTTTTAAATGTAATTTTATGGGACCAATTAGGAAACAATGAGTGCATTAATTATTTTTCTTACGTATTTTTCAAACCTGTTGGGAGAGTCTCTGTTTATGCTACGACACAGGTGTCAAACTCAAGGCCGGGGGGCCAGATCTGGCCCGCCACATCATTTTATGTGGCCCGCAAAAGCAAATCAAGCAGGTCAACTTCCCTGACGCTTGCTGAAATCCATACCAAAATTTCAAATTGTCATTTGTAGTAAAGAATACTGTTGAGATATTGCAAGCATTTCCTTATGACTTTATATTAACCTAAACAATTGAACAAACTATGATGTTTTACTTTTGATTTCAAAACTAGTTATCCATTAATAGTCCCCTTTATATATAAAATACGAGGAGGTGATTAAACCTTTATACAGGTTCACAGTCATAATGGCCCTCCGACAATACGGCCCGAAACAAAAATGAATTTGACACCCCTGTAACCATCCATTCATGATCATTAGTGTTCCGAACAGTGACTTTGAAGTCAGTATTTTTTCTGGTTTTTGTGGCACTTCGAAGCGATAAAGCAACAACAGCAAGACTGAGCAAGGGCTTTTGATGGCAAAATGAAAATAGATTGACAGATACACGACGAAATGAGCTGCGAGTGACAATGACGTCAGTGGCTTTTTTTTTTTTTGACACGGTGGTTGCCATTCACTCCATGAACCGTCTTGTCCTTGCGACACACACTTTCTAACTATGAACTACTGCAACCCATTCTGTGTTTATTCCATACATCCTTGCCAAAATATGTCTGATTGTCAACATTTTTCCCCCACCCTCATAATCAACATTGCAAGCCGAAATTCACCCCCGTAACCTTTATATTTTAACTCAGTAACTGTGGTGATCCAAAATGTAAAGTGATGCAGCGCCACCCTCGACAGGCTTCTGTTAGTCGTTCCACTTGGGTTACGAACTTGAATTTCACAGATTGCCTGGGCGAGGGCCTCTTCCACGCCTACTCGCTGAAAAATGTTCCGTAGCCTACTTGACAATTCTATTTGTCAGTGGCAGTGCACGGTTGGATTCCAGTGGTCGAATATAATCATTCACAATCAGTGAGAAGTCTTAGCGGAATGGTTTTATCTCCAATTTGGACTCTATTCCTTACCTTCTCCCCTCCCCCGGTCAAAAATATTTTCAGTTCTGAAGAATAATTCTGTTTTGATGCAATACTGTGATTAAGAAATAAAATCCGTCCAATTGCCATCTGAACTGGCCACTTCACATCTTGGACTGATAAACAAGGCCGGGGTTCATCACTTTGTCTCCTGGAATTGGCAGCGAAAAGGTCGGAGTCATAAAGTGACGAAAGGATTTTGTTTGTGTGCTAACGACGGTGCATGCCAGCTGGCAGAGATTTGTGTGTGTGTGCGTGTGTGTGTGTTCTGAGTGGAAGCCTCATAAAAATATTGATCGACTGCTCTTCGTTCCTAACTACTTCAGGGCCCCCCCACGCATGCGGGTGACGGCTGGTTGCAGAAATGGATGACAGTTTTCATTTTCCTCCAGCTGCAGGCTGGGCTCACCAACATCTGAATCCCGTCCCCTTTTCAACTGTCAAGCACACACTTTAGTGATGCGGTCAACGTTGACAAATAGTCATTGTTTGCAAATTGTGGGTGCAATTTCCGCTCAGTCATTTACTGTCATGAGGAAAATATATACGATCTGCTCGGCACATGAGCTCATCCCACAAAGTGATGATCCAATTGACACAGTTTATTTCCTAAGCGCATAGGAAGGGGAAAGAAATGAATTGCAACATTAACATGATTTTTCACGTCAGGCCCACCTAATCCTCCCATCCACTTTCTAATCCGCTTCTCCTCACGAGGGTCGGGGGCATGATGGAGCCCATCCCAGCTGTCTTTGAGCAGTAGGCGGGGGACACCCTGAACTGGTTTCCAGCCAATCGCAGGGCACACATACAGTAGATGAACACCCATCCGCGCTCACATTCACACGTAGGCACTATTTAGAGTGTTCCATTAACTTGCCACAATGTTTTTGGAATGTGGAAGGAAACGGGAGTACCCGGAGAAAACCCACGCAGGCACGGGGAGAACATGCTGGAAGGCCGGAGCCGAAATCGAAGCATGCACCTCTGCACTGTGAGGCGGACGTACTAACCTGACGTGCTAACCAGTCGTCCACTGTGCCGTTGCATGTTGCACCTCATGTTTACCGCATATGTGCAAATCATCTCTGGGGTTCTCATCTGAACTTTGCACCCGCGGGGATGATTTCCACCACTAAAACGCAGAGCAGAGATATTCATACATGCAATTAAAAAAAAAAAGTGATCAGCGTCACTTTGATCATGTAGGCCGCTTTTTCAAACTGAGAGACATTTTATTAAGTCTCCTGGAATGAATTGAATATTTATCAAAGAGCTTAATCTCCGTCCTTATAATAAAAATGAGTGACTGGATTGTTGTGTCATGTCACTGTGGTCGAGTCAATTCGACACCGGTGGTAAACACTCAGAAAGATTCACAAAGTGTGGGGTAGCCAACCTTATCAAAACATGTTTTGCTGTGCTGACTCTGTAGCGGGGGGGTGGTGGGGGATACGATGATGGAGTCTTGCAGCTGCAGTCTTTGTGAAAGTAGTACCCAGGTGTTCATACCCGGATTGACGGTGAATGATTTTTAGCAGTCAATGGTGGGCGTACTTGAACAAGAAATATTAGCCAAGATAGGGGGCCCTCAAATCGGGCTGGCACTTTTTTTTTCCTTTTCTTCCTCCCCAAAAACAGGCCTTTCTCCAAGTTGCGGTTTCGTGCAAATCTTAATTAGTTTACCCTTGAGGGAATCTTGCGAGTGTGGTCATTGCACAAACACTGAAGTTTGTTGCGAGTTCTCTGTCAAGCAACCCGCCCAGTTTCAGGAAAATTAAATGCTTGTTAGCATTAGTTTGACGGGATCATTAATCAAGCAGCCTTGTCGTCTGCCCTCAGCTCTTTGTAATTTCTGAAATGTGCAAATCATCTACGCGCTCGCAACACACAATGTTCTTGAGGTTGAGATGGCGTACTTTGAGCGCCATATTTCAGGCTCAAGATGACATGCAAATGACGCCGGCCTCCACCGACACAACTCAGTCATCATCAGTCACACGGGGTTGCGGAGGCGCTTTGAAGATGTGAAGAACCTGTGATATGGCCACGGAGAGGCCGGGAGTTCGGTTGGCCAACTTCATTATCCGCTGTGAAACAAGCATGAGAGGGCTTGTTTGGACAGAAACTGAGAGGCTTTTTGTGGTCTTTCCAACAGTGTGGGCACAATTCAGTGTGCTCCACCCTCCTTATGTCAGGGAGCTACCCAAATAATCTTGTCTTTGTTTGGTACAGAGCTGGCCTGGCACGCAGATTTTCATCAGCTCCAGGTGCCGTAGGTTCTTACAGTTGTCAGCTGCACCACTCCTTCCTCTGTCATTACTCCGCGGATCTGGTGTTGGGATTTAAAGGACTGGCCCACTAAGTGCATCTCTGAAGGATGCTTTTACCGCAGGAACCATCAAACCTCCCCTGACATCATCAAAAATGCAGAACAGATCTCATCGGGCTTCCAAGTGCTTCTTTTGGAGCAAACTCCTGTCTTCCTGGAACATGATTATTAGGAAGTTTGTATAGTGTTCTGATTCAGACCGTCTATGAGAGTGTCCTCTGCCAGGAGGCACACTGCAGTCAGTTCAGTCCCCACCCCACAGTGTGGTGCAGTCGGGTCGAATGTGTTGTCCTTCTGGGGGCCTGGGACGGGGTGACCACGGTCCCTGAGGACTCCATGAGCTGGATGTTTTATTGTGGCTGCACCACCTTTTTTGTGCCATGCTGCAATCGTGGCAGCCTGTGCTGCACTTGAGCTGTAGTTGAGCGGATTGTCAAGTCCTTTTATTCAATTCACAAGTCAGTCCCAGAAATGAGCAAACTCTGTTCAAGTCATGCATGGATACCGACGGGGCGTACTTTGCCTCGTGTGCTGATTTGCGAGCCAAAGGAGTAGTGAGTCTAAACTCCCGACTTTCCATGCCCATGTTGAACCGAGCAGATTAAATGCTATTTTTGTTGTGCCCGAGGTGTGACGGTTTACCTGACGTTCAGACCACAAAGTGATTGAGCGGGTTTACTGGTTACCATCAAGGCAGCCCGGTGGTCAAGTGGTTAGCACGTCGACCTCACAGTGCAGAGGTCGTGGGTTCGATCCCGGCTCCGGCCTTCCTGTGTGGAGTTTGTATGTTCTTTGCGTGGGTTTTCTCCGGGTACTCCGGTTTCCTCCCACATTCCAAAAACATGCATGGCAGGCTAATTGGATAATCTAAATTTCCCCTAGGTGTGTGAGCGCGGATGGTTGTTCGTCTGTGAGGATAAAGCGGATCAGTAAATGGATGGTTACATGGCATATGCAAAAACCATTCATGCTCACGTTCACATCCAAGAGTCTTCAGTGCATGTTTTTGTTATGTGGAACCTGGGAAAAACCCATGCAAGCACTGCAAGAACAGGGGTCAGAACAAACTCCACACACGGAGGCCAGAGCCTGGAGTCGAGCCTCGAACCTGTGAGAAAGATGTGCTAACCACGAGCGGGACCACTGTAGTGCACTCCAGATTACCCCAGTTGCTTTAAGACCTGATCATCAATAAAATCACTTATTTGGCCTAAACTTACTGCCAAGCTCTCCCGTTCATTTTCTTCTTATTAAAAGTGCTGAAAAGCAGAAAATGTGCAGAAATGGTCTCCTGCGGGCATCTGATTGTGGTTGGAGTCTATATTTAACCGATGTTTAGTCCCCAGATGAATTAACGAGGGCGCTATTCATTCGCGCTTTTAAGGTTGTAGCTGTGAAAACAGAAGCTGACTCGAATGAAGCGCACAAGCGGTAACCTCAGTGCAAAATGAGCACATGAGAGCACCTTCTCCATTTCATGCTGTTACAGCTGCAGCTGAGGTTGTTGTGTTGTCATTGCCGTCGATTACTTTCCCTGCCCAGCTTCTGACCTCATGCGTCCATGCTCATTTTCGGGAAGGACAATAACAAGTTAAGCAGATACTGCTAGCACACTTGCAAAACTGCTTCTGGGACTTTTGGGGGCTGTGGGCGGTAAAGGAAATGAAAGCATAAAACGGCTGGTTTAATTTCCATCTTGAACTCCCGCCGCCCTCTGCCGTCTGTTCGCCAGGCACGTGTCTTATGACATTCATGATTGTGAACTGTGAGGCCAAAAGCAAATTTTGATGGACCATGAAGACAAGACAGGAGAAGAAGAAAGCCAACTACTGCAAAGACTAATTGGCCGTGGATGAAAAGACTGAGACAGATTTTGAGGCTTGATGAAAGCTTCAAGGCAACAGTTAGTTATTAGAGGAGGGCAAATTATGAGAGGAGCGGAATGATGGATAGTCAAGAGGAAATGAGAAGCAGGTTGAAGAGACTCCGACTGGAAAACCTGTAAACCGACTCCTCTGTTACCATCGACTCCGTCGACGCACAACAGGAGGAACAAAACATACAAAAAAAAAATCGTCGTGCTATCCTGACTACCTTCATGGGTGTGGAATAAATGGTTTAAACCTGCAAAGTAAAAATGAAAGTCTAAACGCTAAAAGCTTAACGTATAACAATCTGACATTTTTGCTGGCATCCCTTTCGAGTGCCTCATTGTCGAGCTTTGGCAAAACTCTATGATGACCCAGTGGGATATATTGCAGCCACCGGGTGCTTAATGTGGAGATATTTTTGCAGCTCAAATATGTATTATTGGGAGGTATAAGAAAGACTCCAGATAGAGTAACAATCATTTTTCCAGGTCAAAGTAATGGTATTTGATTGACAGTTGACACTTGAGCAGGGTGTGGTTTCATCACATTCAGCGGCGCGCCCACAGCGTCTGATGGGGACACCGGTTTGAGTTTTCACCATTCTGAAGCTTCATTTTATATATGGTGGTACCTCTACTTATGAAATTAATTGGTTCTGGAAGAAATTTCTTAACTAGACGCGTTTTCCATGTAAATGCCCTAATCTGTTCCAAGCACCCCCCAAATCAGACATAAATGTTTTCTAAAGCATAAAAATACATCAAAATATGTAACAAATATATATTACAATCAGATTATTGCACAATAAATGAGAGTTGTGGACAATGTAAAAAAACAATGAATAAAGAATAAAAATGAAGGTCATTTAACTTTTTACTGCGTCCTCGTTGTTTTTTTTGCCCTCTTTAGTTCATGTTCTCACTCAGAAGTGGTTTTTATATGGCATTTTGTAAAGAACTGATTCTAGGACCTTTGCTTTTGTCGGCTTTTAACAATCCTTCGGAAATGTCCAAGGCAAACATCAGCATAGTGAGCAATCGCCCGACTGGTGAACACTTTTTCTGGGCGGTTCACATTTATTCATTCATTCATTCATCTTCCGAACCGCTTCATCTTCACTAGGGTCGCGGGGGGTGCTGGAGCCTATCCCAGCAGTCTTCGGGCAGTAGACGGGGAACACCCTGAATCGGTTGCCAGCCAATCGCAGTGGGTGGTTCACATTTACGTAAAACTGTCGGAACACCTCATGGCCCGAGGGGCGAATGACGAGGATGCTGCATAGACACATCTTTATCTATTTATCGATCTACACACAGACACGTACGGGAGAGGTCCCTCTTTGCCAATGGGATGCCAGGAAGATGCTAGGTAATAGCCAATGGCAGAGCAGCTATAAGTATAGTGCGTTCAAGAAACTCGGAGCTGCGAGTAGTGGCCTGTACTCTATTTTTACCTTTCGTATCTTGAAATTTCATTCATAACAAGAGGCAATATTTTCCTGTTGAGGCGTTTCGTAATTTGAAAATGTTGTATGAAGAGAGGTTCGTAAATAGAGGAACCACTGTATTTGGCATTTCAAATATGGGAGGGTTGTTTACAACACTATTGTCTTTGGTGTCAAATTTAGAAAGCATACTATTTTTTTTTCTTTACAAGGATTTAAGTAGAATTTAACTCATCCTATTATTGCACGAACCAAAACATTACCTCTGCCAAGGAAGGAAAATAAAGAGAGAAGTGTAAGACACCCTGATTTCACATCAATAGCCAAAGATGAGCCTCACGTGTCACGGTCTTCTCCACTTCAGCAGGGAAAGCAAAGCAACGAATGAAGGAAAAGCTCTTGATCTTCCTTCACCCAGGAATCCTTCCTTTTCTGCCAAACACCCCCCACGAGCTAGCACACAACTCCGTGGAAAGAGACAGTAAAACGGCTTTGATTGTTCCCAGATGTGGATGCAGACACCTGATATTCATCCTGGTGGGTGAACCAACATTCCCCGCAAGTGACACGGTCTGCCTTTTGGATGGCCAAAAAGTGAAATACCGAAGGGGGCGGATGACACAGACGGATGGAGTGATCATTTATGTACTCTGGCGAAGGCCGCGGAACCAAGCTATCAAGATCAGATTGGGCAGACCGCTGACTAACTTCAACTTCCTTTTGTCTCATCATCACCTTATCGTTTCCCCCGAATGTTCCTGTCTGTAATTGCTTTCCGCGGTCTCCTTGCAGACACCTGCGCTGATATTCCCTGACTTCATTTCCTCTGTTTTCTTTTTTTCGATGATGCGCTTTCATTTTCGCTTCAGATTTATGACTGCAGAGGATGGATGTTGTTTGGCAACCTTTATGAACTCGCAGGTCCAGATGCCGCGACCTCTGGCCGCCCTCGAGTGCTAGCTTTCTACGACTGAAACATCACATCGCTCTGACCCGGCACTTAAATCAGCAGGGGCCCTTCAGAGCTGCTGGCCTCAAGTATAACCGTTAAGTCAGCTCCCATCCAAGACCGGAGGGACGCTATTATGGCACAACTGCACTTGTCTGCTTCACTAGAACTTTGTGTATTTTCAACATTTTCCACTATCAGGGAAGTAGTTTGTTTGGGTTTCTTTTCCTTGGAATGAGTGTTGTCCAGTTGCCTTGGAAGCATTGTTCAGCGTTTCAGAAGTAATCGTAATGGATGACTATGTGTTGATCTTTGAATACAGTCCAATGTTGGACAGACCTTGAAGCAGGCTAAAATAGTCTGGGCTCAACTTATTCCTAGTTTGGTGCGACCGCCAGCTCTGTGTCGTCTTGCCCCTGGAAGGAAATGGACCAGTCGGCCTGGTGATCAACTCAGTGACAATGAATCCTCCTCTGTTTGTGTTTATGTGCCTGCGCCTTTCTAATTCTCCTTGGGACTTTGTATACCCTGAATCTCTCGTACACATGTGGACTATTTGTCATCGTCCTCAGCACACATGCTCTCATCCAGGCGAACGTGACTTCACTTTCTCGCACGAGCCACGCGGCTGCCTGCGGGCTAAAAAAAAAAAAAAAAATAATAATAATAATATTCAAGCCTGGACTCATCATTAACTTTGTCAGCGCTCTGTTAACTTTGAGGAGCATGCACGAAAAACGTATCAGCAAAATGTTTGCCGAATGCCTCTTAGCTAATATTTTCGGAGCACGCCCAAAGCCAGAAGACATGACGTCTTGTTGCTGCTTTATGCCTCGACTTTCCCTGCAGGGCTGAGATTTGCCGTCGACAAGTGTGGTAGCTTGTGTTAAGTGCAATAAATCTACTTTGAAACCAACAGCGCGACCGATAAACACAGTCGGCGGACCACAAGAGCAACCATTGTCTTGTGCCCAAGTACTTCTGTTGCACCCATGAGCATTTAACGAAGAAACACGCTGTGAGGCTGCAGGCGAGGAACATCTGATTGACGCAGTATGAAATCGTCAGACCCCTCGGGAAGCTGACAATTTCAGACTGCATTTCTTGATCTTGTTTCCCGGAACATCATCTGGAAAGTGGAACAGAAATGAAGTCACTGTTTTTTTGTTTTTGTTTTTTATTTGCTCTTCTGTATTAGTTTGTTTTATAGCCCTGTGGTTTGCATGTTCTGGGGTTCCGACTTTGAATCTCTGCTCTGACCTTTCTGTGTGCCGTTCTCCCCACTCTTACGTGGCTTTTATTCCGCTTCATTACATGCTCCGAAGACACAAAATTGAGTTTGGTTGTCTCTCTGTTCCCCCTCGATTGTCTGGTGAGCAGTCCAGGGTGTAGCCTGCTGCTTTCCCTCAAGTCATCTGGCATTTGCTCCAGACCCTAATGAGGAGCCTTATAGAAAATGGATGGAGGGTTAGTTTTACAAGCCTCACACAGACTTGAATCCTGCCGGTTGTAAGGCACAGTGCCAAATTATTCGAAAAAGGTGGCTCATTTTCAGGAGGGCAACTTGGCAGCTCACACTTTAGCCCCTTTTATTTTTGCCATTTTTTTCCCCCCGCTTGTGCTGCCATTTAGAAGCGCTGTGAAAACCAGGCGGCGTACTTGTGAGAGCGCTAATAAGCTCCTGATGTCCAGCCACGCTTGCGGCCCTCCATTTAATATATGACGACACCTGTAATTTGCGCAGGCTCATGTGCTCTGGCAAATCCATTGAGTTGTAGCCATTATGAAAAAGCACAATATTGGTCAGCGACTTTTTTTTTTTTTTTTTAGTTTAAAGTCAGCTGAAGCTTGGAGGCTTTTCAAGAATCGTAATTGCGACAGTTTCGCTTCAAATGAAAAGTGCTTGCCTACGTTCAATTACAAAGAGCTATTTGGTCAAATTGGTGGCCTTGAAGCAGCCACCCAGCCTTCCCTTTGATATTTTTCGCTTGTACTCATTCGAGTTGCAAGTGAGCTGCATCCTATCACCAGCTGACTAGAGAGGCCGTACGACCTGGACAGGTCGCCAGCCAATTGCAAGGCTCATACCGACAAACAACAGATTACACCCACATGCGCAGCGATGCACAGAGAGTCTTCAAATTAACATGACTTTCCGTAATTTAGCCACATACATGCAAACCATTCCTCAATGTGACACTGCTATTACGTTCCCTTATTTCAACAGTCACTGTTGTTTTTACACATCTCAAAACGTGTCATCTGTGTTTGAAAACAGCCAATCAAAATGAGCTGTTTTGACAGTATACCGAAGACTGCGTACAATTAGGATAGACAGACGTAACGTCTCAGGTTGGTAATCTTAAGGTGCGCACCAGGCCGCAACGGAAAAAAAACAAAACAATGTCTCCTATCACGGGACAAGTTGTGGTCTGTCCAAAGACAGACATCTGTAAGAGGCACTTCCGCGGTATCCGCTGTTGCTCGCCTCGCCTCACCTATCGCTCAGCAACAATCCTGAATACGTCGCTGTCAACATTTCCCAAATGTCAAGATCAAGAAGCTGTTTGCATTGTCTGTCTCACAGAGTGCCGACTGCCTTCAGAACAACAAAGACTCTCGCATTCTGTGGGCCAAGGATGACTTTCTGCTGACTACTGGCTTTGACCGGGTAAGAAGGAACTCATTTTGCTCAGTTTGCTTCCCTAAATGTTCCGATACAAATAGCTTGAAAAGAGACAAATTATGGAAAATTGAGCCGCAGGTAGACGCCTCTGGGAAGTGCTTCCCCTCGGGACATTTCCCAGTTGGTCGATGCTGAATCCTCCACAGGAACAGCCCAAATGCACCCCCCCCCCCCCCCCATTTTGCTGATGTAGACTGCAAATTTCCCTAGTGTGGGACAAATAAAGGTTATCTTATCTGATCGTATCTTATTTGGCTGCTGTCCCGAGCCCATATTCCAAGATTAGTGTGGGGAAGGAGAGAGGAGAGGTGGCAGTAAAACAGGCCAAAAATCCACTAAGTCAGGTCGCCAGGCAGGGTGAATAAATCAGAATGTATGTAATACACATCTAAAATCAGTAATTTCAAAGGCGCATATTAACGAAAGCGCCTAGCTGTCCATTTTAAAAATCGAATGTGGCTCTTGAGCACAAAGGTTTCCCCACCACTGGATTAAGAGTGTTCCATGTTGGTTCTATGCTGCACTCTGATTGTTCTATTTCTATTTCAAACGAATCAGCTCCTTCAAACTTGATACGTGCACATTGTGTCTCCCGTAAATAAGTTCTGTTCTGTTTTTAGGTGCGTAACCGTGAGGTGAGGCTTTGGGACAGCCGGAACTTGACTTCTTCTGTGAGGTCTCAGACCTTTGGCACTTCCAGCGGGTAAGTGTCGTACAAGTGTGCAACCTGCGGGGGTCCCTCGTTGTAAGTCACTGTCATGACGCCTCGCGCTTGCATGTCTTCGCCGAACCCTGTGTGTGGGATGCGTGGAAGCTGTTGTCAGACTATGAGGTTTCGCTATGCTGTAAGACAGCAATGTGGACCTCCTGTAATTGTCGCGGTGTGCCTCCACGTTCACACGGCGATGCCCTCTGAATGCATCTTTCTATTCATAACCGCTATGACGGGGTGAAGCGACCGCAGTCGGCACTTTGACACCTCAACTGCTTTTGCCACTGCAGTCGCTGCGTTTATTTTTCCAAACGTGGCTGCCGAGGGCCGACGGAAAGCAGGAATGCAGCCGGGAATTCAGTTTGCAGGGGATTTGATTTGTGCGATGCAGAGCTGTTTAGAAAAGTATTCTGTTTCATCGAGCCATCAGAGCCAGCTTTTAAGTCTGGATTTACACAATGCCCAATTCTGATGTCGTGACTGTGTCTAATAGTTGCAGTTGGTTTTGAGTGACACGTATCCAATATGACTGCTACACACACCTGAAAAAAAACCCCGCTTGCGCAGATGCCCCGATTGCACGCAAATAGCTCCACAGGCGTGACAACATGGAAGTGAACAATTATACATACATAACAAATATAAAACATTACGTAGGCGCTTCCGTGCAATGATTGAAATGGCCTCACACCCAAAGTCAGCTGGGATGAACTTCAACTCACCCGCCTCTCTGAGGACAAGGACGAAAATGGATGGGGAATAATTGTTTCATGTTATTCCAAAAATGTGCTTTGGACAAAGAAACGCCTCCCCTTTTATAGAGTCTAGCACAGTCACAATTATTCCTCTTCATGTTGAGTAAACAAATATTAATGTCTGTCTCTTTCACGTGTGTCTCGACTGGACGGTCCTTACAACAGCCTTTTTTAGACACTGCCTTCATTCAAAGCGTTCCCCTGCCGCAGCCGGCTTGCCCTCGGGTTCCTTGCGGTCGGTTGGACATTTGTGCGTTATCACGGCATGGCGGTTTTTCTCCTGAGTAATTTTGTTTGTGTTGAGCCTTGCCTCAGCGCATGTGTCGACAAATGCAGCCATCAAAAGGAGACTTTGTTTCCATTTGTCGCCGCGCTCCATTAAATTAAACTATGCCAGTTCGTGCGTGCTTGCGTGCGTGCGTGCGCAGCCGAGGAGGCTTGAAGTCAAGCATGCACAGCGGAGTATTTCCTCCCCGTCATTTTTAGGTCCAAAGTACACATAAAGAGAGATGTGTTCTTTTTTTTTTTTTTTGCTTGCCTGTTCCTAATTAAAAGGACTGCGGTAAACATGGGCTGTAATTGGAGCAGCAGCCTGGATTCTATCGCGTTAGCCTTGCCCGTCCACAGTTTTCAGTAGGACTGTTTTCATTGGGCCACAAAGTTGAAGAGGCCCTGCGCTCCAGCCAGTAGATTTGGGCTGTGGGTGGAATCATTTGGAATGGAGAATAATGAAGGGGTAATGTTGTTATTTTGGAGGGGCTCAGAGTCAAAATAACAACTGCGGCAGGGATATGTTCACATTTTGGAACGCAAACTGCACTTTTGGACCGACCAGAACACAGCAAAAGTTAGTTGCCATGACAACTGTTGCTGCTTCTTCATCGTCATCGTCGTCGTCATCTTTGTGTTTTCTTCTCCCAGAAGTCCGGAAATAGTCATAGCAACTAACTTTTGCTTTGCACAACAAGTATTTTGACCTTAGAACAGGGCTAGGCAAACTACGGCCCGCGGGCCGAATCCGGCCTGTTGGTCTTTTTAATCCGGCCCGCCGAAGGTTGGTCCACAATTAAGGTTCGATGTGAATGATTGCATTCATTTCAATTGGACTTGTAATGACAGGCATTTCGCCGCCAGATGGCGCATTGACTTGAAGTTGCAGAACACGGGGGGGCGGGGCAATCTTTTCGACCACCTAGTACCTCTGTATCGCTCTACTTCTACTGGTCTGATCACAACCCATCTGCAGCGATGCACAGGCTAAAATAGGTCATCAACAACACGTTTGTCATTTAAAAAAAAGTATATTAATACCGTACTTTCATGCTTTTGTTCTGTTGATGTTTGATATGGACTGTCAAAAAATGCAGTTTTTTTTTTAATGTACCATAGCTCGTGCTGACCTGGCCCTTCTGTCAAATTTTAAAAGTCAATGCGGCCCCTCGAGCCAAAAAGTTTGCCCACCCCTGCCTTAGAACGTTATTGTGTTATGATTTGTACCAGTTTATCGGCAACAGCTGTCTTGGAACCTGAAGCTTTTCAAGGGTACAAAAGGGCATGTCACGATGTGCGATTTACTGCTCAAAATATCGTCAACACAAAGTACAAATCTCACTCGGGTTATTGATTTGATCTTCAGCGTTAAACTGTGGTTGCAGTACTGGAAAGAGTCAAATCTAGCGATTGATTTTAAAGGGGAAAAAATTGTTGGCTCTCAAACTGGGTCAACATCCGCAGCCCGGGGTCGGGCACCACTTCTGAAAACTTTGTCTTCTCACGATTATGCATCACATTGTTAACCAGCATACAAAGAGATCAGGTCAAGCCATTTTTTGTTGTTGTTTTTCTTGATTGCCGCTTATCCTGCGGGTTGCTGGTGTGCGATCCAAGTGAATTTCGGGTGAAAAGCAGACTACAACCTACATGGGTCGCCAGTCATTCACCGGGCAACTTTTCGCACTCACATTTACACCATCACTGAGCAGGAACTGAATCCACACTTCAAAGTTAACCGAGGCAAAGAGCGTATATAAAAAAAAAATTATTTGCTTGTTTTTTTTGCGTAGCACACCTGGTGCAAATGCGCACCCTCTCCATGTAGTCTATTTCTGTGTGTTTTTCTAGCGGGGTCGTGCCTGAGTGCAGGTTCCAGTCATCAGGTGGAATGTAGCCAGGCTCCCTCCCCTTTAATCAGACAGATCGAGGAGAGGCAGGGAACACTCACCCCTTTCTTCGATCAGAGCCTGAGCGCTCTGAAAAATCAGTCCCAGATGAAGGCTTTCCTGTGGGGGATTAGGTGCAGCTGCAGCGTGGCTAACCAAAGCATACAAAAGTCCAAATTCAGAACATTTGCGCCATAGTTTGACCTCGCTCTCTTTTGTTTTCGTTCGTCGGACAGCAGTGCGTATTAAATGCTGCTGAAAGTGTCCAAATTACAAGTCTCAGGTGAATGTCCCCATCCCACTTGGCACTTCATCTGCGGAAACTTCAAAACGTCAAAGAACCTGAACGCAGTGTTCTGACAGATCAAACATGAAGCTCCGCAATCTGTTAGTCATTTAGGGTTGACATTTGGGATTCACTGTCAACAGAGGGAGTCTTGACCATCACCCCCCCCCCCCCCCCGCCCCCCCAAAAAAGCAGGAGGCTGTCCTAAAAGGGCAAAACTCAGTTAGCGTACATTTTTTACCATTACTTTGAGCACAGCTTTATCAACTGCTGTTCACTTGAATGTATGAAGTATTCCCCGCCCTCTAAAATAAAGTTTAAAGCGTACCAGCTTATGGGGGCTCCATTTTAGATCCAAAACAACATCCAGACTTTCAGTCTTGAAGCAACCAAATTACCAAGCCTTGCAGAATGAACACTTACGAGACATTTCAAGAGCAGTGACAGATCTGTTCTCAAACCAGGTTCGGTGCTTTAAATTGGCTAATAATGCGTAAAATGAAAAAAAAAACGAACCGTGGAAAGACCAACCCAATTCATTGGAGCCCTCTGGTGGTGGATAAATTTTCACTCGTGCCTTGACGCCATTTCCAGTTTGCAGTTGGTAAAGATTTTGCCAAACACGGCACCACGTTGATTATTTAGGTTTCATTTCTATTATGCAAATGCAAAATTAATCAGAGGACGCTGTTTTGACTAGCGTTGGCACATGCGTTGTATTTTTTGCTTTATTATATCATTTTGGGTTTAGCAGGGGAACCTTGAAGGGCGTTTTGTAGAAGCTAATGTGAGCTCCATTGATGTTTTAGATCAGGGGTGTCAAACTCATTTTTGTCACAGGCCACATCGTAGTGACCGTTTCCCTTGGAGGGCCGTTATGACTATGAAAACATATAATGAAGTCAAGAGTAATGGTTCACTCAACAATTGTTTCAATTATTGTAATGAGGTATTTGGTAACAAGAAGATGCTGACCATATCTCACTTATTTAATATATACGAGAAGTTGGTACAGATTTTAGCAATCATTGTAGAAGTTGACATGATTGATTTGCTTTCGCGGGCCACATAAAATGACATGGCGGGCCAGATCTCGCCCCCGGGCCTTGAGTTTGACACCTGTGTTTTAGAAGATCAAAAGTCACACAGTGACCCCCAACATAGCACAAATACAGACGCCAAGAGTCCTTTTTCCTTACCGCTCATTTTGTTCCACCAATATGTTGACTTTCTGCACTACTTGAGTTCAAGTTTTGCTAAGTTCCCAGTATGTGGAATTCTATTTGAAATTTTATTTGAGTACAAAACCGAATGGAGTAAAAAAAAAGAGAAGAAAAATAAACCATGCACACATACATGGAAGTATGCAGCCTTTAGCACAGGATATTTAAAATAATTCACAGAGGATTTTGGTTTCATCCCACAGGCTCCTTTTTGTGTGAAGTTGCCACAGAAAGAAAAATGGGGTGGAAACAAAAATTCCCTCTCTTCATCCGTCCTTCCTTCCTACCTCCTCCATCTTTTCTTCCATTCACCTTCGCTTGAATGCCTTTTGTGGTTCGCGTTTTTAAGCTAAAGCAGACGCAAGTGGCGGATGATGAGACACCAAAGGACGTGGCAGTTGAGGACGTGGTTACGGTAGTCGCACAAAGCCCTAATGCGTTTGGGGAGTTTTGGAGACCGTCCGGCCCAGGTTTTTTCCATCCTGTACCAAAATAAATAAAACAGCAGCAGCTGCAGATAATGCTTTGGTCAACATGGGAAAAAAAAAATATTTAGTTTTGCCATTTATCAAATCCAATGCCCGAGCTAGCTCAAGTGTCTGGGATCTGTTCCATGCACAGAAGCCTTTGCTGTATTTTGGGCCATCCCAATTCCATTTTGGCACATTTCACCTTTCCCTTGAGGGCAAATCTCCAGTAGCCGATCTTTCTGATGAAGACGTGAGGAAGGCTGGCAGCAGATGCGGGCCTTAAGTGGAAACAGCGCAAGGGCATTCATTGCAAAACATATGGATGCAATGCGAGGGGTTGAGTGTCAGTGCGAGGACTGCGTTGGAGCCACGTTGACAGGTCCAGAGAGAGTTGCCAGACGACAGGCACTTGGAGGGATTCTAAATATTCCAGGTCCCATTTGCGCCAATTTGTCTTGTCACTCCAGTGTCTCCGATCTTATCTGTGCTACTTAATTCTAATATATCCTCAGGTTTTACACCTGGACGTGTTTTTATAAATTACACAGTTCACAAAATGGAGCAGCTTTAGGGCTCTTTAAATCATACCTTCTACCAAATCCTGATGACACTCTTTGCTGTGGAAGGGGGAGGGGGAGAAAAAAAAATGACTTCAGCGGTGGAGAGAAGTGTGTTTCCCATTAGTTAGATGGTTTCCGCCCACCGCACAGCCCCCGCGGCCTCCGTCGCTGCCTCTGACCAGATTGTCACTGCACACCTCCGAGCTCGATAAAGGAGAGGAACGGCCCAAAGGGAACAATCAAGTGGGATTCTGGTGAACTCTCAAAAACCGTTGCAGGGACTTTAGTGAGAGGGAGTACCGTACTGGCCCGAATATAAGACGGCCCTGATTATAAGACGACCCCCTCTTTTTCAAGACTCAAGTTTGAAAAAAGACTTTTTGAACACCAAATTAATTTTTATACAGAAAATAATTACAGTACATCTGAAGCAAATGATTATAACAATATATTTGAGAGAAAAAGCATTTTATTTTGCCTCATTCAAATCTAAAGTGCAATCACATTCGTAAATGAATGGCTTCTGGTTTTGGAATGTAAATTACATCATAACTTCTCCTCAGCTGCCGGTTAACCTGGCCGATTTTTGACCCACTTTTCTCCAGATTGTCACTACATTTCTCAATTTTCTGTGATCTCTTCTATTATTTTCTTCTGTTTTCCTTCTTACCGCTTCTTCGTGCTACCACTATTTTTATTTTTATTCTTTGTGGCAGGGGTTTACTTTGGCCTGGGGAGTCAAGTTCAGCATTCGCTTCAATGATATCTGGCACCATCAAGCGTCGTGAATAGGTATAATGTCTAGACCCCGAATATAAGACGACCCCCACTTTTTCAATGCAAAAAACACCGTCTTATATTCGGCCAATACGGTATTCATCTCGATCATTCTTAGCCATCTTGATTTTCTCGCATGAAAATCTCTTTTTGACTATTTTCCCTTTTTTATGTATTTTTTTTTTTTTTAATCCGATTCTTCTAACTAATGACGCCTATTCCATTGGCTAAAGTAGGTTTCTAGTAGCAGGTCAGCCGACGTCCAAGCCGACGAAGCCAATACCATGTGGATGACGTAAACCAGCTGTCCCCAACCTTTTTCACCCCACGGAGCGGTTTAATGTCAGATTATTTTCAGGGACCGTCCTTACAACAAAATAACATGATCTAACCTGCATGAAAACTGTGGTATTTTCTAAACATAATAATAAAACTAGAATCATGATACGAGGAACGTCCTATCTGGCCGAAACACTCTCTATGATCATGTTTAAATGTGCCTTCAAAAATAAAATACCCAGAGTGGGTTTGGTGCATGGGAATCTCCCGTTGAGATAAATCCGTATTTTAAGTAGGACTCCTGATACTGTCTATTAAATGTAGCCTTCGTTTTCTTGAAAGTCGTAGGCTCCTCTTCTGTCTCCTGGCTGGGGCTTGTCCCCTTCCAAAAGACGTTTGTTTTTTTTACCCATTTTGCTAGCTCCTGGGTTTCATTTCAGCGATAACCTATCACGTGGGCGAGAAGCGCGCCTTGACCTGTGTCAAGAGACATACTGTAGACGAATGTAACAGAGAATCCGGTAAATTTTCAAAATAAAACATCTTTCAGGTTCCGAAATTAATAAAACCGAAGTAATGTAAATTATTAATTAATTCTGTGCTACCCGGTACCAAATGACCCACGGACCGATACCGGTCCACGGCCTGGGGTTGGGGACCCCTGATGTCAACTACTGTTTGATGTTCATTGGATGAGTTATTAAATAGTGTTCTACGGTCTTTCTTTCTTTAGGTAACACGATGCACAAGTGGTTAGTACTTCTGCCTCATAGTTCTGAGTTTGGAGTTTGAATCTGGGCTCCAGTCTTCCTGTCTGCACTTTGCCCTGCGTCCCTCTTGGCTAAAATGTGACCAGCGAACGTCAATCTTGATGGTTGTCCATTTTTAACATGCCTTGTCCCGAGTGAGGCCTTCAATGCAATGTGGCTTTAATACTTACCCAGTACAACTTTGAAATTGAAACTGAGGCAACCTGTATTGAGTGGTGGTTTGAGCCAAAGCCAATATTTTGGTCCTTAAGTACTGTAATATGCCATTTTCCGGATCTGCTGAACCAAGTCTTAAAATATTTCACGCAGATTTCATGATTTAATGTCTTGAATCTGTACGACACAAATATGACGCCATCTCAATGGCCACTTTTTCGATTGAGTTTGCAACATTTGCTATCATCTCCTCTTGGAGAAAAAAAAAAGTCACCTGAATCCTTCCACCCTGCTCGTTGAAAAGGACTCACCGGGAGAGGATTGGTCTGAGTAGTTGGTAGTATTTGCTCCTGGCCAGTTGATGTCACTTCCCATGTGGCTGCCATTTTTCCTCCCACGTTATGGAAACAAGTCAATGGCAGCCAAGCAGGGGGGAAATATGCCACGCTTCATTTAGTGGCAATGCGGCTGATGCAGCCACCAGTCAATTTTATTTGTGTGTCATTTTGCTAGTGCGTTTTCTCATTGGACGGAGTTCTCTGGCCGCTTACACACTAGTCATTGCAGATGACTTTCCCCTGCTATTGTCCATGCTCACTCCCCACGGCCCCTTTGTCTTCACACCAAATGTCACACCTGGAATGTGTGACGCCGCGGCGTCTGTATAAATTGGCATTTTGGACATGGCAATGTCCCGCTTCGGCGAGTTCTGTCTGTCAGGCGAATGAATGGCGCCTCTACTGTTCAGCCTCCAATGCCAATTTGCTGTGAAGTTGCAATGAGCCTACCATCTTTCTTCAAATAGTGGTTCCTACTTGAAGACATTACCACAGATCAACAGCTCCACCCAAGTAGATGCTCACTTTATCGGCTACAGTGGTACCTCTACATTCGAAATTAATTGGTTCTGGAAGAAATTTCTTAATGAGAAAATAAGGAGAGACGCATTTTCCATGTAAATGCCCTAATTCGTTCCAATCCCCCCACCCCCCCAAATTCAGACATAATTGTTTCCTAAAGCATAAACATGCATCCAAATTTGTAACAAATACATGTTACAATTAGATTATTGCACAATAAATGAGAGTTGTGGATAATGAATAGAGTAATGAATAAAAATGATGATCATTTAAATTTTAACTGCATCTTCGTTGTTTTTTGCCCTCTTTAGTCCATGTTCTCTCGCAAAAGTGGTTTTTGCCTGCTGTTTTGTAAAGAATTGATCCGACAATGTTTACTTTTGTCGGCTTTTAACAATCCTTCGAAAATGTCCAAGCCAAACATCAGCATAGTGAGCGATCGCCCGATTAGGGAACACTTTTTCTGGGTGATTCACATTTACATAAAACTGTTGGAACACCTCATGGCCTGAGGGAGAAATGACGAGGATTCTGCATAGACACATATCTATCTACACACACAGAAATATACGGCAGAGGTCCCTCTCAGCCAATGGGATGCCAGGAAGATGCTCGATAATAGCCAATGGCAGAGCAGCTATAATTATGTTGCGTTCAGGAAACTCAGAGCTGCGAGCGAGCAGGCCATACAGTATTTTTACCTTTCGTATCTTGAAATTTCTTTCTTAACAAGAGGCAATATTTTCCTGTTGAAACGTTTCATCAATTGAAAAATTCGTATGAAGAGACGTTCGTAAGTAGAGGCACCACTGTATAAACTTTTGTTGTTGACATGGAGACATTGAGCCGTTTGAACTGTTGCTGAACAAAACCTTAAGCCCAAACTGAAATGGTGAAAAACAGTTGCACGTTATATTCCTACAAGTGACTACAACATGGGTCTCAGGCTTCGCATGTCTATAATGTATTTGGGAACAAATTGGCATCTGTAAAGACCCTTTAAAGTGAAATTAGACGGGCAAATCGTTTCATGGTAAATGGTAAGTACTGTGTGTTTGTAGTTAAGACAAATTGCTGCCTGTCAGATTTCTCTCACCTGTCAGGAAATGTTATGGCAACAAAAGCGGCCCTGCTGCACCTGCACGGGCCTCCTTGCACTCCTTCTTGGGGCTCTGTGTCCATGGATGTGTCCAAAGCAAGTGCACTTGGCCCTACCCTCAGCAGATGTTAAAAATGGACATGGAAATGCAGACAGAGGGGAGAATTGGGCATGTCGTGGTGGCCAGGAAATAAGTTGCCCATTGTGCAAAAGCAGGTTGGGATTGGACTCAGAGAAGAAAAGGTTGAGGACCCTTGGGGTTAGGAGTCCAACTGAGAGGGCTCTGTAAATTTTTCTGCTCAAGCATCAACTCAGTATGAAGCCTCCTTATGTTATTTCAGTGAGGTCAATTAGTTAGACGGCAATTGTGTGGACGTTTTGTGCAAGGTTGGGGGGGGGGCAGTGACCAACTCGCTCTAGAAAAGGACTCGGATTTGTGGACTTGTAAACCCTCTGTTGTTTGGGTTGTCCTTAATTTCTTTAGCTTGGTTATGAGTAAAGCCACGTCCATCAGATACGGACTACTTGCGCCAAGTCCGTGATGTAGCCAGCTTGCGATTTGACTTCGCTTGGGATTGGCAAATTACCGTCCGGTTCCGGTTACCGGTAACTTCCTGCTCCATTCACAACATTGTCAGACTGAAAAACCTGAAAGCTTGAACTGCCATTAAAGTCTCAGTGGCAAGATCGGAAGTACGTCACAGCACTGGTGCAGTCGTCAATAGGGAAAACTTCCTCCCGTAAGGTTTGTACTTTCTTGACCTGTTCATCCATTCAGCCTTTTGCACTTGCCTCCCGCTGCCTTGAGACATGTGGAGACAACGAGCTTTGCAATGCCCTTAACGTCATTATATAGGGGCTTTGTTCCATCATCTGGTGCGTAGCGAGTGCATTGGAGGCATTCAAGGTGCAGGTGTGTATTAGATTGCAGCCCAAGCATGAGATGGAGGGCCTCCATTGCTACAGGCAATTGAGAATGGTCAGTCCCATGCATTTAATGTCTTTTAGACTTGCACGTCAAGTCAAACTTGAGTTATGGACCACTATCCAAACAATATTTATCGTCGTTTGACAGTTGTGGTGACAAAGGGAATCGGGCAAGTGTGTCTTTTGAGATGCATTCAGGCGTGACATAGCCGATGCTTATCTGGATCGAGTAGGAGTTTTGCGTTTTTGTTGTTTTTTGCTTTTTTGTGGAAACCCATGAAAATGAGCATTGGTCCTCTTTTGTACCTTGATGTCACGCGTCCTGCTGTTCTTGCTTTGCTGCTGGATTCTACTGAATGCCGTTTGTTAAGGTCAGCTCTCAAAGAGAGGGTGAAAAGACCACATATTGCACAAAGATCCTTCGATAAACATTTGAACGCAAGACCAGCACGGACAAGGCAGGAGGTCCTCCACGGCAGGAAAATATTGAAACGTCCACTTGTCCCTTCAGAGACGAAAGAGGACAAAGCTGGAGAACTGCTGGGCCTTTCACCCATACGTTCCCAGCTTGTGTCCTGAGGTGGTCTGGCTTTTCAGTAGCACTGGACTGAAACAAAAACGAGCTTGCTGGACAAGTGGCACTTGGGAGATGGTTCTGAACACTTCCTGACCATCGTTGCTTTCTTACTGTCTATGGTAGCTAATGGGCAGATTCCACAACCTGAACTGTGAGCGCTTCAACAATGGACAACATCTGACCTCACCCACATTACGAAGAAATGACAGCGACTCTACTTCCTCAGAGACCAATAGATTATCAGCCCTTTGCAAGAAATGTCATACAGCCGAAACTACTTCATCACATTTATCACCGATGAAAAAGAAGAATTTGCGAGCGTAAACACTATATACTTCATGTGCTGTTCATACATATATAAAAAAATACACAGGCTAGGCTCAGAAGTCTCAGGTTCAGCTCAGGGAGGAAATAGGAAAATGTTTAAAGCAGAGACACAGATTTGTGATGCAAAATGCAAGTGTGTTAACTCCCCTAAAAAATTCTAAATATTTTACATTGTTTATATCAACAAATTCCTAAATCCAAGAACGCCCTGCGGATTGAGAGTCCTGCGTTTCTGCAAAGTCGATGCAAATGCCAATCGGATGTTCAGTGTAAGTGTTTGTAGGATGTTTCAAGGGAGAGAAAGTTCATTCAAAGTTCATGTAATCTTGAATATTACTTTATGTTGTTATTTCATTTCAAATACTGCACCATGAAACGATGCAAATTACTTTCTGTACAATGTGTGCAGCGGTCAAGTGTTAATTGGCAAACAAATGTCAACTAATTCAAATGACTAAATAAGAAACAGCCGAAGTAGGAAATAACAAAAACTCAAAACCATTTGAAGAAAAATACCAGAATAACATCATGTTGATATTAACAGGAATAGAATCACCTCAGGACAAATATTGTTCGTGTTAGCTCCCAAAAATTTGTGTCTGGGTCCCATTTTATCTGTCATCTTATTGTTTTTTTGTTTTGTCCATCCATCCATCCATCCATCTTCTACCGCTTATCCGGGGCCGGGTCGCGGGGGCAACAGCTTTAGCAGGGAAGCCCAGACTTCCCTCTCCCTAGCTACTTCTTCCAGCTCTCCCCAGGGGATCCCGAGGCGTTCCCAGGCCAGCTGGGTGACATAGTCACTCCAGCGTGTCCTGGGTCTTCCCCGGGGTCTCCTCCCGGTGGGACATGCCCGGAACACCTCACCAGGGAGGCGTTCAGGAGGCATCCGAATCAGATGCCCAAGCCACCTCATCTGGCTCCTCTCGATGTGGAGGAGAAGCGGCTCGACTCTGAGCCCCTCCCGGATGACCGAGCTTCTCACCTTATCTCTAAGGGAGAGCCCGGACACCCTGCGGAGAAAACTCATTTCGGCCGCTTGTATCCGGGATCTCGTTCTTTCGGTCACGACCCATAGCTCGTGACCATAGATGAGGGTTGGAACGTAGATCGACCGGTAAATTGAGAGCTTCGCCCTTTGGCTCAGCTCCTTCTTCACCACGACAGACCGATACAACGTCCGCATCACAGCAGACGCTGCACCGATCCGCCTGTCGATCTCTCGCTCCCTCCTGCCCTCACTCGTGAACAAGACCCCAAGATACTTAAACTCCTCCACTTGGGGCAAGATCTCTCCCCCGACCCGGAGGGGGCACTCCACCCTTTTCCGACTGAGGACCATGGTTTCAGATTTGGAGGTGCTGATTTTCATCCCAACCGCTTCACACTCAGCTGCGAAACGCTCCAGTGAGAGTTGGAGAGCCCCGTTTGAAGGAGCCAACAGCACCACATCATCTGCAAAAAGCAGGGATGCAATACTGAGGCCACCAAAACGGACGCCCTCAACGCTTCGGCTGCGCCTAGAAATTCTGTCCATAAAGATTATGAACAGAATCGGCGACAAAGGGCAGCCTTGGCGGAGTCCTACCCTCACTGGAAACGATTCCGACTTTGACTCCGGGGCGGCCCGGTAGCCCAGTGGTTAGCACGTCGGCTTCACAGTGCAGAGGTACCGGGTTCGATTCCAGCTCCGGCCTCCCTGTGTGGAGTTTGCATGTTCTCCCCGGGCCTGCGTGGGTTTTCTCCGGTTTCCTCCCACATTCCAAAAACATGCGTGGCAGGCTGATTGGACGCTCTAAATTGTCCCTAGGTGTGAGTGTGGGCGTGGATGGTTGTTCGTCTCTGTGTGCCCTGCGATTGGCTGGCAACTGATTCAGGGTGTCCCCCGCCTACTGCCCGGAGATGGCTGGGATAGGCTCCAGCACCCCCCGCGACCCTAGTGAGGATCAAGCGGTTCGGAAAATGGATGGATTTTGTTTTGTCCTTGATTGTAAAGTGTCGTTGAGTGTTGTGAACGGCGCTTATAAATAAAATGCATTATTATTCCACCAAATAGAAAATGAGCGGCTAACAATTAGCATGCTGAAACAAACAATTGAATCAGCTCATCAGTTCCCTTATTGTTTTGCTTTTCCCAGTAGTAGGGTAACACAAATGACATGCGTTTGCGTGAGAGGCACCTATCAATTGATCAGTTACCGGCAACAGATTGGACCAGGACATTGATCACCCTAACATTCCCCGGCACGTGGCTCGCACCGCCATTTAAAAGAAGTGACATCTAACGCCATACAAAATAACATCAGACGTCAGAGGTGACACACAGCCGAAATCACGTGATTATCGCCTCACTATAAAAACACAGAAAGAGGGAAATGAAGGTAACAACATATTGTTCAAATAATATAAACTGTCAAGGCCACTTAATCACAGACTACAATAATGTATTATTATTATTATATTAGATTATTGTTATAAGTATTCAATTCAATTCAATGTATCATGAATATACAATAATCATCCAGGTTACACAAGACTTTCTGTGACATTCAGTTGTTCTGCTTTAGCGCGACTGACTTAATAACCAGAGATGATTTAGAGAAAGACAGACTTCTATCAATTCCTTCACCATTCGAGCTCTCAAAACGTGGCGCGTTTATGATTCGATTTCCGCCATTGGTTGAAGACACCCGTTGTTCGATCAGCTGTAGTGAGTGACTCGCTAGATACAGTCAAACGTTGGTTTTCGTCCATAATCCGTTCCAGAAGGCTGTTTGAAATCCGAAATTGTTCTAAAATCGAAACCACGTTCTTTTTAAAATAAAAATGTTTACTGAACACGTCTGCTCACAATGGAAAGCAACACGAGGAAGCGTCACTTCCTCGTCTACACTTCTAAGGAAGGCGAGAGGAGTCAAATGGTGCATTCAAGTGCGCTCAGTTCGTTCGAGAACCGAAATTTGTTTGTTATCCGAGGAATAAAAAACTCGACATTTTTGGTCGAAAACCGAATTGGTTGAGAACCGAGACGTTCGAAAACCGAGGTTTGACTGTACTTGGTTTCGAAACGAACTGCATCTTTTTTTAGGGACACAGTGGCTTGTCCAAGGTACTGCTTTTGTAGCCTCCTTGGGAGTCCTTAACCCTGCAAAAGATTCAAACTTGGGAGTCTGATAATTAGTCCTTTGGGAAACTTTAGTGTAGATCTTAGCTCAGGAGATGGAAAGCGACTCCTACTGTACCCCTACTTCTTGCGTCTTCGAAATGCTATATTGCTCTGACCCGATACCCCTTTGCTGCAATACTCATTTTCTCTTGTCCTCTTGTCTTTTTTCTCTTGAATTTTCACCCATAAATATAAAGTGTTGAGTCTGCAGCCGCCTTCCCAACCCACACTGCAAAAAAAACATGGCTGTTAAAAGACACGTGGCCCTGGTCGTACAGACACAAGTGCCTCCTGATGTGAAAACCGGCAAAGTCCCTTTTCGATTGACTGATGAGATAGCGAGACGAAAGGTTACAGGCTGTTGACGGCCAGAAAGAAAGAGAGACCGAGCGACAGGAAATCAGGAAAGAGAGAATGCGTCCTGGCTGCTGAGATGGAGTTGGCAGCGTGTTCCCCGCTTCTGACCTTCACGTGGTTTCTGTAAATTATATCTCTTAAGATGGAAAATATGCAGCGGTAGAGCTCGAGAGACCCTCACTCCACCCCCATCAACTCTTGCGTCTGCTTTACCCCTTTTCCGAAATACTTCATCCATCTATAGCGCCTCCTTCTTTTTTGTCTGATTTATTCTCTGGTCTCTATTAAGTCGTTTCCTTCTTTGGTGACTCCAATTTTATGTCATCCATCCATCATTCTGCTCCATCTTGGGCATCCGCATATAGCGTGTGTTTTTCTGTCATCTTCTTCCCCCCATCTCGCTCCCCCACAGTTATGCTATTTTCTGCTACGCACGGAGGATACATTTAGCTTGCGGTCGCTTGGGAAGTAATGGCTACATTAGTACGGGGGTCTGCTGAATTACTACGTTCTCCGAGCAGCAACGGGTTCTGCGCGCACTGATGCGAACTTTCCACCGAGCCGAACCCACCCACTTGGGATGGCCGCATGCGCTTTGGGCTGCCCGTTGCACCCGTTTCCAGGCCGCTGCCCGGGCAGGCAGGCACTCGCGCAGGCACGCGGCGTCGGCCTGCCTCTGTTTATGTTTGTTCAACGTGGTGGCGGTTTTCACACTGTGCCGAGGCGAAGGGAAAGCATCAGACGGTCTGGCACACAAATACGCTCGAACAAAGCACTCGGACGCTGGTCAAGTTGCGACTGCTGTGGCGCTGCGAGTGGCTTTTGGCACTCATCGCTGCTCGCCAGACAGAAGTCATTTCGGCTTGCCTGCGCGTGTGCATGAGGCGGAAAGGCGCTCGAGCTGGGCAAAGGATTCGATTATGTTGCTGTTTCTGGCCTTTGAATTATGGTTGTGCTTGACACTATATCGCTTTCGCAACAAAAAGTCGTCAAAATGAATTCAGAGGGTTCTGGGTTTATAAATTGGTTCCATTCCTTCGGCAGTGGAACCAGAAATGGTTCTTTTGTCGCAACCCCATACGCGGTTCACGAACCTAAGCTAACGCAGGAGTGAAGTTTCAGTAAGTATTTGTATGAAAACGAATTCTAGGCCGAAAATTAAATGGACAACAAAACTCTGGCAGTAGCTGTGTCCTTCTTGCGCAAAATGGTATATTCTTACGATGCACTGTTCTAGCATAACTAATCGATGCTATTGCAGCAGTTAAGTTGTATTAAAACACTTCTTAGGCCATGAATACAAAACAATCAAATAAAAACTAGTGAATATGGCCAAAACTCAGCATACCTTCTCGTGCCGCCTGACCACATGTTGTAATGCTGCTGCGCGCAAATGAGTTTATTGTGCGCCATTCGTAACTGTCCTAAACAGATTCTGACATGAAGGAGAGTAAAATATCCTTCGTTTTTTTTTTTTTTTTAATGAGTTTGCGATGACGTGTGCAAGGTAAAATGGCGTGTTCCTACAAAGCTCTGCAAAGTCATCAGATTGGCATCGGCATCTTATGTTGAAATCAGCATTCGTTTCATAGTTGGGCTTCTTTTATTGACTGATTCTGACATGCGTGCGTCAACATTCTTCATCCGACGTTGCTTGACACTTGGTTTTGTAAAATCAAAGTCACCACAATCATCTTAAAGGACCTCTTTGCGCCTGCATCGCTACTTTGCCTTCACTAATCAGGATGCATAAACAAAGCGGTCTAATGACCGCAGATCAGTCTGTTTAAAAAAACAAGAAAAAAGGCCATTCTGCTACGCGTTCACTCACTCACGACTAATCAGCTACCAGACACTTATGACTCTCCACACCCTTCCTACGACAGGATTAGCGGTGCGTGTGTGTCTGTGTGTTTCTATTCTAATCATCGCATGTGGAACCCGCCCCCCGCCTCCCCTTTACCCTCTGACCTTGTGTTTTCTGCAGTCGGCCCAAACAGGTGTTTGTTGGCCGGAAGTCGACGGGCCCATTCCTGCAGGCTTAGGGTTCAAAGGCCAGGGTTCAAGGGTCACGATCTAGCAGGGGGTTGTTTAAGCCTGCCATTCGGTTCTGCCAGTGATCATTTGCGTTTAGGCTGGATGGACATGTTTAGAGAAAACGGTAATTAGTCGCAGTGATGTGGATGACAACGGTCTCGCACATGGTTTGTTTCTAATCCATGGAGCCTCATGTTTTTTTAATTATTTAATCTATTTATTGCTGTATTTTAAATCGACATGTAGAATGGCAAGTGGCGATGAAATTTCATGCTTCCGGTCCATATGAGTCGACTTTTCATGCTTCCTCAAGATGCAATGCATTGAATAATATTCCACACACGTGCATTTCTTCGTTCAGCGCAAGTGATGTCCTCTCTTTATGTCTGGCTGAATTCCAGGTGTGTCTAATGTATTTGCACTGGTTTTGCTGCATCACCCCAGCTTGTTTGTTTGTGGCTTGGTGTGTGCCCGTTCCTCTCACGGGCGCACCGGTTGTGTCATCCATGTAGGATGAATAAATGCCTCCCTATCAAAACTGGGTAGTCAATAAATAAATGAATAAATCTGGTTCCTTGTGAGAGCCAAACTGCAATTTTGTAAATTCCTGCTTTGTTCCCTATAAATTCACGTTCATCCCAATGGAAAGTTTCCAACTTTGAAATTTCCCGGGATTTTGCAACACACAGACATGAACGATTTTGACAGCTGAGAACTCCGCTGCTAACCAAAACAGCAGAACCACGATTCAATTAAAATGTGGAAACACTGTTGTAAATGGTGCCGTTACCAGTGAATGGTGCCCCAGTCGATTCTGAGATGTGGTGGTCATGTTTTTTTTTTTGGGGCGTCCATGTTTATTTATTGCAGATCCACGAGACTGGCTTGCTCCCCCGTTAGCCTCTGTGCTTGCAACTTCCACATATTCTTCTGATTCATTTTGTTTTATTTGGCATATGATAACACAGTTGAATGTTTTTATTTTCGGGGGTTGACAAAAATCTATGACATTCCAAAAATGTCAAAGCATATGTAAAGGCCTCCACTCATCTGCAGTTGATTCATCCGAGCTCATTTTGATGCGTATGATGCCTGAGTTGACATCTGAAATTGTTTGGCCACCATCACTGAAGGTTTCAAACTTTGCCTCTGGCATTTCTTCTCACTTCTGGCACTTAAACACTTGTTCAGTCTGTTTCTTCTCTTCATCACAGCTGTTTTCCTTTTTTTTTCTATGAAGGCCACATGAGGTTATAAAGCTTGCTTTGAGCCGACAAACCCACAACTCAGCCCAAGTGAACCGCCCGTAAGGCTAATGAGGGATTATTTTTATCTGACTTATCTTCCGGAAGACTGCTCTGCATTTGACACATTGCGGAAGGATGGTTTTTCCAAGCATGCACTCCTGTTCTGTCCTCTTCAAAACCTTTTACCTACATCAGGCGTATCCCCAATGTGGTGACCCAGGCGCCCTTTTTGGCCCTGAAGCTTTGTTTATTTTCTTGTCCCGCAGTATATACAAATTATTTGTGTGGTCATCTATAAGAAAATGTCAAGATGTAGCCTGCTTAGCATTGATTTATAGCTCAATAAACGTGTACCTTAGACACCTCTTATGATGGATCCTTGTTTTCATCACCTCCCTTCTTAATTCCACTTCAGAAAATAACCTTCCTCCATTCCCTCATAAATAGAATGCCCTTACTGGTTGATCGTCATTCTTCATCTTCATCACTGTGCTTGTGAAGAATGTCACAACCTTCAATCATCCTGCCACCAAGTTTGATTGCGTTCCACTGAATAGCCGGGTTTTATTTGGTCCCTCTTTCCACCAGGTTGGTGGAAGAAATCAAAACGGAGGGGATAGTCTCCGGAATCATAAATCCTAATTCTCCAACCAAGTTTCTCCTGAGAAGACAAGTAATGTTTCTCAGCTTCAATTTAGTCATGAGCCAAAGGCTTCCATTTTCTCTGTGCCATGTCAGAGGTTTAATGTCCATGGTGTTTGGGGCACAGACAGGAGGGCTTGAAAATATGCAGCTTTCGAAGGAAATCGACAAATCGGAGCATCCAGGGTCAGGTTTGGGCTGTGACTACTTGTGGTTTATGGGTCTCTTCAGGCTACAGATTTTATCAACAAGGCAGTTGGTAGAGCTCCCACTTTGTGGAGCTGAGTTCTTGGAGTTGCCTCTTTTATGCTGAGTCATCAAAGGTCTACATGACAAAGACCGACTCAAGGTTTAAATTTGGGAACGACTGGACCCACTACCCTGGACATGGCAAACTGTACTATCACGCGATGAAAGTGGCTGTAGAATTTGTTGTCTTTTAAATTCGATAAATCCTTCATATCCTACCTTAATCCTAACTATTATCTTGTTTTACCTCCAAATAATTATAACAATGACGAAACCTTAGCCCCGAGCACCGGAGCATGATCGGGCGCAAACAAGTGTATACGAGAGCATTCTAACCTGAATGCAAGCAAAGTCTTGTCGTAATGACTGGGATTCTCCCACTTGGCATGTTGCAGTTTGCAGACTGCAGCCTCCTGTTTATGTTGGTTTTGATCACACAATGTCTTCTCTGTCTGCCACGGGGCCCCAGTTCCACTTTTTCACGCTGCATGGCGGATTCTGTCCTGACGGTTTGAGCTGAGAAAACAACTTTCAACAGCTTGTGCCACATGATTGGCAGCTGACATCCAGCCAAAGTCGTTTTGCTTTAGCAAAGGAAATTAGGTTGCACCGTGTGCCAGGAACCCATCGCATTCAACTCAAACAAATACATTCATGAAATCCCGTTGGAGGTTTCACGTGATAAAGGTTATAAGTTGCATCTCTTTCAAGGGATATATGCTGGTAGTAATGCTTGGCGCATTGATGACATGGAAAAACTGGCTTTGAAATACCCAAGTGCAGCAGATCAGTCTTGGCAATTGAGTCCGAAACGGGTCTGGGCCGACGGTCTCGATAACCAAAAATGTGCAAAACCGACGACTCCCGGGTCATAAGATAAGATAAGATATCCTTTATTTGTCCCACACTGGGGAAATTTACAGTTACATTACATTTAAATTTAAAGTTAAATTACATGACTGCATGAATTAGAACGAGAAACCGATTGTCATCAATCAGTAGTGCCACGGCATGAAATTACGACCCAAGCAGCATGTGAAATGTGTCGCATGTGACGGCGCGCGTACATGCTGGAGTAAAGTCCTCTCCGAGCTTCTCCCTCTGCTGCCGCACGCTGGCGAGCGGGCCATGTTTATACGCACATGAGAGCAACTGCATTTCGTGTGTTATTAGTCCTTGGGAAAGATTAATGGCAAGCAAAGGTGGAATGTGTGGCAGGCGAGCGAGCGAGCGGTGGAAACGAGGCAAGAGCCAACAAACAGAGCCAGAGAAGCAGCTTCTACAAACAAAGCAGTGCTGTGTTTTTTTTGTTGTTTTTTTTAAATCCCCCCGACTCAGCGCTTCTTCTCTTGCACTTTGCGGAGTTCTTTTTGTATTTATTAGCATGCGGCCACATAGTATGACGAATGTTCCGTTCTCCTCGGGCACTTCCTGGTTTGCCATGTGTGCAAATTGATTGAGTTCTTTTGCCCTCTGCACTTGATTCCGTTCTGCAATCTGCGGACCCTGAAGGCACCAGGTGGAGGTTGGTCTTGAGGTGACTGTCAGGTCAGCAGTAGAATGCACGGTTAGGAGTCCCTTGCGGGGAAAAATACAAATAACTCAAAAAAATATACCTCGGAGATATAAAAATGCCATATTTTTGTGATGTGAAAATAACTCCAAATGAAGCTCAGCTGTTCTAATTGGCTTTTCCTGATTTTCTTTTGAGCAGAAGACCGACGATTTTGTGCTAATACGGCATTCCATTTGGAACTCTACAACCCCCAGTTGCAAGGCAAGGTGTTCTTGAGGTGTTGAGCAGTCTTGTGTTTGCACCAAACATACTGTACCATTTGGAATTACAACCCAAAAGTTCAAAGATGGTTTTAAAGGCCTGTAACAAAATCTTGTCACTTGAATTACACAGCCACTGGAAAGACACTCAAGTCATATGTCACCAAAACCGTGTTAAACAGTTTTTTTTGCCAATTTTATCCCAGAATGCACATTACTGTGCATCTTACATCATTTTCCGCGAACCAGGAAGTAGCCTGTCCCTCAAACAAAACATTTTTTTCCACTTTCTTTCGCTTATAAGAAAATGAAACCAAATCTAACAGTTCACCAACTGCAGGTCCAGACCTGTTGCACACGTTTAAAGGTCTAGTGCAGTGGTCCTCAACTAGAAAGGCTGTAGGTCCACTTTTTTTTTTTTTATAAGACCAAGGTCCGGTTCCATGCACGGCGGTCATGGGCAGCAGGGCTATATGCCAATTTAGTATGGTCAAGCCAAGCTTATACAAATCAACACTCCTCACAACCAACCAATAATGGGGTGCATGAAAATAACAATTATTCACTTTGCCAGTACACAGCAAATAATGAGAGGTATTGTGTTGAGGCAGAGGAACTCTTTTATTTTGTTAAGTTGTGCCTGCATAATAATAGAAATAGCCCTTTTAGGGAAATAAGACATTTTTACTTTAACTTTGTTAAACAGTAGTTGTCTTTTTTTCCCTTAATTTAACAAAAGCAAAACAAAATACTCATTTTACCAAAATAAATACTAAACATGAAAACAAAAATATTATTTTCATTTGTACAATTCCCCTTTTCACATCCCCTCTGAAATCACTGAAAAATATATCAGAAGAGGAGTTAAGAACCATTTTAAATACTGACACAAGGGAGCACAGGAATGTGCAGTGCTGTTCTTCCACTAAAGGTGAATGCAATGTCTGAGGCATGCAAATATTATTTGAGGACGCCATTGGGATGTTCATTTACCATGTTGCGGTGTTCTGCTGTTAAACAGCTGCAAAGATCCCCGGGTAGATGAGAGCAAAACTGCACACAATCGAAACCTCCCGCGATTCGTCTTGTCTAATTGTCTGTGTGCGGCTCTCCTGTGCTGAAGCTGTGAGCACACTGTGAGCATCAAAGTTGGCTGACATCCAAGGGACCAAGTTTCTCTGGGCTCCAGGGGAACAAAAAGCGAGTCTGCTTTTAAGGAAAGAATCACATCAAGGAGCATATGCGTGCGCACACACCTCTTTCCTTTTCACACATAAACATTAGCAGATGCCTGCGCAGTGCAATGCATGCATTGTTTCAGCTGCAGGCATTGCCGTTGCATGACATCATCACCTGCGTTTTCTTTACCTGAAACCGCTCCACCGTGTTCGCATGTGCTCACGATTAGGACCCATCTGTGGCCGTCTCCCGACAGTTTCCCCCCGCCAAATTCTTCCTAAACACTCACGGAAGGATGGAAAGTTATGGCCGCCCAAGCCACGGGGGTGTACATTGTGTTTTTGTTTCTCGGAAGTTTGCGTTCAATGAGCAAATGGACTCAGTGGGGCCCGTTTTATGGTTCGAGGTAGTTAGTGTTCTTGGGCCACTTTGTGTGTTTGTATGTTGGTGTGCGTGCATGCTGTTTTGATTCCCTCCCAGCATCTCAGTCATAAAACATATGGGTGGTCAGACTGTGTAAAGTGCGATGTTAAACAACTCATTCGTAAAAGTCATTTTCAAAGGTTGAATCTGCTTCCGCCCAATCAGGAGCTTTAAGAGCTTGTTCACACACTACAGTTGCTCATAAATGGTCTCATTCCAGTTGGATTTGAAAAGTGGGTGCCCCGCTGCATCCAAGAATCCATTCTTGGTTTTCATTGACAGGCGTTGTTGTTAGCATTAGCATTCCAGAGTGCACAGACTGCTTCGACCAGGGGTGTCAAACTCATTTTTGTCGCAGGCCACGTTGTCGTTACGGTTTCCCTTGGAGGGCCGTTATGAATTTTGGGAAACCATATAAATGTTTAATTCCCTCCACATATTATGTACAGAGCGGACAACAAATTGATGAATAACTAGTTTTAAAATCCAACGTCAAGAATAATGACTGTTATTGTGGATTACATATCACAATTTGAAATTTTGGTTCAGACTTTAGCTAGCATCATGGAACTTGACATGTTTGATTTGCTTTTGCGGGCCACATAAAATGATGTGACGGGCCAGATCTGGCCCCCGAGCCGTGACTTTCACACCTGTGGCTTAGACTGTCGTCTTCGTCTTGATTCATTTTCAACAGTCAGTAACCGCACAGCGCTCTTGTGTTTTAGCATTTAGCATTTGAAGTCCAACGAGGGCTAAAAACATGATCTTAATGACGATAGTGTACGTCCAGCTCCACAACAGCAAAACCATGTAAGGCCCATCTTTTTTTGCAAGTCGATTTTAATATCATTTTTGTTCCACTTGTACAAATTAGTTCACTCAATAATAATAAAAACAATAATAAACAAACAATATTAACAAGGCATTTCCCGAAATAAACAGGGAAAACAATTGACAACATTGAAAATATTTATTTTCAACAAATTCTGTTTTACAGAAATATCTTCCAGTTAAAATTGCTAGTTCTTCTTTTCTTTGTTTTGGTTGGTTAAAGATCGATAAAGATGTTCTTTGTGTGGGGACCCGACCTTGAAAATACTGCTGGTAACAGACATTCACAGATGTGTTGATAGAAGAGTCTGGGATGTAATGAACTCGAGACATGGGGGCACGTAGGAAGGAAGGGTGGCTGGTGAGTAGCGCAAGTCCCAACGTGACACTTTTCATGAGCACTGATGTTGACAGATCTATCCTCCAGCACATATATTGTACATCCATAACTCATAACGACACTCGCAGTGAGTACTTGCTTGCGCTCGGCACGTTCAAATCCCCATTTTGGAAGTCTCGTTAGTCCTTTGAACGACAGTCTGATGATTAATTCACATTCGGTATAAAATCAAAGAGCGGGCATTCTACCACATAACTTTGCTCGTACATGAACAGTAACTGAAGGGCAAACACTGCCTTTCCCTTAAAGGGAGAATAAATAATAAATAGTCACTGTGTTTTGTTTTGTTTTTTGCGTAATTCAAATGTGTGTTTAATGAAACTGAGGCAAGCATTAAGATGCAGCTAAAACACAAAGGCTTCAGTCAACTGTTTTCTTGTACCTGCTTGTAATCCCGATTACTCCCCCCCCTTTTTTTTTTTTGCGTCAGCCCAGGCTTCCAAATGTTGCAAAAGGGGATTTAGTTAGTCTTTGAGTATTTGCAGACTTGCATCTACTTAGACTGTCTGACACCGTGGGGGCCAAAAGCTCTTTGATTGGACCGTGCTGGTACCAAACGATTTCTAATCTTCAAAGATTTAAATCTGTCATTTAGTCGCCATTAGTAACAAGAGGTGACGATGTACTGTAAGGTACAAAAAGGCTGTTACAAGTCAAAAAGTTGCTCAGTACAAAAAGAAAAAAATACAAAAAGACATATAAAACTTATATACAAAATCAGTATTTGTTTTAGTACCAATCGAGTAGGGCATTCAGCATGTAGGCTTCGAACATGGCCCGTGTAGAGTTTTGCTACATTAATCTGCCCGTGTCGCAGTCCTCAGCGCAATATTGTTGGAGTCATCTTGAGGGCTTTTGAAGAGCTCGAGAGACAACGTTGAAACGCGTTTTTGTTGAAGCAATAAAACCATCCTTAATCTTATCTGCACAACTTCATTACCTCCTTAACGACTCGCATGAATCCCTTTGGGTTCATACCGAGGGGCATCAGCCTACAGCCAATAAGAGTGTGAGGGAAACAAATGTGGCATTACAGCAAGTGAGTGCAGACTCCTGACTCCACACACATTTCAACCAAAGAAAATCCAGCATCTCTCCCAAGCATGGCCTTGGACCCGCTGCCGATAGTACAGGAGCAGTTTCCAGTCTTGGAATGTGATCTTAATGTCACACGAGTCCAAACAATGGTCAGAAAATGAACCCGTTCCCGCGCTGATCATTGACTGTAATTCTGTTGTCTCTCATACAGCGACCGACTACAATAGCCTGTATTAGTCAGTGGGGGACAGAGCTGGGAGGCCAAGTCCTTATTTAGTCTGAGCTAGATGTCAAAAGTATGAAGGCATGTTTGATATGTTTTTACTTGATATACAGTGGTCCTGCAGTAGCAGCACTTCATATTCCAGGTTGCCATTTTGAACAGCAGGTTCAGGGATCATAAGTTCCGCCTGTTTTTGAGGCAGTGCCCCGTTGTCCAAGCCGGCCTTGACGCCATCCATCTCGAGCTGAGAAGGCTCACAATCTAGGTCCAGATGGCCTTTGGCCCTCTTCTTGCGGACAAAGCAAACCACTCCCACGGCGGTTGCGATGAGCACCAGCAGGAGCAGGATGGCGATTGCAGGCACCAACATGGTGGTCATCTTCTTGTTCACTAGTTGTGCTCCCGTGATGCTGTCATTTTTTTCATCGGCCGTATGTGCCTGAGTGCATATGCTGTCGATGCCGTTTGGGGCCCCCAGCGGACTGGCACAAATGGTGTAAGTGGAGTTGGGGTTCAGGCCTCTGAGTCTGTATTCCGGATACGAAGCGGGCAGGCTGAGTTGCATTGGCCTGCGGTCTGGTCCGGAGAGATTGCGGTAGGTTAGACGGATTCCACGGATGTATGGTCGCATTTCAATGTAGCGATGAAGATCCAGCAGGATTGACGTGGAAGTCGCCTGACGCGAACTGATATCTGGTGCATTCGGGGTGACCGTTGTCACCGATACAGGTTCAGAAGGTGAGGACGGATCATCGTTTTGGACTTCGCAATAAAATCCAGAGGTACCACGTGGACACGTACACTCGACTTGACCGTACTGGTCCAGACGACAAGTGCCACCATTGAGACAAGTGTGAGAGGGGCAGAAGTGCTGTTCCTCATCGGGATCGATGTTGCTGTCGCTTGGTGATGTAGGAACTGGTGGAAAGTGGTCATCGGTGTCTTCATTTGCATCGTCATCATTAGCCCCGGGCAGCGGAATATCTGTAGTAGCACTCTCTAATGTTGTGACAGGAACAGTGGTAGTAGTTTTCACTGTGGTCGTAGTTTGTGCCGTTGTGGTAGGGCAGCCAAAATCCCGGTACTCCAGTCTCTCCACTACCTTGCCAGCGTTGATTGGAGGAAAATGGCAGCGCGTCTCCTCTGTTCTCTCCAAGGTAATGCTTTGAGCTCGCAGCCAGCTTGGGAGCCAGGCTAAGGTACACAGACAATTGAAGGGGTTTTCCGCCACAATCAGCTTTCTCAGGTGCGGGAATAACTGTGCAAACTCCTCCGGGAGCCCTTGCAGACTTAGGCTGCTAATGTCCAGCTCCTTCAGTTCCTCGAGGTTCTTCAGGTCCTGAAAATGAAGAGGACCCATGGGGTTGCCAGCCAGGTTGAGGTACATCAGACCCCGAATTTCTTTCAGGATTGGCGGCAGAACCTCCAGTTGGTTTCTTGAGACATCCAGCTCATGGAGGTTCTTCAGACCACCGATGAGCGCAGAATTCAAGTCAGTTAGTCCGACACCACCTAATTTGAGAGACTCGAGATTTGGGGTTTGGAGGTCTGAGGGCCCCAATGTCGGTATGACGTTAAAACGGAGATCCAGCAACAGCAATCTGGGCATTGCGAGAACGGGCAAAGATGTCAACCTGTTGCCCTGCAATTTGAGCTCCAGCAGGTTATCCAAGCCATTAAACGCAGCAGGGTGGATGGTCTTGATATGGTTGCTATACAAATAAAGACGCTCAAGCAGTACCATATCTTGGAAGCATTGCTCGGAAATGTGGGTGATTTGGTTGGATGACAAGTCCAAATTCTTCAGAGAGGTCAGCGGCAGGAAGACCCCATCAGAAATTTTGGTCAGTTTGTTTTGGCTGAGGTCGAGCATTTCCAAGTTGTCAAGACCATCAAAGTCCTCGGAGGACAAGCCCTCGATTCCATTGGCAAAAAGGTAGAGGCTCCTTGTCAAGGGCGGCACTCCCTGAGGAAAGGCGGCGGAACGTCTCTGGAAACATAAGATGGATTCTGGCGTGGAACAGGAGCAATCCTTTGGGCATTCACTGGACATGATGCCATCTGCAGTTACGAGGATGAGCACGAGTGGCATCAGCGGAGTGAGAAAGACCTTCATCTTGCAGACTCCTCTCCACGGCTCAGCCTGAAACAACCAAACAAAAAAATAAACGGGAATAGCCGTCAATGACCTGCCATTGGAAATTAAATGGATAAAATAAAACAGCAGTACACAGATTTCCGGCTACTCTCTTTTTCCCCAACTAGCAATATAAAAATGAGATTACTTGCAAATGCATGGGACAGATTCCAACACTGATTCAGTGGATAGTTGTCTAAGACATTGTACAGCGAGATTAAATTATGCATAGCCTATGATCAAAGGCTTTTTGTCAGAAGGCTTTTCAAAGCATAGCGCTTTAGCCTCCACGTCACCGGGGGTGGTGTGGTAATTTACTGAAGAAAATGGTGATGTTGCGCCACACATTCTGGTCCTACATTGTCACTACACTCTTGTCACGCCGATGAACGACAGAAGTATTTCACATGTTGCAATACAAAGTTAAGATCCACCGGGTATTATGTTACCAAGATATGCAAAACAAATTTTCAGTTACAATGTATGTGATATACTGGAAGGAGCTAAAAATAAATACATAAATAAGGTGGGGAAGGGGGGTGAGGTAAAGAGGAAGGAGGAGAAAAAGAACAGTTTGTGTGAGTGTTTATTATTGCCTCAACAGACTTGGGAATGAGTGGGAGAAGGGGGTGGGATGATCGGCTTCATTTCTAGCTGTCGACATCCTTTGACAGCTTTTTATCTTATCTACTTTACTTTTCTTTTTTTTTGTATTTGCACCGAGTAACCTGAAAACATATAGCGCGCGAGCGTGTGTGTGCGTCTTTCAACCTCCGCCAGGTACAATTGTCTCATTGTCTCAAATTCTACAGCGTCTTTCCCACGTCAAAGGTTCGTGAGGGGTAAAATCTCTCATTTCCTCATACTGAACGCCGTGCATACTTGAGGGACTTTACTGGTTGAGTTGTTTGTGCCTCTGCAGTACTCATACCTTAATGAAGAGCCAAGTATGTGGAACCTTTTGAAGACCACACACAAACACGCATGGGATGTTCCGTCCTTGCATCTTGTCGTCAGACCATATATGTCCAATAAGCCATGTCCATTTATCTCGCTCCTTGACATTGCCGTCATACCTCTGAGTAAACACGCCGGATGAAAATTATTTCATGACTTTATTTCTAAAAGTATATCAAGTGCCGAAACTCAAAGGAGGGGTTAACATTTGGCGGGGTGTGCGGCAAAAAGATGGCGAAAAGAACCTGTATTATCTCAGCCGTGGCATTTATTTGCATTCTTGTGCCGCATACTTTCTTTCCCCGCTGCACTCCTTGAAACTGTAGCCCCCTTTGCAAAGATCCCCGCATCTCTTATTTTTCCTTCTCTGATGTGCCGAATCCAAGTAATCCCGACGTGCGCTTGAACCCCAACACGTCAGTCTTTTTGTCTGGATAATTCCTTCAGGCGTCATCAAAATGTTGTTCTGCGTGGTCTGATGCCAGACCACTTGACCCCAAGTGATGCTCGGGACTTGGCTTGTCTATGTCAAATGTTGGAAAAGTTGACAACTGTCATTTATGGAGAATCCTTTAAAAACAGCAGCTCGTTCATTTCAAGACAACACCCGAGAGATATGTTTGTGTTCTTGGACGTATAAAGTTACTGAAGAGTTTTGGTCGATTCACCTGCGAGCCTCTGGTTTGAAAATCCAGTCCCACAACGTGACTATTTCCACCCAAAAATCATCCCGGTGACGAAAGGAGAGCTAGTAAAAGAAAATTGGCCGCGGTGTTGGGCAGAACAAGATGAAGATAAACAGGAGAGTGTTTGCGGTTGTGTTTTGGCGTGTTGAATTTTCTCGCATGTGCGTACGTGCCCAGAATGGCATGGGACTCTCACACGTGCAGCTAAGACCACAATTACGAAGCAGCGCAAAAGCGAAACTGACAACCAACACTGTAAGATGTGTCGAGCTTTTCTCCACAATTATTTTCAATTTCGACTTTCTTCATTTCCAACGATTTGCCAAAATATTTTGCATCCTTTTGCATCCTTTTGCATCCGTTTGACATGGCCAAATATCCGCAGTGTAGAAAAAGCCTGTATGTTGCTTTACCAGGATCCTTCTGATTGAGTTGTGGGGTTTTTTTTCACAAAAGTAAGGCATTTGTAGTCTTCTTGGGTTTTTGTGGACCATATCTGGCGTGCAGCAACGAAATGCACAAAAGCGTTTAGCACACATTGTTCAAGTGTGCCTCATTCCAGAGAAATGGATGGGATGCGGTTCAGCGATTAGCTTCAGATCCCAGATAAAACCTAGTTTGACATTTCACATTCCTCTTTTTTTTTTTTTTTTTTTTCTGTTCAGACTTGAGTGATTTGTCCGGGTTTTTATTAGTCAGTGTGTAAAAAGATAAGAGACAACGGTGTGGACCTCCGCCACTGAGTGACTCCTAACTGTGGTTTTAACTTAAGTGTCTTGAAGAAGTAAGTGGACTGCTTAGAGAGAGTGAAATGGGGAGAGGCTTGGGGGGGGGGGGGGGTGAAGTTGTGGGTAAATCGCGGGCGCTGTAAAAAGCTCGTCATCCTTCTCTCTTCTGACTCGTAATTTTTTTTCTCCCCCCCGCCCTTGCCCTTCCCCTGCACGCTTGTTGAGACATTCCTCAGACTGCCGGCAGCTGAGCTTGAAGAAGTGCAATAGTCTGTGTCAACAAGAACTTTTCAAGATGACAGATTTACCAGAGAACAATGCTGCTCGCGTATGAATGACATCTTTGGGAGAAAAAAAAAAGCAGATGCCTTTCACGATTGTTCATACATCTGTTTGGGGTTTTTTCATACATCTGTTCCCCCCCCCCCCGCCCCCCCTCCAGTCTGGATGCGTGGATCGTGTTAAAGTAGAATGCGCTGACTTTGAGATCCTGGCGAGCACATCTTTACATGAAAAAAAAAAGTCATAACTGGTATACTCAGCTCATGTTGTTAACCAAAACAGCAGCCCTTAGAGAGGCACATCGGGAGTCTATTAGGGAATGTTGTACACGAGTTTCTTAATGCCATCTTAAATTAGGTGGTTACGGCGTCTTCAACAGTGATTTGTTGTGATTGTGTTCGACACAGCATATCTGTTTTGTTTGCGTCGCTGCGTTTTGCCACAATTGGCAAGATTAGGGTTTTATTCTCCGGTTTACCTTGAAATAAATTGCAAAACATCAGTTTGATCGTTTACTAGTATTCCAAAATAAATCACGCGCCCCGCCCATCTGCGGTTGAGTAAATAAACTCACCGCTTGCGAAATCGGTAGTTGAATCATAGTTTTACTATGAAATTTTAAAAAAAAAAACAACAATGAAGCCACCTTGGTTGAGGTCAAGAAAAAAAACAAGCAACGAGGAGGAGTGGAAAAAAAGTGGAGGTCAACGCAAGTTGGACTGAAGGAGGAGCTTGTGAGGGAGAGCCATGGCTTGGGGGTTGGAGTGGGCTTCGATCAAGTCCCTCCGGGCCGAGCGTCAAGAGCCTTTATCTTGAGAGCTGGGACATAAGGCCTTAATAAGTGTGTGTGTGTGTGTGAGAGAGAGAGAGAGAGAGACAGAAAGAGAGAGAGAGAGAGAGAGAGAGAGATTCACAGTTACTGGTCACATTGCGCTTGCGTAATTTTTGCTGGCCGGACAAGAGACTGCGAGAGGGCACCGGGCCAAGTCGCAGTCCGGGGAATAAGAGTGCACACCGCATAAGGCCCTCTCACATTAAAGAGGCGCCTTCTCCTTTGGGGATTTGAACTCACAAAGGAGTAATGGTTTTCGGCATGTGCGTTCAGGCATAATGTACGGTGTTATGGTTCCTCGAGGTCAGTCATCCCCACGTGGAAAGCTTTGAGTTTGTTATCTTGTTAACGTGGGCAAAGAAAGGTACTTGGCTGAATGATTGCAAGCTGTCCGTCATAAAGCTGACACGTCCCAGAACCAGACACTGTTTGGAAAATGAATGGAAAGGACTAAAGTGACCCAAATGAGATTGGGGGGTACAAATTTGACTTGTGAAGAAAATGAGTGTCTGGCTTTTCTCTGCCATGTGCAACCAATAAAATTGTCCTTCAGAACACCGCTTCTGGTAATTCTAAACGCCACCTCATTCACGCAGGCCCAAGAGGTGAAGACCTCTCTTACTTTGCTTGAAAGAACAAAGTGCCCAAACAAAAGATTGATTTAAGTATAAATACGCAGATTTTTTTCGCCATGAAATGTTTTCCAATTGTACTGACAGATGTTTCGAGGTTCCAGAGGAGAAATATGGCCCATTCAGTTACTTACTTGCTTTTCATGATTTATGTTGATCTCAAATCCTTTTATCCAAATACAGTGGTACCTCTGCTTACGAAATTAATTGGTTCTGGAAGAAATTTCATAACTAGAAAATTTTGTAAGTAGAGACGCGTTTTCCATGTAAATGCCCTAATTCGGTCCAAGCCCCCCCAAAATTTAGACATAAATATTTTCTTAAGCATAAAGATTTATTAAAATATGTAACAAATACATGTTACAATTAAATTAATGCACAGTAAATGAGAGTTGTGCATAATGTAAAAAACAAAGAATAAAGAATTAAAATTATGGTCATTTAACTTTTAACTACGCCCTCATCGTTTTTTGTCGTCTTCAGTTCATGTTCTCTATCAGAAGTGATTTTTGGCTGCCCTTTTGTAAAAATCTGATCCAACCACATTTGCTTTGGTCGGCTTATAACAATCCTTCGAAAATGTTCAAGGCACACTGCAGCATAGTGAGCGATCGCCCGACTGGTGAACCCTTTTCTTGAGTGGTTGACATGTACATAAAACTATCGGAACACCTCCTGGGCGAATGACGAGGATGTCGCATCAACACAAATCTATCTATTTACACACATAGACACATACGGTAGAAGTCCCTCTTAGCCAATGGGATGACAGGAAGATGCTAGGTAATAGCCAATGGCAGAACAGCTATAAGTATGTTGCATTCAGGAAACTCGGAGCTGTGGGTAGCAGCCCATAGTGTATTTTTACCTTTCGTATCTTGAAATTTCTTTTGTAACTAGAGGCAATATTTTCCTGATGAGAGATTTCGTAACTTGAACATTTCGTATGAAGAGACGTTTGTAAGTAGAGGTACCACTGTAATCCCTGGAATGACATCTTCCCCCAGTGGGTTAGTGATGGACTTCCAAGAGGTCAGACTTGGGTCCAAATTTGGGTTACATCGCCGCAACAGGAACAGTTTTCTGTCGTAAACTCTATGTTGATTTTGAATTGACAGCATACACTGGGTTGAATTTCAGCGGACGTTGACAAGTGATTGTAACTTTGACCTCAGACTGTATTTATTGCTCCTGAAAAGAAATTCTACATGTGACATACGCGATTGTCATCCAGCAAAATGCAGAGAATTGGTTAAACTGATCCAATCCACCCCCACCTCCCTCCCCCCCGAGCCTCCTTTTCCACGATTTCCTCCATTTTTCCCATCCCCTTCTCCACTGTCAGCGTCGTCCGCTACCACAGCTGTACCTTGTTATCCGTAATCCGGCGGGGTTACGTGTCAACATGACAAAGGGGTCGGGAGAGGTTTTGGGACGGACGAGCGAGATTTGGTGAGGATGAACGGGGATAAATAAAGATTAGGGGAAGCGGTATCTCGCAAAACACTCCTCCAGGTGTACCTCCAGCGCACACATGCCACACGAGGTTGAGCGTGAATATGTCTGCTATGTTAATGAAGGACCGCCAAGTATGTGCTCGTAGCGGGAGCCGTTGCATTTCTCAGATGACGATCCGTCACCGGTTGTACCTGTTTACATGAACCCCCCCCCCCCCCCCCCCAAAAAAAAATGGCAACTGTTTGGTCTAACAGTTGATTATCTCTTGCCAAGAGCTTTAGTCATGGATGTTGCTATAGGATAGATGCTACAGTTTGGAGTGAAGTGCGATGAAAGCTTTTGCGTGTTTTTGAGTACTCACCCAGAAACCACAGCGGTTGTTCCGATGCTTTGATTGGCAATTTATTACCAACATTCATCAACGAACGCACATTGTAATCGTCAAAATGTCACTGTTTACTGACTTATTAGCGTGTCTTCTTTTCACTGCATAATTTGTGGTTAAGACAACTGGGGTTTTTTTCTGTGTTGAGACGTTTTTGTTTTCATTATTAGAGGGCGTAAAGTGGAGCGTTGAGATTTGCACGAGCGACACACAGGCGCTCGCTGGCCATTTCACTTGGAACAGTGGACTAATCATTTGCATTTCCAATTTGCTTTCATTTAGCGTAAGAGAAACTGAAGCAGTCATTTTTATTAAGATTTCGTTTTGGGGCTGCTTAATGGATGCAGTCCAACACAAGGGCTGTGCCAAAAATTGTGCAGTTACAAAGATAAATTGCCCTGTGAGAGTGAATCAAGTTCTCTAAATCTCAATATTTATTTCATTCGAAATGCTGCATGCACCTAAAATTTGTCAAACACGCAACACGGTTTTCCAATTGAAAGTCATTGAAAATACAATTTTTGATCCCGCATTTATTTTCACCCTCACTCATGCAATTGTTTACAACACTGTTTCAATTTAGGACACTTCAAGACCCTTTAAAGTGAATTTAGACATTTGTTTTTCGAGAAAAAAAATTAACTGTTGTGGCATTCAAAATATTTTTCGCCATTTCCGTTTTCCTAATTTTTTTTAATGACCAAAACAGCACCCAGTGACACCCTTGGGTGTCCAGGCATGAGTACCCCAAAATATGAGACCTTGAGTGCTGTTGTTCGCGTTTGTGGTTATCTGGCGCAATTGCGAGTTATTTCATTCTTATTCATTGGCCCAAGCCTGTTAGCTTACAAGCTAGCTGGTGGCTAGCAACGTGGATTGCCTTGCAGCGACCGAGTGGGATATAAAATAAGTGCTAGATGAAGTCAATGCATGTCTTTTTTTTTTGTCTAACTACAGACGTTTTCCGCACTCTGCATGATAAATTAATCAAATTTTAAAGGGTTAGAATAATCACTGGTGTTTACAAGATTTACACAAAAGCCCATAGGCTAGTCTTGGGGAGTAACGCATGTGTCGACCATTTTCATTTCATCAGCTATCATCATGCTGGAAAAGCTCATTGATGCGGAAAGACGTGTGTGGGGGGGATTTGAGGTTTAGGGAGGAAGGGGGGGGGGCACGCCTTGAGGAGAAAGATCAGGCTCAGATTGGAGCTTCCACAATTACTTTGTGTTCTGTGACCTCAGACAACGGAGATAACAAGTCTTGTTTGACATCACACACACATGCACACAGACTCTCAAAGATCAGGTTACACACACACACTCCTCACACCTGAAGCCCGCTCTTGTTGTCGTTGTCTGAAACAAGCGTTGGGGAAATCCAAAACCCTTTGGAACAAGTCTGAAGGAAATAACTCCTCGACCTGATATGGTCTCCTTTTAAAGGCATGGCACAAAAGTGGCCCCAGTTTTCATCGTCCTCATGTTTGTGTCTTAGCGGGCCGTCTTTCATCATCGCACCCCACCCTGAGACGGACCACAACTGAGGTCATAGTCCTCTTTTTTTATTTTTAGGTAGATCTTGTCAGAGATCTCCAAAGTGAGGTTCTCATCTTACACAGACATGAAAGTCCCAAGTCCACCATAGACAACCTTGTCTTTCGTCATTTTTTTTTCTTGTCACAGCATCCTCTTGGGGCGTTTCGCTGTCTGTAAACAAAATGACCCCAAGGAACCCACCGAGAAGCAGTGGCTACATGGTGCCCTTTCTGCTCGGGCCGTGTAATCTACCAATTTAAGGGGGGGTTTTCTCTCTTTTTTTCGTCTCTTCCGATCAAAATCAGCAAAGGCCCGATTATTGGGTGTCTCTGAAAGATTGTCCTGAGCAACTGTCCTGTGGTTTGGTGTGTGTGTGTGAGATCAACACTTATATCGGCTGAACCACGGACAAGTGCCTGATTTGTTCCCCCCCACCCCCAACTACTTCCAACTTTGAGCCTAGTTTACTCCACAGAGCGGCACCACTAAAATTTGAATAACTTTGTCTTCGGAGTCGGTCGTCACAATGAAAATGACAAGAAGAGTTTGCGAGTTAGCAGTTAGCCTAGCTTCTTCTGTTTCTTCTTCTACTACCGTTGGTCATCACAAGTATACCACACACTTTTTTATGTGGAGTTTCTCAAATTTAAATAAATCTAAGATGTTCAAAAGTAGCTGTGTGTGTAGTCTCCTTTAGATAAACATACACCGCCACCAGATGAAAATTTCTGCTCATAAATAGCTCTGAACAGTAAACACGTGCGTGCACAAGGCCTTTTGAAGAACAGGATCAATAATCCCTGTGTTGTTAAGTGTAAGTGGAGGACCACAGTCGCTTGTCATGCTGGCCATCGACACCACGCGTCCCTTATCGTCTGCTGAAACATGAGCTCAGCTCAACGCAGCCAGGGCGTGTCAGGCGTCACACGCAGGCACACTGACTGACAGCAGGACTGGCAGGCTGACAGGCTGACGGCCCCGCGCCAGATAAACAGTGTCACAAGCGTATATGTCCTCGGGCGCGTTCCTCTTGGAACACACATCGTGCAAATATGACTCCTAGCTCTCTGTTTGTCTTCCTTGGCGCCTATGGCGGGTGCGCCCAAATGTTTTCCTCCTTGGGCCACATAGACAATAATTGAGCCATCCACTGGCCACTGTGAAACTTCAATATGCTACATTCACAAATCAAACCTCGACACAGAGCAAAAAGTGGAGGAAACAGAACTACAACCATTCTTCAAAGCGTTATTAAAAAAAATGATAAAAAAAGAGGCTTCAAGCTGTCAAATGTCTTTCTTAGTTGAAGTTTACTGTCAAACTAAACAACCAACCATACAAATTTGCCTTCTGCTAGCTTAATGCTAACACGCAGTGCACGGCGCCATAAACAGTGTTAGAACGCTTTGGGCCCACGTAACAGACAATATGACGACCTCACAAGCATATTTGTGTTTGATCCTCTGGGGGAAGAAAAACATTTTAATTAAAAATAAAAACTATGCTGAAACTATCCGTATACATCTGTATGGCTGTCCGTATACTGCCTCCAGTGGCCAACTCCCACTCGTAATGAAAACATCCAAGACATTGAAAAGCGCTCGCAACTCGGGCGAACCACCTCGAGGATATTCAAGAGGTGGGCCTTTAGAGGCATACAGTTTGCCGAGCGCTGTGGCCGACAGTTCACCTTTCACTTGGTCTCAAGTGCGGGACACTGTGGTTACTGTTAGACATGGCTTGACAGGCGTGTTCATTAAGTCTCAACAATCTGTTATGTCTGAGCACTTGCCTCCGAATAAACACAACACTCCAGTGCAGAATGAAAGCAGCACTATGCCCCTGTAAACTGAGACATTCTGCCTACTCACATTTGGCTTTAGGCTTTTTTCTTTTCTTTTTTTTTTGTTTCTTTTTTGAGCTCTGAGGATCATTTTGTAGCCTTATTTCTGTTGTACAATGCGCCCACGATTATTAGCTAACTGATGAGAATAATCGCTTTACAGCAATATGATGAATGACTTCTTGACAAATTGTACATTTCAAGTTTTTATTTATTTTTTAATATGTGGATTATTTTTGTTGTTCTGCCTATTTATCTTCACATCTTGTGAGAGGAGCGGCCTCATATCGCAGTTCAGTCGAACCTCGTTGTGTACCTCGAAGGAATCTGTTGTAATGGTAGTTGGTTGTCACCATTTCCAATAAAATGGCCACCGACTACGATGTATAATATGAACATGTATAGATGTAAAAACATAAACATGTACTATAGTACAGTATAAACATGTCAATTACAAATACAAGTATACAGTATGAAGAAAAAAAATGATTTCCAAAAACATGAGCGTTCCTACTCTGAAAACATTTAGCCAGCAAATGAAATGTGCCTTGTCCGGTTGAAGATGTGCCACGCCCCGAAGCCGCATACGATCATCTTTCAATGTGTTGGCTTCGAACTCTGCCATGATTTTATTGCCATTACGGATTGTCAAAATCATTAGGGGTGTTCACACGGCAAGATTTGGTCCGGCGTAGCCCCGGAAAACAGCTTACACCGGACCAAATTTGATCCACCTCAGGGAGGTGGTTTAAAAATTTGCTCCAGAGCAAATGCTTGTTTGCGAAGCAGCACCGGTGTAAATTTGCACGTGTGAACGCAACTGGGTTAAATTTGCTCCAGAGCAAATGCTTGTGAAGAGTTTACGTACGGCGAGAATGCGTTGCTTTCGCGCTCTGTCGGACCTCCGTCATGTGTTTGTTTAATAACGACACAAGACTTGGCTGGTAACATCTTTCCTTTTGTATGAGACTGGACTGTCTCGGAGTTGTTTGTGTAGTTTGTTCCTTTGTTGTGTGTTCACAACCCCCCGCCCCCCCTATCATTTATTTAGTGATTTCCTCTCTTGATTTTCTGTTTGGCGCATGATGTGTTTGCTTTTCTGAGTGTCATTGAAGTCATCGTTGATTTACGTTTTCCGGGGCGGTCACTCTCGAGCAGAAGGCACGGAGACCGAGAAGGAGAAGGACGTGCCTGTCCAGTAGTCGCTTGAGTTGTGTATACGTTTTAAAAAGAACCAACACGACAGCTCATTTGTTTTCTGTCGTTTTGCTCCGCTGCAGAAACTGCCGTGTGAACGCAAGTGGGGCTGCACCGACGCTGTGCCGTTGCTGACACGCTCAGCGGCTTTGTACGTGTGAACGCTCCACACAATTTGCTGCGGTGCAAAATATATCGCAACAAAATACATCGGTGCAGCGCCGGAGCAAATGTGTGCCGTGTGAACACCCCTATTGACTTTGCCAAGTCTCAGCTGAGCTTCGTCGGGGAGACTCCCTTTCGAAATTGGCAGACAATTTTAGCCTTCACAGACAGCGAGATTTGCTTCCGTTTACCAGACATGTTTTCCGTGAGTTACGGCAGAAAGTACAATGATGAACCGACTCGATCAGTAGCGTTGCTGAGCAGCGGAGGGGATTCCCGCGTTGTACATTTTATTCATAAGCTAGGTCGCGGCGGCGGTTAGCTTCCCACGGTTCGTTTGTAACCAAGGCCTTCTCACTCTTGACTCTTACATTATAGTTGTTCGTTGGAAGCAAAATCAGCAAATGGAAAATGAATTACGTAAAATGTCGAAATCGGGAAATGTGAACGTTCTAGGGATGAAAACGTAAATGGGGTATGTTGAAGAGGTCCGACTGTACATCACGCATGCGCCCGTTTTTGACTTTAATTGGGGATTATTTCTAGTTCTCCTGTTTAATCCTATTATACAAGGTACCTGTTATCATGAATCACTGGAGAGAGGAGTGATTGTATTCATGAAATGATAGTTTCTTCATACATTGTGTCCATGCCTTTTATTTTTTTTAATTATTCGAGGAGCATTTTATTTGATAGCATGTGGTGTGCATGCGGTGGACTTTAAATTATTATTTAACTCTGTGGATTATTCTTCTGTAGTTAATTTAAGTAGTGCAAGCTTCTGCCCATAATAGTGAATAGGCGGCAAGGGATAAATGCAAGAAATTGTTTGCATGACAAATGTCTGACAGAGCGCGGCGTGGATCTTGGGGGGGAGATTTTTTTATTGTCTGTTATAATTATTTCTATTGTGCAAGGTGGTGAAGACTATAAATGATTGAAGAGAGAGCTAAGTGGTGTGAGGTATTTTTTTCCCCCTTTTTCCTGGATCACACAATTTCAAGTGTGCCAATGTGCAGCTCTACCTGTTTTTCAGGGCCTCTTTCTGCCCATTTGCTTTTCGAAGAGCAACCGTTTGTCATTTTTCAAGTCCTTCCACCCTCCCGACACGAGATGAACATGAAATGAGATAAGCGGAAGGTCATGAGGGGATTGATTGCGAAACAGTTTGATACCGTGCCAGCGCACAGGCACTCGGCGGCAGAAAATCGGCGGGACATTCCCAAAGGGAAGACTACCGCGTCTTTTCATCTTAATGTGTAAGTAGGAGTAAATTGATGGCTGAAGCTATTTGTCAGTGACGTGACAAGCCGGCGTAAAGTCAACAAAAGCCAGTGCACTCCTGTGCCAGCGTTGCTATCGAGCTTGTAAAACACATCCGTCAACGACAATCCGTCGAAACGCTCGACATCGCCATTAGCCCCAAGCAGGTCGGAGAAGTGGAAATCTTTTACGACCACAGAAAGTCCCAAAAAGGTTCTCAATGTGTCGTGGCAAATTCAGCAAAGCTGCTGAAATATTCTAAAGAGGATAATGGGATGATGATGTGCTGGAAGAATTTGGCAATGCCTTTAGCGTGATGCGAGCATGAAATGAAAGCGTTTCCTTTATATAATGATTCTCAGTTAGTCGCGCTTCGCTCCAAATGCATCACATGTTTTGACATAACTTTTTACAGTTTGGATATCATGAGGAAGTTGAAGGTCGAGACCTCTTATGACGCCATTCATGCATTTGTTCATTGAATGAATTCTGCCTGGCGTCACATTGATTTGACATGACCAGCCAAAAGATTCTCTGCAAGCAATGTCCATATTGATACGTATCTTTCTAAGAGGTTCATACCATTATTTTTGGGGGGGACTAAGACGGACCCCTGCGGGACACAACTTGACACCAATGAATGACAGTTTATTATTGTAGCGAGAATGGCATTTTGAAGAAAGAGCCAGAGTGTTTGCTCATAATCCACACATCCGTTCCAACACGTCATTAAGAACGCGCGTGTCTCTTACGTGCGTGTTTATGTGTGTGTGTGTGTGTGTGTGTGTGTGTGTGTGTGTGTGTGTGTGTGTGTGTTCAGCCTTCCTGTGGTGACCTGTCAAAAAGTGCTCAGCAGTATTTACCTGTGTTCGGGTGCACCTTTGTTTGTTCCTCCTCTTTTCCCCTGAAGCAGAAGTATTAACACCAAGAGCTAACTCTTCGATTGTTTACTTTGGATGGCGTGATGCCAAAGCCCATCTCAACTACATCCACTCACATTTTACGACCTTTTTAATGTTGAACATTGAAATCTTGTGAGTTATGCAATTGTGAATATTTGCTTTCCCACATATCGCAGCAAGGAAATAAGAGTTTACGGAACTGTTGTCGCTTGTATTGGCTGGCCCAGTTAAAAGCTATAAAACGACTCTGCAAAAAAAAAAAACTTGCTTGCTTTAAATATTGCCATAAATGTCAATAATTGCTTTTTTGGTGTATATACTATCATTGGCGGGCTGGAAAGCTGTATCTCCAAATCTGGCCAATCGAAGATTTTTTCACTCATCAATACCTTTGCGGCCCGGTAGTCCAGTGGTTAGCACGTCGACCTCAAAGTGCAGAGGTACCGGGTTAAATTCCAGCTCCGGCCTCCCTGTGTGGAGTTTGCATGTTCTCCCCGGGCCTGCGTGGGTTTTCTCCGGGTGCTCCGGTTTCCTCCCACATTCCAAAAACATGCATGGCAGGCTGATTGAACACACTAAATTGTCCCTAGGTGTGTGTGTGTGTGCGCGCATGGTTGTTTGTCTCTGTGTGCCCTGCGATTGGCTGGCTACCGGTTCAGGGTGTCTCCCGCCTACTGCCCGATGACGGCTGAGATAGGCTCCAGCTCCCCCCGCGACCCTAGTGAGGATTAAGCGGTTCGGAAAATGGATGGATGGATGGAATACCTTTGTACCATCCGTCCCCATGTCTTATTTTGCCACATTATTAAACAAAAAAAAAAAATCCATTAACCCTCTTGGATGCTTGTACTGTCCGAGACGTGTTGTGAAACTCTTGGCTCTTCCATCACTCTGTGGGAGCCGTGCAGCATTTGTCGCCTCAAGATTGAAAGTCTGGCTGATCTTTGGACAATCACGGGTGCAACTAGTTTAGGTTCGATACATTTGAGTAAGCCTGTTTTGTTCAAAATGGGATGGCTTCTCTCCGGAAGGAAGCGCGAGGCATGAAAGTAAGCATGTGTGCAGATGAATTTCCGCTTATCAGAGAGCCTATTCGGCTCAGTTATTTATTTATTTTTTTCAATACTGCAGCACTGATGGCTCTAACAGCTTTGAAAAAGATAATGATGTATCACTCATTTGCTCTGGTGAAGTATGAAAGGCTTTTTGTCTGGCCAGGGGAATCGGCATGAGCACAGACTTTGATTTTGACGTCCGGCGCCGGCACCGTATTAATCATTTGAAGTGTAATTAATTAAGGGGGGGGGGGGGGTTAATTTCATTTGCGATTGTCGTGATTTTGCGGTGGTGTTGTGTCCATGTTGATGAGCAACAGTTTATGAGCTTTAACTTGAAGGCAGTAGATATAACTTGAATGATTCACGTTACGTGACATCTTGAGGGATGTTTTTGTTTATCATGTTTTTTGTTTTGTTTTTCTTTCCAAAAAAAAAGTACTGAAAATCTTATTGTGTCTGTCTGTGTACACGTGCATTGCAGTCAGTACTGGGAACTATTTTCTACTTTGTAAAAAAAACATGACAAAAAAGATTACTCAAGAATGCAATCGAGTTGGCAACGGTGAATGTACTACATTTCGGGGTGCAAACTCAGCATCTCAACTACATCCACTTGTAATTTACCACCTATTTGGATCCACTCGTCGCCAGTGCATGTATGGCCCGAGGATGGACAAAAAACATGCACCTTTTTTAGAACAGACAAATGTTGGACTTTTTCTGGCCTGCCGACACTGACACATTGTATGCTCTCCATGGCAAATATTGTCCAGGAAGCAAGCTGACACACCATCTACAGATTCCTCAACTTGAGGAATGCCTGTGTGTGTGTGTGTGTGTGTGTGTGTGTGTGTGTGTGTGTGTGTGTGTGTGTGTGTGTGTGTGTGTGTGTGTGTGTGTGTGTGTGTGTGTGTGTGTGTGTGTGTGTGTGTGTGTGTGTGTGTGTGTGTGTGTGTGTGCGCGCGTGCGTGCGTGGGGCTCTTCACCACAAGTCAACAGCGAAAGTAAAAAGTACCTCCCCCGCCCACGCTCTCCTGCCTCTCTTTGCCCCGCCCCCTCGCCCTCCTCACTGAGCACGAAGAGGCTGGAGGATGTCCCAAAGCAATTAGTGAGAGTTAGCCATGTGCGTCCAGGCGCCCCAGGCTGAGCATGTACACACGTACGCGCGCGTGTGTGTTCCTGCGTCTTTAAATCCCACACAGACCCAAAATCTAGCAGCTATAAATGGTCAACATACACGCTCCATATTGCTGCCTTTCTAATCCAACAGATGCAACTTTATAAAGTTGGTTGGAAATGGCTAAAATGGACAAAGAGATATTTTGATTTTTAGCGCTAGAACATCATTGCTATGCATGAATTTCCAAATGTACTGAGATAAATGTGCAAATGTAGTGTTACTTGAAAGAAATGTTTTCGTGGTTGAATGCTAGGTGTAAAAACAACTGGTTAGGTACACTCCTAACCTCGAAGATACATTTGGGCCAGATGGATAAAGTTCCCAGGTGGAGCAACAAAGCGTTTCATTGTTTGCTCACTCACCCGGTAAAGTCGCGTCCTCCTCCGGCGTCGCTTCCACTTTGCTCGATTTCGGGACGTGGTCACCTACAAACACCAAAAGAGACAATCAAGTCCATGTGGCAACCATGCTCTTTTTTTTTCTTTTTAAGGCTGGCCTTTTGCCATGAATCGTTCATTGCCTGGAGGTGAAAGAGGACATTTTTTTTCCTCCCTCTTCTCTCCAGTGCTTCCAGCTGTGCGTGTGCGTGTGTACGTGTGTGTCAGAGAGGCTGAGCGCTGGCAGCTGAAGCGAATGACAGAGCGAAAGAATGCAGGCCGACTACTGTGGGCTCTGCCAACTTGTTGCCTTGTCATAAGTCCATCATCACCGCAGGACGCTTCGTTGAAGTTTGTTGTCACTCTTCACACCTGCTGCTCCAGGTATTGTGTTACGATCCAAAAAAAAGATGGCACAAAGGCTCCCGTAAATCCGTCCACCACCCTTTTGAAATTGCGATTTGTTTCTCGTCAATATTACGATTGCAATTTATTCCCCCCACATCCAACAATCGTCTCTGCCGGTTGGAAGACCTCCGGTAGCGAATGAGAAAAACAGACTTGGCGTTTCGGATGAGCCCGCCACTCGCTCAACCTGCTTGCGATTGAGACCTTGCTTCACTTTTGCATACATCAGCCCTGAGTCAGCGCACATGTCTTCGTCACCCTCTGCCGCGGAGCGTGTGTGCGCGTGTGTGCGCGCATGTGTAGGTTGCCAAAGTAGCTCCGCGTTTCCGTCATGGTAACTTCCCAAAACATCTGAGCCAGCAATTAAATACAATGAGGCTCCCCGTTGCTCTTTTTCAAGAAACACAGTGGTACTCCCCTTTTGGCTTTTTGTGACATCAACCCCAACGAGGGAGCCGTCAGTGTTAAAATAAGAGCATGAGACGAAGATACTGGGGGACCTAACGTTAGCTTAAAAATTGGCCATATTTTCATTGCATTGTTTTCAATTTATGACTCGCAAGTGGATTTTTTTTCCATCAAAGTGGTGACTTTCCTTTTTCTACACTTCAGTGACAGGTAAAAATTTCACACCCAAAAATCTGATTGATTGATTGATTGATTGATTTTCCAGTCCAGTCGCTGCCTGTCAAGTCACCTATTGAGTGTTTGTTTCCTGTCGCAGTGGTTTCAAATGATGAGCAAATGACCCGCCCGAGCCTCCTGTGCAGTCTTCTTTCGCCCATCGCGCTCATGCTGCCGGTAGCGCCGGCCTTTGCTTGCTTTCTAATCCGTTATTGCTAGCGAGCGGTTAAATATTTGACCTGGCTCTCAAAGGCTGATCTGTTTTTTCTAGTTTCGGTTGAGTAGTCAAATAGATTTGTCGATTGTGTGTGGACGGAGACCGGCTTGGCATTTCAGTGAAAAGAATGGGGTGTTGAATTGACTCCATTTTATTTTGTCAGGCAGCTGCACACAATAGAATTTTTTGGGTTTGGATCAATTTTTTTAAGTCGACTTAGAAAAAATGTACGTGGATCCAGATGATCTTATTTGGTGCAAGAAATAAAACGGAACAAATTCAACATGCCTTTTTTTCCCGTGTAGGCAAAGACAGACAGTTGGCTGGGGCGCCAAGATTTCCAGGAGGCCGCCGAATATCTCATAAAAACTGATTAATTATTAAGTATTTAGTGTTTTAGGCTGTATTCACAATTTTTAAAATGTCCACATTTTTAACCCTTTCATGCACCCTGGAACCTGTCCACTGGAGTAACCGCTTAGAGTTTGCATATTCTCCCTGTGCCTGCGTGGGTTTTCTCCGGGTTCTCCGGGTTCCTCCCACATTCCAAAAACATGCATGCCAGGCTGATTGAACACCCAAAATTGTCCCTCGGTGTAAGTGTGGATGGTTATTCCTCTATGTGTGCCCTGCAATTGGCTGGCAACCAGTTCAGGGTGTCCCCCGCCTACTGCCCGAAGACAGCTGGGATAGGCTCCAGCAGCCCCTGCCACCCTTGTGAGGATAAAGGGGATCAGAAAATGGACGGATGGATAAGAAAAACAGTTTGAGACCATTTAAAATTGTTGGCGACCATATTTGTGATTGGTTATAGATCTAATTAGATTGATCGATATTGAAATATTTGAGGGATTTTACAGTATGTAGCTCAGGACACTTTTCTCAAATTCTGACTGATAAACATTAATATTCAAAATATTGACAAGCTTAGTATCCGATTGTGCTTTCCTTGGCCCCTGAATGACTAAATAAATCACTGCGTCCGTGTGCACTCCTGTGGCTGTGTGCGTTTTTGTCGAGTAAGGTCTGGTTTGCCCGAAGCTAATTACAGCCTTAGATTAAGAGCTCTTTTTTTTCTTCTTCTTTTTTTACGTGAGGGGCCCTCGCTGAAAACGCTGCAATTTGCGGTGATTTTTCTGGGGCGAGCATCCTCCCTCTCGCCCCGTCGTTCTCATCCTCGTGCGTCTCCCGCGCAGTCGCCTGCTCTTGTTTGTGTTGAAATTTTCATGGGGGGGGGGGGGGGGGGGCGTTGGTTGGTCGACTTCTTGTCGATTCGTCCAACTCTCGCAAGCTTAAATCCTCATTGGCCTCAAACGGTCAACAAGCCGATTCTATCAATTCCACGATGACAAGAATGGGCAGCCACTGTTGCATGCGTGCGTATATTTCCACGAGGCCTGGAAGTGGTTCTTCGTCTGCTTGCACATGCAAGCTGGATTTAGCTTCAGAGGACCACGGGGGCTTTTGCGTGGACCGCCTGCTCAGCACTGAATTGTGACGCTGTCCTTTTCATCCAAAGCAAATGCCCCCAACCTGAGGAGGTTTGTCGGTTGACGCTGACCCTGCAGTCACGTTACTAAAATCTCACACCGTGACGGAAGACTGCTCGTGCCCATCCCGACCCAATCTGCAACAGAAGTCAACCTCACGATGGAAAAACACTTGTGGAAGAGGGTTTTGTCCTTTCAGCTAGTGTCAGTGAGTCGCGTTGCTGCTGCGGGAGTAGCGATGCACTTTATGGTTGCGACAATGTCATTTGTCCAAGAAGTGTTGTCATAGACAACAGATCGAATTTGTGGAATCCATTTTGAGACCGGTTTTCAAAAGTGAACATTTTCAGGCTCCAAAGTTCCGCTGTTGTATAAAAAGTTGCTGAAAATGGCACCACTTTGTCTATTTGATAACGTCCACAATGGGATTGGTTTTCAAACGTTAGCATTTTCGGGCCCCCAAACAATCAGCTAAAATCTGACGGCTTTTACTGGTTTGGCTTTTGACGCACATGTCAAGACTGAACACTTCCCACTTTTGGTCATGTCCAGCAGATTTACAAACTGAAATTTAACTTCAAGCATTATGGAACTTGACATGCTTGATTTGCTTTCGCGGGCCACATAAAATAATGTGGCGGGCCAGATCTGGCCCCCGGGCCTTGACTTTGACACCTGTGGTGTAAACAAATGGCATTTTCAGACTATTGTTAGCATGGTTTAACTCCTTACGCCGTGGTCATTTTAGCAAATGGAGGAGCATTTATTTCCACGTTGAGATCTGTTTTCAACTGTTGGCATTTTTAGGCTAAATAGTGCTCCCGTCAGGTCTTCAGCCAAAATGACGTGTCCTTTTGTCAGTTTTACTTGCTACCCACAGCCAACTCTTTACAAGTGTGGCCATGTCTTGTCGGCTGTATATGGCATTCAATTAACTGGGATTCCAATTTTTTCAAATGCCCATTTAGATGTAACCAAACGTTTAAAACCACACTGGCATCATGAGTTTTCAGTCAAGAATTCTATTTGGAAAACTCCCCCCACAAAAAAAAAAATGCGTCAAATTCCCACTAGAGAAGCAAACACATCCACACGAGTCATTCGTCACTCTGTTTCTGGCCCATCGACTCGGCCCCGCTGTGTGAGCGCGCCGCCACCTCTCCTGTCGGCTCCCCGCATTTCTACTCTGGACCTCCATGCTTTCACACCTGACTTTTAACCATCTGAAGCATCGCGCGAGACGCTGCTAACTGGCGGAGAAGACAAAGTTCATGGGACCACGATGCAACTTCTGTCCCATAACTGGACACAGAATCATTTTGCAAAGCTAAATAGAAGATAAAAGTCTAAATGTCCAAATGTCAGCAATCACATCCTGCATGGCTGATGGATTGTAGCTCAGGGGTGGGCAAACTTTTTGGCTCGGGGGCCGCATTGACTTTTAAAATTTGACAGAAGGGCCAGGTCAGCACGAGCTATGGTACATTTAAAAAAAAACTGCATTTGTTGACAGTCCATATCAAACATCAACAGAACAAAAGCATGAAAGTACGGTATTAATATACTTTTTTTTAATGACAAAAGTGTTGTTGATGACCTATTTTAGCCTGTGCATCGCTGCAGATGGGTTGTGATCAGACCAGTAGAAGTGGAGCGATACAGAGGTACTAGGTGGTCGAAAGATTGCCCCGCCCCCCCCCCCCCGTGTTCTGCAACTTCAAGTCAATGCGCCACCTGGCGGTGAAATGCCTGTCATTACAAGTCCAATTGAAATGAATGCAATCATTCACATCGAACCTTAATTGTGGACCAACCTTCGGCGGGCCGGATTAAAAAGACCAACGGGCCGGATTCGGCCCGCGGGCCATAGTTTGCCCACCACTGTTGTAGCTGCATCTTTTGGCAAATTATATGTAGTCCCGCTTGTCATCCGCAGACCAATTTTAACAAGTGGCAAACCGTTAAGCCACTAATGCCCACACGGGACCCTCAAGGTGCGGCCATGTGTTGTGGCGCTAAAATGCTAAGATTGGCATTTGTTTGCTGCGTCAAGCTGCGTCCACGCGTCTCCCTGCGACGCTCGCAGCACGGAAAGTTCTCCGGTGACAATGGCAACTACTCGGCAGCCCGGTGGCGGGCGACCTTGCTGATTTCAAGCCATTTTCTACTTGTCTGTCAGACAAGCAGTGCACCACTATTGGACCACTTTACTGTTTTGCCCCCTGGGAAGGATTATGTGATTTTCCCTGTCTGTTTGTTCGGGGGGGGGGGGGGGGGCTGCGTAAAAAGATGCTAATCTGTCTGAAGGCTTGAGGGATTGTGGTCAGAAGACTCTTCTTGCGCCAATTAAGCTTTTAACACATTTTTTTTCCTCCTTTGATGGCTTTTTCAGAGCACTATGAATTAAAGGGGAAGCCAAAAATGTTGCTTTCTTCGACAAACATTTGTGTTTGGTCCACAATTTATTTCTAGTAATGATACGTTTTTAGTAATGTACATTCTTTGACTCTTTATCACAAAGAATAGGAAATTGACCCCCCCCCCCAAACAATTTAACGGGAGAATTGAATGTATTTTTTTAATTAATCAATATTAATTACAAGCATTTAATTTTTTTTAATATTATGATTACAGTGTACTTTAATTGTAGCTTTTATTGCATTCATTTCACCACATTTCAAACAATTTTGTTTACCTTTTTTAAAGTATTTTAATGTACATCATTTTACATGACAGAAAATACCAAGAAAAGTGATTTGATGGGTTTTTTTCATAAACTGTTTAAAAAGTGTAAGAATCATGAGTAATCACGTTTTTTTAACACTGCAAGCTCGTTAACTGTTGTTGAAGCCAAGTCAAAGCCTCTTTTTCATTAAACAACAATCAATTCAAAATTGAATTTTTCGAACAGCGTCTTGCACACCTATTCTTATATGAATCTCATCTCAATCAAAGTCGCAGAGCAAACAACGGTTAAAAGTTTTTGACTTCCTCCTTTTGAGCTTGTAAACTGTGCCCCAGCCTTTCTTTTGTCTTTTCCACTGATCTATTGTTTATATGATCAAGTGAAGGAATTAATCAATCACTTCCACATCAAATTCTTAACGCTCAATTAACGAGTTCAACAACTGGAACAGATCACAGGAGGGGGAGCCTCACAGTTTAGGTAGCCAAATGGCAAATTGTCTCGCACGCTTCCTCATATTGATACTTGCTGCCGACTATCCTTGCTGCCTCTTGCACACTTATAAATATTACCAAGAGTATTTGTTCAAGTTTGCCATTCCATTTCACATCGGTGCCCAACACAATGTTGCTCACATTCTGCTCTTTTCTCGTTGCATTCTTATGGAGTTGCTGCCGCTGCCGAATAAAAAGTTTATCGTCAATGCAGCTCGGGAGTCCATTAATGCCTCATGAACGAGCAGAGGCGGCGGCAGTAGCAACCTCATCAGATTGCTCCTGATGAATGGCGACGGGCATTTTAATAATCCTCACTGCGGGTGTTTGGTACTGGAGTCATGCGTGAGACTAATAATTTCCATACGATGTCTGCCTCTTTAGGAACCGCATCAAGAGTCCCACATGTTTGCGGATCTTAAAAGCAACACGTGATTTTGATGCAAGGGTGAAACCAAAAGTTTTTTGGGTTTGTTTGTTTGGTTTGTTTTGGGGGTGGGAGGGGGTTGATGAGCACATGTGTGTTCGATGTGCGAACTTTTATGACCTCGAAGTTGTTTTAAGTCCATTCCCTCTCGCTCACTCAGGTCCTCATCCTCCCTCCACCTTTTTCTACCCTCTGCCCGTCTCAGTACAATGGGGTGCAGAGCCTTCAGTCGCTCTGCCCCCAAACTCTGGAACTCACTTCCTCCCAACATTCGTAATATTGACTCTCTTTCCATATTCAAAACCCACCTATTCAGACTTGCCTTCCCGCCTTAAATTTTTCTTTCTTTGTTTATTATTTTATCTGTGTTTTACTATTGCTTTTGGTTGTACAGTGTCCTTGAGTGTTATGAAAGGCGCTTGCAAATGTGATGTATTATTATTATTATTATTATTATTATTAAGTATATCGCCCGAGCCAACCCTGCCTCCGAGCTCCCTCAGTCCGACTCCTGAGCAAAAAACGTCGCGGTTGTGATGAGCGCTTGCTTGCGCGGACATGCAAGCGTGCTGCAAAGTCGCCCCCTGCCCGGAGCCCACCGGCATCCACGCCTTGCTACCTGCTTCGTGCTCCCACCAACGCGCAACTTCGCTATTCATTCAATAATAACGCAAGCATTGACGCAATCCACACGCCACCCGAACGAGGGTTTTTTGCTCCACAAGTGAACGTCAGTGCGTGCGAAAGTTTTTACGCGCGGGATGATGCGGGACAAAAAAAAAAAAAAGGTGTGAAAAGTCTTACCTCGGAACTTCGGCTTTGTTAGTTTGTTGAGTTTAGGTTTTTTTTCTATCCGAGCGGTTAAGTCCACCAGTGGCGCGTTGTGTCACAAAGCGAAGCGGCTGAAACGTAACTCAGAAGGAGAGCTTGACTCGTGCGCTTGCCTGCCTGCCTCCGCCTTCGAGTGGCGAGCGAGTGAGCCAACAAGAAAAAAAAAAAGTCTTTCGCATTTGTTCTTCTTGCTGGCGGCTGGGAGGAGTCAGAGTCACCTTGCAGCGCACATTCCGGACGCACTTCTGCTCACTTGCACTCGCACGACCTGTTTCAAAGACTCCCTGCTCTCTCCTGACGCATTGTTTGCGTGTGTGTGTGTGTGTGTGTGTTTTTAAACAATTTGCTTGCTTAACGCGCGTTTTTTTTTTTACCTCCTGTTTGTCAACTGCAGAATTCATTTCATTAATCACCATCGAAAATTGTCAACAGTGATTATTTAGTTGGACGAGTGCTTTGTAGTTAGTTCATGCACGTCTGCTTCCCAGACAGTGAATTAAAATGTGAAGTAGTGTGTAAAAAACTTAAATACCATAAATACAGGTATGCCATAAATAAAGTCCACCAAGCCCCCCCCCCCCCCCCAAATACGTCAGTCGCTTCATTTTTGTGGCACTTGTTTGTTTTCTGTAGTAGAGCAGAAATGGCAATTTGAACATGTTTTCAAAATAGAAATTCAATGGCCAAAGGCACAAAACTTACGATTTGGAAAACAATATTTTAGCAGTGGGGGGGGGGGGGGTGTTTTCTTGCCGACAGCTTTTTGCCAAGGTAAAATCCACCAATCAACATGCTGAATGTGAATATACTCTATATTTTGTGTGTTGAATGAATAACGCAAAAAGTTGGGTCCATTGAATAAGCCACAAAACGACTCCAACCGCTGTTTGTTGACCTAACTTCATGGCTTGAAAAAAGAATTTTTGTTTTTGTTTTTTTACCCAACTGTTTTGCGAGTGAAGCACCCTGAAAGAAATTTTCCAAACTATTTTTCAAGCACGCATCACGCAGATCAAAGGTTTGAACCGAGACTTCCATTTTGACGCTTGTCCCCGCAGCTGTAATATGTCTCAGCAGCAGTTAAGTGTCTATACGGGCGGCGGCATTTCGACAGAAATCCCGAAAGACGATCGCTTGGTGTCACAGTATTGCCGCCGATGTTGCTTTCAGCTGCACGTTGCCCCATTCTTGGCCTGCGCGCTCAGCTGCGGCGCTTCTGTTTTCTCTGGAAGTCGTCACTGGAAGCAAAGGGGTGGCGAAGTCACCGGCCGTCTTGTTGAGAAGAGGTCATCTGACGGAGCGAGGCCACGGCGCGTGGCGCTTGAAGCCGCACTCTCAGTATGGAGCGCTTTTAGTTGCACTGCTGCGGATGGTTTTGATGCTGAGAGACTGCGCACAGGCTGCAAGTCATCATCTCGATGATAAACACTTGCACATCCATCTGTAATACATTAGCGTTGTTGTTTTATACAAAGTTACCACCTCCCAAAAAAACAATACTTGGCTCTGCGAGTACCACCGTCATGACCAACTTTAACCCTTTCATGCACCCTGTAATAACTTGATAAGCTGCCCACTGTAGTGACCGCTGTCCCTGAAAGGGTTGTTAGAGGGTCACACAATGGGCCTCTCAGTGAAACAGAGGTTTTATTCCTCAAAATATTCGTGTAATATGTTGTAACATTATGCACAGTGAACATTAAGACTGTGCTTGAAGGGGGAGTTTGCTGTTTTAGAAATAAAAATGCCCTTTTGTCATATGTTTGTTCAAACAGACATTATATCATGACAGTGGGACATGATAAATATGATCTGAGAAAAAAAAATCTGACCAATCTTGTACCTCCAAGTTGGCTTTCTGAAGAAAAACTGCCAAAACAAGCACTCAGAGACAGAAGGCCAGGTAAATTGATTGTACAAGAAATAATAACTTCAATCTGATCACATTGTGCGTTTACAGCGAGACTCATGCTACCAACGTAGCAGTGTGTCGACTTATTTATAGTACTAATGCCAACTTAGTCTTGGTGGTGCTGCAATTTTCTTGAAACCACATTTAGGTGAAATCTGCGTTCTCTTGCTAACACCGTTTAACATTTCAAAGTCTTCCTTTAAGGCATAGGTGTCAAACTCAGGTCCTGGAGGGCCGCTGTCCTGCATGTTTTCCAAGTCTCCCTGTTGCAACACACCTGATTCAAATGATCAGATCATCAGCAAGCTCTGCCTGACATTGAGCCTGTTCATTTGAATCGGGTGTGTTGCAGCAGGGAGACTTGGAAAACATGCAGGGCAGCGGCACTCCAGGACCTGAGTTTGACACCTATGCTTTTAGGGGACAATGCAATTTTTCCAGTTAATTCATTCTGAAAAAAAACGCTATTACTTTCAATGACATACAAAAAAAAAAACTGTTCCATTCCATCAATGAATTAAAAAAATTAAAATAAAAAATTCGGCTATGTAATTGTAAGTGAAGTAATCGCTAATTCTATGACATGGGTCGCACCGCACTTTACAGGAGGCTGCCATGTTTCGCCGCCATCTTTCTTCTACGGATACCCGAAGGAGACAAATTTAGCCAACGTAATTTCTCAACATCACGACTAGAACATGCAATGTTTCCAAAACTGCCTCAAAATGCACGCGCTTCAAAATTTAGGTCCTTCTATTAGTTCACCACTAGATGGCAAGTGCAATTTAAACACTGTCCCTGTCAAAATTGAAAAATGAAACACTGTACTTAAACAACTGGATTCAAATGTACTGTACTTAGAGTTGAATAAAAATATGTACCTAAATACAAGTTGAAAGAAACAGTTCCTAAAGTTCTAATGCAAATTTATTGCTGCTCTACGACCAACATTTACATCTGCTTCACGTTAGTGTCTAAAGTGGGGAAAAGGGATTCGCGCCAGAGTCTCTTGAGGCTCCGCATGTACCCCACGTCGCCCTTCACAGCCATAATCGACTTCTACGCATTTGGAAAATCGCAAATGTTTGAGCCTCACAAACACCAGTTATCACCCTCGCCTGCGATAAAACCGCCGCAGTCCAACCGCAGCACCCGCGCAGTTTACTCCGACTTATTTATTCGCTTTTGCGGCTTGTGCGTGTGCGTTTTGTGTGCGTGCTGCTTGGAACTGGTGATGACGTGTTTTGTTTTTGTAGAAATCCACACTCGTGTCACCATGCTTGAATCCAAATAGAAGAAAACGTCCCTCAGTGGGATGCAGCACAGTTGTGCTACGCTGAAGACATAACGGTGCAACGTCTTTGTTGAAGGTTTATAAACTTTAGCGTGGTTTAAAAAAAAAACAAGAGGTTAAATTCTCCTCGCAAAATCAACAGATTTAAATTCATCAGACAACACATTTTGTAACGTGTTGAATTGTCCTTGATGAAAACACAGTACCGTATTTTCCGCACTAAAAGGCGTACTGGATTATGAGGCGCACCTTCAACGACTGGCCTATTTTGTCATTTTTTTAATACATTGGGCGGAGCGCATGATAAGCCGCAATCTACAATGCATCCACTAGGTGGAGCTATGCTCGAGAAAACGGCAACAGAACGATCAGATGTCAGTAAAACATATTAACATATTAATAAAGCAGCGACACAGTTCACTTAACCAACAGCAAGTTATATCATTGACTTGGTGTGCGCACATTTGCCACCAGGGGGGAGGAGAATACATAATTCCCAGAGAAGAGTTTCACAGCTGTCACTCAGTTGTTCTTTGTCGTGGATAAAGAATCGATGCATGTGCGTAGTATATTTTCTGTCTACGTGTTGCTGCTGTAATAGTGTTCACATAACCCTACCACAACATCAAAATTATCTTCATTATGCCTTTCGTTACGTTTAAGGGGTTTGGTTAAATACACAATTTTCTCCTGGTTTAAATTTAAACTGGCAATGAGCATCAATAGCTTCAAGGAAGCCTTTTTTTGAAGAATTGTTGGCATTAGTTTTTCTGCTGATGTTTTGGTAGCGAGTTCAGTTGGCAGTCAACTCTTTCAATGTGAATGACGGTTTCTGTGAAAGAGTTGGGGTTTTTTTTCCAACCGTCAATACTGTATCTTTTTCCAGATGGGAAAAGTGACGCACCTCTTTGAGGGAGGTGTATATTTGATCTGAAGTCGGTGATACACACAGCGTCTTATTAAAGGAAATACAGTCTTTCCACTCCTTTTGACACAGCCACAAGTTTTTATTCTCAGTTGTTTTTCTCTCTTTCAAGCATTTAATGCAGAGCTCAACGGGAGTGCAAGGCTATTTGCCAACAACTACTGGACGAATTACCAATAGCTGAGTGGTTTGGACGGCCAAAGGCGCTTGCAGCGAAGCGTGCGGCGCATTTTTATGGTGTGTTACAGCTCGTCCATGTGTGCCGTCATTGCGCTGGGCTCGCAGCTCCTCGCCGGGAGTTTGTTGGCTCCATAACCCGCCACGGGGGGATCCAGTAAAGCGCTGGCATGCTGTCGACCCAGTTAGCCACTTAAGTGTTTAAAAGCTGATGGAGCTTTGGCGTCAATGGAGTTAATACAGTCCAGAGAAATTGTAAACAGAGAGGTTAAAATAATTTGGAGTGGAGTGCCCATACTGATAATTGGGCCGAATGAATGAGTGGATAAGTGTTCCAGTTATTTATTTGTTTTTAATTTTTATTTTTATTGTTTATTTGCAAATACCTGGGTGAATGTGCCAAAGTTAGCGTACAGCTAATTGACATTCGTAGTCCCCTGGCAAGTAACATCAAACATAAGCGAGACATGTTAACAAAAATATTGAAAGGAAGGTCGACCAAAAGTAGTTCAAACTTTGGGAACATGGAGGCTAAAAAAAAACACTGGAACTGAGTGTGGGTGGTGATATGCATGGTGAGTAGAGGGCAAAGATAGTGTGGGGTCGAGCCAATGAGGAAGAATAAGCTAACAGTTTGCCTGCTACTTCTACTACTTTTGCTAGGCAGGACAAGGCAGCTTTATTTACATAGCGCAATTTATACGAAAGGTAACTCAATGCTCTTCGCATAATTGCTAAACAACCTTTAAATTTCAAGACAAACTCCGTTTCATCCATTTGCTTATGCACCACATGCAGCTAAATGCTTATGCCCCACATTTGCTTTGAACTCTTGGCTCCACTAATTGACGCGAGTCTGTTGATCTCAGAGCTCGGCTGGATTTCACATTTTCGGGACCTTAGTCATTCAGTGATTCATCGACCAGTGGCATCATTTTTCAAATCTGCTCTACAGCTGACTTGGAGCCAGCGTAGGATCTTTCGCACTGCAGTCATATGTTCTGATCTTTTTGTCCTGGTAAGAACCTGAGCTGCAGTGTTCTGAATGGTCTCTGAGAGACTGCAGTCAGGAGAAAATTACAATAATCAAGTCTACTGGAGATAAAGCATGGATAAGCTTCTCCTGGTCTGCTTGGAGTACGTGACCCTTAAATTTGAAAACAGTGAAACTCCTCTACAACGAAATCATGTTTGCTGCAAGAAATTTTTCACTGTAGCAAATTTGATCTCAGATGTAAACACACACACACACACTCACACACAAACGTATGTGTACTCTTTATTTTTATTCCAATAGGGCATAAGTATGAGCATACACTTATTTGACACTTCATATAGTCAGTGTAGAAATAAAAAAAGGGAAAGAAATTGCGAAATTTACGATCAGCATTCACTTTCACTTACATCAATTTCTTGGATAATGTATTTTATTTTGTTTCCTCCGTCTTTCATTTTGATCACTTTTACCCTCTCTTCCAGCGTCAGAGCTCTTCTTGTCTTAGCTGCTTGACATCCAAAGGTCCGTTTTGTAGCAATTTTAGTAATGCAACGTTCTTGCTGCATCTGAAACTAACTAACGAATAAATACTTCCTGGACTACTGAGCATGTGTAAATCAGTGTGGTGGTTGCTGTTGCCGTTTCCAAATGAAGCAGTAGAGTAGAATCTCGTCACGAGGCAAGAGCAGAGAAAAAGATTTCGTATAACGCAACAGCGTTTTGTTTTTTTTCGTTGTATGGGGGCAGGAAAGTGGGAATGGTGTTAATGCATGAAGGGGGTATTTTCGCCCATGTAGGTTTCGTTGTAGAGGAGTTTCACTGTATTACAACTACGAGTAGTAGTCTTTCATCTTCTTTGGATCTTCCAAGTGTCCAAATGTCCTGTGACACCCTGCTGCCTCTCACAGGTCAATCTTGGTCTTAGACGCGCTTAGTATGCATGTTTGTATGTGCTTTAGGGAAGCCTGGGAATAAACGTTGTTAGTTCCTGATGGAGGCCCAGTTAAAACCCTGCTCTTCATTCCTTTCTGGCTAAGAGCGTGCCATTTTGTTGGCTTATCTGCATGCGCGTTGGTGTTTGTGCCCATGTGTGTTCTAAGGCGTCTTCCCGTCACGCCTAAATGCGCTCGGACGGGCGGGATGGGTGGGCTTTTGTGAGACAGAGGCCGGATCCTGCCACCTCAGCAGCCCGGTAGCGAGGTAAAAGCCTTCTGTGGGAACGAAAATCACGCTTGCAAATGGGTTGATGAGGGGGGAAGCGATGGAAAACGCAGAGATCATAAATATGCTCTCAAAGCAGAAGTTGTCCGCTTCGCATGAGAGCCAGCCGATAATGTCAATAGACGTCTCTTCCCACCAATGCTCCCGGGCTTGAGCCTTCAATTATAAAGTCGTCCAACATTTTCTCTGAAAGGACGACGTGGTAAGAGAAGAAGTGGATCATTCAGAAGTTGCCGTAAAGTATGTACGGTGCAATTTTACGGCATATACTGTATACGACTCACTATGAACGAATCGACCTACTTGTGTTATTTTGCTCTTTCTGAAAGACCCTAAAATACTGCTAAATCTAATTCAGAAACCAGTTCAGGGATTGGTCAACGAAGCATATCGGTGTGCGACATCTCGACCGAGAGATGAGCTTTGTTTGTCAAGGAAGAGGACTTGATTTTTGCTCGGGTTAGTAGTGGAAATTATCGAGTCATCATCGCGTTCTATTTTCTCCAAATCAAATCGTACGACTCCACACTCTATTCCACCCAAGAGACTGTTTTCTATCGTCTGTAGGTGCTGCTGTTTTGGTTCGCAACGGACTGAAACAGAATATTTGAGTTGCGAATGTCAATGTTAGCTGCTCAACAGTCGTCTTTACTTTGACTTCAACTCTCAACTGTCATGGAATTCCTCAGAGTCGGTCTAGCCATTAGTGTTGATTTCGGATTCTGCCAATCCTGGATTTAGCCAGTTATCATCAACTTGTTGAGAATCTGCTTTCATTAGTAAGCGCATAAGCCCGCCAGATCTCATCGGACTGACCTTGGTGCACGTGGCGGGTTTGGATTCGAGTGGTTATCTGCTCTCTCTTCAGCTAAAAGGATGGACTTGGGCTTATCACTGCACTCTGACAAGAGTGATAGCAGACAAGAGGGTGCAGAGAGGCCTGAACCGCAGGAGGAGGCGGGAGATCCGAGGGGTGTTTGTGGGTCTGGGCGCTTGCCTTTTATCATCACCAATACTCAGCTCATAACTTTGAGTCTAGCTTCATTTCTCGTTTATTCAGGCTTTGTTTTGTGTTTTCCATTGATGTGAAATGATCCTAAAAATCTTTGTGGACCTAAGCTGCAAGCGTGCCGGAGAAAATACCATGCGGGTGAGGTAAAGCCTGACAGGTCACTCATTGGTCAAGCAGATTCATTGCTGCTGGCAAGAAATGACATAACGTGAGCAAAGGTTAGCTTGATTTTTTTTCTTTCTTTCTTTCTTTCTTACTTTGTTTGTTGCGAGTCATCATTTTGGTTGCGAGTGAATTTCATATATGCCGCCGCTTGAGTGAAGTGGGGGGAAAAAAATTGAGAAATCAAGGTATCGTAGTAATGCCCTTGAATGTGGCTAAGGAGAGCTACTGTCACCAATGTGTTTGAACCGTTTCTTGAATGTGACAAAAAGTCAAACATAAAATGTAAACACTCGCAAGGGGCAGCTTGATTCTAGTACGTGTTGCTGATGTCACTCAAGAGGCTGGGCAGGCGTGCCCAAATCCGTTCCTGGAGAGCCCCTATTGAGCCTGTTTTCCATGTCTCCCTCCTCCAACGCACCTGATTCAAACGATCAGCTCATTTGATCTTCATTGATCAGGTGGACAAAGTTTTGATGTAATGGTTTTGGTCTCATTTTGTGGGTGTGTGCCTGTGTATAGGCTTTTTCTTTCCACTGTACTGCGCCGAGTCTATCCACCGCTTCCCATTCCAAGTGTCTTCCAAAAGGTGCAAAAGCACACTAACAATGGAACAAGATACTCAGTCATGCCACTATCAACTCCTTTTTGACCTCGACCGCACGTGATCCATCTTGGCAAGTCAGCGCTATCAGAGCCCGGTGGCTGCGACGAGCGCCTGCCTGCGTGTGTGGTGCCTTCGGTATCAACCACGCAGCAGGTCACTCTGAAAGCAAACAGAGGTTTACTGTGTGTACACCACACATTCTAAGAGCGCTTAAGGCTGTTGTGGACTTGTGGCGTATCTTCCGCTTTACTGACGGCACACTCGCATGTGATAAAGTGCCTGATGACTTTCTTTGCGAGCCAGATTGATTTGTACTCATCGTTGCAATCATATTAAACAACACTAAAGGGAATGGGTGGCATCAATATCGGATATAAAAAGCACGCACACTCCGGTTCCAATGCCGGGATTTGAGGATGTAGGACAATGAAACCAACATCAAACATTTGAAAACCTGTTCCACCATTAATGAGACCTTCTGACTTGTACAACTCAATTGACTGACCCACAGGCAGACACAATCACCTCAGTCCTGGTTTATTGTCAGGAAGAGGGACGGGTCAAGGAGGCAGAAACCAAAGGCAGTCAGAGAAACCAAACCAAGGTGTACAGAAAGGCTGAGTGCAACAACTAGGCAACAACGAGTACGGCAGGGAAGATATCTATTGAACTGGCAATGGGTGGCTCTTCACATTGGCCATTATGCTGCAGAGGAGATTGTGGCTGATGAGGTGAAGACTGGCAGGTGTGTCGGTGAGACAGGTGCAATGAATGGGGAGACATCCAGCCCACATGTGAATTAACAGAAAGGTAAACCAAAAACTGGGCGGCCTGGTGGGCCGGTAGTTAGTGCGTAGACCTCACAGTGCAGAGGTACCGGGTTCGATTCCGGCCTCCCTGTGTGGAGTTTGCATGTTCTCCCTGTGCCTGCGTGGGTTTTCTCCGGGTACTCTGGTTTCCTCCCACATTCTAAAAACATGCGTGGCAGGCTGATTGAACACCCAAAAATTGTCCCTAGGTGTGAGTGTGAAAGCGGATGGTTGTTCGTCTCTGTGTGCCCTGCGATTGGCTGGCAACCGGTTCAGGGTGTCCCCCGCCTACTGCCCAAAGACGGCTGGGATGGGCTCCAGCACCCCCCGCGACACTTGTGAGCATAAAGCGGATCAGAAAATGGGTGGATGGAAGGTAACCAAAAACAACAGAGGGAGGGGCCACACAGTGGAATACTGAGGACAATGTATTCTAACAGAGAGAACTATTTTAGAGAGGGGAGGTAAAAACAAACAGCTAGGATCATGTATTTGCACAAATGTGCACACCCTCTTGTAATTGCAGATGTGGCTGTGTTCAAAATGAACCAATCACAGCAAATAAAGTTCAGATGTTCCTGAAGGATTTCCCTGAAGTCTTGTCTTAAAGCACAAGCCATCCAGAGCTTCCACAGGATCAGATCTCATTGGTCTCAGGGAGCCTTTATTTGCTGCTGTTTTGGTTCCATTTTGGTAACATTTTTGAAGTTGCAGGGCGTTTCTTTTTTTTTGAGGTGCGGGTGTAATTCCATTTTTAAAGTGTGCTTGATTCGCTCCCATTTCCTGTTGTGTGCATCGAAATGTTTCTATATAAACAAACAATATGTACGACTGGAAGTTTCTTTGCCGTTGATCAAGATATACCAGACAGACGGTGGAAAAATAAGAACTTAAATTGCGCACTGAGCTGGAGTCCTTTCCGTCATCCCGCTCTCCTCTCATCAAGGCCTTTTCAACTTCAAGCCACGTTGCCACTAACAACCACTTTCTCTTTCTGTCCTCCAACTCTTGCACGTAGCGGCAAAGAGTTCAAAGCATGAAGTCACACGCACGCACACATGCATGCACGCATGCATGCATGCACACACACACACACACACGCAGGGATGTCATGATTTACAACACGATAGTAATCTCATTTATACGTCTCTCTGACTTTACTTTTTTGACTGTAAATCTGCCGGGTCTTGAGATGGTTTTTAGTGCTTCTCACCGTTAGATATCCCTGTTTGGGTTATTAAAAACGACTGATTTAGTGAGGCCCTACTGGATGAAAAAAAAAAAAAGAAAAGGTAAGGCCAAGTAGGGCAGAGAAAGGGAATAAAATTCTCTGGCATGTTGAGATCCTTTGGAGCTGATTGTGACTTACAGCACTTGATTTTAATAACTGAACCTCGTGTTTCATCGCCGCTGCAGCTTTGAGAGCATCATTTTTGCGTGTCATGCGGCTTTTGAAAGATCCTTATCCAACACGAGTGGAAGTTTAGTGCTAGGAGACAGAGATAAGGCAGTGTGGCAAGTACGGACAAAAAAGTTGCATGTGGAGTTGAGTCTGTGACTTGTTGCTTTGTGTGGAGCCCCTCAGCTTCGCAGACAGACTGAGAGATAAAACGTGCGTCTGCGCGGCCACCCTGATATGTGCGAGTCAAAACAGTCAGTCTGTGTGTCAATGTGACTTGGCACAAGGCGCCTCTGTAAAGGCCACATACATAATCTTTTTTTGGGCCCAAGCAGCAGGAAGTGTGAAAGTCCTCTTGGACTGACTGTGAATTATTTTTCTTCCAACAAACAAATCACCTTTTTTCGGCGCAGCAGCAAGACTAAAAACGTTTAAACATGCATACCCTGGTGACAATGTATGCGTTTTAGGGGTTTTGAACACAACCCCCCCAAAGCTGTCTCAGAAGCCCACCACATTGACGGCAATAGTCGCCAACACCACTAAAGTGCAGCTTTTCTAACTGTGTAGTACCGTATTGGCCCAAATATAAGACGGCCCTGATTATAAGACGACCCCCTCTTTTTCAAGACTCAAGTTTGAAAAAAGACGTTTTAAGTTAAGTTAAGTTAAGATATCCTTTATTTGTCCCACAGTGGGGAAATTTACAGCCTCCAGCAGCAAGATATGCGCTGCTGGAGAGGCAGCCACTCAGGGGGCGCCACCAAATTAATTTTTATACAGAAAATAATTACAGTACATCTGAAACAAATTATTATAACAATCTATTTGAGAGAAAAGGCATGTTATTTTGCCTCATTCAAATCTAAAGTGCAATCACATTCGTAAATGAATGGCTTCTGGTTTTTGAAATGTAAATTACATCATAACTTCTCCTCAGCTGCCGGTTAACCTGGCCGATCTTCGACCCACTTTTCTCCAGATTGTCGCTACGTTTCTCCATTTTCTGGTATCTCAATTATTTTCTTCTCTTTTCTTTCTTACCGCTATTTTTTATTTTTCTTCTTCGTGCTACCGCTATTTTTATCTTTATTCTTTGTGACAGGGGTTCACTTTGGCCTGGGGAGTCAAGTTCTGCATTCGCTTCAATATGGTATATAGAAGATATATATATACCCATATAGATGGCCATTCGGTTTCACACACGCACCTCGTGCTATTTTAAACCACTGCCTGCTCTAAGAGTTCAAACAAATAAGCCCTTGCATGTCATCAAAATGTGTTTGTAGGACACAAGATTAGTTGGCAAATGAATGGCCCTGGAACGGATTATTTCTAACCCCATCAAACGGGCCGCATTCAGCGCCATAACTGCACTTCGGGACATTATATTGCGCATTGTATGCCGCATGTAAGTACAACTTGACTATAAATTGTCATGAGAATACTCGACTATATAATTGCGTCTGTGGGTGTGTGTTTGTGTGTGGTAAGAGGATGGGCCTTTGCGATAATTTGAAGGAAACACGTGTGGTAACTCGTGTTATCCGAGTGCGTCTGTTTAGCGCATCAAGATCGGCCACGTCGCTTCATCCTGCCCGCCGTTGGTGAGTTGCGTGTGTGCTCGGCGACTCTTCCACACAACTAAAACACACCCCAGTCGGTGCCGGATGACATCATCTCCCCCTCACTGGTCGGCTGTAACAAATTATTGGATGCGGATTGTGCGATCACGTCTTTAAGTCGGGACTGTAAAATGCGGAGCAACCGCTTTACTGTACACACACGCCATGGCTGATGTATGGCTTGAGCTCTCTATTCACTCAGGGTCAGTCGAGTTTTTGTTGTGTAAAATATATATAAATAAATATATATATAAATATATATATATATATATATATATATATATATATATATATATATATATATATGGGAGGCAGGAATTTTGCGCTACAGTTGGCAGGGTTCCGCCTATAATATTATAAATCAGTGCATAATAGAAGCTCTACTCACAACCCCCACTGCTTGACGATCTTCTGCCTCTAATTAGCGCATGAGATGCGGCCGTGACTCTTCTCCGGCGGTGGCTGCCGACTAGTTCCCAGGACCCCCCCAACCCCAGCCGACAGGTTGTTGAATGGTCGTCAGGCCAGGTTCCTTGATGCTGAACCCTTGGGGTTAACGTGGAACGCGTCTTTTCCAAGGGCTCCACTGCCAGCCATAAGCATCTGCCAGTTTGGTGCGTGTGTGTCTGCTGTTCAGTTTGCCAGTCGACAGAGAAAAGCTGGTGCCAAAGGTCCTGCTGCTTTACAACCTTGCTCGTCTGGGCCAGTTTATGGAGGCTTTTGTGCAGATCGGACATGATGTCTTGAGGCACTCTTTTGTCAAAATACACCTGAGGGTCAAGAATTCTAGGATACTTTGACACCCACACACACACACACACACACACACACACACACACACACACACCTCTCTCTCTCTCTCTCTCTCTCTCTCTCTCTCTATATATATATATATATATATATACAGTATATATATATATATATATATATATATATATATGTATATATACCGTATATGTGTATATATACCTGTATATACTGTATATATATACAAATATTTGCATTTTGCACATAGAAAACTGATTCATGATTCCATGATGATGAGACTATTAAAATGGGGAAAAATAGGACAAAAAAATATAAAAGGAAATTCAGAAACAATCAAAAATGTGTGAGTAATCACGATTAATTTTTAGTGAATTTGAGTTAATTATGACAGTTGCATTTTTAATTAGATTAAATATTTTAATCGTTTGACAGCTCTAGTTCGAATATAAACATAGAATGTCAAACTATAAGTAAGTAGCCCGTCTAAGCGGCACCTCAGCCCACAGCTGGCCCCTCCTGTCCGACGAGCCTCGCTTTCCTTCCCCTCTGTCAAGCCTAATTCCCTTCTAATGAAATGGCTTCTGAAGGTAATAGCCAGCCAAGCCCGGTGCTCTTATTAAACAAGGCAAGCTCCACTGACACACACACACACACGCACACACAGACACGCACACACAGACAAGCAGAAAGGAGAAGGTATATTATGCTCACGGAAACACCTGCTGAGCTTCCAGGATCTCCTAATCTTAGGAATGTAAAGCCTTTACGAATATAACACCCTTCAACGCACCCTTTTCGTCTCAAAGCTAAAGATGCTCAAGATCCTTACGTGTGAATCTCACATTTTTCTACAAAGGTTAAACTAACACAAATTATAGTTCGGCTTGGTAGGTGGGAAGATAAGTATTTTGGTAGGGAGTTTAAGTTGATATGAAACATTCCATAAGTATGCCTTTATATTTATAAGTAGATTGCTTCGTTGCTACAATATGTTATGCTAGGTTTTTAGCAGCTAGGTACAAAGCTAAAACACTTCCCGACCACGTTCACAGACCCGATATAGAATACTCATAGGATATTGACTTCATTTAGCTCAGTAGGTAGTCGATAGATAGATAGCTAGAAAGGTATGCAGGTATTGTTAAATACATTGGTAGGCGATAAGATACATCATTAGGTTGGTAGCTAGTTATGCAGGCAGGTTGGCACGGCAGATGAGTACGCAGGAAGCTGCAGGTAGCACGGAAAGTTGTCATGCTTTCAAAGCTATGGTTTTGTTGTTTGTACGTTTTACAGCGGTAACTTGTTTTAACACTTATGTGGCGATAAAAAACCCCAATGCGTAGCCTGGCAGATTTTATGACCGGTGGTTCCTTTGCAGGAAGTTTCAAGTCACTTATCTCAAATACGGGCCACAATCAGCATTTCTGACCTGTATACTTCTTACAGAGTGCTTATCCCCCATTCTGGGCTCCTGGTGAGGATCTTCTTGCTTGGTTCCCCTCATGAATTCCGTTTAATCCCAAATGGATTATTCCACACTACTTCTGCCTTTGTCTGAGACACTGTAAGCACCCACGGATCTGCAGAGAAGGTGCATTTAAAACCATTAGCTGTGGCCGATACCCTCAGACAAGTGTAATAACATTGCATCAGGCTCGTTAAATGATATCACAACTAGAGAACTTAAAACAACCGCAACCTCCGCCGAGGCCAACCTCATAAAAGCGCTCTGAGCGGCCGGTGACCTGAACCACTCTTGGATTTCTCAACTTCACATTTCGTTGGCTGGAAGTCACCTTATCCTTTTAACCGTCTCTCTTTTTTGGGTTTTTTTTTCTTCCTAGAGGGCCATGAGAAGCATATTTTCCACAGTCTAAACACCAAGCGAGAAGAAGAAAATTAGTTTATTCCCCGAATCAGTACAAAACTTTTCGTCAGACGAGGCTTATGGCTGCAATTATCAATGCTTATGATGTACTTATGGAGTTAAAGCTCGATGAAATCGGTCCAAAAGCCGCAGCTCTGCTCTCTCAGACACACACATACACACATTGAAGACATCTCCAGAAAGCTGTAAAAGGCGTCACTTTCTTGGGGGACAGCCTTCACCTAAACTAAATGTTGAGCAACCGCAACATGTAAAGGCTTGAAACGGCAGCAAAACTTCAGCATAAAAAGAGCCATGCCGCAAATCTGATGGCTTATTTCTTGATGGTGGCAAGAACCTTCTGACACGCCAATTATGATTCTTTAACTCATTCAGTACCAGCCAATTCTGGACCAAGTCTGAAAAGATGTTTAAAAACATCTTTGGGAGTGAATGAGATTTATCAGCACTTATTTGTGTCTCATGTGGATCAGAGGAAAGCGAAATAGGTTCATCAAGTTAATTATTTTGACCCGAGCTTGGCCTTGCAGATGGATGTTTCGTCTCTGGTTCATAGTAATAACATAAATGGAACGCTCCTTTGAGACATCTAACCAAAAAAAAAAAAAAAACCAACAACAACAACAAGGCTGGCAGAAGGCTATCTGATGGGTTACCAAGGTGACAGAACATTTTATTCTGGTGTCTGAAATTTTTCCGTGACAAGAACACAATCTTGCGCATTCCCATCAAATCCTATTAAAAGTTTCCATTTGCCAGTAAAGCAAAGGTCACTAAAGATGCGAATGGGCAGAACGTTTTCATTGATTTATTTTTTTGAAGCTAATTTCCTCACATTCTTGTGAATTCCCATGGAACGGTTCTCATTGGACGACACAAAATGAGGCTTCCGTTCAGTTTCCGGAAAGTTCCTTCCCATTCATTTCCATAGATTCCTATTCAAGATATCTCGTCAATTGCTGTTGCGGGAATTGCCATTGACCATATCCAAAGTTGACAATTCCGATTGGATGCGCATGAGAGAATGACGGACACTTTTCCACATGATCCAAGCATCATTCTAAGATTGTGACAAGGCAAGCAGGTCGCAGCCAGTCGGGCTGCAGGCCGGCTGCCATTGGAGTTAAAGGGAAAGGGAGGATGCGGGAGCAGGGGAGTGGGGGGGGTTGAACTTGCACCCAAAATCCCCGTGGCCCTCTGAGATACTGTAGCACTGCAAAACTCACACAATCCCACTGATTGGGATGACATGAGCAGGAGACAGATGAAGAGAAGGCCAAGAGGTGCGCCACGTGGGTCAAGTAGGTCCACCACGAGGCTGAAAGTGATGACGCAGGACTCATTCATTTTGAAGATCATCATTTCGAGCCACCGAAAGAGACAAATAATAGAAATGAAATGTTTAGTGGAAACTGTATTTTCATTTTTTTGCCATTTCGGGGGCAGAAATATTCATCCCACTTGTACTCTGATCGCTCTCAATAAAATCAGATTTTTTTATTTTTATTTAATCCTTTCAGGGACAGCTGTCACTACAGTGGACAGCCTATCATGTTATCAGGTTACAGGTTATCATTATCAGTGCACAAAAGGGTTAAACTCACGCACGCACCTGATTTTCCAACGAAAGCTACTTTCAAACTCTATTTTGTGTTCAGTCTATCAAAGGGCCCAGCGGTCCGTTGCAACGTACTAGAAGGCTGATGCTGCTGCATGAAGCAATTTCATAAAACCGTTTGTCATTGGCAACAGCTTTCGGTAACTATAAATCTTCCGCTGAGGTCTTGTGTAAACCAGCTGGATCAAAGCTTTGAGTGTTGAAGTCTTTGTTGTTATCCACCCACACTCGGGACAGCAAAGGCCGGTCTTGCTCCCCCACCCATCCAAGTCTGTAAACCTCCCCCTACCTTCCTTTGATACTGATCTCGGTCAACTTAACCTATAACTCTGTCCAACTTCTTACCATTCGTTTCACCTTTTTATCGATGATGTAAGTTGGGCCTTTTGGGGGGGCGTCTGATGCTTTCATTGGTCCCAGATGTAGCTGTTATGCACGCGCATGAACTGTGTGTGACCACACTGCGTTCTCATGTGGCGGGTGACTGCGTCTTAATGTGGCTCCAGATGATTTTAGTTAGCGCGGCGGCTTAATAGATTCCACTTATGAAGAGATGTCAGCTGGCTTTGTTGGTAGGATGCGCACATTTAATTAGAGTGTTTCTGGAAATAGTGGCTGGGGCGTCTATTTAAGGAGAGGCTTTTATTTCCCTCCTCGCATCACATAAGATGGTCTTTAATAGTGCCCATGGAACATTTGGTCCCACACTTGAATGCACAGGCGCAGTCTGTTGAATGTGGCCATCGATGGTTGCCAACAGCCTCTGAAAATAACCACCCTCTTTCCTTTATTGTTGCCCGTTTTCCTCTCTTTGTGGCAGTCTGCTTCTTCCTTGACAATTGCACCTTGTTTTGTGATTCGATTTTAAAAAAGAATAATAATACAGCACAAAAAGAACCCAAAGTGGATGAAATTGCTAACCCAGCTGTGGGTCAAAGGGACTGAGCCAATGCTGGGTTGGATCAGGATTCAGATTAAAAAAGGGGTTCACATAGGGGTGCCCAACCAGTCTGTCGCAATTGACTGGTAGTCAGCGGTCTGGTCCCAAGTTGAATTTTGTGTTAGTACACACTGCACATCTATGTACCGTATTGGCCCGAATATATGACGGCCCTGATTATAAGACGACCCCCTCTTTTTCAAGACTCAAGTTTGAAAAAAGACTTTTTGAACACCAAATTAGTTTTTATACAGAAAATAATTACAGTATATCTGAAACAAATGATTATAACAATATATTTGAGAGAAAAATGATGTTATTTTGCCTCATTCAAATCTTAATTTCTGAACATTTAAATATGTAAACTGAAGTGCAATCACATTCGTAAATGAATGGCTTCTGGTTTTTGAAATGTAAATTACATCATAACTTCTCCTCAGCTGCCGGTTAACCTGGCCGATCTTCGACCCACTTTTCTCCAGTTGGTCGCTATGTTTCTCCATTTTCTGTTCTCTCTTCTATTATTTTCTTCTCTTTTCTTTCTTACCGCTATTTTTTATTTTTCTTCTTCGTGCTACCGCTATTTTTATTTTTATTCTTCGTGACAGGGGTTCACTTTGGCCTGGGGAGTCAAGTTCAGCATTCGCTTCAATGATATCTGGCGCCATCTAGCGTCGTGAATGGGTATAATGTCTAGACCCCGATTATAAGACGACCCCCACTTTTTCAGTCTTATTTCAATGCAAAAAACACCGTCTTATATTTGGGCCAATACGGTATTTTGAAAAATAAAACAAAATTTTAAAGCAGGTTACCTTTAACCTACGGTGGTGTGTGACCTGCATCACCGGCGATTGCTTAGTGGTCAGCAGTCTATATTTCAGCTTGCGATCAGACCTGATGTGTGTGTGTGTGTGTGTGTGTGTGTGTGTGTGTGTGTGTGTGTGTGTGTGTGTGTGTGCGCGCGCGTGTGCGCGCGCGTGTGTGTGTGTGTGTATTTAAACTGCGACCACACAGTTTTGCTAGGATTAGTGTGTGTTGTGTACTACACGCACACAGTTCCTTCATTCATCTTCACACTGGGTCCATGTGATTCCGGAATCAGCTCACTTGTGCTGGCTCATATAACGTCGTCATTAATGCCTGCGCACACGCATCGTTACGCAGCGTTACAACTTGCCTACCGGCAAGTGTAAATATGAACATTTCTGTGGTTGTCTGCGTAGTAGACGCGTGTGGGAAAATGGGCCCGAGCATGAAAAACGCTCGTAAACAGAAGCCGCTATCAGTGATAAAGCGCTGCCCTTAATATGTCCCTATTTAGCCCGTTGTGCATTTACTGTGAGAAAAAAGGCAGATAAGAGCCAAAAGAAAAGGGAAGGGCATTTAGTGGGGAATAATTGGTTTGGAGGCACGCTGAGAGCGGCGGGGGTAAGGTGAAGCAGGCGGAAGAGGGAGCGCTGTGGGAATGGAGGTGTTTACCCACGCCCTGCGGGACAGACTCGGACATGGGAACACACTTTTGCCCTAACTAAACATGGCCGCTGCCTTTGCGCAATTCGCAGACAACAAAACTCACCCCGCCATCCGTCATTCACTTCCATTTGTGTGTGTGTGGGGGGGCGGGGGGATTCTTATTTTTTACAGTACAGTGAAACTCCTCTACAACGAAACCTACATGGGCGAAAATACCCCCAAGTGTGAAAAAATCTTCATGCATTAACACCATTCCCACTTTCCTGCCCCCCCATACAACGAAAAAAAAACCCCTGTTGCGCTATACGAAACCTTTTTCTTTGTTCTTGCCTCACGACGAGATTCACTACACCAAAGTCTAATCCAACAGCGGCCTCTACTGCTTCGTTCAGAAACGGCAACAGCAACACCCACACTGGTTTACACATGCACAGTAGTCCAGGAAGTATTTGTTATTGTTAGTTTCAGATGCAGCAAGAACGTTGCATTGCTAAAATTGCTACAAAACGGACCTTTGGATGTCAAGCAGCTAAGACAAGAAGAGCTCTGACGCTGGAAGAGAGGGTAAAAGTGATCAAAATGAAAGACGGAGGAAACAAAATAAAATACATTATCCAAGAAATTGATGTAAGTGAATGCTGATCGTAAATTTCGCAATTTCTTTCCCTTTTTTTCTTTCTACATTGACTATATGAAGTGTCAAATAAGTGTATGCTAATACTTATGCACGATTGGAATAAAAATAAAGATTTTTTTTTTTGGTTGTTTTTTTTCCCAAGATGGCGCCCGAGTAGGCAGCCTTCGGCAAGTGCTCTTCAAGAGCCTTGCTTTTTTGTTCTTTTTGGCTGTTTTTGTCTTTTGTTTTGTCACATGTTGTTTGTTGTTTCATCGTGTGGACCTGATATGGACTGTTTTCAGCGCTTTTTGGCCATGACATTCGTCAAAGGAGAAATATCTGTGCTTGTTGGTTGCGCCTTCTCGGCAGCACGCCTGTACCAGCACAGATTTTGATTGGGAGGAATGTCGGCGCCATTGACTGTCGGTGCTGGACAGACCTGGGGCGCTTGTGTTTTTTTGCGCCTGTAATGGGCAGCATTTTTCACAACCCCATTTTGTTCAGTGGCTATGTCGGCGCTGTTGGACAGTCGGCGTTGGTGCAGCTGGCTGGATGGCTGCTGAAGTTGAGGATGAGGAGAGAGGAGCGTTGGCGCAGAGCGCCGATGCGTATTTGGAACCGTGAGTCGCCGCTTGGAATTGAAATGGATTTCCATGGGACAGGAGAAGTGAACCAATCTCTTTTTTCATCAATGGATGCTACAGCTTCTTGTTGACTTTGAAACTTAGCTTGTAGCCGACTTGTGCACATTTTGAGCATGACGTCTCTGATCCACTGGTTAAAGGACACTTTGATTCTCTCCTCTTTCATCTCAAACTGCTTCAAACAACAAAGCGTGTGATGGAAAAGTGGTTAGAACTGCATGACTGTCCGTGTTTTATGTTATGTGTTGTGTTTATTATGTTAACTGTTTTGTTAAGCGCTTTGTTACAGCTGCCGCTGTTGTGAAAGCGCTATATAAATCAGCATGTATTGTATTGTATTGTATTGTACACATACCTGTACGTTTGTGTGTGTGTGTTTACATCAGAGATCGAATTTGCTGCAGTGAAAACCCCCCTGTTGTGAAACATTTCTTGCTGCAAATATGATTTCGTTGTAGAGGAGTTTCACTGTACATCAATATTGTTGATGATGCATTTTGGCACAAAAGGGGAACTGTGTGAAAGTGGGTGAGTAGTATAAGAGCATGAAGGAGATTTTCTAGTTGAAAGAATGCCACTAATTCCTTGTTTCCTGTTTTGTTGCATTGGCCACCACAATCCGAAGGTCTGTAACATTCTCCGGTCAAAATACAACAAGGATATAGAATCCAGCACTCTTAATATCCACTTGTTGCATTCCATTTGAAATCGCTTTGTTTTGAGGAAGGGCGGTGTTGCCAACCTAGCAGCTTTTCTCTCCCCTCAAGTAACTTTTTTTTTTGAAGTGGTTAGCGACAAATCCAGCCGCCACTTTTGTGGTGTTATTGGGGGCTTCTTGAGACTCAGAGCAGATGTTCATCCTTCGGCAGTCCAGACTGCTAATGAGTGGCGCTTGCCGAACGTCACCAATGATTGAACTTGATTCATGGCCAGCACTTTGTTTCAGGACTGATTGTTCTTAATGTGCTCTTTAAATAAAATTGGGTCAAATCGATTTCTGTGATACAGTAACCATGACATTTTTTTCAGAATTTAAAACAGTTTCCAGGTGCTGTAAGAAGTCTCGGACATTCTTCCAGGAAAATACACACACAATTAAGTGTTAAAAGTCACTTGGGGCAGTCCGGGTGAAAAAACGAGCGAGTATAAAAACTGGAGTGGTCTTGGCAAGTTTTTTTTTCTTGAGGTGTATTGTGCCATCTTGTGGTGTATGTCCGCAATGATTCCTAGTTTGTAAGATTTCAAGATGAGGTTTGCAATTGCACATACGTTGTAATAAGTTGTAATACAAAGTCCCCATTTACAAGAATAATAATGTCGACATTTGTGTATTGTCCTTCTTTTCTAGGACACTGATTCCTCTTCTTGATGCCGATACTGGTCTGTTGGTGCTGGCTGGCATGGTAACACTTGCATGTTTCTGATAATTGGGTAGCGGAGAAAAGCACTTTTTTTTTCTCATGTGCAGGTAGTTTATTTGTATTTTGAGATGTTATTTCTGGGCAGGGCGACACAGTGGCGGATTGCTTCGAAGTGTCAACCTCGGAGCCCTTCCTCTCTCAAGGCGAGTTTTACTCCAGTGCTTCCTTGAACTTTTTTTTAAACTTACTTTAAAAATATATATATATTTTTTTCATCAATATTAAGTTTTAGCTGTTGAATGCTTTTAATATGATATACTCTACAGCAGAGGTGCCCATTACGTCGATCCTGATCTACCGGTAGATCTAAAACAGGTCCCAAGTAGATCCGAAGAGTGTCGAGGAGAAAAAAAAAAAACAACCATTTGTGTATCTTTGTACATGTTAGTAATATATTTTTAGTGTTAATATACGCTGCACCATAATCATCCTATCAGTCTCCTTTTCACAAAATAAATATTTAAAAGAATAAAATAAAGCAGGTAAATCTTGAATTTATGGTGGCGCGTGATGACATCACCGGAAGTTGTTTGCGCTCAGCAGTCTGCAATTGCAGCTTGTGATCAGAGCTGTTGCGCTCTATCTTTTATCGACATTATTCTCATTCAGAGTTTGCTTTGTGTACAATTCACCGAGGGCACGGGCAAAGAATATGAACCTAGGAGGGCCCAGGGAAGCACTTTAAAACGGTATGCGTGAGCTACGATAGTTAACAGGCTGCAAAAGTGCATCGCATGCCTCAGTTTCAGGCTGTTTCTCATCATGGCGTGTGTGTGTGTGTGTGCGTGCGTGCGTGCGTGCGTGCGTGTGTGTGTGTGTGCGTGTGTGTGCGTGTGTGTGTGTGCGTGTGTGTGTGTGTGTGTGTGTGTGTGTGTGTGTGTGTGTGTGTGTGTGTGTCGGTAAGGGTAGATCCCGTGAGGTTAGTTGATCGAAAAGTAGATCTTCGGTCCAAAAAGTTTGGGCACCCCTGCTCTACAGTATATCATATAATTGTGTCCAGTCTAAATAAGGTATTAGAGTATCATTTGTTTTTGTATCAATATTATGCTGTTGCCAGTGTCATGAAATACACTGGACTTTTTCTTGCACAATTTATAATAATTGAATATATCTTATTTTACAAATAATGATATTTCATTCAAATATTGCTGTGTATGCTCTCGTGCAGCGGTGCCCATTACGTCGATCGTCACCGGAAGTTGTTAGCGCTCAGCAGTCTGCAATTGCAGCTTGTGATCAGAGCTGTTGCGCTCTATCTTTTATCGTTATCATTATTCTCATTCAGAGTTTGTTTCATGTACAATTCATCGAGGGCACGGGCAAAGAATTGGAATCTAGAGGGGCGAGGGAAGCACTTTAAAATGGCACGTGTGTATGTCCGTGCGCATGCGCGGTAACGGGTCGATCGCGGGAGGTTGGTTGATCGAAAAGTCGATCTTTGGTCCAAAAAGTTTGGGCACCCCTGCTCTAGTGTGATGTGTTGTGATACGCAGGATATAAATGAATACATCTATTCTCATATACAGTATTGTCATGATCCCAAATCTCCTCCTGCACGTGCGCTCGTTAATACTGTGTGTTTAGCTGATGACTTGCCGCTGATGTCCGTTGATCCAACTGTAGTGAGCCACTGTCTGACTGAGATGTCAAGCCGCGGCGTCGCCATTGTACCCAAGCTGGCTTTGGACGTCATGTCTTGCGAAGTAATGCGAGTGCTCCAGCTGACCGACAACTACATCGTGCCCATCAGCTATCAAGTGCCTCGCAAGGTTTTACTCTTTATACACGCGGACAGCGTATGGCACGCGCAAGATAAAATGACCTTTACGGGTTATGTGTGTTCGATCAGAATTCCGGCCATGACTTCCACGCTGACCTCTTCCCCGACACGGCAGGCGTTAGTCCGGCCATGACCGCGGCGGAGTGGTGGCAGGGAGGGAACAAGCAGGTAATGGATATTCAGCTCGGCGACATCAATGGATGGATAAACTGGAAAGCTCCAATGACTGGTGTGGTTTATACTCAGGTACAGAAAGTCAGCCTGCATCCGGACAAGCAGCCCAAAGCTGCCAAGGCTCCATCAGACAAACCGACGCCGGCAAGGAAGGATCTTAGCAGCGGCGAGAGCAAGGTGGGAATATATTCATTTTGGCAGCGCTATCCGAAACACGGACCTACATTTACAAATCATGAAATTGTATACATTTTTACCCATCGGTCTTTTCTCTTCATTTGGTATCATTTGTTTTGGCTGTACTGCTTCCAGGATGTAAAATTATTATTATTATTATTTTTAAATCAGAGTTCAGTCTCTGTGTTGCCATGTCATTGTAGTCTGCCCACGGTCTTCACACTCAATCACACTTGCTGGTGTTACTGAAACTATGTTGGGGCGGAGGGGGCGCTGTATCTTTCACCAATCAAAATTTCCAATTTGGCCTCACAGGGTCAGAACGCTGGCTCTCAATAACATTGGCACTTTTCCATCCTCTGATTGGTTCATCAGAGCAAAACTTGTTCCGTGCTAACTTTGACGATGAAAGCATGTCTGTGGGGATTTACGCACATGAATACATTTAATAATCAACATTTCTAGTGAGCCTCTGATATGTTTTATTGAATATTGTCATGTTATGAATTAAATCTGGATTTTGAAGTGCCCCAGATGACATACATGGCACGATCGCATGCTGCGGTATATTGTTTTTGCGAAGTATCGACATGATCGTGGTGGTATCGAGAGATGGATTAAGACCCTATCGAAGTTCTCTAGTAGCAAGCGCAGAGCACATCCTTGTTTTGTAGCCGACAGAAAATGTGCTAAGCTATTTCCTCTTTGCCACAGGACGCGGCACGTGGTTGTTCCACCTCCAGCAGTCCTTTGAGCACTCCCACCAGCAGCGCCGCCGCATCCCGCTCGCCCTCTTCCACTTCGGGTCTCTCCTCGGGCTTTCTCCCCTCGCCAAGTCCAGGCCAGGCAGCCAAGGCTTTCCAGACCTTCCTTGGTCTGAACACACACGTACACACACACAACCCCTGCCAATGACAGTGAACTATAGCGCTGATTGGCCAAATGTAGTAGCAGCGCCCTCTAGTGGTATGGGAAACATGTTCACAGAATTATATGTTTAAATTGTGCGTCATGTTGAAGGGGTTTCACCTTTGGAAAATCCAGTTCAGTAAATTTGTTGCGTACATACAGTATTTAACTCTTAAGTACAACACATTTATTGTGTTGAATATTTTAGGAGTGTTTCTTGTGTTCAATGAATATTATTCGAATTCGTCATTATTATATTCTGCCGTTTTTGCTTGCCGTTTCTCATGATGCGCGATCCAGGACCGACCTCCAAGTTCCGGCACATCCAGGGCGTCGTGCTGCACCGCGACACGCACATCACCAACGTACGCGACCTCAACCTGACCACGCCGGGCGAGTGCGACGGCTTCTGCGCCAATAGCCAGTACGCCGCCGTGCCCCTCGCCATAGCCGGCGGCCAGATTGCCATCTTTACGGTATGCTGCTGGAGAAAACAAAACAAACAAAAAAAAAACAGTCAAAGATGTGAACTGAAGGAATGAGACGTGACTCTTCTCCCAGCGCTCGCAGCCAGGCAAGCTGCCGGACGTCGCTCTGCCCACCATTCAAAATTCTGTCAATGTGGCGGACCTTTGTTGGGACCCCTTTGACACGCATCGACTCGCTGTGGGTGAGTGACTGGACAGCCGACACACGTGACTTACCAAACGCGCACATAAAAACGCGGGCACCCAGTTTTGGAGCGTGATGTTGTAACATCTGTATAATTTGTGTCTAGCTGGTGAGGATGCTAAAATCCGAGTGTGGCAAGTACCAAAGGGCGGCCTCAAAGAGACTCTGACCGATCCTGAACTCATCCTGCAAGGTGACAATAGAGAACCCAAGGGCATCAAACAGTATGGGTACATGAACGAACGGAAAATGAGCAGCAGCAGCACTCGTGTGATTCCTCGTAGGCCACACTGAGAAAATCTACTCCATCAAGTTCCACCCTTTGGCCAGCGACCTGCTGGTGTCCTCATCTTATGACCTCACTGTGCGACTGTGGAACCTGGAAGATGGCGAGCGGGTGCAGCTCCTCACCGGACACCGGGATCAGGTGGGCCAGCATGTCGCTTTCACAATGAAAAGTGTTTTTTAAGAAGTCACATAGAATGCTGATCAAAGGATCGACTCACGGACACAAAGTGTCACAATACAAACAACAGATTTCGCAATGGACCCTTCCTTGTCAGTCTGTGTATTTGGGGGCCACCTATAAATAACGCAAAACTCATCAGCCAGATTTTACAATTTGTCGATCTCCTTTGTTCGGTTGTGGTTGGACTTCATTTCCTCTTTCAAGGAGCGCTTGGAAGGAATTGATGATAAATTTTGGTTTATTTGTTGTCACTTGCCCCCTCCCGTGGTTATCATTCAGGTGTTCTGCATGGCTTGGAGCCCAGATGGCAAGCAGCTGGTTACAGTGTGCAAAGATGGCAAAATTCGCGTCTACGACCCGCGCAAGTCGGATGCGCCTGTGCAGGTTAGCGCACATAAATACGTAAACACGGAAACATTCACTCTGGGTTTTTTTTTTGTTTTGTTTTTAACCCGATGTGAATTCAACTAATGTGAATCGTCAAATTGTTCATCATCAAGGTTTTTATTAACTGCGCAGGCAATGTTGGATGTAGCATTCTGTTCACATTCTGCCAGACAAGCAGAAATGTAAGTTAAGCCTTCAGTAAAGCTTAAATGTGCACATGTAGCCATGAGCGAAAATCTGAGGGATCGCTGTAGTCACCGATGTGTTTCCTTAGCTCACATCCTACATTAAAAGACGTTTGCGTTTTAGGAGGGTCCAGGCCCTGACGGCCACAGAGGCGCTCGCGTGGTGTGGGTGTGTGAGGGCAAGTACCTGCTGGTGTCTGGATTTAACAGGTATTTTGAACATCAACACTACTTGACGTGTCTTTCCTCAAAAAGTGACCTGATCTCATGAAGTACTTTAGGTGGTGCGACGTCACGTCAGTTTACTTTGGCAAGTATGCTTGCTAAATTGATGAGCCTCGTGTGAGGTGGTTTGTTTGTGTTTACTATAAAAAAAATTCAGTAATTGTTTATGTCACATTGATTCATGATTGTGTACATGCTAGATCAGTGGTCGGCAACCCAAAATGTTGAAAGAGCCCTATAGGACAAAAAAACAAACAAAAATAAATATGTCTGGAGCCGCAAAAAAATAAACGCCTTCTATAAAACTTACAATGAAGGAAACACATGCTGTATGTATGTCGGAGACTGGACTGTCTCAGAATTGTTCGTTATTCATTCCTTTGATGTGTGTTCACAAACGCCCCCATAGAATTTATTTTGTGATTTCCTCGCTTGATTTTTTTGTTTTGGTGCATTATTTTCGCTTTTCTTAGTGTCAGTGAAGTGATCATTCATTTCCATTTTTCAGAGGCTGTCTTTGAACGCCTCTCGAGTCAAACGAGGAGAGAAGGCACGGAGTCGGACGCAGACGTGTCTGTGTTTGTCGAGACTGTGAAAAGCATAAATAAAGTGTACGTTTTAAAAAAAACAACACCACAGCTCTCCTTTTTCGGAGCTGCAACATGTATCTATATCTATTTAAGATAAGAAAACCTTTATTAGTCCCGCAATGGAGAAATTCCCAATTCACAGCAGCAAAGTTATGAAAGGAAGAAGTAGAACAACAAAATATAGGAGCTGCTGGAAAGGCAGCCACTCTCGCGGCGCCATTTTGAAGTCAAAATAACAAAAATAACACAACACAACACATAGGACACAGACAGTCGTGCAATCTTCACCACTTTTCTGCATACACTTTGTTGTCTGAAGCAGTTCTAGATGAAAGAGGAGAGGATCAAAGTGTCCTTTCACCAGTGGATCAGAGACGTCATGCTGAAAATGTGCACACGTCTGCTACAAGCTAAGTTTTGAAAGCAAACACGAAGCTGTAGCGTCCATTGACGAAAAAGAGATGAGTTCACTTCTCCTGTCCCACGTAATCCGCTTCAAACTCCAAGCCGCGACTCCCAGTTCCAAATCCGCATCGGCGCTCCGCGCTAACGCTCCTTTCTTCTCATCGTCGGCTCCTCAAGACTTACATCCATCCAGCCGCAGACCGTTCAACAGCACCGATCTCTCCGCTGAAATATTTGAGCTATATTAGCCTACTATCAAAATCTTTTTCCATTTTCAAACATTTTTTATAAAGCTCCAGGTAGCCACTAGACGTCGCTAAAGAGCCGCATGCGGCTCTGGAGCCGCATGTTGCCGACCCCCGTGCTCGATACATGGTGCCGGTGCTGCTGCGTTACATGTACTTTTTTTTTTTTTTAATTAATCCAAATAAAAGATTTACTGGGTAGTTTGTATACCAGTGACCCTCGTGAGGATAAGCAGTTCAGATGATGGATGGATGGATGGGTTTCATTCCTGAGTGGAGAGGAGGGCAGGCCCTTCAGAGACCCAACTGTTTGCATTGAAGAAATTCAAAAGTCAAACTTTTGATCAAACACTATCACTCGTATGTTCCTGTGCAGCAGCAGCGAGCGAGCCCTCTACTTGTACTCCGCTGCTTCTCTTTCCTCCGGAGTGGTGGCCAGCGTCTGCGTGGATGTCTCCCCCTCCACATTGATCCCTTTCTACGACCAAGACACCGGAGTGGTTTTCCTCACTGGAAAGGTAAGGAGGACTTTGGCGGTAGGGAAAAATAAGATTGTGACCTAAATAGTCACGGATTGTTTTTGTCTTCAAGGGGGACACCCGGGTGCACATTTATGAGATCGTCCCTGAGGACCCCTATTTTGAGGAGTGCAGCAGTTTTAAGAGTCCTGAGCCACACAAGGTAAATGAAGTGCTCGAATCTTCAAATGCTGCCGTTGTCCAGGGTGTCTGCAATTTATCTGCTGCGCCGCCTGCAGGGCTTGGCCTTCCTCCCTAAGAGCGAGTGTAACGTGCGCGAGGTGGAGATAGCGGTGGCCCTGATGCTCACCAAGACAACCGTGGAGCCGGTGGTCTTCAAGATGCCAAGAGTCAAGGTGAGCCAACGAGGACACCGAGTGGACTCGAGTCCGTTCCATTTATCCGTGTTCTATTCGTTAAGAAGCATCATCTAGTGCGTCGGTTCCAATTTGTTGCATCCAGAAGCCAAGAAATTAAGCTGAAGTCAGTTGAGAAGCTTCATGTGGTTCTTGGGTGCCATTTTGGTGCCAAGGAACTTTGTTAAAGTGAGCTGATGAGCTTTGTGTTATGCTTTGGTGCAATCTTGGTGCCAAGTTACTATGTTGAAGTGAGTTGAGCAGCTTCATGCAGTGCTTTGATGTAGCATCTTGGTGCCCAGGAACTATATTAAAGTGAGTTGAAGCGCTTCATGTGCTGCTCGGGAGCCATCTCCTGCCCTTCTGGCACCAAGGATAGCATTGCTGTAATGCCTCCTCCACCCTTTTGAATTGCGCACCTTTGTGTCATCCGATGCAGAAAGAGTTTTTCCAGGACGACTTGTACCCAGACACGCCGGCGTGCTGGGAGCCAGCGCTCAGCGCATCGGCCTGGCTCAACAACGCCGACGGCCAGCACAGAAAGATCAGCGTGAGGCCCGCTGACATGACGCCAGGTACACGTTTATGAATTCCTCTCTCTGGCTGTCAACATGAAGTTTTGCTGATGTGTTGTCAGTCAGCGAAGCCCCCAAAGAGGCCCCGGTGAGGAAGTACATGCCCTCGACCTTCTACCTGGAGGAGAAGACTGACGAGCAGAAGAAAGAGGAGGTGGGTTTACACTTATCGCAGGACTCGTTTGCATCGGAATAAACCATCAGCGTACAGATGTACTTAATGTCTGCTGTGTAATTTGACACCAATTGCGCGGCAGCTTCTGGAGGCCATGGTTGCTAAGCTGGGAAACATGGACGATCCATTGCCCCAGGAATCCTTCGAGGGGGTCGATGACGACGAGTGGGTGAGTGCAGAAAAAACCAATCCTCTGTCAGAACGACGACGATTTCTGTGTTGTGTGAGGTTTTAGCCGCTTTCAAATTTATACTTATCATATCATACTTTTCGGACCTTAAACCATTCGCAACAGTTTCAAAAAAATGAAGTGTTCCAGAGTCAGGAACTGCACCAGACAGAACTTGATGTGCAAGGTTACAAAAAGGTGTAACGTTTCCTGTAAGTATACAGAAATTTTCCAGTAGATATTCATGTAAGGTTAATGGGGAATTTGGGAAATATTGAGCATACTGTAAGTTTAATGGCAACGCAAATCATCCATCCCATCCATCCATTTTCCGATTCTCTTTATCCTCACAAGGGGGTGCTGGAGCCTATCCCATCCGTCTTCGGGCAGTAGGCGGGGACACCCTGAACCACTTGCCAGCCAATTGCAGGGCACATAGAGACAAACAACCATCCATGCTCACACTCACACCTGGGGGCAATTTAGAGCGTCCAATCAGCCTGCCATGCATGTTTTTGGAATGTGGGAGGAAACCGGAGTACCCGGAGAAAACCCACGCAGGCCAGGGAGAACACGCAAACTCCACAAACCTCTGCCTGCACCTCTGCACTGTGCGATCGAAGCGCTAACCACTGGACCAGCGCAAATCATATTGAGCAATATATTTACTCCTTGGGTCTTGGGTTCAATCCCCACTCCGGCCTTCCTGTGTGGAGTTTGCATGTTCTCCCCTGGCCTGCGTGGGTTTTCTCCGGGTCCTCAGTTTCCTCCCACATTCCAAAAACATGCATGGCAGGCTGATCGAACACTCAAAATCGTCCCTAGGTGTGAGTGTGAGCGCGGATGGTTGTTCGTCTTTGTGTGCCCTGCGATTGGCTGGCAACCCGTTCAGGGTGTCCCCCGCCTACTGCCCGAAGACGGCTGGGATAGGCTCCAGCATGCCCCACGACCCTTGTGAGGATAAAACGGATCTGAAAATGAATGAATGAATATTTACGCCTTTTGGTGGTGGTTGTTTTTTTTTTTGTTTTTTGTTTTTGTCAAAGTATGACTTAAATTTACATTTTATTGATCAAATTGAGGAATCTTAAAGGACAAAGTGGTCGGAGGCAGCAGTTCATTTGCTCATTTCACACCTAATGGGTGGGCAAGCACTGCACAGACCCAATTTTGTACATACAGTCAATTAAAAAGTCAGTTTTTCACAGTATGGTATGGCCTTCAATGTTATTATGTGTTTACTCCCTCATCACCTTCGTCTTCTGTCTTGGGTCTCACAGGATGATTAAAAGTGCTCGCGTCAGGAGAGAGGACACCCACACGCTTCCACTGGAATGCACTCTCTGCTTTCCGGCATCACTCCAACAAACGTATACAGTAATGGGAAACTTTTTTTTTTTTGGTCTATCCTTTGAAATGCCACATTTGTCAGTGTATGATATTAGCAATTGTGAGCCAGAAGTCTTCAATGTGTCATGGAAACATTCAGGAATTCATCTGGCTTTTGGTCTGCTTTTACTCCAATAGTAAATGGTCTAAAAAACACACACACACACGAATACAGACATACACAACACGAAGTCCAAATGTGTATTGCGTTGACGATTGTGGGTGTAGTTTGCACAATGGTACCTCTTTGGTGCGTATTTAAAAAAAAAAAAAAAAAAAAAAGATTATTATTGTCTTGTAGTTGTAGTTATCCGGGGGGAAAAAAGTTTACTGTGTCTTCATCTTCACACAATTGTAAGGATAACACAGGGTCACCAGTCTTCATATTTGGCCATGAACTGGATTTTTTTACATGATTACTTGTACTAATTTCCATTGCTCTTGCTATTGTATATCTACTCGATTTGAATATTTTCTACATGGGGGGATGTTCATATATGGTAGTTTGGGTTTTAGGTTCCTTTGTAAGAGGTATTTAATTAACACTTGCTCCAAATATTTATTTTCTGAAGATTGAATAGGTTTTAGTCTTTCAAACTGTCTCTTAAATTACATTCCAGTATTAGTCCAAATGTCTAATCAAGCCATAACGGGGGAATATGTACGTTTCCAATCAACTGGATCAGAATTTGTTTGCAAGCTCGGCTGGATGCATGTGGCCAGCAAGTGTTTTCAGCGTTGTTGCAATGATATACTGTACTGTAATATGTAGTTTCTTGTGCTACTACTCAGATATGATTCATTGTGATTTTGCATTGAGGTTGGTTTTTCATATGGTGGGAGGGTGTTTTGTGGTTAAAAAAGGGTCATGTTTGTTATTTTTTCAAGAATTGTCAACATTAAAATTCACTCTTCGTTCTGGCTGATGGTTATATCACCAATGACGCGAATTTGCTTTATTGTCAACCTTTTATATGCATTACATCATATATTAAAAGACAAATTTCCTCTGATAAAAATATTGAAATCTAATCATGTAAAAACTGGTCTTGTTTGTGTATTACAGTAAATTGTGTAGGAAATCTGCCTTTTTAAAATGTGTTAATTTTCGTATGATGTAGCCTGTGTACAAGGTGTTTTTAGGTTTCCTTTTTAAAGGTTACCATTATGTGACCTTTTAAATCACAGTAACATCAAAAATAGTATTTAAAAAATACATTCACAAAACTTGAAAATATTATTTATTGTATATTATCAAGAGGCTGTCCTTTTTTTAACCTGAGTAAATTTTATTTACATTGCACTTTTCACAGAGGATTTTAAGAAGGGCTTCACATACTGTAGTTGTTACATGTTTAAAATATAAAAATAAAAAGTTACATTTTACAGTCAATACAGGGAAAAATCTAATCAAAATAAATGTAACTTTAATACTTTTTTGTGCACAAGTTAGTCTTTAAGGCGCGTGCCAAGTAATTTGTCACACCGATTTCAAAGTACGGTACAGTATGGGGGGAGAGGCATGAAAACCAAGATGCAGTTTTTCCTCCTCGCCCTTAGGTGTCGACATGCTAAAACGATAGCATCCCTTTAGTGGACTTCGACACATCCGCATAACTTTTGATGCTCTTCCGGCATGTGGGAAGCGACCTCCGTCCTCCAAAAGACGTTTTAGGACGGCGAAATGGTAAGAAAAGGCATTATTTAATTACGTGTGTCATTCAATTAAACTGTCCATGTGAATGTAAACGTTGTCGTAGCTTCGCCTTTGTTGCAGCCGCGGAAGAAGACCGAAGCATTCCCGCCTTCGACTTAGAAAGACCATTTGACTGCTTCTATCGCAACTAGTCGTGTGTGTAACGTAACGTCAGGTGTCATAAGCATTTGACATGTAATAGCATCCCATAGTGCTTGATTAATCATTTGAATAGTCTTTATTTGCCATCTAGGTTAAGATGAAACTGCCTAACTAGTGTCCAGTTTTGCTTCCCCAGTTACATGATTGGTTAACTAGTCTGCACAAATGTCAGTCAGTAGTGAAAGTGACAGCTACTTGTGGCATCTATGTTTAATGTTTTTGTGTGTGTGTTCTACAGGCTAAGTATTTAGCGCAAGTCATCGTGATGGGCGTTCAGGTGGTAGGCCGTGCTTTCGCTCGGGCATTACAGCAAGAATATGCAGGTATGCGTCATGTTTCTAATGTAAATGAGATAAGTGGCTGAAATTGTAGTCTGCATTTCTCTAACACTGTACACGTGATGAGAGCTGTATCCAAAATGGTGCTGTTTTTGTCTCATTTTACTGTACAAATTAGTACTTTGACTTGAGAAATCAATTTATTCCATGACCAAGCTTTTAATGCAATTTACTCATATAAAAATAATTACCCCCCGGGCCCCTTTCACTGGTCTGATCCTTCCCCAATTACCACAAGTGTTTCCCAGGGCTCTATCATTGGGCCTCATTAGCTACCTGCTTCCCACTGGCAATATTTCAAGAAAATTTTGTATTCTATTTCTCATCTGCACCACACCAAAAGATTGCCAGGCAAGTGAGGAACACCAGGGGCCCCGAACACAGAATTTCATGTGAGGCAAATGTAGTAACCACGCTTTCACTGTGCTGCCCCATATAGTGCAGATGTAATTTCGTTAAAAAATAAATAATAGTTTGTGTAACAGTGATATATGAAACCATCAATTCTCTCTAATAAGATGGCATTGTCGTTTCTTCCTCCCTCCTTTGCAGCGAGTCAGGCGGCAGCACGGGCACGAAGCAGCGCTGGTCAGCATTCTGCCGCTGCCACCAGCATTTCTGGGATGAGCTTACAAGAGGCTCAGCAGATTCTCAACGTCTCCAAGCTCGAGCCAGGAGAAATCCAGAAGGTCAGAAAAAAAAAAGATTAACACTGACCTCCATTGTACAGCTTTTTACCAACTATCCAACCAATTGTAAACAGACTTCGTCCACTTTTTGGAAGTTTTATTATAACAAAACCTAAATAGTGTGTTGTTTGAAATCAACTCGCACACTGATGATTTGTTTGCCTTCTATTCCAGAACTACGAACATCTCTTCAAAGTCAACGACAAGTCTGTGGGCGGTTCATTTTACTTACAGTCAAAAGTAAGTACTTTTGCTTGAGCTTCTGCTGTGAGGCAATTTGCTGTGTTGCTGTGGTGACGCCGCACTTAAGCAAGTTCTCAAATGTGAAAGTGGCTGCTTGTAAAAGTTGAGAAAACTGACGCAATTACTCAAGACCATGATCCGATGGCAACAAGAACTTTTCCACTCAACCCAATCCGTATCCCCCTAGCCATGGTGCTCTATTTGAGGCCGTCCTTAGTGTTAGTGTCCATTGTGACTTTGTCTCTGTGTGCAGGTGGTGCGAGCTAAAGAGCGTCTAGATGAGGAACTAAATATTGAAGCGCAAGAACAGCAGCGGCAGCAACAAAAGCAGGAATCGCAGCAAAACACGGAAACGTGAAGAATGAAACCAAAACCACGTCACCCCTCCCTCCGCTTCCACTGTAAATTATACCCCAATAAAAGTCACCCCTTCTTTACCTCTCCACTTTTGTCATTTGAGGTCCACAATGATAGCGGTTTACCAATTGGTGTGAAATTGGACAGTGATTATATCATCAAAAATCGGTGTGGTGCTTTTTGAGTCCAGCGTTTGGACTTCGTGTAAGCAGTTTTGCAGCACTTTGAATCAGTAATCCGTGCTTTCGTTACATCTCGGCAAGATCACTGTACTTTTCTTTGGAGCCAGCCAGCGCACCCTCCAGTTGGTTCAGAAAAGCTGCCGCTCGCCTCTTGAATGGAACGCGTAAGAGGGAGCACATAGTTGGTCTACCTCCACTGATTGCCTGCCTGACCAAAAAAAAAACATTGTTCTCGCAGTGTTCCATACTTTTTATTTTCTTATAGGTGTGGACCTAATATTTCTCTGTGGATTTACCTGTAGAACAACACACACAACCACCCGACTTTTGTATCAAATGCAGTTTTATTCAACACTTCTTTTGACATTTATACCAATATCGTAATAAAATTCCTCTAAAACAGGAGAATGCTGCTATGTTGTAGCAACTGGAGACTTAACTAAAATTATTGCATGTTCGACCACAGAACATGAAACCAGAAAAAAAAATCTATATTTTATAAAAATCCGCTCTTTTTTTTTTTTGAACAGCATATAATGTTGAACTTCTATATTTTACCTATAATATAAAAAAAAAGGCACTTGGAAAAATGAAAATACTGTCAGGATATCTCAATTCAAATGTGCAAAAAAAAAAAAAAAAAAACTTGGAACAGGCCTCGACTGGCCTTAGTCTTGCCTATTAATCCTTTGTGCAACACTGTAGCCCTCCAGTCAACGGCACCCCCTTTTTAAAATGACACCGAGCTTGTGAAAACCCATCACCACTCCCAGTGTCCGCAACATGTTGCGGGAGTAATTCCAAATCTGGAGCATGGTACCATTTGCAGAATGTATAAAAATTCTTGCGGATATGTTACAAATAGGACGCCATGAACGAAGCTCCACACAAGAGGACGTACGAGCCTCCCAAGACGGGGATCAAAAAAAGTGCAACTTTGTTACAAACGGGAGCGCAAAAGGGTTGAACTGACGAATGGAGCTTATTTGCTATGGAAACGGTGTGAAACCTACAAGGATCCGCGTCGCGTCATCCCCATCTTCTGCTGCCGAGCCGCGGCTGTCCTCAGATTAACCTGCCGGGGAGAGGCTGTCAAGTAGAGGACGACGACAAAAGCCACCGCCGCATTTGCGAGGGGGGTTCACTGTTGCCATGGGAACGCAAACGTCTAGCCTGCTGAGCACCTGCTTCTGATACATCGCTCATGCCGAGAGGTTCTCTTCAGCTTAAGGATCGGCCACATATGATTTTTCATGACTATTTCCTCTAATCGGGGCAGGTCGGGGAGTTAAATGTCCACGTTTGAACAGCGCAACCCAGGAACTTAGATCATTACAATTATTCCCGATAGGAAAGGAAGAGGTCAATTTGAGGCAGGCATTTGTTTGTTCCCAGTGGCTAATCGGCAAACGGCATCCACGAACCCCAACGCAGGTTAAAACCGACACCACCATTCAGACTCGCCTGTTCTCGCTTGATTGGTTTGGTCCGTGTGGCCGCGCTTGAATCAAATCTGGAATTCAACGGGAAAATCCCACAACGCCTTTGTCGTCCTCCTCTAGACTCAGCTTCGAGGCAGCGGAGAATCTCAAGTCAGAGAAGCTTTTCCACAGAGGAGAAAATTCACACCAATGGGAAAAAAAATGTCTCGTCCAAAACGAAGAGATGAAATATATATGCAAGATGGCAACAACGGATTTCTCGAGGTGGATGCCAGCCAAGGAAAGACTTCCAATGGAACAGATGGAGGAGGAAATAGAAGTATCTTCAGGGAAGGTTCTGTATGTTCTCTCTGGCTCTCCTCTGCCATTTTGCACACTTGGTAGCCCCCCCCCCCCAAAAAAAACCTAAAATCAACTAACATTTGATAAAATGTAGAGGAAAAAATGGCATCTATGCTAAGTGCATGGCGACTGCTTGATCAAATTATGATCACTCGTTTCCAGAAGACATTTTTTTTCTTCTTGTTGTTCAAATGAGGCAGTTTGGTCTCGTGTGGCTTCACTTTCAGTCCAGCTGGACTTGGCACTGAATGTTTGGACACCCCCCCCCCCCCTCCCCACCCAAGCCAAATATGAACATCTCACTTTGGCCGCTTTACTATTTTTGGCCCAGTTGGTTAAACGCAGGACAAAACTTCCACCAAGAGGTGAAACAGTGAACGGCCGGGCCGGCCGTACGTGTTTTTTCCCGGCTGGTTTTCAGCCGGGTCACTCTATAAAGAAAACACAAGACAGCAGTGTTTATCGGCACAGTGGGCCTTTCATACACAAACTGGCCGTGTTGATTCCATTACGGGAAAGCAGCTAGACAATCCAGGAGCAAGAAACTGTGCCAATTCTGTCCCGTGGCATGTTGTGCCCCTCATCCTGCCACTGTGGGGAGCCAAACATCAGTGCCTTCCGTTTTCTTGAGAGGAAGTGATTATTGGTCTTTGCCAGGTGCTCCAACACCATTTGTCTGTTCTCGGGATCGCTGTAAAAGCAATCTACAATGCCTGGCAAGAAATTTCCCTGGACCAGGCTTGTCGGTGTTAGTTGGCCTCCCCGAAATGGGGAAAGATTGTCAAAAGAGACTCGCTCTCAGTCACACGAAGAGGTTAGCAGCAGTTTTGAGATTTTGTGACGCTAACCTTTTTTTTTTTTTTTTTAAGTGCTGTGTGTAACTGAACCGTTTAAGACGCTTTACGTTCACTTGCTTTGGTCTGGCAAGTTCGTCGGAATCGTACGAATCACAGAAGCCTGTACGTTATATGTTTCAAAGTTAAAAAAAAAAAAAAAAAAAGTGCACATTTGCCCAGCGCTGAGTGCGTCCTTGTGTTTCTTTGCGGGCTTTGTCTATCTCACTGCTTGGCTAGAGGCACACGGTCGATAATCTTTCATAAATACTGGATAGAATAGAAGGACTTGTATAAGACTTTCACGTTCATGGGCTCCGTCCACAGAACCGGCAAACAAGGAATGAAGAAATGTACAAAATTAGAAAAGCAAGAGGAGCCCTTTTCGGCCTGTTCTAGAAATCTTCTTGAGCCCCTTGACAACCGAAGAGGCCTGCGTTCTGCAACTTTCATCAAATATGGTCTCCATATTGTTGTACATATGCCGCACTCTTTGAAGCTATTGTGCGACCCGATCCACCCCACCACCCTCCCGTCCCGACCCCGTGAGCTCTTCTGGAATGTGTATGCGTGTATCAGTTGACCACAGCTGGCTTGAGCACCACAGCGCCCGGGGGGATGACCACCCAGGACAAAGAATCATAAGACCCTCCTGTGGAAAGGTTAAGCACCCCCCCAGTCACCTCCTTCTCGGCCTCCTCCCCTCGACCCCTCTTGGCCTGCAGGCTCGGGGCCCTGCGCTCGGCGCCCGCCCCCAGCATGGGCACCGTGGGCATGCCAAGGGTTGAGGAGGCGAACGCCGTAGAGAGCAGGGGTGACTTGGCCAGGGCGAGCGGGGAGCCACTGAACGATAGGGCAGGAGCCCCTCCCAAGCTGCCTGGGGGGGAGTTAGGGCAACCCAACGTGCTGAGGTCCAGGGGCCGAGGACTGAGGGGGGACATGGGAAGAGCTCCGCCCAGGCCCTGAAGAGTGTGGGCGCCCAGGAGAGCGGCCCCTGACCCTGGAATGATAATGTGAGCCCCACTCACGTACGACATCTCGGACTCATTTGCCCCTCCGCTAGCGAAACCCCCACTTTGACTTCCCTTCAGCAAGGACCCCACTCCGCCCGGCGAGCCCTGCTCCTGCGCCACAAAATGGCCGTGGGCCTTGATGTGCTTGCGGAGAGAACTCGGGTCTGTGTAGCGCTTCAGGCAGCCCACCATTTTGCAGTAGTAGGGCTTGTCCACATAGTGTGTGCGCGTATGTTTGAAGCGGTCGCTTGAGTTGGAGTAGCGCTTGTTGCAGCCCTCATACGGGCAGATGTAGGGCTTTTCACCTGTGGGAGAAAATGGAAGAGGGTTTGGATGTGGTCTGACTGGTTTGATTGGACTCCCTCTGCTCCCGCTACTGACCCGTGTGCGAGCGGTTGTGTATCTTGAGGTTCTCGAGGCGTGAGAAGCTCTTGTTGCAAGTGGGACAGCGGTGAGGCTTCTCGTTGGTGTGCGTGCGGATGTGGATAAGCATCTTGTACCTGCGGGGGGTGGGGCAAACATGATTCTAGCTCCTTCGTGATCCTCCGCCTCATGTCGGCGGCCTGTGAGGCGCTCACCTGGCGTTGAACCCCCTCCCTTTGCGAGCGCAGCCCTCCCAATGGCAACAGTACCCTGTCCCCTTCTCCGGCTTGACGTGGAAGTCGTTGACATGGTCCACTAGGTCTTGAAGTGAGTCAAAGAGCAGGCGGCACTGTCGAAAAGGAGAGGTTTTAGTTTCGCTAATGAGGCTACATCAAATCTGCGCTTTCTGAGTCGCACCTTCTTCCAGCGGCAAGCCAGCTGTTCATCTGACGAGAGGTCCGGGGAGGCCCTTTTATCACTCGTCTGGCCAACGAACATGGATGACGGCAGGTGAAGTCCCGCCCCAGCTCCGATCGGCACAAAAAACTGAAAGGCTTGCGACAGCTGTGAAGTCTCGGAGGAAAGCGCAATCAAGAAGATCAGGATCAATCAGCCACACTGGCTAAATTTTGTTCCAGAGACGGTAAAAGACAAAAGTGATCACAGTTGAGATTGTCTGGTCGTCTGGACTCAGAAAATCAACTTTCCTTCTTGATGCAGTCACCCGCTGTGGGCTACAAAACTGTGTACTCTCTCTGAGCTCAGCATGAGAGCTATGAAATTCTCCGAACCTCAGCTGGGACTTGCACACTCAAACATTACAGTCTGGTGCAACTCAGGCAGGGAAAAAAAATACGAATCGATGTACCTGATGTAATAGCAGTGGGAAAACAATCGTCCTAAATGGATCTGAGAGCTGATTGTCTTATTAACGCGCAGCTATGTTCGCCATGCCTATGTGACAAATTTCGGGAAAACCAAATTACACCGCTGATCTTTGCCTTGCCATGCGCAACTGAGCAGCTCTTGTTATGTAAGATGGAGAGACAGCGTCCTACTTGCCTCCATGTGGGGTCAACTTAAGTGCAGACTATTTTGCAGCGACCGGCGCTATCTTGCTAGGACACGGGGGCGGATGAATGCTTCCAGCTAACTTGTCTCAATTCAATTGCCAGGCAAATGAATTAGCCGACATGTGGCTGTACCTTGTCCTTAATCCGATTATATATCTGTATACACACGCGCGCATGCTTCATACCAATGAATGAAACTTGCACAGACAGAGGATCTTATTCGGGATCCCGGAGGCGTAGAGCAGCACACATTTCGCAGCCCTTGTAAGCGAATGATACGGTTGAGCTTCCACCATGGGGTTCCGTTCTGTACAACTCGAATCAGGCTTGCGTTTTCAGCCACATGGTTTGGAGGTGGGATTTTGCTAGCTATGTAAACAGTGTGACATGCTAACACTGTGGATCACCGGCCTAACATGGAAGTGACAATTTTGCCAAGCGATCCACGCAAGCACACCATCCGGTACTTCTATCGACCAGAACAAATTAGTTTGCTCAGTGGCGCAAGAAGGAAAGCTCAGTCATTGATTGGCACACGCATTATTTTATACCATATTGGCCCGAATATAAGATGGCCCTGATTATAAGACGACCCCCTCTTTTTCAAGACTCGTTTGAAAAAAGACTTTTTGCACACCAAATTCATTTTTATACAGAAAATAATTACAGTACATTTGAAACAAATGATTATAACAATATATTTGAGAGAAAAAGCATGTTATTTTGCCACATTCAAATCTTCATATCTGAACATTTAAATATGTAAACTAAAGTGCAATCACATTCGTAAATAAATGGCTTCTGGTTTTTTAAATGTAAATTACATCATAACTTCTCCTCAGCTGCCGGTTAACCTGGCCGATCTTTGACCCACTTTTCTCCAGATTGTCGCTACGTTTCTCCATTTTCTGTTCTCTCTTCTATTATTTTCTTCTCTTTTCATTTTTACCGCTATTTTTTATTTTTCTTCTTCGTGCTACCGCTATTTTTATTTTTATTCTTCGTGATGGATTCATTTTGGCCTGGGGAGTCAAGTTCAGCAATCGCTTCAATGATATCTGGCGCCATCTAGCGTTGTGAATGGGTATAATGTCTAGACCCCGAATGTAAGACGACCCCGACTTTTTCAGTCTTATTTCAATGCAAAAAACACCGTCTTATATTCGGGCCAATACGGTATTTATGGCCTACAGCAGTGGCGTGCGGTGAGGTTCATGGTTGGTGAGGCACTCACTCCTTTAGTGTCACATTTACAAATATATAAAGCAAAAAGGGTAGCTGATTCAATTGGCTAAACATTATATTTGCGACATGCAGTTATACGGCAAGCAGCACCAGCCAGTTGCATGTATCAACCCAGTTTGTGATGATTGCGCAATGCAATGCGCATTCAGAGGTGAGGCTCTGCCTCACCTGCCTCCCCTGACCACACGTCCCTGGCCTACAGGTGTTTTTCATACTGAATTTACGACTGCTTTAAAGCAGGTTCCTGATTGGCTATTGCCGTGCATTCCGACTTTAACCCTTTCAGGGACAGCGGTGACTACAGTGGACAGCTTTTCAGGTTACATTCAGGTTACAGGGTTCATTAATATTTGGTTCTCCGTCCCGACATGCGTCTAAAATTATTGCCTGTAGTATGTCCACCATCCACAACCGCAGGGGGGCACCGCAGGGAGCCCTTCTCCTCTGTCTTAGAGTTCGACTTTTTCAATCTTGAAATGTCTGTATCGCAGCAAACTGCCAAAGTTGTGTTAGCTCGACAATCGTGAACTTGATTTGATGCCGTTACATCGCCATTATTAATTTTAGCGACGACAGAGGTAGGGTGCAGGTCCTCACCACTGCGGTAGCGTAGCTCCCATTGGTCATCTCGGGTGAGGTGGGCGTGTGGCGAAGGGAGGAAGGAGACATGCTCAGATCCACTGCAGGAGGCGTGGGGGTATCTGTTCGGTCGTGGGAGACGACCTGCATACCTAAGACATCCGCAGAAAAATCCACAAGTGAGATGAGTGATACAGTGTGAGGGTTGTTCCGCTGCTTGCGACATCACCCACCTGTGTGCGGGGACGCCGGGGAGGCGGGATCGATGATCGCGGTACCATCGTCCGTCATGCGCAAATGGCGAGCCTTTTTGGGGATCGTCGGCGAGAGAGTTGGTGAACGCGACCCACGGTCCCGTCCGTTGGGCCGCCGAGGGAGCTTCAGGTCCAGTGGCTCGTCCAGGGAAAGCATGACCACACCTGCACAAACATTGCGGACACACAGGGGCCAAGAGGGAGGGTCCGGTCAAGGAGTCGGATGTTTTTCCCGTAAAATTGAGCATTCCAGTGTCAGACTGTGACCGATAATGAAAAACACTTTTGATATTTGCCAGGTTAAATGTATCTGGAATTCCAATGTATTTCTCCCCAACAATGGTAAACTGACCACAATTGTAAACCGAAACACTGAGTAAGCTAAAGAAAAATAAACACAGCGATCCAAGAAAAAAAAAAGTGCCCCCCCCCCCTCCATCTTGACCTTTACTCACAGACTCTTCCTGAGGAATGTCTACAATCCAATCCAGATGGTCAGCCTCACCGCCAAGCTCGACCACCCCACCCCTTGGTCAGGCACCCCCCGCCCGGCCCCGTGCACCCTGTCACATCAGTCCCACCAACCTCGCAGGGTGCACCATCAGACTCCACAGACCTTTTAGGCCCCACCGGTCAGGACCCCACCCGCCCTGCAGGCTTTTAAGTCCAGCTGCATCAACTCCACCTCCTCCTTCCCCTAAACATACTGACCTCAAGACCCAGCCTGAGGGTTGGGGCCAGGCCACTTCATCGAGATGTCACTCTTGAATTCCCCAACCAGCATCCTCATCAACGCACATTGCTGCTCACGGATGTTATTTGAACACTTGGAACAATGGCGATCCTAAATGGCATCTATTAGTGAGGATAAGCAGTTCGGATAATGGATGGATGGGATACCTGCCACATTTTCTGACATTAAATCATTCCTGTACTTAAGATCCAAATTCCCAAAACTTTTCTTGGTGTTGGGTATAAAATGAAAACTCTCACAAAATTTGGAGATGCTTGCCAGGTTATAGATAAGGTTATACAATCCGATGAAATTCATGTACTCCAAGTCCAAATTTTGTCTGCATTTTTTTTGTTTTTCCGGCGCACTTAAAATGTTCATAAATGTTTTACTTTCCCTGTACATGCTTTCTATAGAACAGCAGATAGACATATTTAAATACACAGAATAAACCCAATAAAAGCGGGACAGGACAAACATAGCACAAATAGGGTCATATTGTTATTGTCCAATAAAAGCCATTTTTATTTATTTTTTTAATCTTAAAAGACGTTTTGGGGACTATAATAGCACCAACATATGGAATAAACAAGAACCAGACATTACATCCAAGATAGTGTTTTAACATTTATATAGTTCAAATGTACTTTGTTGGATGAGTTTTAATATTTTTCCTTTCATTTAGTTTTCATTGCACCTGATTCCTTCTTCTTCTTTGGTATTCAATCGTAGTTTTTGAATCGTCCAAGAACAGATGACGGCAAAAAAAGAACTGAACATTTCTGGGATGAGGAGGCTCGTTACCGCTAGCTAATCTGGGAATATGTTTCCTGACATGGAATCGGAATTTGAAATGGAAAATTGTCTTCGCATTGAGTAGGATCCATCCTCAGTTTCAAAATACATACGAATCATCTTTAAGCATTTTCCAACAGAATTCAGTGGCTTATCCCTCATGTGCATCAAGTGTGTGGTGAAGCGCACACACGGTCATTGATTAAACATTAATTTTAACAACCCCCACCAATCCTCTTTCACACACACCCATGCGGCACCAGCACTTGTGAATGGGGGGCTTTGAGAGCCACTGGCTGGGGGCCACATGAGAAAGGCCATGTGTCTGGGAGGTACGCAGCACGGGGGTCGCCAGGTTCGCTGGCCATCACTCTCAAGACACCCACAAACAGTGCAGGGCAGGGTTGAGATAAAAAGGAAGGATGCTGACTCAAACAAAACACGGGTATTCGCTAAAGGGCCATTTCGTTTAATACCCCCTGCAAATCCAACACAAAAGTGAGAGCAATCAGTACGCCTTTACAAAGTTCCAAATGCAAAATGTTTGATGGCGCAATCGCTGTTGCTGTCCTAATTGTCGACGTGACAAGGGTGTGCTCAACCTTGCCCGTGTCGTAACTGCTTCCGCACGGCGAGCCCGGTGGCTTCTCACTGCGGCCAGGGAAGCAGAAAATCGCCTGTCATCCACTAAATGATTAAGCCCCTTACTCCGAGGTGCAGACCAGCGATCGGCTTAACCTTTTTCCAAACAAATCCCGCGCTCATCCTCTGTGGGGGGACAAACAGAAACGCTGCTTCCCTCCTATTAAGCATTGTAATCCATGCTTTCTCAAACACGGCAGGTCCTTCATCTAAAAACTGAATGGAAACCTGACCTGAACTGCGTTAGGACCGATGCAATTAGTTGACCGAGCCATTGGTTGAATGAATCAGCACTTCTCATGAGATGATTGTGACATCTACATACAGTGGCGCCATACAGTTTTTGGGAAATGCAGTCAAAGACATGTCTTCTAAAAAAGAAGCTTAAGATGTTTAATTCCTCTCCTAGTTGCAGACTGAGGTCAAACTAACAAAACCTGTACAGTCCGCGTACTTGGTATCACTTGCGGTCTTTTATCCCCGCTTCTTGTGGAAGATGTGCTTTGCTTGGGATCAAGTATCACCCAAAAATTCAATAAGAAAGCAAAACGCACACTCAGCGCACCAAGTTTCATGAGTTGCGTTTGAACGTCAATATTTTTGACTTGAAGCGTCTTCAGGGGCACCGGATTGTTTTCCATGTTCGCCCCATGGTGACTCAGCCACCACCGCCGGACATTCTGAAGACGTTGCACTGGTTGGGAAATGACTCAAAAGTATTTGTATCTCATTTGGTGCTGACCAGGGGAGGTTTATGACAAATGGGGGTGGGGGGAGAGAGGAAGGCGCACCGCTCGCTCCCGCGTGTGTGTGCGCGCATGTCTAGTTGGCGGATGGCTGTGAAGTTTGGGGAAGGGGTGTCGGCCGTCGCCCCCCCCCCATCCCCACCCCCCACCTCCTATCCACCACCCTCCCTCGCAAGCGGACTTCCGTGCTCGACCATGGGGTCGAGAGTTTCTCTGAAAGGCGGCATTGTCCCCTCGGCGGGGCCCTGGCGCTGTGGGGCAGAGTAAACACAGCGTGGAGCAGCCAGAGAGAGGACAGGGGCGATGGCCAGCGGGCAGGCCCGAGGGGCGGAGGGAGCAAAGACAGGATGCCATCAGTGCCTGGAAGGGGTGGAAGGCAAACCTTTGCGTGTGCCCACTTGATCCTGCGTCACCCTGCATTAACCGAGGCCCCGAGTGTCTTTAGGGCTTGGTAAAAAAGCAGTCCCTCCAGGAATTGCACTGTTGAGACAGCAACATTCCAGCTCATTCATACAATATCCACCGCTTTGAATTTGGGACACTCACTGCAACTTTTCCAGGAGTTACATCAGTTACATAGCAGTCCCCCAGCAATTGTTCATTTGGTTTTTAGTGTTTAGCCGGCCAACAAATGTTCCAACACCTTCAAGCAAAATGAAATGAGACACGTATATTGAAACAAACTAACCCGTAGATCAAACTCGAGGCTCGGGGGCCAAATCTGGCCCGCCACATTGTTTTATGTGGCCCGCAGAAGCAAGTCAAATATGTCAACTTCCATGATGCTTTCTTAAAATGTCGACCAAAATTTTAAATTCTCATACGTAATAAATAAGAGAGATATACTAAGCATTTTCTTGTTACCAAACCCCTCATGATAGTAACTTAAACAAGAGTTGAATCAACAGTTATTCTTGACTTCTTTAAATGGTTTCAGTCATAACCGCCCTCCAAGGGAAATGCTAACTAAAATGTGGCCCGTGACAAAAATTTGACACCCCTGCGATGGTTCCCGATTGACCAGTGGGGACTGCGGTTGCCTCTCGTCTGGTGTCTTTCCCCCAACTCTCAGCATTTAATCAACTGATCCAAATGGTTTCAAATCAGCCCAATTTACAGAAGGAGACCAAAACTCGGCCGCATATTCCTGCATGGGTCTTCCAAAAACTGTATCTGCAAGTTCACAGAGAATTAAATGTTAAGGGCGGGGGAAATTGGCAAGATGAACCTTTAAAACAACCATTCTTCATAATTGCATAACAGTGGTCGGGAAATTTGAGTCCCCCACACCTCCTTGTTTTGGGTGTGAAGATACAAGCACTGGCATTTGCGACTTGAACTTCGTCCATCTGCCGACAGAAATTTCTTGATTTGGTCAGTGTGTGTCTTGCACTCTGTGTGATGTTGTGATGAAGTACGAATGACAAGCCATCTATCTGCCTTGTACGTTTCTACTGCGAAACACCAGAGGATGACCGAGGAAATCACGTTTCATCTCAATCTGGTGCAAGCACTGAAAGACTGACTTGAGTTGGCTTTCAGCAATGTCTTAAAAGTTATGACTTCGCCCACCGAGAAGCGAGACAGAAGACGCTTGCTCACCTGTTGCCGTTTGTATGTTGCATTGGTAAACAAATGTTGATGAGATGAGAAATGGACTTTTTCAAAACACAAGCGTGCGTCAGCCACTCATGTTTTTCTATTCAATGCATGATACCATCTGAAATCCTGCAAGGTCTGGCAAAGGCGTGATAGAGATAGAGAGAGACGGGCGATTAAAGTAGCACAAGGTTGCTCGTGGGGGGGCTTGTGGACCTTGGTGCTCCTGCGAGGCTTTAAGCTCCCGTGGATCACTTCTTGACCCTGATCCCAACTACTGATCTTGAGCTCGATGAGATCTGCACGCAACAGGATCATGTTTCTGATCTGATGTACAAAGCAACCGCAGGCATCCTCAGGTGCGAGATTTGGTTGCGTGGCCCCCACCGAGCCGGGCTGTAATATAACCCCCCCCCCCCCCCTGCTGTGACCCTGGGAGGTGATATCTGGAAGGATGGTCTCTTGCAAACAAGAAACTATGCCCGACAAAACACACAAGTCTACCATATTTGTTTGAAGGGGTCATTCGGGTTTTTTCCGATGAGTCCTTCATCAAATTGTTCCAAGGTTAACTTTTAGTGACTTTGTAACAATATTTAGTGACTGCTCCGAGCACTCTTGAGACTAATACTAAAAGTATTTCATCGTATAAATCAATCGACTGCATTTGCGGTGGGCGTTTGATACCGCCAATGCCAGAATGACCAACGAAAACACACATGTGATGTCACTCATGGGTGGATTTTAAAAAAAGGTGACACGAGAGTCACGGTGTGCCCGATGTCCTCCACCCACCTGACGGATGAGCGATGCACACAGCTGAGATCTTTTCAGGCAGGAAAGCTCAGTTTCCACTTCTCCTCACGGGCCTCTCTCTCTCTCATTTTTAGCTTTGTCATTGCTTCCTTTATTCCCACTTTCATCTGCATGCTTCCCTTTGTCTTTGTGGCTCCTCTGTTACATCATGTGCAGATGCACTGACAATTCCCACTTAATGTTTTGACGCCAACTCGGAGTGGAAAGTAGGGGAAGGGGAGGGGTGATTTTGGATTTGGAATTGCTGTGTTCAGAGAACCAACAGGATATTGGGGACCATCCAGTTGTTGCAGGGGTAGCAGTCGAGCAACACGTCGGCTTCTTGCGGTCCGAATAGAAAATAAAAAGCACCATTAACAAATTAGAGCGGGCAAAAAGAGGGGAAGTGGAAAGACAAAAAAAAAAAAAGAGCACGCCCAAGTAACAGGAAGCTACGATGGCCTCCCGCCAGGGCCTTCGGAGACTGAGGAATTCCAGAGAGGGAGGGGGTGGGCGGGGGTAGGGGGGATGGTATGGTGCCAGGAGGGAAGCTGGGCGGTTCTGGAGTCAAGATGTAGGAGGACGGGTCACCATTGCAGTTTGTTGTCAAGGACGGGGCAGCGAAATGAGCGTGGCTATCTGTCGGTCGGTGGAATGTTGGCATTCGTACCGAGTCGTCAAATGTCATTTGAGAGCTGTGTCCCAGATTTTGCTTTGTTCTTTATCGGCTACTCAAGTGGGCCTCTTGCATTGGATCTCATTGCCCATATTGTCGCTGCCGGGCGGAATAATTGCATCTGTAAAAACTTTTTGGGAAATCTCAAAAATGCCAGATCACTGAAGTTGACATCAATCCAAAACCACCCCCAAAATCATGTCCAATCACGAATTCCATCTGAACGTTCCGGACACGTCGTTGCCGCCGACCGTGCTCATCAAAGTCTGTGTTTGTACCAATCCCCAACCATGACGGAAGGATTTAAAATGTTATCTGTGGTTATGTCCTCTTTCCAAACTCTTTTTCAAAGGCCTTACAACCATGAGCCAAGCAAAAAATGCGTAAATAAAAATTAATAAGCTGACATCGTTTTATGAATTTTAACAGAAACTTGGTGGCTGACCGATTCCCTTTGACTCTGAAGCATCATCGCGATCCATTTTGAACAAAACAGCCTGACTCAAATGGATCTAACCTGATTGATTTGCATGTTATATAAAACAAAATATCCAGACTTGATCTTGAGGCAACATAATGCCGCACGGCTCCCACAGAGTGAAGAAAGTGGCAGAGTTTGACAACACTTCTCGGAGAGTTAACCAATTTGTTCTCAAGCTATTTTCAACAGCCTCGGGATCATATAAAATCGATCGTCTTTGGACAAAGAATGTTTCTGCCTAGCAGCCATGAGAATGACCTACGAGTGCTCCAAAATACTCCAGTACGTACTTTTCTCATAAATTCCGTTTATTTCAACACATTTTTTTTTATATTGTCTTTTTATTCAACACAGTGCTATATTTTTTTTAGACTGGAACATATACCCAACACATATGAGGATTGTTCAACCTTGGCGGAGGTCTAGTCACAAACATTACCATCCTCCACGCGGACTTTATTTTGAGAGCAAACACTCGTGCAGACACAGATGTGTGGTGGCAGAGCAGCGCTTGTACTCAGTGTGTACCGTGAGATTACCGCCCGAGCGAGCGATCCGTAAACAGCCATCTGACTGCGATGTCATATTGTGTCAGAAAGCCTTATGGCCTGGTAAAACCCAGGATTATTGACTCCACTCTTGGTTGGGGGAACACAGGAGGGTTCAACAGTCCAGCAAAAAAAAACAAAAAAAAAACACTGCATGTTCCAGATGATATCTGCTTTCTGAAGGTCGTTCTCATCGTCGTCGTTCTCCGACTCACGATTTACCGTCTTAGTTTGACGCTGCATTTGTTACGTATCCGAGTTACGTCGCCAACCCAACGCTCTCCTGTAGTTTCAGTGACAGCCGAGGGTGTTTTCAATCAGCCTCACCCTCCCCCAGACACACGAAACGTGTGTTTTTAATCAACTAAAACACTTTGACGACGCAGCTTTGTGACACACAACAGTGGTCAACGGATAATCCGCAGAGGGCCAACATCTCTCGCCGCAGCGAAACCTAACTAAGCATCGCCTGAGGCGCTTCACACAATGCCACTGTCAGCTTCGATGGACGGTGAGTCATCTTCCGATGGCGGGGGGGATTTCACAACCTAACGGACGGCGGGAGACAGACGACGCAGTGGGGAGGCCTTGCTGTCAGTTACACTTCACAGATCCAATTCATGTTTTGTTTTGTTTTTAATAAAAAAATTCGCCAACCTCTGGGCAATATCACATCAAATCTCCCAAAGCATCATTGGACCTTTGACGCAGGACAGAGCAATCTTGCCGACGTTACTTTGAAATCCAGCAAGGTCAAAATGGATGATGACAGCAAGGGTGTCCAACCCCTTGTCCCCATTTTGAGATGTGTCCCTACTCCAGCACACCTGATTCAGAATGATCAGGATCGTTACCAGGCTTCTGAAGAGCTTTCAGTTGAGTTGATTATTTGAATCAGGTTGTGGTGATGGAGGCAAAACATCTGATCGAGGCCGGTTAGGAGTCCTCGAGGACCGGGGTTGGACACCCTCGATTTACAGTCATCACCTTGGGCAAGCTAAAGCGACACGTTTTGATGAGAAGTGCATGTTGGTATGTTCCAATGCTACCAATCGGTTCTCGAGACTTGAAATCACTTATTCAAAAGCGACTAGGACTTGGATCTGTCTTAACTAGCAAAGGCTACGCTTCGTGTTGGCAGTAAAATGTCTCGTGATACCGGTTGTTGTTACTCACCCATCCCCATGCTATATTCAGGTGCAAGAATATATGTCGCTTTATGGCACAAATAGGCACACTCGGCTACCGCTTTTCTTGTTTCCATTTAACTCATTTAGATTTCTGGACCAGTACTGTATTTTCCACACTAAAAGGCGGACTGGATTATGAGGCGCACCTTCAACGAATGGCCTATTTTGTAATTGTTTTCATACAATGGGCGCACCTCATTATAAGATGCAATCTACAATACATCCACTAGGTGGAGCTGCACTCAAGGAAACACTTACAGAACGATCGGATGTCAGTAAAACATATTTCATAAAGCAGCGACACAGTTCACTTGACCAATAGCAAGTTATAACATTGACTCGTTAACGTTGAACTGTCTTGCCGCTGCTCTATTTCCGTGTTCAACTGCGTAACCGATCACCTTAAGTTTGAACTCTGCGTTGTAAGCATGTCTCGAGCAAGGAGCCATTTTTGTTATTGTAAAGTGTCCTTGGGTGTCTTGAAAGGCGCTTATAAATAAAATCTATTATTATTATTATTATTATTTTGGGGTTGAAATATGACCGTAATGACCATACACAAGGCGCATTCAGATTTTGGGGCGCACTGTGAGTTTTTAAGAAAATGGAAGGCTATTAGGTGCGCCTTTTAGTGCGGAAAATACGGTTGTGTTTTTTAAAGAAATACCGTATTGGCCCGAATATAAGACGGCCCTGATTATAAGACGACCCCCTCTTTTTCAAGACTCAAGTTTGAAAAAATACTTTTTGAACACCAAATTAAGTTTTATGCAGAAAATAATTACCCGTATATCTGAAACAAATGATTATAACAATATATTTGAGAGAAAAATGATGTTATTTTGCCTCATTCAAATCTTAATATCTGAACATTTAAATATGTAAAATAAAGTGCAATCACATTCGTAAATGAATGGCTTCTAGTTTTTGAAATGTAAATTACATCATAACTTCTCCTCAGCTGTCATTAACCTGGCCAATCTTTGACCCACTTTTCTCCAGATTGTCACTGTGTTTCTCCATTTTCTGTTATCTCTTCGATTATTTTCTTCTCTTTTCTATCTTACCGCTGCTTTTTATTTTTCTTCTTCGTGCTACCGCTATTTTTATTTTTATTCTTCGCGACAGGGGTTCACTTTGGCCTTGGGGAGCCAAGTTCAGCATTCGCTTCAATGATATCTGGCGCCATCTAGCGTTGTGAATGGGTATAATGTCTAGACCCCGAATATAAGACGACCCCCACTTTTTCAGTCTTATTTCAATGCAAAAAACACTGTCTTTATTCGGGCCAATACGGTATTTACCAATTCTGAGTACATGATGACTTCTGTACAAATTGGGTAAAATCTTGCTGGTAGCTTGAAAACTGCAAACACCATAAAGAGAGTGCCCTTCATTGCACCTCTGTCGAGCCCACGCGCCCCCATTTTCCGCCCATTCCTGTGGTTTCTCCGCAGGCAGTGATGCAATCCTCTGACTCCCGCATGCAATCGCAGCGTCCGGAAGTGGCGCCGCGAGCCGAGCAGAGGCGTCGCCGCAGCGCTCTCGCTGGGGAAGAAACAGGAGGAGGTGGCGGCGAGCGATAGAAGCCAGGCCAAAAGCACGTAAAACAGTCGGGAACTGCTGGGATGGCAGGAAGGGCGATAAAAGTTAAGAGCTCACTTTTTTACGGCAGATTTGGGTAAACATGTTTTTGTTTGCACGCTGGGTGTTTTTTTGTTTTTGTTTGTTTGTTTGTTAGCGTATCCCTATTGTACATTTTCCGAAAAGGCTGCCCAAGATCAACAGGCCCAGTTCTTATCCTCGCTCGCCAGCTGCATCTGGTTTGTTGTGGTTGCTGGATGAGGTCTGAGGTTCGGAAGTGAGCTTTCTTGGCTGCTGCTGCAGAGCTTGCGCTCACATTTTTTTGATTTCGCAGGCTTTTACAGGCAAAGTGATGATCCACTGTATTTCGAGCCAAACGGACCGATTTGGGTTTTCTTGAGCTCTTTTCGAACTGCTATACGTATGAAATGATATTTTCGTTTCATAGGTTTATATTTGGAGTTGGAATCAGAATTGCTTGAGAGAAATGAACAGGCAGGTCAAATGAACCCCTTGAGGTGAATATGTGATGCCCGAAGACACACAAACAAGCTCCACCGGCGTTGTCATTGCAGACAACGCATCGATTGCCCTCCCCCTTTCCCCTTTCCCCTGAAGACAGCGCAAATGATCAGGAATACAAAGCACCTACACAAAACAAACAGCCGTATGTCCCAATGGAAGCGTGGAAAGCCTCAAACGAGCAACCGAGGTGTGTCTACGATAAACAGCTTAAAGCCGAAACTGCACCAATGAGATGTTCCATCGACACCACTTGAATTGGGAATAAAGCCAAAAATCTGTCTTATTTTTTTTTCTCTCTCAAACTGAGGACAGATTAACCCTTTCAGGGACAGCGGTTACTACAGTGGACATCTTATGTTATCAGGTTACAGGCTGCATGAAAGGGTTAATAGTGGCGACTCGAGTGTGGAAAGTGAAGAATAATCAGCAATATTGCGCTGGTGTTTGAACCGCCGATTGAGTGCGGCGCTCTATTACACGTCTGTCACCCAGTCATATTCTGAAAACACACACTTGTGGACAACGCGCTGGCCTCATCTCGCGCAGGGAATCGTTTCCAAGCCACGGAGTTAGCGGCGCTCCAAGCAGCATTGGGAGGAGTGCTCATGTCTCGCAGTCATTTCCTGCCTCCTTTCGTCTGCTCGCAACTTGGCAGGGGCCGCTTTCTGCCCTCCCCTTTGCTCCAAACGCTGGGGTAATACGATCCCAGCCGCAGATTTATGTAACACGGCCTCCGGGAGGCAGCGGGTGGCCGTGGGTGTGGGTTGCCTTTATTGCCACTCTGTCTTGCTGAGTCCGGTGTCGTAATGTCCTCCTGCGGGGGCACCGCACTCTGACTGGCTGACACCTGTGTGCCAGTGCATAGAGGACGCAAGGGTGCAAATAGCAGATAGAGGTGAGCTGTCCTATTTAGCCAATGGGACATTTGCTGATTCATTATTGGATCGGTTGTCAAGGTTTAACCTTAAATATAGCAGGAATTGTGATCCGCAAATGTGTCAGTCATCCTACAAAAAGTGCCTTCGGCATGTATTAAAATCCAAATTGAATCTGAAAATCGTGGTTTTGATTGAAAAGATACAAGTGAATTGAATTCAATGGTCCACATTTATTGAGATCGGTCTTGAAACTTAGTTTATTGGGGAGATGTAACCGGAAAGGAAATGCCGTATTGACAAGTTCATTCATATTGCATGACAACAAGCAAGTCGATGCATCTTCCTCTCTCCAACTGAGCCACGCCATGTTGAATCAAATCATAATCCAACTGAATCCAACCGAATCAAATCGTCCCACTGTAAAATGGAGACGTCCTTGAATCTTATCATGTTTGGAATCGTCTTTTGGTGGAGAGATGCACATCCCTTATGAACAGTACTTGACTGGTACTCGTAAGAGGGAGCACATAACTCCTACTCTGGCATCCCTTCACTGGCTCCCTATACATTTTAGAGTTCTTTTTAAGATCCTATTATTTGTTTTCAAATCTTTAAATGGCCTCGCTCCACCTTCTCTGAGCTCAGAAGGGATCGAGCCTTTTCTGTTGCTGGTCGGTCTCTTTGGAATGACCTCCAACTGAAAATTCGGCAAACCCCCTCGCTGCCCATCTTTAAAACTCGTCTCAAAACTCATTTGTATTCTTTGGCTTTTGACTCAGCATGACACAGACTTGATTTTAGTTTTACTGTTTTGTGCTTTCTGCTGTCTTCGTATTTAATTAATTGTTGTAGATATGATATTTGCTCCATTTACAGCACTTTGCATACAGTGGCGGTTGTTTTTAAGTAATCCATAAATACAGTTGAGTTGAGTTCAGAAAAAAAAAAGCACTGCAAGTACGCACATAAGATGCTTCGGAACTTCCTCTAACAACCCAGACTAAACTTCGGTCATCCCAACCGACGAAGTTTATTTCCCAGTCAGGATGCATCACTTCAACGTGATATTTGAACCTTGAGACTGATCGTTGTACTTTTGTTCTATTTCAATAGAACTTAAGCGGCTTCTTGTGGCATCTTATGCTGCTTCCAATATTTCGGGGGTTCACTATACAACTTTTTAGTGTAGCAACCTCCCAGTTGGCCCCTATGACCTTATACCACTGCTACAAACTACAAATGACTCTCTGGACTCTCCCCATTGCACTTGGCCCGGCTTTGCATTCAACAGGCAAAACATCCATCCTAATCATTTCCCTGCGTGCAACAGCGCAAGTGAGACATAGCGGAGTCACTGCTTCTGCTCCCGTACACGCGTCCGGGAAGAAGAGACACGGCCTTACGCTGAACCGTAGGAGTTCACTCATATTTTGATATTTTTTCTTTTCTTTTTCTCCCGCTAGCTTTCTGACCGGGCATTTTTCTCCAGTTAAACTGTAACCACTAATGACTTCGCAGCCTTGCTGTTTCCTCCCCGGCGCAGACCATTCCCAAGCCCCCAAGGCGGGCAGGCTGAAGGTCCCTCGACGGGATACGCTCTGAGACCCTTATGTGGTCGACGTGATACTTTCCTCAAAAGTGTGGGACATGCATCCAGTTATCTCACAGTAATTGTGAAACCCCACACATGAAGACAAGAAAATCACAAAGTTCCAGCAGTGTGTGGTGTATTCGAGATGACCAACACAGCGCTGAACACCCATGGCCAGAACTCGAACAATCACGAGTCTCCTCCCCCAAACCAAATGTCAATCTTGGTACAAAGACGGAGGCGGCACAAAAAAATCCAGATGAGTTTTTCGGAAAACAAAGAAATAGAAGATCTTCTCCGTGTCAGTTTTATTTTGATAATTGACTTGTTAGCTACACAAACACTCAACACAACCGGTTATTCCTCTATTTGTTTCAGCAGCAACGAGAAATTTACGGTCGCTTTTTAATTGGTTATCATTTCGCCTCACGCCACACCACCGGATAATCACTCAGGATAATTTTCGTCGTTTGATAATTCGACCTCTGCTGATTTAGATTATTCGGGAGCAGGGGGGAATCCATCAGTTGGAACTTTTCTGATTTTGATCAGAAGTTGGGGGGGAAAAAAAATTCTCAACACCTCACACCACAAGGATAATCGCTCAGGATAATCTTGTAAGACATCTGACGATTGGATCTTTGCTGATTTTGTTTCAAAGTAGTGGAGGACACTCATAAGAGACCTCGCACCACCCTATGATTGCCTTGCATAATCTTTGAGAGGCACTGGCTCATCAAACCTTTGCTGAATCACTCTTAGCACATCAGACAGTGCAGGATAATCACTCGGGATAATCTTTTATCTCCATCCGATAATTGAACTTTTTTTCTGATTTTAATCAGAAATGTGGAAAATGAATCTGGATGCAGCCCCCCCCCCCCCCCACACCCCAGAGGACAATCTTTGAGTGATATCCAGTAATTGGAAATTTGCTGATTTTACTCTGATCACGCACCACACCACAGGATGATCACTCAGGTTATTCCTTGAGATCACTCAGACCTTTTGCTGACTTTGATCGCAAGGCCGAGTAAATGCTCCATTCACAGAGTCCCTAATTGTCTATGTGCTTCGAGGTTCTACTCCAGTGACGTTTAGGAGGGGTCTATTCCACCACTTGCAAGCATGCACCCCCCCCCCCCCAAAAAAAAAAAACAAAATTGCGCGCTACCGACCCCACCCTGCCTCTTCGGAGTCGTTTTCACACTTTTTCTGCACTGTGTTGCAATCGTGTGAGAAAGACGACAATATGCAGAGCATGTCTAGGTCAGGGTACAATTCAAGACAGCAATGTGAAGCAGTGAGCTGCAGTGGAAAGTCCTGGGCTACAAACCCTAAACCCAACATACTCATGATGATGATGATGATGATGGAGGAGGAAGGGGCGTGCACTGTAACAAGAGTCCAGCGGTGGCGCACAGCTGCTTTGTGTTATTTACTCACATGGCCACCACCTTGCCTTCTGTTGTGCCCTCCACGGTGGGCGTACATGTGCTTGTTTGGAGTTCTGCATGCTCGGGAGAGACAGATTTATCGTGCTGCTTTTGGTTCGTTTGTTTGAACGCAAGAGGGAGAATTTGCATTGACTCAAAAAATAAATAAATAAATACAAACTCAAGTTTGGGCTTGGTCCTGGCTCACTGTCTGGGCATATCCAGTCCTGTTAACTCTCCTCCAGATGACAGCCCCACCACACCCACACGAGCCCCCTTCCGCCATCCCCTCCTTGCTTTTAACTCTGCACTTTCCATGAGCAGTCCCACCCACCAACCCCCAGCCTCATCGACGACACTTTCATTATATAATACTTGATCATACGCATTCACACTTAGAGAGAGTGAGCGAGAGAGAGGTTTGGCTTTTCGTGTTCTGGAGACGTGCCGGCGCTAATTTAATGCATGTGTAGCTGGGCTGTTTTCTTCTAATGGTGGAAAGTTGCAAGTGAGGTTACAGTCACTGGTTTGATCCTTGGATTTATACCATCGTACCATACACAGGCCGAAGGGAATATCTGAGTTTGTACAATGTGGATGTTTGCAAAAATACTGTCCACCTAACGGCACACCGAGTGATGTGGCCTAATGCAAGTAAACTAGGCAATTGCATACAAACAGCATCCAAAATACTGGACTTGCAGAAGTGTTTTAAAAATATATATATAAAAAAAAGGATCTAACATGATATAGTGTTTGAACATCCGAAATGTTCATAACGGGAATGTTCCTTAGTAGTATATAACAGTGTGCTTGTTACAAAATGGAGCATTTTTGTTTTGGCTTTTTTTTTTTTTTTTTTGGTGTGTCATTTGGTACTAAATTCTAGTGGACTCATGTTCTTATTGCAGTCGGCCTCACTCACTGATCGCTGTAATCCGGCCTCCCCTGCTGCTGGTTTGCCTTTCAGATGGACCATAATCCTCTGCTGCTGCTACCATGGAACCCCGCTGCGATATTAATTCCACACGCTCAAGCAGTTTTGGTAGCACTGACTGGTTTCGGGTATTTCCCTAAAAGCTGTGTTGTTTCCCCTGCCGACATACTTGCTGCAAAGTGTAAGAATGAAACGCCTCTGTTAGTTACATCACATGGGGCTTTCTTTTTTTATTAGCCTGGCCCAGGCGCGAGAGAGCGCTCTGCGGGTTGCCAACATGCCGCTAACGCATAGCTCGCGGTTGCTCTCTGACGCAGGAATATGCCATTAGAGTCCACCTTTTCCACCATAAAGCTGTCAGGCTATGATGTTACACGGTTGTGGCATGGCGGCGAGATCGCAAGAAGATGGGGTGGGGGAGAGGCTGATGGTTGAGGGAGGTGGGAACCAAGCTTCTTGGATTTGAGTGGGAGCTAAAATGTGATTTTTCAAGATCAATCGTATTGTCGCCGATTTTCCACACCTGCTTAAGTGATACAAAATGTTGTCAGACAGTTCTTGGAATATGCGACATGGTACGTGAAGAAAATTAGCACTGAACCGTATTGTACTTTAGAAAAAGCATACAGTAATAACTTCATGAAACAAAATGTTCAGAATTGAACAGTGCGTGCTTCATGACCTGAAATTTGTAATTCCAAAAGACATAACGATGACTTCTGGCATGCAGAACTTGGCCACCAGGGGGCAGTGCAATAGACATTTATCAGAAACGAAGAAGACCAATCTACAGGTATGCCGTTTTGTATTGTGTGTTAGCCTGAAACTAGCGGCGTTTCGTAAGTTATTGTGGTTTGATTAAACACACAAAGTGTAATTCCCTTTTTTTTTTTTTTTCACTTTCAACTGGGAATGACAAAAAAAACGACTTGAAGCAATAAAGGCTTTGTTTCTGATGAACTGTATCATATGGAATCATGGAACTACCAATGTGGAGTAAACATTTTGACGAGGCTATGTTGTTCAAATGTTAGTGATGTGTCCAGTGACACCGATGTGTCGACGCATGCGTCGGGCTCACAGAGCAACCCACGTGTCGGTGCGTGTGCTGCTTCATGAGATCACGTGATCAACACGTGAACTGCGTCGGTGCAGTCCAGGCTGCGTCGACACAGTCCAGGCTGCGTGACACAGTCCAGGCGGCGTCGACTTTAATTGCCCCACGGGGATAAATAACGTTTTCTGAATCGGAATCTGAATTGTATACACTTCATCATCAAATCAGTCAGTTCAGTCTGTCAAGTGGGTTGGCTGCAGGGATTTTGAAGGTCCAGCAGGTGGCAGTGGTCAGCGACACAGTATCAACACAGTGTGTCAGTGTATCGACACGCCTCATGAGGCCTCATGGACCCATCACTATCAAATGTACTGCGAAATGGGGAAAGTCAATATCCATGTGGCATTATGGGAAAAATGCTCTGTTTTTGGCATTGAGCCTCCGTTACTACCAATACGTTAGAATGACTTTACCGGTTATTTCGAACAACCGTGTCAATATGCTTGAACCACTTTGCAGTCCATTTGAAGGACTTTACAGTACGTTCCAATGACTGTAAAAACTTGTTCCAACTTGTTCATAACTTTGCTGCTGTGAATTGGGAATTTCTCCATTGCGAGACTAATAAAGGTTTTCTTATCTTATCTTTCAAAACTTTTTACTCAACATTGGCAGTTCCACGCTTCCACAGTAACAATCTCTGTTGGTTGTTACAAAGTTCTCTGCCACCACGGAGCGCCCATTTTAAAACATTTCGCTCCCAAATCAAGAGAAAAATCGATCGACCACAGCTTTTCTTTTTCTTGAAAAACTTAAAACAAGTCACATCCCTCCAAAGTTGAGGTACAAATGTATTTGTATAATGAACCCCGAGCCAAATCAAAACACTTATTATTACTATTTTTTATTATTATACAACATCAGTTATGGCTTTGTGGAGGAAAAACTGTTCTTTGGGTTGCCAGACTCTTCAAGAACTCATGAATCAAATGTTTAAGGTTAAACATGCTAAATTTGATACAAGGAAGTATGTTTTCAGAAACAGGGCAGCGCCATTTTGGACTAATCTTTGCAGCAACATCTGTAACTCTTCCTCACTGACAATTTTCCCAAGCTGTGTAAGTCACTTGTCCTTTGCTTAAAAAGCAAAATGCGGACGTCAAACCGCTCATTCCCGGGACCGCCAGCCGTAGCCGGATCGGTTCGACGTGGAGTCTCGGAGTTGTGCAATGATCGATGGCTCCACATCTGGGCCCAGTCATTTCTCTCAAACGGATATCACGGCTGACCCGCGGCTGAACTGCACATCAGCTGATTGGGTAAACACTGCGGCGCTCAGGCTTAGGAGCACAGGTGGTTAGAGTTGGGAGAGTGGTTATCATAAACCAAAGCCAGCAAGCATGAAGAGCACTTTTTTTCCCCCATTTTCTATGTAAACAAACGAACTGATCTGTACTGTACTACACCACCTGCAGTACAGTGAACCCCGTTCATTGCGGGGGATATCCTGACTGAAACTGACTTTAACCCTTTCATGCACCCGGACAACATGATCAGCTGTCCACTGTAGTAACAACTGTCCCTGAAAGGGTTAAAAAGACCCACAATGATATTTTGGTAAGACCTCAATGAGTCAATTAATGACGACCCCACCCCAAAGTGAGTTTTGAGATTTCTGAAAAAAAAAAAGTATATTGTTCAGCAACCATATGAAGACGTCTCAAATGTACGACAATCCAAAATGAAGCCCCCTAGTGTGCCTCCACCTCTGCTGCGTCCGACCGCTTTTTAATGGTCCCTTTGCCGCGCAAGGCTCGTTAGGCCCGGCTTGGCAGTGTCCAGCTCTTTCCGCTGGCATCCTCAGTGTGGCACAATGGACCCACGGGAGGCGACCAACAGGGGGGAGGAGGTTTCATCTCAAAGCGTGTCCCGATGTGAGCACAACGAACCTCGAGGATGGATCGCTTAACTAGAGGAAAACGTCGCTTTTACAACGTGGGCCTCACTTGTGTCCCGTTTGTTTCTGTTGAAATATGCCACCATGCTTGATCACCTGCGACTGAGCACACCTTTTGTCTACAGTCAGCTGGGATACGCTCCAGCTCAGCCGTGACTGTAATGAGAACAAGCGCGAGAGAAAATGAATGGATGGAATAAAGCCTCGCCCTTAATAAATATAGAAATCTGCTCCTATCATCAATGGTATAGTCTGTTCCCATAGAATGACTTCGGGACAAGACTTCATCATAAGAACTTTTGCCTATACATTACGGGTGTGAAACTCATTTTCCTGTCTCGTGTTTCTTTGTTCTCAACACACTGACATCACATGACTGGTGTATAGCCACCAGTTTTCGTAGTGCCCCCTAGTGTTGAGATACAAGGAGACACCACATAACTGGAAGCACTTTGAAGTGAAGTTTGTGGCAAAACTGTTCAGAAAAAAAATCATGCAGTAGGTTGTTAAAACTTAAGTATTTACAGGTTATTTTAGAAAGCGTTATTTGAGGGCAGCTTATGCCATGTATCAGAAAACTTGTGTTTTGAATATTGTATTGATTGTCTGTCAGTGAGTACTTAATTTTATTGTAGTTAATCTGAAAAGGGTACTATTGGGGCAGCCTTTGCAGAAATTGCAGTTTTGCTCCAAATTTTCTGGCAAAATGAAAGAAGCAATTTGGCCACATTATATGTATATTTTTATTTCATGCTTGATTTGCTTTGGCGTGTCAAAATAATTGGTGTGAAGGACTGGATGTGGTCCCGAGGACCTTGAGTTTGGCACCTATGCCCTACATAGTTTTGATCATATTGCCCCATTTTTTTTTCCTGATGGCAGAAACCGGTGAAGGGGAACTCTGCATGGGGGAGTCCGACCGGGCTCGCGGGTGAGCCGCCAGAGTTTCGGAAAATAGGTCAGTGCTCCCATTTGAACCCCTCGCTCGCGCATTCTTCCGCCGTTGCGACGTGGGCGCACTGACACGATGACAATGACAACACACGACATGCGTGCGTGGGCAGGGAATCGACTCGCTCGGACTTCTTACCTTCAAAGCGCCTCCAAACTCGGCCAAAGCAAAGTCCCGCCTGCTGCTCAGAGCCGAACCAGGCGACTCTTCGTCAATGTAGTCCTCCTCTCTTCTTTCAATGAAAGGCAAATATGCAGCGAAGTGTCATGAATGTTAGGTGTCCGGAGAGGCGGTCCCTTCCCACAACATTCTCGCCTTTTGTTACTCCCAAGCGCATCGAGCAAGAATTAAAGACAAGGCCGGTCCAAGTTGACAGCCCTCCGTTTTGTCGCTCGTGCTCGCGCGAGAGCGATTGTCAACAGTCAAAATGTGCGGGCAAGCAAAAGCAAACCCGAAAGGTGGATCTCCTGGTGGTCGTCGAAGCGCATCGCTCGATGGCAACGCTGGTCAAGTCGGAGGAGACACACGCACACGGAGCGAGGGCTGCTGGCTGCTGGTGGTCGAAATTGGTGGCCGGCAAGGCGGTTTGTGCCGCTGCTTCTTCGTCGTCTTCGCGGCAGGGAAAGGTATCCGTGTGCGGCGGCTCGTCTTCCCCCGCCGCCGCCGTCTGCCCGTCTTGCCCGCCAGCAGCCCAGCCCCGTCAGGAGGAGCAGCCCAGCGGAGTCCAAAAAGCTTCTGCCAGCTCACGGCGTGCTTACGGCTCCGCCTCCCTCTCCGGCTCTCGACGCGTGCCTGTGCCTGCGCACTCTTGTAACGTAACGGAACGGAATATTTTTACTCGACTATCGCCTTCGAGTAATGTATCCAAGACTCTTTGTCGTCTTCCCATGAAACAGACCATACAAATTCTTCCGTATTGTATGTGAAGAAAGATCATTTCTTTTCAAATACTTGGACTTTTACTCAAGTATCGCTTTCAGGTCATTTATGTGCAACAATTACCACACAAGCAGTCTTGTACAAGTACTGTGCCTGAGTAAAGTTTTCACACATTTATACTTTGGTATTTATATTTAAGAAAGTTTTTAAAAATGTTATTTTCCGTGAGTTAAGATACTTTTACTTTTTTAGTATCACATTCCCTTACTGGGGTGGGGGGCACAAAAAATAGATCAGCAGAGATTTGTTTAAATAACTGACATGAATTATAAAAATGAATACATGAATAAGAAACACCAAGTAATTCTGAAAGCAAACTTAACATGCATTTTAACAGTAATTAATAAACAAACCTGACATGTTTAGCAAGTCCCCACATAACACAAATGACCACTCAATGAGACGTTCATTTTTTAAAACGCATTACAAGATTAAACAAATTTATTTTCAAACCAATTTTGTCAACTTGTTTTGGCTAGCTCCATTCACTTCCATTATAATTTGTTTGACATGTTATGATTTTATTAAGTGGTATGCATGCTCCCTCTCGTGGTATGCAAAAAAATCACTGCCTACATACAGTTCACTTGTATTTAACTTTTTATGAGTTACATTGAGTCTTTAAGAACTGTTGGTTTTCATATTATTTCAGTCCAGTTTTCAGTGGACTTTCATGTACAATATATTTTGAGTCCGTGTTTAAGTGCAAGTTACATTTTTCCATTTTTTAAGCAGTGTTAATGTTCAAACTGCGTATTGATGGCTGACACTTAGGATGTTTTTTTTTTAATCAAAAGACTATGATTTTGTTTTTTGTAAGATTTGGACTTTCTTCTATTGGAAAGCATGACTTTATACTTGAAAATAACATTTTTTTAGCTTTCATTTTGAGTTACAAATTATGTAAAAAAAAAAAAACACCCCAAATATTTCCTTGAAATGGTACCCCCACAATTATAAGTTTGTTCTAAAAAAAAAGGACCTCCCCCACAAAAAAAATCCACCAATGTACAACCTCTCGAGGGTGTAGGGTTGGAAATTTATGTAACAACAAAATAAATGTTAAAACAGCCATGTATGGACGTTGTTGTGGAAACTAAACACGGGCGGAAATGTACGACGTCCTCTGTATTCATATGTTCAGATTTGTATGGTCCTATGTGTGGTTGAAATAATAAAGAGCTAGTTATGAAAAAAAAATTGGATTTTTCAATTAATTAAAAATAATTAATTATTTTAATTTTATAATTATTTTTGGACCGAGTACCGATACCAGGTATCATGTCAGGTACCACAATACTCAAAGCAGCCAACATCTGACGTTGAGTAAGTCCTCCTTGGCACTCGTTGGCACTACACAGTGGCAGTTTGACAAATTGTCGAATCACCATCTGCGTCAGAAAGAAATGTCTCGGTTCACAGTTTTCTGTCCTCGTGTTAGATTACGTTTTATATGTCAAAATTACAAGAGATATCGGCGCATACTCAAAGAGTGAATACAAACTTGTACTAGTATCGGTGATTTAAACACGGGGTATTGAACATCTCATGTCACATATTTGACATCATTTGGACGCAGACCAATACTGCTTTAAACTATTTGTTGTCGCTATTGGACGACAGCAATAAAACATTGAACCTCCCTGCCGCAAAATGAGCAACATTTGAGTTAGCCCACCTTAGTTGTCAGTGGCTCAAATAGTCCTTTTGTTTACATGCAGTCCCTCATCTCTGCGGAAGGAGGCTTTCTTTCTCTTTCAGTAGTGCAGCGTGACTCTGACCAGCTGTTTCCCGCCTTGAAAGCGATCAGCTGCACACACACACACACACACACACACACACACACACACACACACACACACACACACACACACACACGCACACGGAAAGGGGAGGGGATGAGGAAGAGCGAGGTAGCAGCCACACACAACGAGGGAACCCCATCAGCTGGAAGTCGAGTAACATTACAACTCCCAACGCGCGAGTTCATCTTTTTTTAACCTCCTTTGGATCGGATTCAGAAACGCCCAACTTCATCCTTTTTTAAATTCTTATTAGATAATATTGAATTTTATTTATTAGACATATATTTGTTTATTTTTGAGAGGGTAGAAAGGGGACTAGGAGGTGGTGGTTGGGAGGATCAAAACTGGAGAGCCGCGAGCATGGAGTATTTCATGGTGCCCGCTCAGAAGGTGCCCTCTTTGCAACACTTCAGGAAAACGGAGAAAGAAGTCATCGGTGGGTTGTGTAGGTGTGTATCCAGCATGTGTTATTGTCTATTTGGAACCACAACACGCAGACGCGCGCGCGCGGATGGGGCAACATGCTTCTGTTGTTGTGCGTGCACGATCCATCTGCGAGAACTAATTGACGTGGAAATGACCCCCCGGAACGCGTATGGGTTGTCACGCGGAAGGCTATTAGCGTTTTGGGGTCATGCTTGTCCCCATTCCAATGAGAAATGTGTCCCTTTAGTGGCTAACAAACACAAACCACGTGGTTGCTCAGCAGCACACCACGCTGCTGCTCACTCGCTCCGTTTATCCTCAAATTACCCCTCACCGACGTCGTAACGGTGGCCGTGTTCGGTGAGGTTCAGCCCAGCCGTGAGTGGCTGCTTTGACCGGGGGTGCTGGAGCTGGTTTGGTTGGCTAAGTTGGAGTAGGGATGCGCGGCCATGCTGCTTCTTGTGCTGCTGTTTGGTTGGATACTAGTGCTGTATGCAACAAGGGGGTCTGAAGTCTGCCTTTCCCGTCTCTGACCGTCGACTTTGCGATGTTTAAAATCGCAATATTTCGGCTGTGGGGAGTTTTTTGTTTTGTTTTAAGGAAAGCAGCGGCGTGACTTCGCCTTCACTGTGTCGTGTTCACCGCCTGCCATGCTGCCTGCCTGCCTGCCGCATTGTTGTAATGGCGGGGGACGCGGAAAAAGTCTGTCCGGGGCACGCTAAAGGGAGCGGGGGGGCTGTAAAGACCACTCTGGCGAATGTTTCAATTTGTAACCCCTCTTTACGAAACCACCATTCGACAAGCACGTCACGGAACTGACGCATTTTAGCGAAGAAAGGGGGAATAAATGGTGTTTATTAATAAGGGGGTGTGCGTACGTCCGCAAGGCTGCTCGACGAGGGAGGCGGAGGGATCTGGTTTTGCTGATTCGATCCTCGCGTGTGGCATCATGGGAAACGTAGTCCTTGGGTTTTTTAAAAAAAACTTTCTATTCTACGTTGATCCTTTAAAAACGTTTAGGTTTTTGAGACACGCGTTTTTTTGTTCACTGGGGATAAAATAATGACCTTCCTCAGTAGCTGAGAAGAAGATGTTCATTGTTTGTTTTTGCTGACGAGACCACGTGACACGACCATATGCCTGGGAGTTTCAAAACATGATGGACATACTGGTCACTTTATTCGGTACACCTGCGTAGTCCAACGCAGCTAACGGTATGGGAAAATGTAACCGTTTACAATAGTCTTCTAAATGTAGATTTTAGTCACAAGGGAGGTACTTTGCATGTACACTAAAACTTGTACATATTAGACACATCTCAGTGTGATGTGCAATTCTGTACCATTAATTACCACTTTTTACTTATTTACTATTATGCATGTCTTGGCATATTGGAATGCAATAAATGTGCGTTGGTGTGTCTGGAGAGTGTTCTAATAATATTTAGATTATGAATCATCCTCAATTGTAATTCAAACCAAATGTACGGTATAAATCAAAATTTCCCCGCTCTGTTGTCCACAACTTACGTATAATACCACAGCAAAACTAATAGTATCCTGAGAATCTGCTATCAATTAAAATGCCTCATATTTGATGTTTCTTTAAATACTGAAACTCTTGATCCGCTTGGCCGTCATCGCTGGGCTCTGGATGCTTGTGTTGGACGTGCCACCACCGTTGTAACTTGTCGTGTGTGCGTGCAATTGTTACCAGAGTTAATGCTGGGGCGGCTGAGACACTGCAAATAACCGCTTGACCGGAGCCAGATGTCGAAATACAGAGCTTGTCACCGGGTATAATATAGAGTACGTTTGCTTAGATTTTCCCTTTGAACAGAATAACAGCATATGGACAGCATTCACATTATTCTTGTTTGTTTGGGAAAAGTCTTGTTTTAGTCTCAAATGTTGCATCCACTTAAAGGAGCGGGGCATAATCCACGGGAAATTGAATATTAAAGACATTGTATGCATATTTTCTAATGATCCCCCCCGCCCCCCTCCTTTTGCTCCCGATCCATCCTCAGCCTGGCCAACATTCCTCTGACCCCGGAAACTGCGCGCGACCAGGAGAGGCGAATCCGCCGCGAGATCGCCAACAGCAACGAGCGGCGGCGCATGCAGAGCATCAACGCTGGCTTCCAGTCGCTGAAGACCCTCATCCCACACAGCGACGGCGAGAAGCTCAGCAAGGTGTCCGGATGGCTCTTGAATGATCCCGTGTTCGCTTTGCGTGGCTTCAGGTCCAATGTTCTCTTCTCAGGCCGCAATCTTGCAGCAGACAGCAGAGTACATTTTCACGTTGGAGCAGGAGAAGACGCGACTACTGCAGCAGAACAGCCAACTCAAGCGAATCATACAGGTAAAGCGACACACCACTCTCCAACTTTTGGGCTCCGGTGGTGGGGTTTGGCGTTATTAAAAATCTCACAATTTGATTCAATTTTGACACGCCAGATTGCAATTCAATTCTTCAGGTTACGATTTGGTTTAATTGAAATGATTTGATATAGGTTCAGTCAGAAGCAAAAATACACAAATAGGTGAATGTTTTGACAATTGTGAAGTGTTTAAGCCTGCTATGCAAACATTTGAAGGGTTCTACATTAACGGTGGCCTGAGGCCACTGCGTGATCGTGTCGGACCACTCAAAGGTGACTGATGCTGGCCCAACTGCGCCAGTACAAAATGTAATTGCTAAACACGATTAAATCAACACATGATTGCTTTTGTGGTATTTAGTATTCAATAGTTTTGTCCACTGAAATCGATCAGTCATCATTGCTCCTTTTACGCCGCTGTGCACATTTTTTGAGCCTGACTTTAAATCTTTCCATAAGGAATGAATGTCTTTCACATGATTTCAAACCTCATAAAAATAAAATGTCATGTGAAATATTCAGTTAGGTTTTCCATTGCAGAAAAATCACCTCAAAAAATAAAATTAAAAAAAAATTAACAAATATGCTCCCAAAGTAACTTCACAGAAGTCATATTTCCTTAAACACTTCCACGTCCATAGTATAAAATAATCAATGAAAAATATGATTATCGTCTCATTACCATATTGGCCCAAATATAAGACGGTGTTTTTTGCATTGAAATAAGACTGAAAAAATGGGGGTCGTTTTATATTCGGGGTCTTGACATTATACCAATTCACGACGCTAGATGGCGCCAGATGTCATTGAAGCGAATGCTGAACTTGACTCCCCAGGCCTAAGTGAACCCCTGCCACGAAGAAGAAAAATAAAAATAGCGGTAGAGCGAAGAAGAAAAATAAAAAATAGCAGTAAGAAAGAAAAGAGAAGAAAATAATAGAAGAGATAACAGAAAATGGAGAAACCTAGCGACAATCTGGAGAAAAGTGGATCGAAGATCGGCCAGGTTAACCGGCAGCTGAGAAGTTATGATGTAATTTACATTTAAAAAAAAACAGAAGCCATTCATTTACGAATGTGATTGCACTTTAGTTTACATATTTAAATATTCAGATGTTAAGATTTGTTTCAGACGTACTGTAATTATTTTCTGGATAAAAATTAATTTGGTTTTCAAAAAGTCTTTTTTCAAACTTGAGTCTTGAAAAAGAGGGGGTCGTCTTGTAATCAGGGCCGTCTTATATTTGGGCCAATACGGTATCATACACTGTACTTTTTTTTAGCAGTAAAAAAATTCAAAATAAAAATGTGTAAATTACCAAATTGTGTGTATGGCATACAAAACCCATGATGAATGCTCTGTATTGACAGTATACAGTAGTAGTACAGTATACAATCCATCTTTATTGATGTAGTGCTTTCACAACAGCTGCAGCTGTAAGAAAGCACGTTCATGAACATTTAACTTAAAAATAACAATCACAAAACAGAATACATAGGACAAAAATGCATGTTAACTTGCCGGAGCCTATCCCAACTGTCTGTGGGCAGGTACACTTCTAGCTTGGCTCTCGACGAAGGCGGACGCTTTTGCTTTCTGCTCCTGTCCCCCACCCCCACCCTTCCCTGCTCGCCACTCAGTCCATGTGCCATCGACAACATTTTCTCGATGAGAAGAGCAGGCAGTGGGGCAGGAGTTTTTTGCCTCACTCAAATTATCCTCAAAAATGAGGGTAGTTCGAGCGTGGGTTTTTTTCTCCCCCTCTCCCTCCCTTGTGGTTTCTTTCTGACTTTCGGGTTGAGTGAACGCTGGCGCGTTTTGGCAACCGCTGCTCAACCCATATTGTTTTGTGTTTTTTGTTATTGTAAAGTGTCCTTGGGTGTCTTGACATCTACATTTTCGGCCTTCCGATAACAGGTATGCTGCTGTTTGGTGTTAGCAGTTTCCTGATCTATCGCAAAATTCAACCGACGGGAGCGGCTCTATTGGACTTTCGGGTTGAGTGAACGCTGGCGCGTTTTGGCTGCCGCTGCTCAACCCGTATTGTTTTGTGTTTTTTGTTATTGTAAAGTGTCCTTGGGTGTCTTGAAAGGCGCTTATAAATAAAATGTATTATTATTATTATTATTATTTATTATTACACCCCGCACTGGTCGCCAACCGATCGCAGGGCGCACATAGACGAACAACCATCCGTGCTCACACTCACACCTCGACACAATTTAGAGCACAGGTGTCAAACTCAAGGTCCGGGTGCCAGATCCGGCCCGCCACATCATTTTATGTGGCCCGCAAAAGCAAGTCATGTGTGTCAACTCCCATTATCTTTGCTCAAATCTGGACTGAAATGTCAAATTGTCATGTGTAATAAATAACGTTGAAATTTTGTAAAATATATTTTACAATCGAATATTGTTATTATATGTAAGTATTATATTTAAATTATTATTATATAGTGTGTGCCATCCTCTTAAAGCCAGGCTATCCACACCCCTGGTCGAAGATCCTTGCATATGAAGGGGGTGAATGAGTTCTCATATTACTGCAGTTTACCAAGCACTGACAGTCTTCCTCCTGCGTCTGGATGCATTACACTGCCCCCTGGTGGCAAATGCCCCAACCCCCAAAGTCGTCATTGTCATGGCCTGCCATTTCCAGTTTAAAAACTGCTGCAGTCAAGTGTTCGCCTCTCAGCTGACGAGCGCGTCTCTCGGTAGGAGTTGAGCGGCTCTTCCCCAAAGAGGAGGCGCGTGGAGGAGAAGGATGAAGGCATCGGCTCGCCGGATATCCTGGAGGAGGAGAAGACGGAGGACCTGCGGCGGGAGATGATTGAATTGAGGCAGCAGCTGGAGAAGGAACGCTCCGTCAGGATGATCCTGGAAGAGCAGGTGACGCTCTCGCACACACACTGCTCACTCTCACTCCCATTCACTCACCCACTCTAACACTCATTCAATTTACACTCTTTCACTCCCTTAGTGTCTCCACTCACTCACTCACAAACAAAATCACTCTTGCTCTCAACCACTCTCGCACAAACTCAATGTGTTGATTATGGCGGTGTTTGTGTGGGTGCGCGCACGTATACCAGATGCGCTCACTGGACGCAGAGTTGTACCCGGAGAAACTGAAGGCTCTGAGCCAGCAGAAACTTGTGTGTGCGCCCCAACACAAGCAGCTGGAGAGGGACCTTACACCTGCCCACAGCCCACAGGTACACACACACACACACACGAGATCCATGGCAACAGATGTGTCGCTCTTGATTTGTGGAATAACCGACACAGTTTGTGTCATTTTCACTCTGTGCTCTGCCATGTGCAAGGCAGTCAATTTAATTGGGACCAAATGGATTCTTTCTTTTATGGTCCTGGGCACAGACAACACCTGTTTAAATGAGGTCTTAATGTACACAAAATGACTCAACATTGTGGAATGATCACATGTCAGTCGTTGACTTGTTTCCATAGGAGCTGCTGTATCATATCGCAGACTAAAAATGTTCATCTGTTGATGTGGCGTCTTCTCTGCCAGGTGTCCGCCCCGGCCACCCCTCCCGCGCCCACGCATCACGCAACGGTCATCGTCCCCGCACCCGTCCCTCAGCCGCCACCACAATCCCATCATGTCACCGTAGTAACTATGGGTCCGGCGTCCGTTATCAACACAGCCTCCACGTCAAGACAGAACCTGGACACCATCGTCCAGGTAAGACAGTGGACAATGTCAACAATGTTCTGAAAAATAAAACTTAAATGTTGAAACTTAATTTTGAAAATGTAGGGAAAAGAAAATACACGTCTGTTTTTCAAATGTGCGGAGTCAAAGTAAAAAGTCTTCATAAAAATAAATACGTCGGTACAGAACACTTAAAAGCCTGGTTTTGCACTTTATAAAATGGCTGGATGGTTTGCAGTTGTGCCTCAACTTGCACTGAGCAGTACTTCATAAAGACCAACATGTATCACGTCATCAAATCAAATGTTAAGAATTAAACACAATGTGCCTTGCGATTTCATGCTTCAGTGCACATTGACAGTGTGCTCCTTCTGGTGTGCATGCCTCGCCCAACAGGGGTCAGTACAATACAGACAAAGTCACAAATGAAAGAGTTACACAGCCAAGTAAGATGGAGTAACATTGGATTAAGAATATACGCCGAGTGAGTATTGTATTATTGTCTCTCTATTGTGTTGCTCCACCATTTGTGTTCAAATGTCATTTGCTTAATGGGTTAGAACGAGCTCATGCTCAATGCTGGTTTTGTTAGCCCTTCTATGGCCTTTTGCACTGTGTGGTAGCATCAAGCTATCAGACTTTCATAAGTTCTGCAATTTTGTTTCGTGTGTAATGTTTAATTTACTTTGTTTCATGTTCGAATATAAACATAGAATGTCAAACTAAAAGTAAGTAGCTGTTTCTTGTCAAGTTCAGCTAAGTGACTGCTTGTCAAGTCAGTCCATTAAGATCACACTTGATCATTTTGTGATGGTCCGGAATAGTCACTCACTGTAGTCGGACACCAGAGTGCACTGTGGCAACCCTCCTCACTCTGTCTCCCCCCCACCCCCCATCCCCCTCCTCGCCATCTCACCACAGGCGATCCAGCACATCGAGGGCACCCAAGGGAAGGTTGGCGGGTGCGAGGAGGAGCAGCGGCGGGCGGTCATCGTCAGCTCGGGCCGCGTCCTCTCCGACAGCGACGAGCCGGACCACTGCTCACTGCCATAAGTTGCTGTCCCACACGCACACATATTGCGCTTGCCTACATCCCCCAAAACAACGACAGTGGACTTTCGACAGGGTCGGTGGTCGCATTGAAGCACTCTTTTTGTACACATTTACCTACTTACAGTATAGTACCGTGATAGGCAGTTTCGCCATGCTTATATATACTGTAGACAACCCCCCCCCCCCCACACACACACACCCCTTGCTCATATCTGGCTAACTTATAGAAAGGCCATTCGAGCAGCTGCTTGATTTGACTGACTGTACTTTCGTAGTGGATGTTACTCATTCAAGCTGCACGTCATTTTGTTTTTCTTTCCGCTCGCCATGAAAACCAAATTCGCCACATCCTCCAGGCAAGGGCCCGACTGATATGGATTTTTGAAGGCTGATATTTGGCTGAATTAAATTCAGATAACAGTTTAATCGGTTATATATATATATACATATATATATATATATATATATCTTCTTACTTCCTTCATGCTTACTACCATAAAGATATGAATTGCAGGCAGAACATTTGACTGACAATATATTTTTTTTCTTTTTTAAACAGGGAAAAATCGCAAGAATGTGTTTTGTTTAGTTTTTTTCCGATTTAGAAAGGGTCAACGTCGGCCGATTAAATCAACCGGCCAGTGAATCGGTCGGGCCTTATGTGTGACCTCACTGCCACCTTTTTCAGAGCCGTCTTCAAGTAATTGTATGTGGCTAGAGCGAATGCACTTAGCGGTTTGTCTTTCTGTCTGCATGCTGCCATTCTTACTGGGCTGGTTTCCCGGTACACCCCAATTTTTCGTTACCTTTTTTCCATATGAACTTTTTCTGTTTACATGCACAGCCTGACAAAACAACACCTTCACTTTTTTTCCAGCTTATAAGGGAAAAGCATTGAATTCACCTCGATGCGCTTGTGGCCGTGCGGTCGACTCTGGAAGTCTCTTACGGTACACTGAACCACACTCGTAAATGCTCAATCAATTTTGCCTTCCTTATATGAGCAGGGGTCACCTACACCAAAACAGTCAGTTGAATCTTACCTTTTCTGTGGTTATTTTTGTACAAATCGCTCCTTAATCTGAATTTGGAGATCATATTTTAAAAAATATAAGTCTAATTAATCCAATCCAGACACTCCAAAATATTAACAAAAATATATCTGCAATAACAATAGCTTTAGATACTAAAGCAATAGGCCTGTCACTATCAAATCTTTTTAGAATCTATTTAAGAATTAGTACTCAGTTAAAAAAACGGGTTGGTGACTCCATAGAGAGCATTTATTCCAGCCTCCCATCCAACTAAAAAAAACGTAAATGAAAAGCCATTATACAAAAATGTGCACAATATTAATTGTTAAGAATTAAGACTGAAATGGATTCCGAACAGGAAAATATCTGAACAATGTTCAAAGGACATTAGGACATGTGCAGCGAAACCTCCAAAATTGAACCGATTTTGCAGGACTTCGGTTCAAATGCTTTTTCTTTGGCTTTTTGAGTGGTGGGGGCGTATCAGACATTTATGGCAAAAGAAGAGAGCAATCATAATTCCCATCGAAGCAAAAATGGCGTCAGTCAATCAAACATCAGTTGCGCGGGGAAGTCTGCCAACATAAGTTCAGTGCAACAGAGTTCCCACGGGTCCTTAAAGTTCATAAAAATCCATTAAAAAAAGTTGTAAAACTATGTTGTTAATTGTCCTTAATTTTAACACTGGGAAAGCTTCTAAAATAAACAAAAATCCATAATTTTATTTTTATTCAAAAATAAATTGTAGCTTTATATTTTCTAAATTTAAATTTTTTTTAGTGTACTTTATTTGAGAATGAATTCAAGTTCTGTAATACAGGTAGGAAAATGAAAATTTGACGTACAGTATGTCAAATAAAGGGTTAGCTGATTGCCCCTAGAAATAAAGATGTGCCCTTCCTTTGGCAGCAATGATTTGAACACCAGCTCAGTGATATGTGGCTTTCTGTTCAGCCCGCATATTGCTGAGCGGGCATTCAATCCACCGTGAATCCCCTGCTGAATAGAGAAAAAATCCGTAAAAATGGCTAAATTAGCCCTCAAAAGTCCTTAAAAGGTCCATAAATGAAAAGCAAGTGGAAGAGTGGGAACCCTGTGGAACCCCCAATTTGCAGGCAAGGGCATGCGGACCGGGCCATTGAAAAACGATGCGATTAATTGATTCATAATTTTTTTTTAACCCAAAACAATTTTCCAATAACTCTCATAAACCTCCAAAATACGACGATATAGAAAGCGCACAACTACACAACAGTCATGATTGGGAGAGTTTTCCCACTGAATATATGAACATACCTTCCACTGGGGGAAAAAAAAAGAGGCTGGGGTCCACTGCTCTTAATCCTAAAGGGGAAATGGCTTGTCGCACATTGACACAAAATGGAGGTTACGCTGCACGAGCCGCTGTCCCCAATGTGTCCACATGGCCATTTTGTATTATTCACAGTGTAGCAAAAAAAAAATCATTCACAATTTTCTGTACACCGATGTAGTTCGCCACTCGAAAAACATTCCATGAGGGGTTGAACACTCTTATCATTCCCAGTTGATGTCGAAACTTTATTGTTCTTAGCTGTACTCTCACCACATTCCGCCGTGGACAGATGGAGATTTTATCCTGCTGGACAGATAAATTCATCTTTTCATTGTTGACGTCACAGCCCTTTAATAGAAATAAAAACAAAAAAAAACATTGGGTGAATTTTAATCCTTTTATCCAAGATGTATAATTCTTTAGGGCGGCATAGTGCAGGGTTCGATTTCGGGTTATGGCCTTCCTGTGTGGAGTTTACCTGTTCTGCCGTGCCTGCGTGGGTTTTCTCCGGGTTACAAAATGGACGGATGGATATAACGCTTTCAGTTAAATGGTTGTTGTTGATAGGCTCTTCTTGTTATGTTTTTTTCAGCACTTATGTGTCCAATACTGCAGCCTAACTCTCCATATATAGCCCATCAATTTTTACATGCTCTCCTATGCTGTCATTTTCTTTTTTAATTGTTGAAGCTATTTTGTTTTTGTAAGAGAAACGTTTTGGCGGCTGATAGAGGCTCGTGCCTTTGTAAAGACAGAATAATAAAGTTTGTACTTTTTTTTTTCCAAACGTGTATGCCTTGCTGAATTCTTTAAGTGCATTCTTTAAGGTCTGCTTCCATTCCTGAAGTGCAAAACACGTTTTTGCAGCTTAACGGTCCCTGTTGAGCCTCACAATGAATTAGTAGGATGGTGTACAAAAGAGCTCGACTCATTAAGATTGCATTTTAATTCTTGAATGAAATGAAAACAGAAATGCTTAAAACAAACACTAACTGAAATTACATGTTATGTTTGTATGTAAAACTAATTGAAAGTGTCCTTGTTTTTTTTTTTTTTTTTTTTTTTTTGTCACTCAGTGTCAGACATGAGGTTTGGAGCTTCATTTTCAATGGCTTTATTTTGGTTTTGACGTACATCCATTAGCATGTCGGCTTCACAGTCCACATGTGCGGGCTTTAATTGCAGCTCCGGTCTTCCTGTGTGGAGTTTGTTGTTGTCCCCGTCATTGTGTGGGTTTTCTCCGGGTACTCCGGTTTCCTCCTACATTCCAAATACATGCATGGCAGGTTAATGGTACCCTATAAATTGTCCCTAGGTGCGAGGGTGAGCGCGGATGGTTGTTTGTCTCTGTGTGCCGTGCGATTGGCTGACAACCGGTTCAGGGTGTACCCCGCCTACTGCCGGAAGGTGGTTGGGATCGGCTCTTGTGAGGATAAGCGGATCAGAAAATGGATGGATAGACGTACAGTATATCCATACTGGATAAGGGAGTTCTTACTTATATCACCATGTATTCACAGAATACATGGTGACTTTTTTTTTTATCTTGCACTTGACAAATACTTCATGTGCAATATGTTAAAAAAGAAAAACTAATACTAAAAGGAATAAAAAGTAAAGTAAAACAGCTACCCGTAATTAAAACAAGCTGGAATTTACTCCCTAAAGTCAAAACGAAATAAAAATGAACTGTCATAAAACAAAAAATCCCAGCCTGCTTTGTACACGTACAGGCTCCCTTTTGGGATTGCAGTGACTCTAACAACAGCAACAACACCGCCACACACACACACAGCTGCTGCCAGTCTCCAGGCCCCGCCCCTTCTGCCCGCCTGCCCTTTAACCTTCCCTCCTTGGTATATATAGTGCGCGCGGGACTATGAGAGGTCTCCTGGCCGCCACCATGAAGGGTAGCATCATCTCCGTCTGCTGCTTTGTCTCCCTGCTGCTTTTGCAGGCCACGGCAGGTAAGACCTCCTAACAGCACCCTTCTTCTTGTCAATGCGTACATGTGGGTCATGTGACTGCAATGTGATTGACAGTGTGCGCGTTCCATCTAGAAACTTCCACCGTGGCTCAGTTACAAGACAGCTTGGCGGCGGAATGCCACCATGAGGCGCTATTTAACTCCGTGTAGATTTATGTATTTGCCGAGACTTCCGCTGCCATCCCCCTCCCCTGCTGTCGTAATAGCGTCGAGGGGGATCGCGGCAACTTCTAGATGGTCTTTCTAACATTGGCGTGTCACACTTGCGCCCGCAGCCTCAAGCCATCCACACAGGGCCATGCCCTTGTGCGTCACCCTTGCCCGTCCTTGGGATGGCGTTGAGCTTCCGAGCAGCCCATCGCCAGGGCCTTTTTATTCCAGGCGGCAGTCAGGTGTCTAAGATTGGAAGGCGTCCTGAAACCCAACACTGTAGTCCACTATAGTTCCTCCTCCCACCCTGGCCTCCCCATTGCTAGCCTTTAGAGACGCTGCACAGCTGCTGTCACTCTGCACTGTCACAATCACGATTTATTCCCAGCCGTTGGCCATGTAGGGACATGCCTTCTCCCGGCAGGAGGGGCTACACTAGATGTGCATGCCCGCTCGGCCGCAGTGCCATACAGGTGTCTCGAACCCACCCCCTCCACCTTACTCCCCCATTCGTGCTGCTTGCCTATACCAACGTCATACCATTGGGGAAAAGCATTCGAGGCTATCGTATAGCATCGCTTTGAAGAAGTCAAAAGAAGACTTGCTCGCACACTCCTTCAAATTAGAGGCCACTCTCAGATTGTTTATTTATTTAGATATACTGTATATTTTTTGAAAACATTTTTTTTTAATGATTTGGTATCAGACATACAATAAGATCATAAGTTTTAACCCTTTCGTGCACCCTGTAACCTGATAACATGATAAGCTGTCCACTGGAGTTACCGCTGTCCCTGAAAGAGTTAAATTAGTGTTTGGAAGGGAAAAAAAAGTATCGGTGATTGCAACTGCAGCACAATATTCACAAAAAGAACATCTTTATTTTTCTTCAATAAAAGTTTTTTTAAAAAGCATTACGGAAATGCTCACATAAAAGCATCTGCCGCTGACTAAAGCCTGATGTGTTTATGGTAAGCACTGGTTACTTGGATGACTTTTCCACTCCAACAAGATTCCTCGGCACTGTCCAAGATGTCGTGTAAATGTGGCTATTTGCTTAGATGAGGAGGTAGCATCGTGTCGTTTCCCTTCTTGTTCTGTTCACGGCATCGTCCTGGCCCTTTGATTAGCAGCACCGGCACCATTATGTAACCTCCATTGGAAAATTGATGTCTACCATGGGTGGAAGTGGAAAATGAAAGGTGCTGAGCCTTCCATGTGAGCCCCCCAAGTGGAATGTGGAATGAGCAGGAGATCCCTATGACGGCAGTCTTGGAGTGAGAGGGCTTGCCGATCCAGATTTTCCTCCTTGCTCCTTGTCTTTTAGTTTCAGTCAAAAAAGTTTACTGAAGAGTGCAGGACGGTATAGCAACAAGTAGCTGCTTGTTGGATGGTGAACAATTCACCAGAAAAGAGGCCTCAAGGTCTTTTATTGTCGCTCCCAGTTGAAGTTTACTGTCTGAAACTAAATGTAAATCCAATGCGCTGTAGGTGGGCTAAGTCTGACTTTATATTGTGGCTTTTTTTTTCATTGTCCAGCTGTTAACTTTTTTTTTATTTTTAATACTAGTTCATGACTTTAATCATCACTTCATTGCACCTTACCGGTAATTAACACTTTTTTGTGATAAATTAGCTTTGCACACAAAAAGTCAAAGAAAAGGGAAAACATAGTTGTGGAGCTGATGCTTCACATTCAAGATGTGACGACCGTACATCCACCCCATCACATCACTTGATGCAGCCCACTCTGGCAAATAGTGTTTCTTTGAAGTTCTTTGATAAACAGATTTCTTTTTAGTCAAAAATCTTGCTATTTTTATTCAATCCAAACAAATATTTCAAGCATTTATTTTCTCCAAATACCTCTTAACATTAATTGGACAACAGTTTTGTACTGAAATATTTGCTAGCCATTTTTTCCATGAATCCTGAAAATACATACAGTACACAACATTTCAAATGCAAGGCCATTTTGTAATAATATAACGAGGTAATGCAACTATTTTTTTCGAGGCTTGAACAGATTAATAACAGTTGCGTTCATTTCAATAGTGATCGATGATTTGAATTTGTCAAGGCACCACTGCACGTTCTTCCAGTGTCATATCAGTGACGTCTTTGCGCCCCCTTGTGGGGAAGCCCTCGAACTTGATCGTCAAATTGCTCTCACGCTTCCTGTCACCGTTTCTCAAGCAGATGGACCTTTTTCAACGAGCGAGTTAATAAAAACCCATCCGAAGTCAAGCTAGCCAAAGGCTAGCTGCCATTCAAGCTAAGACCGCAATCGGTGATAGTGTCGCGCACAGCTTTAAAAAGGCACTTTGACTCTCAGCTCTTGTGTTGCACCGCGTTTTAACACCACCAAAGTTAAGATGCGCAAATAGAGGCTTAAAGACAAGCCACCCCCTCCCAAGGACAGCAATGGCGTCCTCTGATGTCAGATCAACGCCTCGGCGGTGAGAGCCTTCGCCCTTTGTTACTTTGTGGGTGACGTAAGGCGCTCCATTAGGGCCAGTAGCATCGTTTCGTTGGAGAGGAAGTATTTCTGTGCACACGGAAGTAGAAGAAGTCGAATTAATATTGAGTGGATGTCTCCCTAGTTGTCCACACGCAGCGAGTCCAAACTTAAAATAGGAAGCCCTCCACCTCCTCCGATGTGTCTGCCTCTTGACCCATTGTGAGGCTATTTCTGACCTATGGGGGAGTACCAGCTCCATGAGCGGGGCCACCTGTTACCATCCGAGCGTGGCCTCTCCTCATCACGACACGTGGGAGCGCACGTCTATACACGGCCCGCCGCCGTGCCACGTCATTCTAAAAGCATTCAGCTCGCAAAGGCCCACAATATTGAAAAGGGGCATATTCTGGGAAATGGGCTTTTTGATGTCTTACATGCAAATATTTGGGTTTGTGGCGTGCCCGTCTACCCATCAAGAGTAAAAGTCCAATTATCTCTTTCCGAAAATGTGTCAGTGAACGATAATGGCTCTTGACGTGATCATCTAGGCCAGGGATGGGCAATTGGGGGCCACATGCGGCACACTCTGAGTGGCCCCTTGTTGAATTATTTTTAAATACAGTGGTACCTCGACTTGCGCAATTAATTGGTTCTGGAAGAAATTTCTTTACTAGAAAATTTTGTAAGTTCAGATGCGTTTTCCATGTAAATGCCCTAATTCGTTCCAAGCACCCCACAAACCCCCCAAATTCAGACAAAGATGTTTCCTAATGCATAAAAATGCATCAAAATATGTAACAAATACATGTTTACAATTCGATTGTTGCACAATAAATGAGACTTGTGCATAATGTAAAAAACAAAGAATAGAGTCAAGAATAAAAATGATGGTCATTGAACTCTTAACTGTGTCCTCATCGTTTTTTTGCCCTCTTTAGTCCACGTTCAAGGCAAACATCAGCAGAGTGAGTAATCGCCCGACTGGTTAACACTTTTTCTGGGTGATTCACTTTTACGTAACACTATCAACACGGACCGAGAGGCGAATGACGAGAACGCTGCATGCATGCATAACCATCTATCTACTCACATAGACTCGTAAAGTAGAGGTCCCTCTTAGCCAATGGGATGCCAGCAAGATGCTCGGTAATAGCCAATGGCAGAGCAGCTATAAGTATGTTGCATTCAGGAAACTCGGAGCTGCGACCAGCAAGTCATCCTGTATTTTTACCTTTCGTATCTTGAAATTTCTTTAATAACAAGAGGCAATATTTTCCTGCTGAGACGTTTCATAACTTGAAAATTTCATATGAAGAGACATTCGTAAGTAGAGGTATTTTATCTCTTTGTTGTGTAGTGTCTCTGTTTTGTTTTTTTTATTTTACAACCCACCTCTTCAAATCACTGATCAATATACAGTGTACTTTTTCCACGACAAACGGGATGAAATGGGTGAAACAATTCTGCGGAAAAACAGGAACAAATCCCTAATATGAAAACATGTTGGGAGGAAAAAATGCTAATTCTCAGGCATGATTACACAGTAATTTATTGTGGTGATATCAACACTCACCACTAGATGGAAGACATGTCCAAGTTGCGCTGGGTTAACCCTCTCAGGGCAGGTGTTGCAGATTTGCAACAACTAAGTATCAGATTTTCCCTGTTACGAGAACTTAATTTGAGCCTCAGAGGGATTTTTTACTGCGTTATACTGCGATGTGGTTAGGCCACATAACTTTTTGCAGATTTAGAATGAGATGCAGGACAACCGTAGTACCTCAATAATAATAACATTTTTAGAGTTAATTTTGGTGAAATAATGTACAAAATGAGTTCTTCAACTTATTGTTGGTTTCTTGTTGAGCAGTTTTGTGCTGTTCTTGAATGGTATCGTTTTTAGGCAAGAGAGCCCTTTGCACTGAAAAAAATATACAAATGTGTTGATTACATTCTTGTTTGCTTCAATCCAATGGTCTTGGGTTAGGATAGTGGCTCTTTTATTCATACATTGAAATTGTATTTTCAATAATGAAATCTATTCTGAGCACATATTTTGCATAACAACTTATTTTGTTTGTATTTCATCCATCCATCCATTTTCCAAACCGCTTGATCCTCACTAGGGTCGCGGGGGGTGCTGGAGCCTATCCCAGCCGTCTTCGGGCATTAAGCGGGGGTCACCCTGAACCGGTAGCCAGCCAATCGCAGGGCACACAGAGACGAACAACCATGCACACTCACATTCACACCCAGGGACAATTTAGTGTGCTCAATCAGCCTGCCATGCATGTTTTTGGAACGTGGGAGGAAACCGGAGTACCCGGAGAAAACCCACGCAGGCCCGGGGAGAACATGCAAACTCCACACAGGGAGGCTGGAGCTGGAATTGAACCCGGTACCTCTGCACTGTGAAGTCGACGTGCTAACCACTGGACTACCGGGCCGCCTTGTTTGTATTTGAAATAGCTTTTTCTTTTTATATACATCTGGTTAGGAAGTGTGTGGTCCTATGTGCCCCCTCCTCTGCAATATTTTACTTGCCCAGAGCCACTTTCATGTGACTGCTTGGGTTGAACAATTTCGGGAGGTTTTTTTTTTTTTGTTTGTTTTTTGGTGAATCAACAGGAACGAACCAGGGATTAGCTGAACAGCGTTAGCCTCTGCTAAGTGGTATATTTGACTGAAGTCGTTGCCACGGTGGCAATACTGATGGTATTTGCTTTTGGGGATGTGTCTGCCACATTTGCCACATAGACGCAAAGTCCTGTCTTGTCTCGTGAGAATACTTTTGTCTTTATGAGCCTCTACATGTCTGAGCCTGACACTTTTGGCTCTGCTAATGCATGTAAAAGCTATCAATCGTTCTTATTGTGCTATTTTGTCCAAAAAAGGTCACAGGTCATTACGACACTTAGAAACTGTTTTCATGTAAAAAAATAAAATAAAATAAAAAGCATCATTCGTCTCCTGTAATTAGTTTGATCATAGAAATAATTTAAAAACAGGATAGGAAAAAGATTTCGCTTTAAATAGATCCGTTTGAATGTGGTTAAATTTAGACAAATTCTCTGTCCCTCATCCAGTGGAACCCCCACAAACCTGCCAGTTGCTCGTGGTGGTCACTCTAATTTAATTTACCTTCACTGTGCAGCAGTGCAACCTGATCCCACAGGGTTTTAGTTTAAAGGCTGCTATTAGGGTTCGCGTATCCATCCGCTGTATAAGAATGTATTTATCTGCCTCTCGCTTGATCAAGTCCTGGGCGATTTTTTTTTTTAATGTAATCAACACACAGAGGACAAGAGTAAAAAAAAAAGTTTTTAAACGGATTAAAAATTATAATGTGTGGTGTACTTGGATGACCAATCACAATCTGTGACTTGGCCAAAGGATTTTGTGATTGTTCCAATCGGAGTCTCCAAGCAGATTGGAGAGGATGATCACTTTGAATGAACACACCACAGATAGTCAGGATCATTTTTCAAAGAGATGCAATAATCGGGCCTCTGCTGACTTTGATTGCAAGGAAGAAATCAGGCTCAAATTTGGCCAATTAATGTGGTGTAACTATACACCACCATACCACCTGCCTCACTGAATTGACATCAAAAGTAACAAGAATGTGAAGATTATATTTCATTTCACCCTTTCAGGGACAGCGGTCATTACAGTGGACAGCTTATCGTGTTATCAGGTTACTGGTTATCATTATTGGTGCACGAAATGGTTACATTCATTTTTAATATTTTACTTTGTAAAATAAACAGTGCTTATTATGATCATGGTTAATGCAGAGCCTCATCAGAAACATTAAGATAAACATCAAGTATTTATCAACACATTTTTTGTATTTAATAAAGAATTGCAAAACAAGCGCCACAACAGTTCTTGAAGTAATTTATGTACGCACGCTCAGGTTAATTTCCTTTTCCATTCTTAAAGGGCTATGATGATGATAATTTGAATCCAATTTTAGGATCATTCGTTGTTCTTTTATTATTATCTACTGTTTATTTTTATGAAGTACAATATTGTACTCTTTCTTATTTGTAAACACCTGACAATTTTTATTTGGGGGGCCGGGGCTAGAATGGAAAAATGGAAATTCCATTCATTTCAATTAGGAAAATTTGAGTTCAGACCTCATAAGTCAAGATACCACTTTGGTTGGCACTCCATATTAAAAGGCCACGAATTCACTTCAATCATGTATTATACATATACATATGTGAAGGCTATGTGACTATATGGTGTAAATTTTACGTACATTACCAACCACATTATGTTGAATCCGTTTCCAAAAGATGACGGTGAGCTTCTAAAGTTGAGACATGACTTGAGCTTGAGCATTCCATCCGGTTGTGCCGATGCCTGCCAGAATGTTTTCCGCTAGTGAATGCCGTCGTGTGGCAACGGCCTTGGCGACAACACACGGTCCCGGGCCCCAAATGTCGGGTGTTCAACTCCCCTGGCGCCTGCGGGCTTCGTTCTGCGCGCTGATGCAAGGCCCTGCCATCCGCGAGCAACAAGGCCCTGTGATCTTTCTCGATGTAGAGTAGTTCGGAAGGCCTCAACACGTTGACTTGAGGTCCACTCAGGAGGCCCGCGTGAAAAGATACGCATGTGTGCTTGGGAAGGATATGAACAAGGGGTTTTGGAGTGAGCACTGTGTTCTACAGGTGGACACCTCTCATGTGGTGTCAACTTATGAAGTGAGCCGTCTAACGGTTGGTATGGTGTAATATATGGAAAACGATGATACAGTATGGTGCATTATGATACGGTACCAAATATTTGATACAATATGATATGATACGATACAGTAACAATATGGTACTGCAGTGTGATTTGGGATACTATTATACAACGTCATCTGGTATGTTACGGTACAATACAGCACGACATAAGATAAGAAAACCTTTAATAGTCTCACAATGGAGAAATTCCCACAATACGTGGCAATACTTGATATTACACGGAACGAAATATGATATGGTCCTGAATGATCCGATATAATTATGATAGGTATGAAGGATGGATGAATGATATTATACTGTATGATACGCTGCAGGTCTATGTATGATATAATGTGGTGCGGTCCAATTCGAGATGCTATTGAACGACTAATATGCATTCTGGTACAATACAATATGGCAGAGGAAGATATGGTGGAATATGGCATGACATGCAATCTGGAACAAAATGATACGGTATAGTACGAAATGATGCCATTAAATGGTACAACATATGGTACAGTAAAATGTGATACGGTCCAAGCTATATAATGTAATCCAAGATGATATTGGACAGTCTGATTTGTTGTTACCGTATGTGTTATAGTACAATATATGGTATACATTTTGTTTTTGGCGTAGTATGGTGTAGTACAGTACAGTACAATATGGTATAATTTGGAATTAAATCAGACTATAAAATACGTTACGGTACAATATGATATTGTATGATACGGTGGAGTACAACATGGTACCATGAAATGGTATTATGTAATATGGTATGGTCTAATACAGTATGGTACAAGATGATAAGGTATGATTTAATACAAAGATGGCCACAATCTTTCTTGGCAAAGCTTCCATCTGACCGCTATATGTTACGGTTGCTAACTACATGACTCTTTTGATTTTATTCTGGTCCCTCTCTCGTCTCCCTCTTGTTTCTCTTGTTGTCACGTTGTATTATTGGAAACATTAGCCAGGCTTATTTTTAGCAGCTTGACTTAGGGAGAATCAGCGGTGCCCCCGTCCTTCCTCGACGAACTTACGCCACACCTAAAAGCTGCCATTGGATGTGCACCCACTGCATGTTTGGCTCATGTCGGCCAGACTGTCTTCCCCCTACCGCGCCTCGCTATGCTCAACTTCCCGAATCTCTCTCTCTCTCTCTCTCTCTCTCTCTCTCTCACTCACTCTCACACACACACACACACACACACACACACACACACACACACACACACACACACACACACACCTCGGTTTGCCTGAGGCGTGCTAAAACCTGTGCACACAATGCCCCCCTCCACCATAGTCTGTGGTGTGAGGCTAAGTATAGCTGAGAAAAGACAGATGAGGGCACATCATCGTGCTCTCTTATCTTTGCTGTAAAGCCCATTGTGATACCAAACAAATGTCTGTTTATTTTCAGGAGGTTGCTTTCTAAATTAAGAGCGGCGCGTAATAACAGCTGTGAGCTAAGTCATCCGAGAGCTTCTAAACTGGACGTGACACGAGGGATTCTCTCACTCCCCTTCACATGTGCGCTCACTGGGCACTTGATTAGGTACAGCCGTACGAACTGTACGGACAGTTAGAGATCATAGGAAGATTATGCAAATTTGCATTCTGTTTGATATCATGGGGGCAGCATGGTGGATTAGAGGTTATCTGGTCCTGGGTTCGAGTCTACCGCCGGCCTTTCTACATGTGGAGTTTGTATGTTCCTCCTTATGTGGGTTTTCTAGTTTCCTTCCACATTTCAAAAACATGCATATTAGCTCTCGGGAATCGTCCGTAGGTTTGCATGTGAGCGTGAATGGTTGTTTGTCTATATTTGGTCTGCGATTAGCTGACGACCAGTTGACCTCGTGCCTCAACTCACCTTGGATTGGCCCCAATGTCACTATCAACCAAGAATGCCACCCCATGTTGCACTTGCCAATATCCTCCACTTTTAATGAGGATAAGCGGTCCAGAAAATGGACGCATGAACACTTCTCTTACACTGTAAATCAAAACTTACAAGCACAAGGCCATCTGTTTTGTCGTTGGAAATGTAAATGTAACAGACAAATATCTGACAAGAGATCAGCAATTTATTTCCAGGAATCTATATGTGGATCGGTGATGAATCCGTCGGACCCGAGAGCTTCGAACGAGTGGAAAACAAGCAATTGGGTAGTGGAGAAAAGACCATTTGGAATGAGTAAATCAATAAACTCTTGCTCTACCGAAAAACGGGCATCCAGGAGGTAAAACGAGGAAAATACTAGATGCTGGCAACAACGACAACAACAACAAAAAGATGATTAGAAAAGACTCCAAAATGCTAATCATGTAAATTAAATGTGGCTTTTAATCATCACTCACAGGACGGCCTGTGCTTTGGTGCCGATGGTCAACGCGTAGTAATTTGCCTCAAGTTCTCCATTGTTGGAACGCGCTTGTACATAATTGACCTTGCTCTGTTTCACAGAAGAAGAGGAAGACTTCACGTCCGTCCTCCGAGATAGATCCCACATCGAGGAGACTCTTCGATTCGCCACAGAGGAAAAAGCAGCAGACTATGCAGGTGAGAAATTGAGCGCCCGCTCAAACGCAGCGCATCCAGCAGGTGGTGCTATTGGGCTTGCTCTGATGAAGAAATGTGCACACCGCTCAAATATTCGCCTACCTCGACTAGACGTCTGCGTGATGTAATGGCTGTACCCGGTTGAACGCTGTTGCTAACAAAAACAGTAGCACTTACTCAGCTAGTGAGTCTTACCTGCCCAGTGTTGAAGATTTTGTGATGTTTTCATGTCAACTGCAACTCGTAGGTTTCAATAGACGCTGATGTGATTGTGCCACACCATTGGCGTCTTTTCCCGTGGAAGGGAATGCAAAGTCATCCACTGTTGTCTTGTTTCTTCAGCGGCTGTGCAGAGGCTGCGGAAGATCTACCACTCCTCCATCAAGCCCATGGAGCAGGCCTACAAGTACAACGAGCTGAGGCAACACGAGATCTCAGGTGCCGCCAAAGGCCTTCAGGACGTTTATCTTGTTTTTGTTGTGTTGTGTGGTGCGGGTCTGTTTTCTTGGGGTTGCTATGGCGACCGGTTAGTTTGGAACACATTTTTACACCTTCAGCTATTTGATTAATTTACTTCCTTCTTCGTGCTGGGGTGGGGAATGCGCAGCAGACGCGCCATACAAACTATTTAGTTTGGCCCACTTTGCTATCGTAAAAGTCTGAGAGGGTCTCAGGAATATAAATGATCATGATATATGAATTGTGGTTGTCATGAATTGAAAAATGTTCCCCACTCCTAGCATTGGATTTTCAATCATATCTTAATGTATTCAAGTGCATCTTTTCATTCCTTTCATTCCACTTACAAAAATACATTTAAAAAGTCTGTCTTTTTAAATGACTTTTCTGCATCGAAGCCTCAAAATCACTTTTGAAAAGTGTTTTTCCATAGTCAGGGCTCTAGACTGAGACAAATTCACGGTCACCCTTATTTTTCAATGCCCCTAAAAAGCAAAAAACAAACAAATAAATAAACAAACACACAAATAAATATGGTTGGACCACAGTGCGACCAAATTTCCGAGGTGACACTCCACACTGTACCACGACCACATGTTTAATATTTGCCTAAATGCAATGTTTGTGAACAGTCTGTTATACTTGTAATCCATCTGAGGTATCTCAACTCGACTCGACTCAACTGTATTTTAGAGCACTTTAAAACAGCCATCGCTGTATGCAAAGTGCTGTACATGGAGCAAATATCATATCTACAATAATAAAAGAATAAATGAATAACGAGGACAGTAGAAAGCACAAAACAGTAAAACTAAGATCAAGTCTGAGTCATGCCGAGTCAAATGCCAAAGAATACAGATGAGTTTTGAGACACGTTTTAAAGATGGGCAGTGAGGGGGCTTGCCGAATGTTCAGTGGGAGGTCATTCCAAAGAGAGCGACCAGCAACAGAAAAGGCTCGATCCCCTCTGAGCCTCCACTTAGTTCTTGGTACCTCTAATAATGTCTGGTCCACAGACCTGAGGCGCCGGGCACGTACTGTATGTAGGGGCGGAGGAGCTCAGAGAGGGTGGAGCGAGGCCATTTAAAGATTTGAAAACAAATAATAGGATCTTAAAAAGAACTCTAAAATGTATAGGGAGCCAGTGAAGGGATGCCAGAGTAGGAGTTATGTGCTCCCTCTTACGAGTACCAGTCGAGAGGCGAGCAGCAGCATTCTGGACCAACTGGAGATGCTTCATGGAGGATTGGCTGACTCCAAAGTAAAGTGCATGACAGTAATCCAGCCGGTATGTCGTTTATTTGTTCTGCATTTCAATGCCAATATTCACTTTTTTTTTTTTTGAATAAAACGTTATTTGCACTTAAAAATTGATATACTTGATTTAAGATGTTAGGGATAGCATAAAAAAACAACATCAAAACATATTTTCGTTTCGGGGCGAATATATCGTTCTAAAAAATGTCTTACTGTGACAGGCCTAGACGAGCGACTTACGCCTATCAGAAATAGAGTCAAATAGCTGCAGATGATGAACGAGTGACGTCTTGAAAGTTAAGTTAAGACCCTGCAGGTTACTTAGTCAATTATTTCACAGTCAATATTGCCTTAGAAGACAGGCAGCAATTTGGGTAAAATAAGGAGTGAACCTATAACAGTGCGGTGTTGAATCTGATGCAGTGGAAAATTTGGGTGCACCCAGTGCAAAAAGTTGGTCTCAAGCCCTGATAGTTCAAAGTATGAATAGCAAGAGTCCATCCAGGATCTCCCACCCATTCATACTCTTCCTCCCTGACCGTGCTCTCCTCACTGTCCTGGCTCCCCTTCCCCATCCCTCCACCTAACAGCCTACCCTGGACGAACCCTGGGCGACGCAGCCACAGGTGGGTGCGGCTGGGGCTTACCTGTGCATGGCACTGCCTCAAGTGCTCAACCCCTTCCTGGCCCACCCCTCTCATTTGCCTTGACATCACCGGCCACAATGTTAGGTACACAGTCACGTGACATCCAAAATGAGAGCGCTGTGCAGTTCTCGGACTACATCCCATTGACTTGTGCAGCCAGTGTACGTAATGTAGTGGCCAGTTTAAAAGAAAAACAAATATTTCTTGTGATGGTGCAAAATGCGTGGGGCTTGCATGTGCACTTCTGGCTTGAGCAAAGTATGAATGGGTTTGGATAAAGAGACTAAAATAGTCTTGCTCATTTTTTGGCTGAATTAATTGAGGTTTGGGCCACAACGACTGAACACCAACACCAATACCCACACCCATACCCACACACAATGTCACACTGCTAGGTAAAGCGCTACTTGCATTGCAGATTTGTGCTCCTGATTTACTGCTTTTTAGACACTATAGTGCAGCATTTAATGATGGGGAGTTTTTTCGTGCTTTTAAAACTGCTTCATAGCCTTGAATCATTTCTCTTTGCCTGCCCTGTATTGGAGCTTTCTTTAGTCTGGATCATGGGGTGGGAAACCTACTGTGGATCTGGCCCGTCATGCAGTTCTGAAAACACACACAACCAAAGAACAAATGAAGCAAGAAACCAAAATACAAATAAACCCACAAATACTTGTGATATGTGACATAAATTTTACATTTCTTCATTTTTCACACATACGAAACGACCCCTGGGCAAAGGTTCCCCAACCCTCTTCTGGGTTAATGCTTTATAGACCGGAAAGTATCAAAGTAAATGCGTGACATCAAATGTTGATATATTATTTGAATTATTCTTAATAAGTATCCAGCAAACCGGTGTTTAGTTTCAGGTGACAAAATAGTTTTTTCATTATTATTAGTGTTCAGGTCATGGATCACGCTCATGGTTCTATTGCCTTACAATTGAGGTTAAGGTGTTGAGTGAAGTACACGTGTCCAGATTTTTTGCATCAAATGCAAATTTCAAAATATCAAAAAATATGCTCTTACCGCTCTCGTGTGCGTGCGTGCGTCCGTGCGTGCGTGCGTGCGTGCTAGTGTGTGTGCGTGAGCCTCGACACACACATTACAACCATGTCGCCACTGACAATCTCCACCAAACCAGATGTCTACTGTAGTACCAAGACTGACCTGTAAGAGGGAGCATGGTGCCGCAAAGCACCCGCACTGCCAAATACAAAGAAGAAAGAGTAGAGAAGCTGGGCTAAATGTTAGCTTATTTAGTAACCATACGTTTCTCCTTGTCATTGTGATTGTGGCAAATGACACAAATACTTAACACAACTCCTCTTTTTATGTCCAACCTAAGTTTTGCTTCCTACATGGTGACTTTATATCCCAGTCACAGAGTATGTGGCTTGGCCCGCTTGGCTGAACTAATCTGCATTTCCAATTGTAAATACTGTATTGGACATGTTTATCATTTCAGGTTGTTGGCTTTAATCATTATAGACCTGATCTGGGAGGAAAAATTGCTCGTACAGGAAAATGGCTCAGATAATCTTTCAGAAACAACCATTAATCAGGCTCCAGTTGATTTTGCTGAGAGGAAGAAGAAAAAAAATCTCAAATGAGAACTGATTATTGGCATTTGATATTCCTGCTTGAAGTGAGTAAGGGTTATATTTATGATATGTGAATAGACATGCAAGGTTCTCTGTCAAAATTTCAACCCATCCTCAGTCTTTTTGTGTTAAAAGAATTGTTCACCTAAACACGCTTACAAGATGAATTCAAAACGATTTCATAAACATCTACTTGCAAACACTCCTGCAAATAAATGCATATGACAACATCAAACCCCCACATATAGATTGAGAAAAAAATAAAGCATAGCATGTAAGTCAGAAACGGTCCCTGGTGGGAGAAAAGGTTTGGGACCTCTGTGCTCCTGGACTCGGTATCATGGATGTAAGCAAGACCTTTCTTTGTCCTTTGTCCCACAGATGGAGAAATCACATCCAAGCCCATGGTTTTGTTCCTGGGACCGTGGAGTGTAGGAAAGTCCTCCATGATTAATTACCTCCTGGGCTTGAATGACAGCCCCTACCAGCTCTACACAGGTTGCCAGCCAGACATTCATCAATAGTTCATTTTGTGGGTGATCCGATACAAGTTGTGCTAATTGTTGCAATTGATCCGGAATCATCAGGAGCTGAGCCTACTACCTCTGAGTTCACCGTCATAATGCACGGCGAAAAGATCCGCTCGGTGGAGGGCATCGTGATGGCGGCGGACAGCTCTCGCTCCTTCTCCCCTCTGGAGAAATTTGGGCAAAACTTCTTGGAAAAACTGATTGGGATCGAGATGCCCCACAAGCTGCTGGAACGCGTTACTTTTGTGGACACGCCGGGAATCATCGAGAACCGCAAGCAGCAGGAGAGAGGTAAAGTCAGATTCGGGCCACACGTGGCCGAGAAACCATCTGTGAATTCGTTGTCTTCCGTCCAGGCTACCCCTTCAATGATGTCTGCCAGTGGTTCATCGACCGAGCGGATCTGATCTTTGTGGTTTTCGATCCCACCAAGCTGGATGTCGGATTGGAGCTGGAGATGCTTTTCCGTCAACTGAAGGGGCGCGAGTCACAGATTCGCATTATCCTCAACAAGGCCGACAACCTGGCCACCCAGGATTTGATGCGAGTATACGGAGCGCTTTTCTGGAGCTTGGCCCCGCTCATCAATGTGACAGAGCCCCCCCGTGTCTATGTCAGCTCCTTCTGGCCATACGATTACGCTCCGGACACCAGTCGCGACCTCTTCAAGCGGGAGGAGATCTCCCTACTGGAGGATCTCAACCAGGTGATTGAAAACCGCATGGAGAACAAGATCGCGTTCATCCGCCAGCATGGCATCCGCGTTCGCATCCACGGCCTCTTGGTGGACCGCTACGTCCAGACCTTCAAGGAGAAGATGAGCTTCTTCAGCGACCCGGAACTGGTCTTTCAGGAGATCGTGGACGACCCGGACAAGTTCTACATATTCAAATCCATTCTTGCCAAGACCAACGTTAGCAAGTTTGATCTCCCCAACCGCGACGCCTACCGTGACTTCTTCGGAATCAACGCGATAACCACCTTCAAACCTTTGTCGTCCCAGTGCTCCTACATTGGAGGCTGCCTGCTGGATAAGATCGAGAAGGCCATCACCAATGAATTACCCGCCCTCTTGAGCGGCATCAACTCGGGCAAACAGCCTGGTCTGTCTTCTTGCGAGGCCACTGGCTGCGGAGAGAAGCCTAAAAACCGTTACCGGAAGAACTGAGATTAAGCACGACACTTTGAGCAGGAGGGAGGAAGGAAAGGAAGGCGACAGAGGAGGTGAAGATAAAGACAGGGCTCTGATGTAGGGCCAACCCTGATTCAGAAGACCTGCAATAACAAGGAGACGAGGAAACGGATATTAGAGCTTTATTTTCCTCAGGTGACCATGGGATGATCCGTTTTGGGGACTGGGGGATAAGACAGATCGTGGGAGGGGAGGCTCATTGTCTGAGGAAGGCAGCTTAAGGATACAAGTGTTGATGAGGTAATATACTGGACTGTCTGGAAAGTTTTGTTGTTTTTTTTGGGTGGGGGGGCACTGATGCGCAAAAACGGGAGGAACAGCCAGTCCGATAGCAGCCCACTTGTATGCGAATAAAACAGAAACTAGAAAGAGGGGTCGTCAGTTTGTGTTGTAATATCCTGAGGAGGGGGAAAAACAGCTTTTACAGCAGGTCAATTCCAAAATGCTTCAGACTTTGAAGCAGTCTTTTTTTGGGTGCTATACAAGCTTCGATTTTGGATATAGTTTGAGACTAACAGTTATTATTAAGCTTGCATGACATTAGAGGCCTTTCTTAACTTTTTGGTGCATGTCCAATAAACTCAGAGTATTTCCGAACCTACCAGGCAACCAACGAGGCCATTCAATTTTCATCTACCCCCGTTGGTCTCGCGTGTTGACAATCTGTGAAATGTGACGGAAGCAGAGCTCAAGCGGTCATCAGAGTCTTCAGAGTGGGGTTATTGTTTTTTTTTTTTTGTTTTTTTTTAACCTGGTCTTATTGTCTTTTTATTGCTGCCAACTTGCCTGTTCAGATGATCAGATCCTATAATGTTATGAATGATGTTATCCTTCGATTAGTAAGCTTCCCAGCTTTTTTTTTCTACCTGAATGACCACAAAGAACCACACCAAAAAGATGTGGTTAGCTTTTTTTTTCCCCCATGTGCCAATCTATTTATTCGTTGCGTGCGTGTGTGCAGACCTTCCAATGGTCGTTGTATGTAGACTACCTGCTTCTCTGGAGGGGGGGCAAAGGATAGAGATGGAGAAAGCGGATCACTCTGAAGTTGATCCCTGATCCCTGTCGACAGTTCGAGTCTGGCTATGAGCTCTTATACAAACCTACCTTGGCGAATTTCCTAGAAGTGCTTGCCTACTTCCTTTCTTCATGACTGTGTGAAGCATTCAGGGAACACAGGGGGTTCCTCGGTCAGTGGCAGAAATTGTTTGATGTCTGGCCGGTAAAGCAAGGTACACACACACACACACACAGTGATTTTTAACATCCATCCATCCATTTTCCGAACCGCTTGATCCTCACTAGGGTCGCGGGGGGTGCTGGAGCCTATCCCAGCCATCTCCGGGCAGTAGGCAGGGGACACCCTGAATTAGTTGCCAGCCAATCGCAGGGCACACAGAGACGAACAACCATCCACGCCCACACTCACACCTAGGGACAATTTAGAGCGTCCAATCAGCCTGACATGCATGTTTTTGGAATGTGGGAGGAAACCGGAGCACCCGGAGAAAACCCACGCAGGCCCGGGGAGAACATGCAAACTCCACACAGGGAGGCCGGAGCTGGAATCGAACCCGGTACCTCTGCACTGTGAAGCCGACGTGCTAACCACTGGACTACCGGGCCGCCGATTTTTAACATCTTAACAAAATTTGAAAATGTGGGTGATCCCACATATGACAAGGAAAAAATGGACAAGCGTGTGCTTACTGCACTTACAGTGTGTGTGTGTAGGGTACTCGAGATGACCAAGACACGACATCACACACATAACTATATCTACAGCACTAATTCTGAGTTCACCTTCCCCAAACCAGATGTCTGTCGTGTTGTATCTGCAGTCGTGAATATTGAACAGGTTACCCTTGTCGGCCCAAAACCAATTTCCTGATAAGGTATGAAAAATCACTCTTACTTACCCTACACCGTACGATAATTAATTAAGATAACGTTTCAGAGACATCTGACAATTTGGCCTTTGACGACTTTGAGCTGAAAAGAGCCAAAATACACAAACCAGGCCAAATGATCAATTATGTGTGTGCGCTGCTTAAAACTCATTCAGTACCAGCCAATTCTAGACCAAGTCTGAAAAGACGTTTAAAAACGTCTTTGGGAGTGAATGAGTTAAATGAGACATTTTAAAGTGGTGTAGTAAATGGAACTCATTGTACAACAATCGCCCTCGATCAGGACCGGGGAACCGACACCCCGTGGGCCATTTACGGTCCACAGAGGGAGCATTTGACAGAATTTCTCAAAACAACTACAACCTCAGAGGAACTTATAAAATCAGAACGACCGGAAGAAGGATCCCCGCCCCTGATTCTGATGCATGATTATACAATGACGAGTAGCACCCCTTGGAGCCCAACCCGCTGCCCAACTCCTCCATTACCAACCACTGGTGTATCTCTATCTAAACGCTGAGGCCAAATGCCAAGTGAGTCTAACTCAACTCTTTTTCCCAGTTTTTACTGGAGTGTGAGTGTTTGACAGGACGTTTCATGTTTATGTTGCAATTTCAGGTATGTCCACTAGAGAGTGCCGTGTAAAAGGAAAAAAAAAAGATCAGGGGCCCCTTCACACATAGTTTTCAAGGCAATAGCGATGTGTGGTTGTGTGTCAAGGTGATTATTGTTGTTCAATATCTTAATTGAGCTGTGAATTTGATTTGGAATGCATTTATGTCCCATTTTTGTTTTGGTATAAAATGATCAAGTAGACCCATTTAGAAGCTTGATCGACAAGAATAAAGATTTCTAATCGACCAGGTCTAATCCGTGTTTGTGCTTGTTCTTTTTACAGTCAATCCAAGTGACATCCATTAGTAAACCGTAGTAGGTGACAAAAAATTGTGATTTGTTTGTTTATTTAATCTGTTGTTTGACTCCTTACACAAATACAGCAGCAAATTGTGGGGATATGCTAACCATCGAAGGGGCAACATCAACACTGATGTGGAAAATTTCTGGAATATCCACCCATGGGGAGAAAATACGAATGACGGTCATTTGCTAAAAACCAGGCAATAAGACTAGCGAAGAAAATCAGAACGGAGTGACCTCAGGAAGTTGAAATTAATCAGAAGTAACACAATCAGCAACGTTTATGTGCGGGTAAATATATCACAACGTTTTGATTTGTAATTGTCTGTACATTCCACCAAAATTAAAACTTCAAACGATACATTTTGTGTTATAAAAACATTCTCTTATGAATAAGTCATACTCCCAATGCTTGCAGTATCGTTAGCTTAGTATTGCGAGCATTGCTATTTTGCTGGACTGTGTTCTTTGCATTGTCATGAGTACAATGGCCAGGTATAAGAGTCGCGCGGTCAGATTCGAGGTGGGTAGGAATGAGTGAAGTGAATCTACATTCAAATCTTGTTCGTGGATTTAAAACCGCATACCCCTTTTAAATAAAATATAATATTTCTAAAAATGTCCATCTAAGCAATCTTTTTAAGAATCCACAGTACTGTTAAATGACTCCTGGTTTGGAACACCAGAAAGGCTGAATATGTCAAGTTAAAAAATTCAATCATGACTCCTGTCCAATCAAATTGATTAGTCAGAACTCTGTTGTATAAATGCGGCTAAAATATTGATGAGATTTTTTTTTAGAATGGCATTGCAGGGCCACAGAAAATGCTTTAACAGGTCGCATATGGATGGATATAGGGCCCACAGGCAGTGGGTTGCCCACCTCTTGAATTAATTCCAAATAGCCTCTTGATCCATGCTCTCTCACGACTATTTTTTTAAAACCATGCTCTTTATATATAAGACCTGCATTGCACCACAACTTTGTCCTGACTGGAAGTGGGGAGGCGTTATGTGGTGGGATAGTGATAACTTGAATAATTTACTGGCCCTTCTGATCATTTTTCTGCCTTTATATTATACCTTAGACGTGTAACTTAAAGATTATGGGGCAATAACTCTAGATTGGTGTGCAAATACTTTTATAATATCATCATTGGTGTTTGCGCTTTTTAAATATTCAATGCATGTATAATCTTGTCCCTTATTGTATTTCAAGACATGACTTGTCCTACAAAGATTAATTCTAAGAGTGGCTCCTATTAAAGCGCACTCAAATATTATGTAAATGACACTCTCATCTAATTACTGTGCAGGTCTCATCCCCTTGTTTTTTCCTTGCAAAGGACACATTGTTTCAAGTGTGCACAAGTCCACTGCTTCACATTCTCTCAAGACATGAGCGTTGTAACAGCTCTTGTTTGCTTAACCCAATGCATTCAACATTGACTGTGTCCTTGCTGCTGCTAGGGAGAGAAAATGTGTGCAGGCTGAAATGATTCACGGCCACAAAACTTAAGTCTGCACCTTTAAGTGCTGTAATCGATTACATTCATTCTCCATAATAACCTTATCGTAGGTCGTTACACTCCCCTTTCCCCAGTGGGTCTTCTTTTGTTTGCCTCTCTCTCTCTCTCTCTCTCTCTCTCTCTCTCTCTCTCTCTTATTCACACACACACACACACACACACGCACACACACACACATACACACACACAGGTCAAGTGAGGACACACCATCAGATGAAATATCTTCAAAACAAAAGCTGTCCGAGCTCCAGTCTGAAGCCGGGGTTGGATAACTATTGTACTCCGGCGCCACAACAGATTTTTGGAATGGAGAGAAAGGCAAAACATAGTGTGTTTCTGCTCACCTTTCTATGCCAGTAATTTGTAGTGACAGACAGAACAAATAAATTAGATTCTATTGGATGGCAGAAAGTAAATGATTGACACATGTCCACTTTTTATGTCCTTTTTTTTTGGTGGCCTCTCGTGAGATTTTTCAAGCTTAAAACATGTGCTCACTAAAGTTTGGCAATCATTGATCTACCATGTGTGTGCCTGCAATTGACCAACAATCAGTCCAGGGTGTCTCCACTGCCTTTTGCCCAAAATCAGGTGAGGAGACAAAGCTAAATGAATGCCACAAATATTACACGACTCTTGATAAAGTAAATGGCGGGGCGGTTGTAGAACAGCGTGGCCTGTATGTGGATTGTGGGCTATACTTTACTCATCGGTCCTGTCTTTGAAAAATTGCAAAAAAAATTCACTTTGTTTTGAATTCCAAATCACCCCGGATGACTAAATATCCTTCAATGTACTACAGCAGGGGTGCCCATTACGTCGATCCTGATCTACCGGTAGATCTAAGACAGGTCCCAAGTAGATACGAAGAGTGTCGAGGAGAAAAAAAACAAACAACCGTTTGTGTGTCTTTGTACATGTTTGTAATATATATTTTTTTGTGTTAATGTACGCTGCACCCTAATCATCATATCAGTCTCATTTTCACCAAAAAATATTTAAAAAATAAAATAAAGCAGGAAAATCTTGAATTTATGGTGGCGCGTGATTACGTCACCGGAAGTTGTTAGCGCTCAGCAGTCTGCAATTGCAGCTTGTGATCAGAGCTGTTGCGCTCTGTCTTTTATCGTCATTATTCTCATTCAGAGTTTGCTTCGTGTACAATTCACAGAGGGCACGGGCAAAGAATTGGAATCTAGGAGGGCCCAGGGGAGCACTTTAAAACGGTACGTCTGAGCTACGATAGTTAACAGGCTGCAAAAGTGCATCGCATGCCTCAGTTTCAGGCTGTTTCTCATTATAGTGTGTGTGTGTGTGTGTGTGTGTGTGTGTGTGTGTGTGTGTGTGTGTGTGTGTGTGTGTGTGTGTGTGTGCCGGTAAGGGTAGATCCCGGGAGGTTAGTTGATCGAAAAGTAGATCTTCGGTCCAAAAAGTTTGGACACCCCTGTACTACAGTGTAGTATGTAACGTTGGAATGACTCAGCGCCATTGTGATTGGCAGTAATTCATATTTCAAATTAGTCACCAATGCCACAGTTGTCAAATGACTCAAGAAGAAAAAGACGTATCATGCCAAAGGTAAGGTGAAGTAAGAATATTCCCTTGTAATTTGTAACTTGATCCGAGCCAGAAACGCATAAAGAAACACTGCGGTGTATTTTCATAAAAATCCACCAACCCTAGCTTTTAATAAGCTGTTCGCTCACTCACTCATTCACTCACTCACTCACTCACTCACTCACTCACTCACTCACTCACTCACTCACTCACTCACTCACTCACTGTTTTGTTTCTATTTTATTTTGAAGTGAAATACCGGAAGTGAAGTGCAGCTGTTTGCCTCGACCGGTAAAGCTTTTTGTATTGAAAGAAAGAACCGGAAGTGGAGGGAGTACTCTCATTTACTTTACGGTGGCGTCGTTTTTCCCTCCCTCACACACACAAAGACTGGGTGAAACAGTCACAAATACGCTCACACAAAACGGCACACTGAAGGTGCGTTTGCCCGGGAGGAAGCTCGCACCATGTCTCTCGCAGGTGTCATTGCTGCTGTCAGGACGGGTTGGATGTGTGCGGCGAGCTGCGAGAAAACAGTCCCGTCTCACGGCGGAGGAGACAGGGATTTGATTTGAAGCTGCCTTCAAATTCGTATGCCGCCGCAGGTATGAATCTCATCTCTTCCAATTCAATTAAAGTAGCTGGATGAAGACGGCGTTTCGTTGACCTGTGGGGCTGTGGTACGGTCGGGAGAGACGGTGGGGACCTTTTAATTAGCCCCAGACTCTCCCCTGGACATACCTGTCAACTCATACGGTTTAGCCATAGTTCATACGGATTTTGTGGTGAATCTTACGTAAATGGCCGTATCGCATATATCATAAGGATTCTGAAAATTTCCCCCCCCCAACAGGTAGTTCCGTTTGCTTTTGCCCAGAATGGTGCGAGTCTACTCGAATGCTTTCATTTCCAAAGTACCTAAATATGAATGGATGCTGTAGCTTCGAGCCGATGGGTCAGCATTTGGAGTTGGTGAAAAAAGTAACGTAGGAATACAACTCTGAACACAATAATGCCACGAAGTAGAATGATGATTATACATTAACCAGACATTGTATTATGGAGATCTACAATAAGTATCATTGAAAATTTCGTGGGTTTTTTTCTGCCGTTATTTTGACATATAAAATGCTTTGGTATGTTATAAGGATTTTTTGCTCTTTATAAGGATTTTTTTTGTAGTTTATACAGGTTGGCGCTCCGAAAAGTTGACAGGTATGCCTGGAGGGCTTTTTTTCATCGACTGCCATTTTCCCGGGAAACCAAGAAAGAATTTAACTTCAGCGATGATGGACTGATGATTATTAATTAATCTCGATGTTTTCTCCAAAGAGGACATTAAACTCTTTGCTGTTTTTTAATTGCATGCACCCTTGTCGGAGCTGCAGCAGTAAAAAAATAAAATAGGTAAATACTACACTACTCTTGATACTTGGTCTCCTGTTGACCAATGACAAGAGAAGTCAAAAACCCACAATCTTAAGGCCATTTGATTCGTCTCAAAGTTATGTCTGGCCCGTTGAAATCATTTTAATGACATTTTAGAAGCACTAAAAGATTACCTTGCACCATCTAACTGGATGTAAACGTGGTGTCCAGACCGCAATCAAATCAATGTTTTCTCCTCGCTCCCAAATCCCAGTCTGCCAGTTTGCATTATGACACCTGTCCTCTAATCCTCATCTAAAACGCTTAATACAATGAATTGAACCGTGTTGCCCTGCAGAGGATGATCAGTGCAATGCATCAAAACTAATGGACTGCACATAGTGATATCAAGTGGACCATGGGACTAGTCAAAATGTTGCTTTGGTCAGTTGATGTTTCCATGAGGTCTTAAATGAAAACTAAGCCTCCCCTTTGTTTCAATCTGCCTTTTCACCTTGGAGACCACTAACAATCATCGCAGTGGTTCTAATACTGTGGCCCCATAGTTTGCCTTCCTCCTCTTTGGATTTTTACTTGAAGCCTTGGATTTCGTAATAGCAACATGGCATCCCCCCAACGTCAACAACTGCTGCCTCACAACACAGAGGTGAGCTGTGACTCGAGTGGCGAGGGCGTCTCAGTGAGGATTGGGAACAGTGTTAAACACAAGCACGGCGGCGGGCCACTTGGTTCCATCGGGGGAGGATCCAAACACTGCAAGTATAGTATATCCTCCAGCTGCAGTTCCGGGGAGACGGCAGTCAAGAGGACGTTGGTCAAGAGCTTCCGCTCGCAAAGGAGGGTTCCTCAGCTTTTCGAGAGGTCTGCCGGTCACTTGTGGGACCCGAAGTTTGACTCGTCTATCCTGGAAGAGGCATGCAGAGAACGGTGTTTCCCTCAGACACGACGACGCTTCCGCTATGTGCTCTTTTACCTGTCTGCCGCCGCTATCCTCTGGGGATTTTATTTTGCTGCCAACCCATCACGCTGCAACAGGATGGTCTTTCTAATCCCCACTGCATCCTTTCTCCTTTTCTGCTGCCTCCTCTTCATCCTTACTTTTACCAAGTTTTACTCTCGCTGCTACAGTCAAGCATCCCTGTTGCTTATTGTTGTCACCTTCATGCTGACCCTGGCCCTTCAGATCCAGACGTCAAGCTTCAGAGATCCGCAGACTCTCGCTGATTTGTTAGATGTAGATAATTTCAGTGGGCCGACACACAATCTATCCTACGTAAGGATTGTAGATGGTAGCGCCTGCTCCGCCTGTGTCTCCCCTGTCGGTACCTTCTCCCTCTGTATTGAGGTTCTCCTGTTGCTCTACAGTGTTCTGCATGTTCGCCTCTTTGCTTCTGTCCTTCTCGGCTTTCTCTACTCGGTCTGTTTTGAGATTTTGGGCTCGTTCCATCTCACCCAGGTGGGTGGCAATTTGAGTTTAGCCCCTGAGAAAGACCTGGATACCCTTGGTTGGTTAGGACCAGCCAAAGCCCTGCTCCACCTGTGCGCGCACGCCATTGGGATCCACCTGTTCATCATGTCTGAAGTGCGGGCACGCAGCACCTTCCTGAAGGTCGGACAAGCTATCATGCATGGCAAGGACCTGGAGGTTGAGAAAGCCTTAAAGGAGCGAATGATCCACTCCGTTATGCCCAGAATCGTGGCAGATGATTTGATGAAGCAAGGTGACGAGGACGCTGGCGACAGTTCGGTGAAGCGATACTCCACAAGCGGAGCTGTTGCTGTCATCTCCAGCCCCAAGAACAATAAACGCAAGAAAACCTCCATCCCTCGAGGTCAGATCATCTTCAGACCCTTCAACATGAAAAGGATGGAGCCTGTCAGCATCCTCTTTGCTGATATTGTGGGTTTTACGAAAATGTCAGCCAACAAATCGGCCCATGCTCTAGTGGGGCTTCTCAATGACTTGTTCGGACGTTTCGATCGACTGTGTGAGCTGACCGGCTGTGAGAAGATCAGCACCCTCGGGGACTGCTACTACTGTGTGGCTGGATGTCCTGAACCCAGGCCTGACCATGCGTACTGCTGCGTGGAAATGGGCCTGGGCATGATCCAGGCTATTGAACAGTTCTGCCAGGAGAAGAAGGAAATGGTCAACATGAGGGTGGGCGTCCACACCGGCACCATCCTGTGCGGGATCCTCGGCATGAAGCGCTTCAAGTTTGACGTCTGGTCCAATGACGTCAACTTAGCCAACCTGATGGAACAACTGGGTGTGGCCGGCAAGGTCCACCTTTCGCAAGCTACCGCCAACTTTCTGGATGACCGCTACCAACGTGAAGACGGCCAGGTCAACGAAAGAATCGGACAGAGTGTGGTCACCGACCAGCTAAAAGGTAGGTTTCAGTTTTAGCTTGTTGTTGATTGTCCAGCAGTGGCTAGGCCAGAGGTGGGCAAACTACGGTCCGCGGGCCGGATCCGGCCCATTGGTCCTTTTAATCTGGCCCGCCGAAGGCTGGTACACAATTAAGGTTCGATGTGAATGATTGCATTCATTTCATTTGGACTTGTAATGACAGGTATTTCAACGCCAGGTGGCGCATTGACACTGGCTAAAATAGGTAATCAACAACACTGTTCTCATTAAAAAAAGTATGTTAATACTTTCATGTTTTTGTTCTGTTGATGTTTGATATGGACTGTCAACAAATGCAGTTTTTTTTTTATATGTACCGTAGCTTATGCTGACCCAGCCCTTCTGTCAAATTTTAAAAGTCAATGTGGCCCCCGAGCCAAAAAGTTTGCCCACCCCTGGGCTAGGCTATAAACTGCAGCGGTGAGTTACTATTGCACTTTTCATTGGCTACAAAGGTGTTTTTATGTGTCTCGGACAGCTTTTCCCTGGAGGAAAATTGGACATCATCATTCATATAACTGTCCTGTCTTTACTGTGTCCCTGGTGATTTGTTTGATTACAGTCCTCATTGCTCGCAACGTGTCTAGTTTCTATGCTATTTTTAGATATCGTTCGGAATCAGTGTAACCGAAGCTTTGCCTTCATCTCGCTGTCTACACCTAGCTTTGTCCCCAAATTACCAGAATATTTTTGGGCCTATCCTTACCAAATAATGACTGTTATGTTTAAGCCTCGCAACATATACTGTTATCACCCAGAAGGACTTTTTAGTTGGCCTTATATTTCAGATTCCTTTCATTTAGTGATTATCTCCAATTTTGTTTCCATGAATTTAGACATTGATTCACATTGATGAAATGTACACACCAATTAGCTTCTATCAGTGTCGACGTCAGTTTGCAATGATGCTGAAAGAGCCTTTTGGTTGCCAGCTCGGGCAAGGTGATTTATGGGACTCCATCTCCCCTCATCTCTTCGATTAATGAGCGACAACGGCTTTTGGGCTCGCTACCGTCCCCCCCCCCCCCCCTCTTTTAGACCCAGGATAAATGTGTCGGATGGTGTTATAACCCCCACAACCAACCTCCAGTACCTCTCCTCCACCATGTATTCAGTTTCCATCTTAAGATTGATCCTCTCCCTGAAGAGTTGCGGAGCTGGTGAGAGAGCTGGCTGTCAGGAGGGAGCTTTTCCTCACAAAAAAATAAAAATAAAACTGTCTCGAGAAGTCGGTGTAAATCCCTCTGGTAGCGCTACAGCGGGGATTGGATTCCCAAATGTGAACGATCCCATTTTACCCGACTGAGACATAAATTACGATGACCTACACTCAGCGGCCTCATTTGGCGCACCTGCACATTTGGAGAGATCCAGCAAAGGAGGTCCATCCATTTTCTATATTACTTATCCTCATTAGGGTCACGGGTGAGTTAGAGACTTTCCCACTTTGGATGAGAGGCAGATACGTCCTGATTTGGTGACCAGCCAATCGCAAGAGTAAAAAAAGATTTATAACCAAATTTAGCCTTTTACAAGATAATGCTTCTTTTTCATTGACTTCGGTGTCTTGTACTGATCCACCTCAACAAATCACTTTGTGTGTTTTGATTCAGGATTTTATTGTTTTTTCTAAAGTTGGTTATGGCTATTTGTGGCTCGTCATAGCCAAGAATGAGAGGCAACTTTTTGTGGTCGGTTGAGTTTCACTCGTGTTGGCAGTTGAAGGTTGCCCTGGGACCTTTTGGTTTAACAGACATGAAGTGCGGTCCCCCACAGTCGTTTGACAGAACGTCTCACTCTCAGCCAAGACTTTTTCTGTCGCTCTTTCATCGATTATTGTGGGACATAAGTCAAGAAAAGGAAGGGGAAAAAAGCTTAGACTGTCAACATGAACTTGTTACCTTGTTTGATGGTCACCACAAAGAACCTTGACATTTGAGCCATGAGTCATCCAAGCAGGCTTTGTTTCCAGATTACATTAAATTGTTTAGGTGGTATTGGTGAAATCTGTAAAAAGAGATTAAGAGCATCTGTTCTTTGTTTCTGGTCTAATGTCGTGCCTGTTTGAGAACTCTTATGCATTGCCAGAATCTTCTTCTTTTTGTCTTCCGAGAAGTAGAGTTCAATTCAAAAGTCGTCTGAGTTGGAGCAGGAAACGACGAAACTTGACAAAACCTGCGACAACTACGCCATGTTCAACAGTCAGGAAATAATGGTCCAATGAGCATCTTGGGTTATCGGCACAACACGCCAGTTGAACCCTACTGACTCGACTCGAGAAATGGTTGTAGACCTTGTTTTTGCCAATAGAAAAGTAGTAATCCCAAGACGAGCTGTGCTGATCAGAGTACGTCGGGTGCTGCAGATAAGGCGCCAGTTTTGTCACTCGCTTCCATGAATAAAAATAACAAACCGCTTCAGAGCCCAAATGAAATATTCTGATGGGCATTTTCATTCAATTCGTTCACACCTGTCAGCACTCTTGTATAATTTGGCCTACTCTTTTCTAAATCGTATGTACAGCTCCCCTCAAGGAAGAGTGTGATCTCACATTCCCTTTGAAATTCGAAGCGTGACCTTTGCTGGCTTCGCTGCTGAGGGAGTTGCGTCGAATATTTCCCTACCCGACCCGCTCGCTCCTCTCTGTGCCATTAGGGAGGTCGCTAATTAGACAAGATTCACTAATCTTCATAGGAAAAGGGATTAATGCTAGCTGTTTGCATATATCGTGTTCTCCTGACCCCCGAAACACCCCGACTGGCAGCTGTTTTATTGAGATTGAATCACATTGATTGCCTACCGTGATGCTTTTCAGAGATTCTGACAAGGCTGTCATTTGTGCCAACAATAACTTTGAATGCTTTGTGTTTTTGGTTCATCAAGGAACTACCGTATTTTCACGACCATTCGGCGCACCGTATTGTTGGGCGCAGTCTCATTAACGGGTGTTATTTCTGTATTTGACACATAGACAAAACGCACTGTATTATTGGGCGCAGTTTTACAGTGGTAAAACATACGCCAGCTTAAACATACGGCATGCATGCGCGCACGCTAAAAACACGTTAGCTTGAAGCATACGGTAGCATGCCAAGACATACGGATACACGCTAAAAACACATTTTTAAAAAGGCAACGGAAGCAAAACTGAGTTCGGTTGTATTTTATTTAGCCATCGTACAATGTACTCACGTTTTTCGATCAATCATCACCCAGAAATCCATCAAAGTCCTCATCTTCTATATCAGAACTGAAAAATTGTGGCGTAACTCGCCCGGCGCTGCCTCTCACTCTTTGTAAAGTTGTGTTTGCCATCGATCATCCATCGTTCCCATGCCGCTCGCAACTTTACTTTGAAAGCCCGGTTGATGCCGATGTCCAGCGGTTGGAGTTCTTTAGTCAAGCCTCCGGGAATGACGGCAAGCTCAGAGTTCATTTACTTGACTTGGTTTTTCACCGCTGCTGTGAGATGGGCACGCATGCCAAAAGCATAACCGATGGCAATAATGTTTTGCAATAATGCACATAGCCACACTTTATACAGGTGTTGGTACCTGCTAGGGGCGTCCCTTTAGCGTCCACTTACACGCCCACCCTTCACTCATTGGCGGACTTCTTCGCCGCATGCCTGTCCTCACTCACGTCCGCCTTTTCTCTCTCTCTCCATATATGTATATATACACGCCCACCCTTCACTGATTGGCCGACTTCTTTGCCGCATGCCTGTCCAAACTCACTTCCCGCCTTTTCTCTATATAAACAGCGTGTCGGCTGTCAGTCAGGTTTTGGAACTCAGCACATACACAAGACGCTCCGCATTATAAGGCGTCCTGTCCATTTTGGAGAAAATTTAAGACTTTTAATGGCGCCTTATAGTCGTGAAAATACGGTAATTGTGTGTCATTTCACTGTGCTTTTTTCTTCTTTTGGGACACCTACTCACTCATGTCTGTCCCCTCGACTGATAAATTCTTCTCCATTTGGGATGTCCTGTCAGTCATTCGTGCGCGTTGTATCGTTTGCTCCAGGCGCATTGGATCGCTCTCTATAATTGGTGCTACCTGTGAACTTGACACAGATTCATGAGGCCAATTTGGAGAAACTCGCCCAAACAATTTATTCCATACTGGGATTTGAACGATGAATCTTTTGTTTGTCAGTTGTCAGCATAAGTCCTCTCAGCCGTACTGGCCCTCCATCTAGAACAGTGGTTCTTAACCTTTTTAGAGGCACCGAACCCTACCAGTTATTATGCACATTCACTGAACCCTTCATAAGTGAAAAATAAATATATATAGCTGTATATTTTTTACAAATTCAAGATATTAAAAAAATTGCTTTTATTAAAAACAGAAAAAAGTTAACATTTCAAGGGATAAATATATTTTTTTCTTTAATTGAACAACGTACTGTCACGACAGTCACACATTGACAACAAAGTGAACTAAATTTCCCACAGCACTGATTGGACAAGCAATGTCATGTGATCATCTGCAGCGGGCGTGTCATAACTAATTGACATGTTGAGTCCGGTGTGTCTTACCCTCCATGGCAGAGGCTCCGTCAAACCCCTGAGACCCACTCACCGAACCCCTGGGGTTCGATTGAACCCAGGTTAAGAACCACTGATCTACAATCATCACCGAAAAGACGCGGGGAAATTGTCCCTTCTTTTTTTTTTCTCCAGGTCACTGACATAGGAGGTGAAAAAGTTCGAGTTCATCTGAAATATGTTGGATTGGTTTGAGGTCGGGCGGCCCAGTGGTCAAGTGGTTAGCACGTCGACCTCACAGTGCAGAGGTACCAGGTTCAATTCCAGCTCCGGCCTTCCTGTGTGGAGTTTGCATGCTCTCCCCGTGCCTGCGTGGGTTTTGTCCGAGTACTCCGGTTTCCTCCCACATTCACATGCGTGGCAGGTTAATGAAACACTCTAAATTGTCCCTAGATGTGGGTGTGAGCGCAGATGGTTGTTTGTCTCTGTGTGCTCTGCGAGTGGCTGCCAACCAGTTCAGGGTGTCCCCCGCCTACTGCCTGAAGACAGCTGGGATAGGCTCCAGCACGCGCCGCGACCCTTCTGAGGATAAAGCGGTTCAGAAAATGGATGGAAGGATGGATGGTTTGAGGTCAGACCTCTTGAGAACTTATCGAAGTGTCCATGTCTTCATGGTCTTCACTTTGTTGGTAGCATGGCGTTGTCGACAATGTCTTAGTAAGATGAAGATTTCACTTTCAGGAGTAACTAATGCCCTGCGTGGTACCGATTCGACCCCACAAAGCTCAGCTCCCAATACTTTTCCATCAGCAAAACCAAGTAAGATGAACTATTTCTAGTTGTTTGTCATCCTCTATGGTGAAGTGTGCACACAGCCAGCCTTGTGGTCTACTGTGGTTTGATATTCGTGTCATGCTCACGAGTGAATTTCTCTCTTCTGAGAGGATTGGTTTCTTTGAATAGAGAAAAACATTGCGAAAGTACAAAGATTGTTGCTGTCCTGCCGGGATTACACTGGCACGGCATCGCTGTGAAGAGACTGATGGTTTCCTACTTGACAGGGGATTGGACACTTTCACACTGCCCTGCATGTTGTAGCTCATCCCAGGTATTTTGCAGCCTGCAACCGCCCCATGAAATGCATATTACCGGGCCTGATTAGCCGTTTAATATTGCATGGGATGCGTTAGAGGGGACGTTGCCTGTAGGATCCTTCGGCCAAAGTACAGTACAATATGCGCTTCTTTGGGATGCCTCGTCACGCTCCATAAAGACGCGTGGAGCCATTATGACAAGGGTGGAAAGCACTACACGGTGTGACGATAAGGTAGATTTATAGAGCTGCAGTCATTTAGTCTTGCTGCAGTGTCGCACTGTTACTCAACAGATTGGACGGCCTGTTCTTTTTTTCTTTTTCGGGAGGGCTGCGCAAGAGGCGCCAATTGCTTCTATGGGAAACAATTTGCAATCAGAGGGGTGTTGGGATTTGTAAAGATCAAGAGAGGACAATTAGAATCACTTTTGAGTTGCTATGTTGGCTACCTGCTGAGTAGTCGTGTATCGACGCAAACCTCTCCCAGCGCAGCTATGGGCGCTACGTTGTAGTGTCCTGTATATCGAATGTGACATTGGAGGTGACACCCCCCCTGCCCTCACCTCCACCCACCGCTGTCTGTCTGATAAGGGGTGACATGCCTTCAGAACAAATGCAAAACATGTACGATGGGAAGCAAAAAAAACGCAATTTCTAGCCAGCCGTGCTGAAGATGTCTACTTTTGACGGCTGCAAATCTTGGCTTTTAATATTGCTCATGGACATCATTGTACAGCGCCAGTCCACAGTCCCACTTGATGTTTTAAGTGGCCATTTACACTTGATGGTTTTGAATTGATGAAAAAAAAAGACAGTAGCGTTTCCCATGTCTCTTTTTATGACAGTGTAGTTTTGGAGACAGAAAAGGCAAACCTGGGGGGAAAAAAAAGTCTCCGTTTTGGAGAACGATTATAGCACCATTTCTGTCTTGATCGAAGGAAGTGTCAAGCCAGTAATTGCAAACATATTTCTGCTTGTGATGTTTGTCGACTGAACCGTGCACTTGTTTGTACAAGAGTCACATTACCAAAACGTGTTTTCATCATATCCACAAAGCTTTTCATACGCATTCTGTTCATCTCGAGTTCTATGGCCAACAATGGGTAAAAAAAAAAAGAAAATTCCGATCAATCTCTTGGCGGCCCGGTGGTCCAGTGGTTAGCGCGTCGACCTCACAGTGCAGAGGTACTGGGTTCAATTCCAGCTCCGGCCTCCCTGTGTGGAGTTTGCATGTTCTCCCCGGGCCTGTGTGGGTTTTCTCCGGGTACTCTGGTTTCCTCCCACATTCCAAAAACATGCATGCCAGGCTGGTTGAACACTCGAAATGGTCCCTCGATATGAGTGTGAGCGCGGATGGTTGTTCATCTCTGTGTGCCCTGCGATTGGCTGGCAACCTGTTCAGGGTGTCCCCCGCCTACTGCCCGAAGACAGCTGGGATTGGCTCCAGCACCCTCGAGACCCATGTGAGGATAAAGCGGATCGGAAAATGAATGAATGAATTACTCTGTAGTGCAGGGGTGTCAATTCATTTTTGTCGCGGGCCACTTTGGAATGACGTCTTCCCTCGTAGGGACGAGTAAACCGAATAAATGTTTAACGATAACATCGTATTATTACTTGTATACAAAAAAACGATGGTATTTGTTCAATTATTCTTCAAGTGAGTGTAAACCGGGTCACTAAGTTATTGAAAAATGTCGGTTATTTATTACATATGACAATTTGAAAATTTGGTACAGATTTAAGCAAGGGTCATGGAAGTTGACACATATGATTTGCTTTCGCAGTCAACATAAAATGATGTATCGGGCCGGATCTGGCCCCCGGGCCTTGACTTTGACACATGTGCTCCAGTGTTTTTCACATATTATTTTGAAAGGGATCTCGTTGAATGTTATCACCTCATGTTTTAATGTCATTTTAATGTCAATTCATTGTTTTGAGCAAAAAAAAAAAAAAAAGTAATAATTTTTTTTGTCCTTTAGATGGCAACTCTGACTGAACGTGGAATTCTTCAAAATAACTCAGTTATTCCCATCGCTAGTTTCGTAACAAACGGCTGGTGTTTTTGCAAGTCTATGTGAAAACAGAAGTTGTTTGACAAGCATTATTGTCTGTCTTTGAAAAACAGTTTTACTATTCTATGTCGACTCATTTTTAGGTTATTCTTCCGTGCCGGTTTTGACCGCTGTTGCTCTCGATTGCATGCAGAAAGTCTGCTGTCACATTTACAAAAGTGCTCAGATGTACTCCGGCCATCACAACCCGTCCATATTCCGGCGATGGATGCAAATCCTGACGGCGAAGCGGCAAGTATGATTGGCTGATCTTGTACGGAGAAAAAAAAACGGATGTGCGGTGCAGACTTGGGACGGGAGATGGATCAGTCTCCGGTTCATCATGTTCAGGGTTGTTGTGCAGCTCCACCTGCCTCGTTCATTCACACACACACACACATCATCTTTATTCCAGCGTTGCGTCCGGGGCCCGCCCCGGCTAATCGCTGTGGCAACGGACAATTAAAGGAGTTGAAAGGACAGAGCTCTTACTGGGTGATAAGAGGGGAAGGATGACTTTATTCATTCGAAGGCAGGAGGGGCATTGGTGCAAAACCAGATTTCTTTCCGTCTAACTTGTATTTTCACATTTAATACAAAGCAGTATTCATTTATTCAGCTGCACAAAGTACCTGAAATCTTGGAAGAGGTCAGATGCTCATTAGAAAGGAGGTGTAACATAACGCAACATATGACCTCTTGCCAGCTCTTTCAAAACAGCTCCCCATCTTGCCCGAGGTTTTGACTCATTTTTTCAAGAGCCTCGGGTAGTGTGAACTGAACCAACCAAAAGTTTTTCTGTTCTTTGGTAATCATCAGTCAAACAACACAGTTTTCTAACCAAAAAGCAGATGAAACTAGCTTTTGGCGGAAATAAAAAAACACGGCGACCGGAACAGTGACTGATGCTGTTTTTAATTTTAAAGACTAAGAAAGGACTTTTGATAGCAAAGTATTCATTTATTTTACAACTTATAAATGCTTACTCACCACACAACTCTCGTTGAATGGCAGTGGCTTTTTATATACGATTTACCATTCATTACATGAACCTCTGTTATATTTTCTCACCATTGCAGCACACACTTTCGGCTAAGTCATGAGATAAATTTTATTTAAAGCATCTATGGGGGTCATTTTTTTGTTGTTGTTTTTGTGTTTGTTGTTGCGTCGTGTGGACCGGATGTGGATTGTTTTTCAGCTTTTTTTTGGCTACAACATTCATCAAGGAGGAGACTCTGTGCTTGGTGGTTGCGCCTTCTCGGCAGCAAGGGTATACCAGCACTGTTTTTGATTGGGAGGAATGTCGGTGCCATTTGACGGTCATTGCTGGACAGCTCTGGGGCGCTTGTGTTTTTTTTTTTACGCCTGTAATGGGCAGCATTTTACACAGCCCCGCTTTGTTCAGCGGAGAGATCGGTGCTGTTGGACGGTCTGTGGGTGGATGGATGCAAGGCTGAGGAGCCAACGGTGAGAAGAAAGGAGCGTCATCGCAGAGCGCCGATGCGGATGTGGATTTGGGAGTCGCGGCTTGGAGTTGAAGCGGATTACAGTATGTTGGACAGGAGATGTGAGCCAATCTCTTTTCGTCAATGGATGCTACAGCTTCGTGTTTGCTTTCAAGACTTAGCTTGTATCAGACGTGTGCACATTTTCAGCATGACGTCTCTGATCCACTGGTGAAAGGACACTTTGATACTCTCCTCTTTCATCTATAACTGCATCAAACAACAAAGTGTATGCAGGAAAAGTGATTAGGATTGCGCGACTGTCTGTGTCTTATGTGTTGTGTTGTGTTATTTAGTTCTTTTGACTTCAAAGATGGCGGCGCGAGAGTGGCTGCCTTTCCAGCAGCTCTTATATTTTGTTCTTCTACTTTTTCCTTTCGTAACTTCACTGCTGTGAATTGGGAATTTCTCCATTGTGAGACTAATAAAGGATTTCTTATTTTATTTTCATATAATCAATAACAACCTTATTGTCAACCAATCTGCCGCTTCCTTTACCCCGATGTCGCTATCTCCCCGATGCACTCGTGAGGTTGACAGCGGCGTGACTTGAACCGTACATGTCGCCAAGCTCACCTCGCGGCCTTGAAGATGCTCGCGGGATAAATGGCGATCATGACTCATTGACGCAGCCTAAGCTTTTCTCCTATTGTGATCAAGGGCGCAGAAAATGTCACCGCACACATACACGCACGGTAGCTTTTACTGATCGTGACGGATAGCTCTCTCGCTCTTGAGGTGACATGCACACACAATCCATAGAAGCCCAGCGCCCACTCACTTGCATGCCTTCGCTTAGATTCTGCACTTAGATGCCAACTCCCACTCGTGCAGCCCCACCCCGGCAATGTTTGCGGCTGCAGTGAGTCATTAATGCGCACGGCAGGACGAGTGTGCATGTGTGATAAATGGCTCTGTCAATTATGAATGAGGGGAGATGACAAGGGGGAGCCGGTCCACCCTGACGCGCACTTATGCACTGTCCGAGCACGGAGGGGACCGATGGTGTTTGCAAAGTGCGTTCTTTGCAGTGAGTTATTTGGTTGAGAAACATTCTGTTTGTGAAACTGTACCCTTCAACCTGCTGTGTTTTGCTTTCTGTGTTTTGTGTCCCGCCCCATCCATGTTGACGATGTTGTTGAATGAGTACAAAAGCTCTGATAGTAAGTTGAGCAAATCATTAAACTGAAATTCACTTAATTTGGGCCTGAAAAGGACCTGGAGGGCCTCGATGGTGATTATTGGCTCTTGAAGCTGCTTGATGCCGCTCAAAGAGCTTAAAAATAAAACTCCCCAGTTAATCTTTTAAGTACCTGTAAAGTTAATTCAAATTTAGAAAAAAAACTGGCAAATACATAAAATAGGGCTTCCAAGCAGTGAAAAATCAAGCTATCGTCTTTGTTCTCAAATGCTATGAGCGAATCCTCTTTTGGTACTTCAGCTAACATCTTTTTGATGCATGCACATCCAGACGTCTTTGAATTATGAAAATAGCTGTACATCAGACCGGGTCATTGAGAGAAGAGTTGCTAGCCACCAGCAAGCTTGGAAGTGAACAAGCATGGGCCTTATCGAAATAACTAAGTCGCTAACTAAGGCATATTAGGCCTTCGAACCACTGGTGAGAACAAATGGGTTTAAGTTAACGTGTGGTAGAGGGGACTGATGCCTGACACCAAAGTGCGTCACTGGGCACCGTTTTAGCCACGCCCATTTCCACGACAGAGTACAACATAGTCATCAGTCTGCACGTTTCGAAAAACAAATCTCTGAATGGAAGGGACAGCGGCTTTTCCTTTTTCAAATTCAGCAAGAAGGACCAATACACCGGCAAAATGCCTCCCGTGTTTGCTGGCATTTGTGACGACATGTCTTGGTGACTGCCGTGGCCCTCATACCAAGGTGACAGGATGGTCGACTCGTTAGCACGCCCGACCTCACAGTGCAGAGGTGCAGGGTTAGATTCCGGCACCGGCCTTCCTGTGTGGAGTTTGTATGTTCTCCCCGTGCCTACGTGGGTTTTCTCTGGGTACACCGGTTTCCTCCGAAATTCCAAAAACAAATGGAAAACTCTAAATTGTCTCTCGGTGTGAGTGTGAGTGCGACTGGTTGTTCGTCTCTGTGTGTCCTGCGATTGACTGGCGACCAGTTGCCAGTTGAGGGTGTTCCCTACCTAATGCCTGATGACAGCTGGGATAGGTTCCAGCACACCCACGACCCTCGTGAGGATAAGCGGATTGGAAAATGGATGGATTGATTGAAGTTAACAGCGTGGAACGGCTCTCCTGTGTCTCCTTCCAGCTGTCACCTGCTCCCCCGTCCACATTCAGTCGCTCGTCGGCCCCCTCCCTGTCGTTTCTTCGGACTTCTTCCTGACATACTGCCCGTGTGTGTGTGTGCGCGCGCGCGCGCGTGTGTGTTTGTGTGCCAAGGACCTGATGAAATATTCCCAGCAGAGGTCCTTCCCTCACCTTTGATCACTTACACTTTGCGCCCATGTTACAATTCTATTTGGCACTCATGTAGCCATCCATGGCCGTGTCCTGCAAGTAAAAGGCCTCAGGTTAAATTTTTCCTACTGTTTAAATAAGGTGGCCTGACGCGCGTGACACCTACCCCCCCCCCCCCCCCCCCCCGCTCACTGCGCTGTGGCCGTTTCCTAATGAAAGGCTCACTGTGTTTACTGCTGTGGGGGTGTTAAATGCTGAGGGTGGTTTGTTTGTTTGTTTGCAAGACACGTACAAATGAGTTTTTATGCCAATAAAGGCAGCGAGGCTGTTGGGCAAAGTTTCTCCCATGCCAAAAAAAGGGCCAGCAGTTAAATGAAATTACCGTATTTTCACGACCATTCGGCGCACCGTGTTGTTGGGCGCAGTCTCAGTAAGGGGTGCTATTTCTGTATTTGACACATACACAAAACGCACTGTATTATTGGGCGCAGCCAGGCATGGTAAAACATACACCAGCTTAAACATACGGCATGCATGCACGCACGCTAAAAACACTTTTTTAAAAAGGCAACGGAAGCAAAACTGAGTTCGGTTGTACTTTATTTAGCCATTTTACAATGTACTCACGCGACCGGTACCTGCTAGGGACGTGCCTTTAGCGTCCTCTTACAAGCCCACCCTTCACTCATTGGCGACTGGTACCTGCGAGGGACATGCCTTTAGCGTCCTCTTACACGCCCACCCTTCACTCATTGGCGGATTTCCGCATGCCTGTCGTCACTCACTCCGCCTTTTCTCTATATAAACAGCGTGTCGGCCAGAGGTGCTCTCAGTCAGGCTTTGGAACTCAGCGCATACACTAGACGCTCCGCATTATAAGGCGTCCTGTCCATTTTAGAGAAAATTTAAGACTTTTAATGGCGCCTTATAGTCGTGAAAATACGGTACTCCATATGAAAAGAGGCTCAAACACCAAAGCGGTTTTACAGATTGACACGAAATTCAGAGGCACGAAAAAGTCTCCAAAACAACCCAAGCCCTGACAACAAAGTTGGCCATAATGATTTGAAGCGGCCATTTTTGCCACGTTAAGTGGGGGATTTGAAACTACGATCCGTCATGCCTTGTCAAGATGTCAATCGACAATATGAGTCGTAAATGTGCCCGCATTTCCCACCAGCACACAGGAAACCGCCTTGGAAAATTAGGCAGAATGATTTTTTCATAATTCAAATTGGGTCTCTTTAACATATAGAAGAGAACTTGATTTACAGCTGTTTGTTTCACCCACATGCACACAAAAAAAAGTCTGGCAGGGGAATGGCTTGCAATGTGACAGCAGCAACTGCTTAATTATACAGTGAGATGTCTTTGTCAAATCAAAGCTGAAGCCTCTTCCTCCATCTGAGTGAGGAGCAACATTGAGTACAAGATTGGGAAAGCTGGCTTCAACTTCTTTAATCAATCTGTTCTTCTTTTAATGGGGTACCAATGCAGACAAGCGCCGACGTGTCGCCCGCACCCCCTTTGGCATAAAGTGTTTTTCATATCAAAATTGTAATTCTGACATTTTAAGGTTACAAACGATGCGCAATGAAGGATTTTTCTCCGCAAAGCTCAATACATCATGCACAACATGAGAAATTACCGTCAGTTACTGCTTTTTACCATTTGATTATTTTAAGTATATGTATGGCCTAGAATGTTTTTGATGTAAATATGAACGAAATTATTACTTATTAATTTACGGCTGTATCAGCATAGCTAAGTGACAAATAGGAGGATGACGGATTCAGGTCACCGTAGGACGCCATCGGAAACTGAGGACGGCGTATGCACATTAATTTCACAATTGAATTGTTCGCTTGTGGGCACCGCCCGAGGAATTTGAAATTCATTCTCCACCAACTGCACTTTTCCATTTAGAGTTTGACATTTATGGATTCCTTTGGACTACGGTGGGAAAATATAGGTAATTACATGCCCCGCCGGCAAATGCTGTAACCTTTCGTTTCTTTTGCAAATATGGAGTGCGGACTTGGGCGATATGCAGAAATGGTGACGGTGATGAATGAGATGAAATTGGTGGTGGGGGTGGGGGGTGGGCATTAGCATTCAGATGTGTGTGCACGGGTGAGGAGTTTCACACAAGTGGGGAAGGCAAATGAGATTCAGTGTGCAAGTGGAATGAGTTTTCGGTATGATGTCAGCCGTGGCAATACTTCACAGTGAAGAGCCCTTTAAGATCATGCGCAGACTGGATATCGGGTCGCACACAAAAGAATTGGCGGCGCAGGCAGTTGAATTTGAAAAGTAGCGAAACAGGCGGCCTGGTGGTCGAGTGGTTAGCACGTCGATCTCAAAGTGCAGAGGTCGTGGGTTCGATCCCGGCTCCGGCCTTCCTGTGCGGAGTTTGCATGTTCTCCCCGTGCCTGCGTGGGTTTTCTCCTGTGTTCAGGGTGTCCCCCGCCTACTGCCCGAAGACAGCTGGGATAGGCTCCAGCACCCCCGGCGACCCTTGTGAGGATAAGCAGATCGGAAAATGGATGGATGGATGGATTCTTGTGTGCAATTGTCATGATTGTCATGACATTCTTGTCTTCTGAGGTCTTAAATTATAATAGCCCACCAAGAAGGAACACAGTATCAAATTTGGGTCTTGATCTGCCTCTGGAGTTTCGGAAGCACTTTCCTTTAGCCCAAGCCAGACTTTTCCTTCTGTTTCTTTGTCCAAAGTGGTGTTTACACAGCGCCAACTGTCAGGTCACCTTGCAGCATCTTGCCTCTCTGGCTGTCTGAAGAAGAGAGTCTTTTAGCCTTGATCAAATTAGCTTGGCCACAGTGTGTACATTACTCTTGTGGCCGCTGAATGACTTAGTCTTCACGCTGCTGTTATCCTGCAGCGAAAATGCTGAGCGTGTGCCTGATGGCATGGCTAGTTTGCAACTGATTTGAATTGCCATTGTATTATACTGTTTTCCGAAACTCTGAGTTGGAACAGTCCAAACACTGAGTGGCTCTGCAAAAATTTGAATATTCTTGTAGGGTAATCGCAAAGTGGGATAATGAACCGAAAAATAATAGTGATATCAACATGACATCGACAATATAATCTCTTGAGCTTGTCTCCGTTTTTGCTCTCAGAAGCACCTAATGTAATGCAGGTCTACCGCGATGCTTTTGAATCGGGAAAAATATCATTTACTGGTCACGGGAGGACACGCTACAGAAATTTGGAGCGCAGACTCTAATTCAGCCACAAACACACTTATGCAAAGGGAGGCTGTCATCAATTAAGAGTTCAAGGTCCTGCTCAAGGACACTCGAGCAGCAACAACACGGCGAATACAGTGTGTAGCTGTTTTGGCACAGCTCTATGATTTATTGTCAATGTGGTAATACATGAGGGAACCAGGCAGAAATTATGCCTGTTCACCTTTAACCTTTCTCAGTCACTTGTGAAGGTGTCCCTTCAAACATAATTAACTTTTTTTAAAAGGGCAAAAATGTAAAATTAGGGCAGTGTTGTTGTTCTGCATTTGGCATTTTACGGATGGGGGTTTTATAGTCTTGGTATCATCTGTTGCAAATCCGTTTGCGGTTTGATGCAGATGCTCACATCCCGGTCACAAGGTAGCAACATTCGTTCCCTCTAGTCTACAGTCTGTTGAAAGGCATGTTCATACAGGTAGTAAAAGGAGAAAACTGTTAAGCATCCCCCGTTGTGCATCATTCAGTGGGTTTGTTTTGGCTGTCTCGCTTCTGAAATGTCTCTTTGTGCCTGATGTCCTCTGACATCTGAGTTTGGGAATGATTCTGCTTACCATGGAACCAAAGAAGCTGGGCCCAGCAGGAGCTATAAAGCTGAAGGTCAATGCTCATCCCCCCGGATCAGTCTTGACTAAGGATAGTCATGGCAACTCACCGCACCTCTTTGGCTGTCAGAAACGACAGTCCCCTGCTGAGTTCTTATAAAAAATGCAGACGTATCTTTCAATGCCTTCTGACAGGATGGAATTTTTCTCCTCTTGCAGTGCTACCGCTGTTTCCCTGCGTCATTCGACTTTGTCACTCGTGTCTCACTCAGTGACTGCTCAATCACACCTAAATTCCATTCTAATATCTCTCTCCGCCGTGAACCATAGCGCAGTGGTGTCTGTCATACAAGGCAGATTTCTCACTGCTTTTCCTCTTACAGTGTTCCATATATCCCATCCCGGTGCAAAGGAGAGGGTGCCAACTGGCCAGATGCCCCTCTTTCTCCGTGCCACCTGCTCCACTGCCCTTCTGCTCCTGTATCTCGGCCTGTTGCAGAAGCCTGCCATCATCAGATGATTCAGGGCACGACATGTTTTTGTTTGTTTTTGTGCTGATTTAAGCAGTTCTGTCAGCTTGGCGTCCCTGGCTGTTGTCCTCTTCTGCTTTGAGAATAAATTTCCCCAGGATACATAGCTTTGGCTGTTCATATCAAACGAAAGCTGTTGTTAGTGTGATAAAGAACCAGGAGCTTTTTGGCTAAGCGTTAAACATATGCTGAGGGAGAAAAATACTCTCACACATACAATCAAGCTTTATTCCTGATTATATTTGCAGCTAGAACTGTAAAAATGGTTAATCAGGAAATCAAACAATTGATATACTGTAACAAAGTCCGCATAGGAAGGAGGTCAGGGGGAATTGCTGCGCGTCGATAAAACAGCGGGCTTTGTCGAACAAGACTGCTGTTTGATCGCTCCTTCAAGCCCTGACCGTTTGAAACACTTTCCTTCAGCCTGTCTGCCACTGGACATTTGCATTCGCTAGTAGCAAGCTTTGTGACGAAAGTCTTCCTTGGAATTTGTGAACCCTTTGATCTAATGCCAAGAGACGTCAACCGGAGAGCTTGTTCAACTCCGAATTTCCCATCAGGTCTTGTCAAAGTGTGCTTGCGGAAGATCTTGAAAGCCAAAATGCTCCTGATGCTGTATCATCAGTGTGGGAATGGGCTTGGGGCAGGAAGACAGAATGGTGCTGTGTTCATGCAGCTGACTTTGTCGGGAACTGTCTTGGGACTGAGCCCTGCGTCAAATGGCTCAAGATGGAGCCTTGAACCAATGAAATCTCGAGCAAGTATCAATCCATTTTGGAGCACTACCAATTCAGGCTCACGGAGGAGCTGGAGTCTACCCCCGGTGACTTCGTGTAATTTACGCCATTCATCCAGGACACTTCTGCAATCAATAACAAGGTGCATGTCAGCTTCTGAGGATTCCAAAAGCATAGAAACAGGCAAGAAGTTTTGATCACAAAAATATTTATTAACAAAAACGCAAGACCGACAAATTATAACAGAGGACGAGGTTAACAAAGAACCTGGAAAATGCGAGAACAAACAAAAAGCGCTTGCAAAAGGCAAAGAATGGTATAACCGAAAATTGCTTGTCAACTTAAAGGACAAGAACATCCAATACACAATGAACAAAAGTGAGAATACAAGAACAAAAACACTATGAACTAACAGGGAAACTATGAGGAAAAATGTCAACAACGCCTCGAAAATTAGGCACTTGGAGACAGTTGTGAGCAAGGCTAATCTTACAACCAGTTGTTGGCATGGCATGGCTTTTAAAGCCGACAGGTAACGAGGCCAGATTCCAGACAAGTGCGACTTGTGAGGGAATGCCCACTCTGAAGCTGGAGACTGAAAATACAAAGCAAACAAGACAGGATCATGAGAGTGCATACCTGTACAGACAAATAACTGTTCACACTCACAAGCTGTCTGTTTTGGAAAGGTTGGTGGACCAACCGGGGAAAAGCCACGCAAGCAAAAGCGGCTCGGATTTGAGCTCAGTGTGCGAGACACAACTGTCCTTATCTATCTGCACTGTTGGAACTAGCCTTCCGATCAAATGCCTTGGATCCAAGGCTTAGAGCAAATTCGTTTGGACTGATGAGAGCAAGGAAGTCCAAACTAACTCCCAGCCCAAATGACTTTGGATTACCCGTGAAACCTAATAACATTTGATTAAACTATTCGACCAGACTCCTTTGTCTGTACTGCCTAAACCAGGGGTGTCAAACTAATTTTTGTCGCGGGCAACATTGTAGTCACAGTTTCCCTCGGAGGGCCATTATGAATCACCTCCTTGTATTATTACATATAAAGTACACAATGAATAGATTTTGAAATCAAAAGTCAAGTAGAGTAGTTTGTTCCCCTGTTGTTCAAGGTTCTGTAATAATGTAAAAGAAGAAAATGCTTGCAATAGCTCAACATGCCTATTTATTACATATGAGAACTTGAAATTTTGGTACAGATTTTAGCAAGCATCATGGAAGTTAACTTGGTTGATTTGCTTTTGCGGGCCACATAAAATGATGTGGCGGGCCAGATCTGGGCCCCAGGCCTTGGGTTTGACACCTTTGACCTAAACAGTCACATTACTGGACCGTGTCCTTAAAATAGATTCATACTTATAATGTGACGATGATTTATCTTTTTGTGTGGAGTAAGGAGTAAACTTTCATCTCTTCAATTTTAATGTCACCCTCTTCATTGATTTCCCCTTGATTCTCATGATCCTCTTCAATTAGCTCATGGTTGTCATGGGTGAAAAACTCGCAAAAAAAAACGTGCATCACAGGCTCAGCTGGAAAAACACAGAATTGATCGATACGAACAAACGGTGTGAAGTTGACCTTCCTCCGCACTGTCATGAGGTATGCCGAGCACTGTTTGTATTCAGATGATGTTGGGCCCGGAGGAAATCAACAACGTCTTACGGCGACTATTCAGACCAGTTGATCAGAGCTACAATTTACCGACTGACAGCTTGGCAATTGCAGCCGCCACCCGGTGGTTTGAAAATACGAGATTGTCCTCGGTTAGCCGGGCAGCATGCAGACAAATTTGTGGCACCCATGGCAGAAAAAGCACTTCAGTCATTGTCAGAAAGGCGTCTGTCTGTAGGAGAAGATCAATGGAACAAAGTGATTACATAAAAGTGGACCCAAATTTTTGTTCCTGGCCTTCGAGTAAAAATGCAAACTCGGAGTGCTCCGAGTGTAAGTATTTGAGAAAAAGAAGTATGGGAGCAAAAATCAGTAACTTTTCTCAAACGGCGGATGTCTGATATGTGACCAGAATTGGATACCAACAGCGTTTTAACATCTGCAAACCATGGGGGTCCAAATGCCCTTTTTATTGCATCCCTGGTCATCACTCAAAGTCCATCCATCCATTTTCCGAACTGCTTGATCCTCACTAGGGTCGCGCGGGGTGCTGGAGCCTATCCCAGCCGTCTTCGGGCAGTAGGCGGGGGACACCCTGAATCGGTTGCCAGCCAATCGCAGGGCACACAGAGACGAACAACCATCCACGCCCACACTCACACCTAGGGACAATTTAGAGCGTCCAATCAGCCTGCCATGCATGTTTTTTGGAATGTGGGAGGAAACCGGAGTACCCGGAGAAAACCCACGCAGGCCCGGGGAGAACATGCAAACTCCACACAGGGAGGCCGGAGCTGGAATCGAACCCGGTACCTCTGTACTGTGAAGCCGACGTGCTAACCACTGGACTACCGGGCCGCCCATCACTCAAAATGTTTTTCTGTAAAATCTTCAGACATTTGCATTTAAGTTTGGTGTAGTGCCGCATGAGTGTGTCATAACTGAAACAACAATGGCAGACTCAGCACGGTCGGCACATTTGAGTCATTCAAGATAATGGAACTGCGTGGAGTTGAGTAATGGTCTGTTCATTGATTTGTTTTTCTTCATCCTTCCATCTGTAGTATGTTGGTTATATAAATGAACTTGAATGAATCTAAACTCACCAGATTTTGGTTCATCTTGGTGGAAAGTTACAACAGAGCACACTCTGTATCCCTTCATCTACATTTTTACTATGTACTGTATTTATCAGATGCATAATGTGCCGTGGAATTTTGGCCATTTTCTTCTCCGTATTCAAGTTTTCTCAGGATCCATGGCAGGCTGTTGGAGAACGGAGTTCTTGACTCCCAGAGGCCCAAAGGCGAAATACCACCCGGTCCACAGTTTACTGTGCATGCCAATGCATTCCCTCCCAACCAGTAACGCACTGATGGACTTCCTCAGGTTTTTCACATTCTGTTAAGGCGGATGAAACATGGACGCCAGGCAGCTTTGGAGCACGTTTGTTACCCCTGCAGAGTTGAATTAAGCTCCCCCTGCCAGGCCTGGCTTCAGAGTGTGCGTCAGCGCAAGGGCTCACACACTCGCATCAACTTTCCACTTCCTTTCATCCATCCAGTGACTGCTCTGGCTCAATAAATGTGTGATGAATTCGGTTTTTGATCAGTGACTAATTGACCAAACCATCTCTGATAGCAAAACATGCAAAAGTTATTCATATACACACTGCTCAATTTGCTCGCATTGTGAGCAATCTCTCTCTCTCTCGCTCTCTTTTTTTTAAGAGGAAAAAAATAAGAGAGAGAAAAAAAATGGCAAAAGTCTTAATGTAACCAACGAGCTTGTGCCGATGCCGGCGTGTCATGGAGGGTGTCTGGTTCGAACTGGTTTGGTGGCGCCACAAAAAAGGTCAAAATCCCACTGCAACGGACAGTTAGAATTGCTGAAAAGCAGACATTCCAGCAGATTCTTCCCTCTTGCCATTAGTTCCCGAAACAGTTGACTCAAAATTCCATAGTAGCACCTTGCAAATGTTTGCCACTTTTGTACATCTCCTGTATTGATTCTTGCAGCTTCAGCTCGCTACATACAGTATTTGTGTGACTGTCGTTGATCAATATACCACAGCATTAACACTTTTGAAGTGCTCAAGGTCTTTGCGCGTCATTGCACATTCAAAGTTGTCTCACAGTGACCGCAGTGCACGTCACCTTGTCTTTGCTCGATGGCCCTGCGTTTGCATAGTTGTCATTGTCATTGGTTGGTGTCTTCAGCACAAACGCTCTCCTTACATGACGTAAAGCAGGGGTGCCCATTACGTCGATCCTGATCTACCGGTAGATCTAAGACAGGTCCCAAGTAGATACGAAGAGTGTCGAGGAGAAAAAAAACAAACAACAATTTGTGTGTCTTTGTACATGTTAGTAACATATTTTTTTGTGTTCATGTACGCTGCACCCTAATCATCTTATCAGTCTCATTTTCACCCAAAAAATATTTAAAAAATAAAATAAAGCAGGTAAATCTTGAATTTACGGTGGCTTGTGATTACGTCACCGGAAGTTGTTAGCGCTCAGCAGTCCGTCTGCAATTGCAGCTTGTGATCAGAGCTGTTGTGCTCTATCTTTTATCGTCATTATTCTCATTCAGAGTTTGCTTTGTGTACAATTCACCGAGGGCACGGGCAAAGAATTGGAATGTAGGAGGGTCCAGGGAAGCACTTTAAAACGGTACGTGTGAGCTACGATAGTTAACAGGCTGCAAAAGTGCATCGCATGCCTCAGTTTCAGGCTGTTTCTCATCATGATGTGCGTGCGTGTGTGTGTGTGTGTGTGTGTGTGTGTGTGTGTGTGTGTGTGTGTGTGCGCGCGCGCGCGTGTGTGCCGGTAAGGGTAGATCCCGGGAGGTTAGTTGATCGAAAAGTAGATCTTCGATCCGAAAAGTTTGGGCACCCCTGACGTAAAGGCTCTCTGTACTTATGTGACACGTCTTTGACATAATTGCTCGTTACTGCAATACTCATACTGCCAGAGACAAATAACTTCCATGTTTTTTTTTAAGCCAATAAAGATGATTCGTACATGCTTAATGAAATCAGTTGGCTGGATGAGTCTATGTGAGTAGACAAGAGTCTGTCTGCTTCCATATTTGAGACAATGCTCCTCATGTCTACTTTGCCATTGTGGATCATCGATTCGGGGAATTAGCTCTCCGGTGCCGCCCTTTACCTTCTTCGCTCCTTTAATCCGCATCCTCCTGGATATCGACCTGTCTTCAGCAATGCTGCGCTTCCACAGTACACCCCCCTCTAGCTGCGGGTTTAATGATACGTGTGGGTGGTTGGAGGAAGGAATGCTGCTGTGGGCGTCCCATTGATGCTCGTGTATTATCTCGTACCTTTCTCTCACTTCCTTCCTCAACTGAGGAGTTGCGCAGGGATGTGTACGTAGGTGTAACTTTGTAAAATAGACACTTTGTTTCGCCCCGGTTATATACAGAGACTCTGAGTAACTTTTCGGGCGGGGGTCGGCAACCCGCGGCTCCAGAGCCGCATGCGGCTCTTTAGCGCCGCCCTAGTGGCCTAAAGAAAAGTAAAAAAAAGGTTGGGCACCCCTGCTCTACAGGATCCATTGCAGGGAAACAACATTTAATCATGAAGGCTCATTGTGTATTTGTAGCCAACTTAGTCATTTTGATAGTAGGCAAATATAGCTAATATAGATCCATACAGCATGTGTTGTCTTCATTGTAAGGCTTACATAATGCTTCTAATTTTTTTGCGGCTCCAGACATATTTCTTTTTTGGGTTTGTTTGGTTTTTTTTGTCCAATATGGCTCTTTCAACATTTTGGGTTGCCGACCCGTGTGTTAAGGGATGAAGACTTACATGCATTATTTCAGGTCTGTTTTTTATGAGCCCAGAACTTTAGATTTCCTTTTGCAGAGGTATGAAATATTGACATGGCATAAGTAATGTGACACTTTGCCCTGTAGCAGATGGCATTTTTTAGGGACCCAGACAGACACTGCAGCTTTGTGAGGGTTGATGGTACCGGTCGTTTTATTTTAACCTGCACAGCTTTCTGCAGGCTCCCATTTTGGAGCGACTCTATAAAAGCTTCCACACTTGCGGAAACACTTGCTTTTAGAGTGTGCCTGTGAAAATGGGTTTCTGTGAGGTGACGTCAGATGCTTTTGATATTGGGGTTTAAAGAGCCCTGCTCACAATCTTCGTTTTTAGGTCATTCTCAGTGTGTAATTGGGGTTGAAAAACGACTTTGGCCAATTTATTCTCACAAAGTTGGAAGCTGGGTGTTACTGTTTAGAATAGTCCGAGTGCTTACCGAAAATACATATGGGCATGCCTCATGGGAGTGACGGAAATGAATGTATGCTGATAGACCGGGGACGACACAGGTCTCAAATGCTCTCATGGTCACTCCAGTATGAATCCCACGTGTGCCTGCATGCTGTTTGAATGAAATTGGGGGCGGGGTAATAGTACTCAAATTATTGATTGAATATCTCAGATAATCCGATTACAATCTCTGCCTCAAATGTTTCAATGGATGCACACATCGTTCCATGTAGAAAACAAAAGCCAGGATGACGCAGTCAGTTCAAGACTGTCCAATGACAATGTCCAAAGTTTCAGATGAGTTCACACCTAAAAAAGAAGATAAAGTGCCATGTGGTCCTCTCTAAAAGAAAAACTGTCTTATTCAACAGTACGTCTACAAGAAGGTTAAGATGGCGTCAAAATTAATACCTGCACCTCACATGAACTTTGGTGTTATTTAATAATGGAATATATGTTGTATCCAATTACACTATCCAGAAGCTTGGGCCAAATATGAACATTTTTCCTGTCTTTGGTACACGATGGAAAATGTTGTGCTGGTCAACATCGAGCTGGGTCGAGCCTCTTAACTCTGTGATTGTGCAATGAAACAAATGAGGAAGTGACCTAAAGCTCATTCTGTTCCCGGACACAAATAGAAGAGCAAGTGTGTGTGTGTGTGTGTGTGTGTGTGTGTGTGTGTGTGTGTGTGTGCGTGTGCGTGTGTGTGTGTAACTTGTCTGCCGAGTCATTCACGACAAAAAATAATAATAATAATACAAAAATGCGAAGGGATGGCAAGTACCGCTAATGCTTTAAAACAATAGATATTGAGAAATCAACATATCTATTACTTTTTTTTCCATTTTGGACCACGCCATTAGTTCTCATTAGTCATTCACATCCAACACATGATGATAAAGTGATGGTGGGTGGTCTTACAGTTGGAGTTAATCTTGTGTTCATGTATATTTATAGACTTTGTTGCATGACCATATGCCACACATACGAAATGGCAATGAGCCAACAGCTGTATTGATCTACTGTGTGATGATATATGAAGGCATATAACAGGGGTGGCAAACACTGGCTTTTTTTTCCCATATACTGTCAAACCACTACATCTCTTCATCTGGAACATTCTAGGCCTGAGGACCTACCTGATTTCTGGAAGGAAACTGGAGAAGCCTCCTCCTTGTAACTGCTCCCAGTCGGCCTCTGAGCACGCCGACTTGAGGTGCTGCTCACAGGGAGCGCACTCATTTGATGGAGCCCCGTCAGCCTCCAGCCTACCCCTGGTGAGTGGGATGAAAAAAAAAATGATGATAATAAAACCTCAGAAGAAAATTAGGAAGCATCTGTCATGTAGGATTTTTCTTTTTCACTTCTTCGCCTGAATTACAATACTGAAGCTGCATGTACAGTCTTCTTGGATACCCATCTATTAGTTTTTGCTTATGTGGGTGTTGCAGAGGCTTGAATAATGTGTTTGCATACACAATTCTCTTCCCTTAAGGGGACTGAATAAGAACTAGATAGCCCTTTGCCATTTCCATTATCATATTGGGTCTGAGCAAGCTAATGATTTTTTTTTTTTACGTTGGGATCCAAAAGCAATTTTCCATGAATACCTCAGCAGCAGTCTACATTAGAGTCCATAAACGATGAAATCATGAAAAATTGGAAACACGATGGCAGATGACAGTGTTCACTCAATGCAAAGATTGGCAGGATCTTGGGGAACGGATTATTTGAAATCAATAGGGATCTTGCCGACAGAAAATGTGAATGTGACAGCTGACCAGGTACATGTGCTGTACAGAGAACACGTGTTTAGCGCCCCGGTAGCAATTGCTACAAGATCGATGCGAATTTGTTTGCCCGTCTGACACAGAAAGCAAAATAAAATGTAACAGTGTAGTATATTTAAAGATCTGTACGGTCATCCGAGCCATATAGTTTCACCTGAAGAAAGTCTGACAGGCTTTTGCTAACATAGTGGTGTGATCAGAAACTCCATAGACAGGGAAGTAGCTACCATAATAAAAGAACAAAAAGGATCAAATAATAATGATACATTGTACGGTGGTACCTCTACTTACGAACGTCTCTTCATACGATATTTTCAAGTTAGAAACGTCTCAAAAGGGAAATATTGCCTCTTGTTACGAAAGAAATTTCAAGATACGAAAGGTAAAAATACAGTATGGCCTGCTACACGCAGCTCAGAGTTTCCTGAACGTAACATACTTGTAGCCGCTCTGCCATTGGCTATTACAGAGCATCATCCTGGCATCCCATTGTCTAAGAGGGACCTCTACATCATGTGTCTATGTGTGTAGTTCGATAGATGTGTCGATGCGGCATCCTCGTAATTCACCCCTCGGGCCATGAAGTGTTTTGATAGTTTTACGTAAATGTGAATCATCCAGAAAAAGTGTTCACCAGTCGGGCGATCACTCACTATGCTGATGTTTGCCTTGGACATTTTCCGAAGGATTGTTAACAACCGACAAAAGCAAATGTCCTTGGATCAGTTCTTTCCAAAACGCCAGGCAAAAACCACTTCTGAGAGAGAACATGAACTAAAGAGGGCCAAAAGCGGTGGGGACACAGTTAAAAGTTAAATGACTATTATTTTTATTCTTTATTCTTTGTTTTTTACACTATGCACAACTCTCATTTATGTGTTAAATATTTTGATGCATTTTTATGCTTTAGGAAACATTTGTCTGAATGGGGGCTGGGGACTTGGAACGAATTAGGGCATTTACATGGAAAACACATCTCTACTTACCTAGTTAAGAAATTTCTTCCAGAACCAATTCATTTCATAAGTACAGGTACCATTGTATATTGAAACCACTGCTCCTTTAAAATATACTGTTGCGGAGGAGCGACACACACACACTTACACACGTTCTCTCAACTCTGTGGGAACAATGAATATTAAGATGATGAAATGTTTAAGATTATTACAAAATGCATCACAGTGATGCAGCGTTGTGATATAGCGAGCGTTCACTCTACATGACTTGATTTCCTTGAAGCAAATTGTGTGCCGTTACAGAGTAAATTGTTTGAATTTGTATTTAGTTATATGAAAGATGAATATGTTTCTTGCTTTCAAAAACAATCAGCACAAGAGCTACGGTTGCGAAAACATACTTCGATGCTATAACGAGCCTGGGCACATCCTGCTCGTTCCTTCTCAACTTCGATTTTTCATTTGAATTCCAAGAGCGCACACATCTCCAAAAGGGATCTTGGAATCTTTTGCTTTTAATATTCACCCCTGTGCTTGTGTGCACTCCCGCCGTGCTACGCTTCAATTTTCCGTTTCAATTTTTGGGTGTGGAGGAGCGGGGGCGGCGCTATCAGAGCAGGACGGAGGTTGACGGGACTGTGAAGTCAGCAGGGGGCCCCTGAATGAGTTTAATGAGTTGGAGGCATGCTGGGGGGAAAAGGAAGTCTTGCGCAGCCTTCGATGACCTCCATCCCTCTATGGTGATTTATACTCTTTAGGGCTCAATCTCAAGGATGACACCCGGGGATTTTCAAGTACTGGACGAATATCCGCATGAAAGGGCCGAATAAAGCTTGAATGAAGTAGATGCTGGCATGGTCATCCAAATACATGAGGTGTCCATGTTTCTCTGCTAATGGAGTCGAAATGCAGTATTTCCACAAATAGTGGCCGCGACTGTTAACAGATGCTGTGTGTCGTAGTCATTCACTTCAACAAACGAATGCCTCCCGCAAATAGGCAGCTCATTTTTCCCATCAGGAGGTGGGGGGGGGGGGGGGGACGTTAAAAAAAAGCTGGTCAACCATTTCGTGAAATCTGTGCCATTTTTCACGCTTCGAAACAAACCGAATAATGTATTAGGATCCCAGAATGGTAGACACCAGATAAGACATTTATTCACACACACACGCATCGAGAAAGTAGAAACAGAAATCGCTGGTCAAATCGTGACCAGGTAAAGAAAAACAATACTATTACCAAAAGCGCTTGCAAAAGGCAAGGAAGAAATTAACCCGAGACTACCAAACGAAATGCCAAGAATCCAATTCACGTGAAGCAAGAACAAATAACGAAACCAAGACTATACTTACTAAAACATAGAACCCAGAGAACCAGAAAAAACATGACGAGAGCAAGGGGTCTCGAAAAATGATCACTTGAGTAACAGCAAGGTCAACAATACTCCGACAAACTGCTGAAAGTTTGTTGGTCATTAAATACTGTATTGGCCCGAACATAAGACTGTGTTTTTTGCATTGAAAAAGTGGGGGTCGTCTTATATTCGGGGTCGAGACATTATACCCATTCACAACGCTTGATGGCGCCAGATATCATTGAAGCGAATGCTGAACTTGACTCCCCAGGCCAAAATGAACCCGTCACAAAGAATAAAAATGAAAATAGCGGTAGCACGAAGAAGAAAAATAAAAAATAGCGGTAAGAAAGAAAAGAGAAAAAAATAATAGAAGAGAGAACAGAAAATGGAGAAACGTAGCGACCAACTGGAGAAAAGTGGGTCGAAGATCGGCCAGGTTAACCGGCAGCTGAGGAGAAGTTATGATGTAATTAACATTTCAAAAACCAGAAGCCATTCATTTACGAATGTGATTGCACTTTAGATTTGAATGAGGCAAAATAACATGCTTTTTCTCTCAAATATATTGTTATAATCATTTGTTTCAGATGTACTGTAATTATCTTCTGTATAAAAAATAATTTGGTGTTCAAAAAGTCTTTTTTCAAACTTGATTCTTGAAAAAGAGGGGGTCGTCTTATAATCAGGGCCGTCTTATATTCGGGCCAGTACGGTACATGGCTGCCTAATGATAAAATTGGCAGAAGGTGTGCACACAGCAGGATGGGCTCCAGTCTGCCACCTGTTGGGGAAAACAAGAACAGGAACATGACACCGTTTGTGACCCCAGGAAATAAAATGTACAAATACACCGTAATATTAGATGTGTAACACTTGTTTTTGGAAGCAAAAGTATTGAACTAATTTCAGTGATTGATTTAAACTACCTTGACCACTCGAAATTTTACACTGGTTGCCTAGGCTTCCTAAAATTAGAGTTTGGCACTCTAGCTTCCTCCCGATGATATGTAATGTAATAATTCAAGTCATATATTTGTGTTACTCCATCATAAAAAATATATACCATTAAACATTATTCTCTCTTAAAAAATTTGGGGGATAATCCACAAGTTAAATGGTCCATGAGAAGCTGCATCATCCAAATCCTCTGCAAGGTACTGGAAGGCCAAAGAGGAACTTCGCTCCGTTGTTTTTCCTGTATAGTGGATGATATATCGACTTTGACTGGGGAAATTAATATCTGGCTCAGTCCTGTCACCCAAGTTGTTGATTTTTTTTTTTTTTAATGATTAAGTTCATTTTTAAAATACAATTTCTGGATGAATCACATTAATGGGCCTGGTGTCAACATGGTAGACGTGACTCGAGTTCATTATTTTCCGGTTGTATGCTTAAAAACTTTCAGTGCCGTTACGCCAATCGGGAGGTCGAGTAGAAATAAAACATACAAAAAAAAAAAGTTGGCCTATTTGGGCCTGTTCGCATTTTGAGTTGTTCAATATCTATATCACCAGATCTAAAGTTGGATTTTTTTTTCTTTTGATTTTGAGAGCGTTAGAGCAAGCAAATGGCACTGAATGAACCAAATAGTAGCCTCATCATTCATTTCTTTTTTCAAAACCTATCACCAACCAAAACAGCAGCATCTACCGCAGCATTTCAACTGTCAGATGTCTGTCAGATGAATTCAAGTATGGTGAAGGCTCTCACCCTATGGATAGAATGACTTTTTTCCCCCAACCTTTAACATTCAGTTAGGCAGGCTCACCAAATGCAAATTAAAGCCTCCATCTCTTTACTCTTCGACCTCCCTGCAGCCTCCGTGTCCATCCTGCAGTGTCGTCCTCATACCAGGGGATGAGAAGGTGCTGGAGGAAGGTGATGTGAACAACGGCTGCCATGAAGACCACAAGACCAGTAACGGCAAGGTTAGGCTGCTAGTTCGACTGTTTATTGTGAAGATAGCCTCGGAGCTCTTTTAATGTCTCTCCTCAGGACATTTTGGGTTTGAAGAGTTCCACGGGGGTATCTGCGGGCCGCGGCTCAAAAGCTCTGAACGGCCTGCTGAGTCCCCGGCTGGAACCTCTTAACAATAGCCAAACGTCGCTGTGCGAGATGCTGCAGGAGAAGGAGAAGAAGACGTGGGTCGGAGGGTCCCTGGGCATGGACCATTCGGCGCTCATCCCGCTGCGCTCCAAGAACTTCCGGGAGAGAAGCGATGCCCACTTTGTGGACGTCATTAAAGGAGACAGGTGAGGACAGGCAAAAAGCCTCCGAGGCCATGAAAGAAATGCGCGTCATTAACGTCACTTTGCTCTCTACGGAGGGCACATTGGAGATAATTTGCACCGATTTGTCCTTCTCTGACAGCCTGATGAAGGACTATTTCTACAGACCGCCCATTAACAAACTGTGCCTCACTTTCCTGGATAAGAGCCTGGAGTCTGCCTACCAGATAAGCTACCAAGAGGAGGTGCGTTTGTTTCCTTGCAAAGGTCGTCCCGAGACCCACGCTTCTTATCAGATTTTGACAAATGCTTGCTTTTAAAATGAGCCCATTTTGAGGGGATTTGGGGTTCGGTGTTCCCTTGCGATACCGTGTTCTCTAACTGTAGAGAATAGCAAAAATCTACAAGTAATTGATGACCCCCACCCCAAAAGAAAATGTTGAGAACTGCCAACAGAGACCACACAATCGTCGGTTGTGTGTTTTGTCTAGCGTACCAATTCACTTCAACATAGTTGACATAATGTGGCGCCACAGTGATGCTCTTTTGGCTCAGACACCAGACAACAAATTGGAGAGTTCCATCCATCCATCCATCCATCCATTTTCTGATCCGCTTTATCCTCACAAGGATCACGGGGCGTGCTGGAGCCTATCCCAGCTGTCTTCAACCAGTAGGCGTGGGACAACACCCTGAACCGGTTTGCCAGCCAATCGCAGCAAATAGGAAAATTAGGGAATAAAATTGCAAATAAATTCATTCATAATTCACGCCACTGCTATCCACAGATTTTTACGTGTCTCATATTTTGGGGGTTGTGATGGCATACTTGTAGATTCCAAGAGCACGTGAGGAAGGACAGCCACAATCGCCATTTCACTTTTCAACTGTTTAGTACAATCCGGGAGAAAAGTGTGTGGGGGGCTCACTCACACAAAAGCTGCTGTCAGCCACAGCTCTTACACAAACACACACACACATTGAAGAAATGCTTTGGTAATCCTTCCAGTCCAATGTGTACAGTGTATCAACAATAAAGATTGTTGAGATACCACAGAGCAGCCATCCCCAAACGATCTAAGCACCACGCCCCCTTTCTATAGAGAGACAGGGAAAATATTTTAATGCCACCATTTTTAAACATGCAAAGATGCTTCAAAATTTGAAAACACTGTCTAGGTGTGTTTAAGATGTGGAGTATTGATTTGGGGTTGTTGAAGAACAGGTGGTTGCTGAGGCGTCCATACCCTTGTGTGTTTAAACCCTTAGAAATCACTTCTGCAGCCCAAAAGTTTGGGAGTTCACAGTCTTATTTTCTTGTCACCCTGAAATGGAGTATTGGTGTTATGCGTCATGAATGCACAGACATGTTTGTAACCACTATGTGCGTGCTTTGCATTGCTGTCTTTGGACTGATGAATCGTACAGCTGTCAAAGACACGCGGTGTCTTTTTGTGATTCTGTGAATTGTAAGCTCCGATTGCGTCGAAATTTTCCCCGTTTCTTCTGATCGTATTTGGCAGTGGCTTTGTGCCCTTCGAATCTCTCAAGACTGCGGCAGAGAAATATCCCGCAGGACATGAGAGAAGTGCGGCACTTTTATTGTGAGACCGTAGTGCTCCCTGCTGGTGCACATCAGAAGTGCACTTTGACCGCACAAGTCCAATGAGTGAATCTTAACACAGAGATTCATTCATTCATTTTCCGATCCGCTTTATCCTCACAAGGGTCGCGGGGTTTGCTGGAGCCTATCCCAGCTGTCTTGGGGCAGTAGTTGGCTGGCAACCGGTTCAGGGTGCCCCCTAGGCAGGGGACACCCTGAACCGGTGTCCAGCCAATCGCAGGGCACACAGACACGAACAACGCTCACATTCACACCGAGGGACAATTTTGAGTGTTCAATCAGCCTGCCATGCATCTTTTGGGGGTGTGTGGGAGGAATCCGGAGTACCCGGAGAAAACCCACGCAGGCCCAGGGAGAACATGCAAACTCCACACAGAGAGGCCGAGCTGGAATCAAACCCAGTACCTCTGCACTGTGAGGTCGACGCTCTAACCACTGGTTCACCGGGCCGCCTAACACAGACTTAATTTTCTATGTGGATTTTGGTGTGTTGCAGGTGGAGGCCCCAGCATCGACACAGACTTTCGCCAGCCCAACGTTCAGTTCTTTCCTGGACATGCTGCTGTGCTCTTTGGTGTTTCTGGCTTTGTCACTGGCTTGTTTCCTTCACCCCATCGTCTCCCAGATGAGTCTACCCACACCGGCTCTCACCGTGACCGCCGCGGCTGCCTTGCTGGAGGCCCTGGCACTCTTGTTTGCTATTCGGTGAGAAAACACGTTGTACAATGTTACTGAATGAGGAAATGGGAAGTATGTGGTTTAAATGCTTGCAGATTGTTCAAACGAAATTTAAGGGGGAAGACAACTGCCAAATCTCACTTGTTGAGATGTGGGTTGTATTTTGCGTTTCCATGAAAGTTGAAGGCAAAATAATTGATACAACACAGCCTTTATGTCTGTTTGATAGAAAATCTTTTCAGGAAATAGATGGATTGATTCTTTCATAGATAAGACAGATAGACTGATATATGGATGAATGGATGAAAGACCCCATTCAATGGACACATTGTGTGCTATGCACTCGCATGCAATTTTGGCCACTGACTCAACACGGTTCATCCACATGTAGGTTTACCTATATAATGATAAAGTATTGTTTTAAATCACAATATCTATATAGGGTGGAAGGTGTGGTTATGTTTTTCAACGGCTGCCTTGATCACTCACCGGCGCAATACTCCAGTCAGTTTTGGCCACTGACACGACACTATTCCATCCACAGACAGGCAATATATTGAATTCTTATTTTAGACTCTCTGGGTCCAACAAGTCGAATAAACACTGATGAATTTAACATCGGAGACAACCACAGATGACGTTCAGTTCCACCGATCAAAGTGTTCTTCGCTTCCCGTTGTTCGCCTTCCCAGTGTGGCGTTCTACCTGGACGGCGCTCTGAAGTGCACACGGATGCTGATGAAAGCCGTGTCGGGTTGGATGCCTCGTCACCTCATCGGCGCCGTCACGGTGTCCCTGCCTGCTCTGGCGGTTTTCTCCCACGTCACTTGTGATATGCATCACTCCATTCAGGTGCGGCATAAAACTGTCGTCACTTTTATTTTCTCCACTTGACAGGCGCGTTGTCATCGCAAGTGGTGTGCCAAATTCAAATAATCATTCTCTTTTTTTGCCCCCCTCACCCCCTTTCTTCCAGTTCACTATGTTCATCTGCTGTGCTGTCATTATTGCTATCATTCAGTTCTGTAACTCTTGCCAGCTCAGCTACTGGATGCGCTCAAGTTTAGCAACTCTAGTTGGACTGGCACTTCTTTCACTGCTCTTCACATCTCCCTGCAGGTAAGACAAAGTTGGCCAAAATTTTAAAGTGAACTCTGATTGTCCACCAATTTAGCAAATATACTTAATTGGACCCAACCCATATCGAGGCCAATCGGGATATTTGACAGAAGAAAATTCGATAACCAATTAATTTAGAAAACGCTTACAAAGAAAAGATATGATTTACAAGTAGAACTTTGACTCTTCTACAATACACATCTGTGCTTTAGGACTTTTTAAACTTTACAACAGAAAGAAAGGCTGTCAATTTTTTTTTTCAAAGCCATTATCTTTGGCTTATGTTTTAATGCAAGGGTGTCAAACTCATTTTTGTCACGGGCCACTTTTGAGTTACGTCTTCCCTCGGAGGGCCGTTATGATAGTGAAACCACAAAAATGTTTATTCGCATTATGGCATTATTACTTGTAAGGGTAAAAAAATGATTGCAAAATCTCAACGTCATTAATTACACATGACAATTTGACATTTCAGTACATTTTTTTTAGCAAGGATCATTCAAGTTGACACACATGATTTTCTTTCGGGGGGGGCCACATAAAATAATGTGGCGGGCCGCATCTGGGCCCCAGGCCTTGAGTATGACACCTGTGTTTTAATGTGTTTGTCTGCAAAATAATTGAATAAATAATAATCACACCACCAATAATAATAATAATAATAATCCATCAATCCATCCATTTTCTGTTGCGCTTTATCCTCACTAGGGTCGCGGGGGGTGCTGGAGCCTATCCCAGCCGTCTTCGGGCAGTAGGCGGGGCACACCCTGAATCAGTTGCCAGCCAATCGCAGGGCACACAGAGACGAACAACCATCCACGCCCACACTCACACCCAGGGACAATTTAGAACGTCCAAACAGCCTGCCATGCATGTTTTTGGAATGTGGGAGGAAACCGGAGCACCCGGAGAAAACCCACGCAGGCCCGGGGAGAACATGCAAACTCCACACAGGGAGGCTGGAGCTGGAATCGAACCCGGTACCTCTGCACTGTGAGGCAGACGCGCTAACCACTGGACTACCGGGCCGCCCAATAATAATAATAATTATTATTATTATTATGTTGTAGGGAGGCACAGTGGTTGACTGTTTAGCATGTCTGCCTCACAGTGCAGAGTTTGTGGGTTCGATTCTGGAGTTTACATGTCCTCCCCGTGCCTGCGTGGGTTTTCTCCGGGTACTCCGGTTTCCTCCCACATTCCAAAAACATGCACATGAGTTTGATTGAACACTCTAAATTGTCTCTAGGTGTGATCGTGAGCGTGAATGGTTGTCTATGTGTGCCCTGCGATTGGCTGGCAACCACTTGAGGTTGTACCCCATTGGCAGCTGGGATAGGCTCCAACACGCCCGCAACATTCATGAGGTCCATAATCGGCTCCGGTAATGGATGTATGGAAGGATGGCTGATATCGTCTGTAACCCGAAACCCTTGTATCTCAAATCATCTTTCCATGTCAACATGAATGAAAATGCCATGAATCTGTTCCAGTCTCCTCCAAAAAACTAATGCTGAACAGTATGGTCATTTCATTATCTTGAGAAGGATATGATACAACTTCAGACTCGTTCAAAACGAATCGCTTTTCTAAAAAAGTAAAATTATCATAATATAAAAGGATAGGAAAAGTGCAGTGTTATTGATTGGTGGACACTCTCAGTCATCAACATGAGCAAAAAGTCACATATAAATCAAGTAGAAATCAAACATGCTCCTGCGCTTCTGCTGCACCAATAAAAACCCATTTTTTACGTGTAATTTGTATGTTTTATTTCCTCTAGAGTTGCTGCAAATCTTTTTTTCTGGTAAGTTTGTTTGTTTTAAAATTATAAACACATGTTAAATATTGACAACCGACGATGCATTCGGTAGCAAGTCTGCGTCTCCTGGGTTCCAATCTCGGCTCAGGTCTTCCTTTGTGGAATATGTATGTCTATTTTCCCTGTAATTGCATGAATTTTCTCTGGGCACTCGAGCTTCCTCCCACATTTCAAAAATTGTTCATTAAAGACTCTAAATTATTTGTTGAATGTGAGTAAATGGTTGTTTGTTTATCTATATGTTCTGTGCAATCGGCTAGCAAATGGAAATTGCAATGCTTCTTATTATTCTCATACTTCTTTACCATACACAGGAAACTCTCTAAATTTTGCAAACTTATCTGTTTTTAGGCCGCTCCCACAGCACAAAACTGTGCCCGGTACCGTACATCAGCTAAAGCAGTTGAGAATCAATATTAAGCAAACGGCATGATCAAAAAAAAAAAAAAAGAAATGAAGATACATTACTAATACTCACCGCAGATCCCGATTGAGTATATTTGCTTTCCTAGATGAAGTTGTCTTTCACAAGTTTTGCTCTGACCAACCAATCAGATGCCGAAAAAATGTAGACGTCATCAAGGGCCAGCACTGTGGCCCTGTGAGGATGAATCTGAACTCTGACTGGCTGAACAAAATGTTCCCATTGCTCATATTGCTAAAGTTACATCAGGCATCACATATTTCTTTTGATAGCGGCGCGGACACCCGCAGTGGCTCCTCTTGTTTTATGTGAGAGGGAAGAAATTTAAACTGTGCTGTATGCACATTTGACAATAAAGTTGTATCCAATCCAAAAAAAATCCAATATTATTCTGAAAGCGCTAGTCAGAGTAGATTGATGTAGCAGTACACAGATACTGAAATCTGATTGGACCAAAAAAAGAAAAAAAGAACCCTGACATTTTCGGTATATGTACCAAACATCAATAATAAGAAGACTGTTTGGAATGAATGTGTACACTTTTATGGAATCTTTTTTAAAATGTAGGTTGAGATTTTAAGGCGACTTTGAGCGTTGTGTCTGCCGCAGGTCAGACAACCAGAGCGACGGCGGCAACGGCTCAGCTGTCAAATACGAGATGCAGGCTGATGGAGACGCTGTCCTCCCCAAAGACCTGCTAGGCCCCGAGGCCTGTGTGGCCTTTTTCCTGCTCCTCCTCCTCATCTGGTTCCTCAACCGGGAATTTGAGGTGAGTTACCGTCTCCATTACCACGGCAACGTGGAGGCCGACCAGCACCGCATCAAGATCCAGAACATGAGGGACCAAGCCGACTGGCTGCTGCGCAACATCATCCCCATTCACGTGGCGGAGCAGCTGAAGGTCACGCAGAGCTACTCCAAGAACCACGACAACGTGGGCGTCATCTTCGCCAGCATCGTCAACTTCAGCGAATTCTATGAAGAAAGCTACGAAGGCGGCAAGGAGTGCTACCGGGTCCTCAACGAGCTGATCGGCGACTTTGACGAGCTGCTGCGGACGCCCGCCTTCGCCAATATCGAAAAGATCAAGACCATCGGCGCCACGTACATGGCGGCGGCGGGCCTCAACGCTCAGCAGTGCGCCGATGCCGCCCATCCTCACGCTCACCTGCGCGCGCTCTTCGACTTTGCCCTGGAAATGATGCGCGTGGTGGACGACTTCAACAAGAACATGCTGGGCTTCGGCTTCAAGCTCCGCATCGGGTTCAACCACGGGCCCCTCACCGCCGGCGTCATCGGTACCACCAAGCTCCTGTACGACATCTGGGGAGACACGGTCAACATCGCCTCTCGCATGGACACCACGGGCGTGGAGTGCCGCGTACAGGTCAGCGAGGAGAGCTACTGCGTGCTCAGCGGCATGGACTACGACTTTGACTACCGCGGCACCGTCAACGTCAAGGGGAAAGGACAGATGAAGACCTTCCTTTACCCCAAATGCGGCGACAGCGGCCCCGTGCCTCAATACCAGCTGTCCGTGTCCCCGGAGATCCGGGCGCAGGTGGACGGCAGCATCGGACGCTCGCCCACCGACGAAATCGCCAGCATGGTTCCCAGCGCGGCGGCGAGCGGCAGCATGGTGCCCAGCGCCAGTGCCGGATCCTCCGCCAAAACGGGCCTTTGTCACGAGAGGGCCGACGGGCTTCAATGGCGCCCTTCTGCGCAGGCCTCTCACGCCAGGCGGTCCGCTTCACACAGCGGCCTGACGTCCGTGCACGTCGACAACATGGAGGGACCACCCTCTGTCGCCGCTAAGAGCCGACTCGTCGTCTCGGTGGCGGTAAAGCCGACCCGGAATGCGACGGCAGCGTCCCAGAAGGACAAACTCCAGAATTCCAACAGACTCTAAGCATTTTCGAAGCTTTTATCGCAAGCATGCCAGTCAGGAGTGGGGAACCTTTTTCCGTTTTCATATAAAGTCCACCGAGGACTGATTGCTGAAAAATACTCCATGTTTGATATTAGGGAGCTTGCCTTCCTATTTTATTTTTGAAAGTTGCAGTCGGTTGCGCTTGCCTCTTCCAGCCGACAGTTGGCATTTGAAGCACCGCAGTATGGAAAAGCCCAAAGTAAAGCCTGTTTTTTTTTTTTAATGCTGGAAACTTGAGCGAGTGACAATTTTAACGGCTTGTGCCAAGTCCAAAGAAGAGAGTGATATGACGAACCGCATACTTGATTATCTCTACCTTTAATCTGTCTTCTTTTAAGTGCCTTTAGAATAGAAGAACTTCTAGACTCAGCCTTTTTTTCCAAAAACACTTAAAAGGGAACAAAAATGCTTTAGATGAATCAGTGTTTTGCTTTCTAACAAGTTTTGTTGTTGTTTTTTTTGGGGGGGGGGGCGGCGACACTTTGCCTTTGATTATCTCCAGCTGACCTTACATGCAGAAAGTGCTACACGATTTCTAAGAGTTAAATGCTTTCTTTGTTCGTCGTGAAAACACCAAAGCTGTTTAACTCATTCAGTACCAGGCTATTCTAGACCAAGTCTGACAAGACGTTTAAAAACGTCCTTGGGAGTGAATGAGTTAAGAGACTCGTGGAGGTGGAGCTGCATGTTGAGTGTGCGTAACTGCATGTACAGTATACATGGCGTGTGGGTTTTGTTTTTACGTCCGTTGCAACAAGATCAGATGAAAAGCTAAGGAAGGACTAGAAACCTTCTTTTATATGTCACTTAATGTTTCCTTTTTTTTCTGTTTTGTCGTTCCCCCCCCCCAGTAACATGGCAGTCTCTCTCAGCTAATATGTGAGATTGAAACGCTTGCCTGAAACTCTTTCTTGTCTCTGTGAAGCAGGAAACTACACATTTTAGAGTGACTGAATGGATTTTTGGATTAGAGCAAAACTCAACTGCCCAATTATTATTATTGTGGTAACCCTTGAAATGCTTCTGTGAATCTTCTGTTGCTCTTATTGAGAACATAGACGCTGGATGCATTATGTTTTAACTTGCCGTACATCATTGATTTACTTGTAGGATTATTGTTATTATTACAATGCACCCTCAAAAGTAAAAGTTAAAAGTATTTATTATTCAGAAACTTTCCTGGAAAAACATGCCTCAAAAGTCACAAAAAAACCTGTAAGACGATGGAGTTTCATTCCGATGTACCCCGAATTTGTACAGTCCACAGTCATGCACCAATTTTCTCTGTACTGGAATGACAATTTTGACATGTAAAATATACATTTGGACCCCTGCTATTCACGTACAATTCTGATGTCCATTGAAATGCTACCCCTAGTCCTCAAATCACCCCAAATTTTCAAAAATTTCTCACACTTCGCTTCATCCATAATTAGTTTCCTCCCCCCCAAACTAGTTTTTACACTTGTGGGACATTTACCCTAAATATGCTTTTTGATGTATAGTAATTCGCATCACAGTTTTGATATTCTGGGTTTGGATCTCATCTCCAGATTTCCTTTGTGTTTGCAAAATAGAAACAAAAGCCCCAAAAAGTTTCCACAGTGTGATCTGAAGTTAGGCTGATTTAACGAAATGTGTGCTCATGTGCTAAACAAATGAACAGTGAAAATCAGACTGTCTAAACATAATCAAGCAGTGCTAACCAAAATTATTGATGTTATCAAAAGAATTTTTTTTTCCAGTTTGTCATGATTTATTTGAAATTGCCCTCTGCGGTGTACATTTTTTTTTTGTATTAATGTGGGTATCTTGTGCCTTTAATTTTTCTGTCTATGCCAACATTAACTATATTAAGTAACTGATGGAAATGTTTTATGTATTTAAGTAGTGCCTTTTTTTTAACATAAGTCATTGTGAACATACGCAATACATGACATAGGCGAGCCATACAGCTAACTTGATTTGTCATATACCCCCTTTGCCTTCTATTATGTCCTGGATGTACAGTATTTTTCTAGTTCATAGTTTTGAGCGCACCAATGCAAATGGAGTCAAAGGGATTTGGTGCTACAGTATTCAGCACATACTGTAGTTCTCACCCAAATGCGTATTTATTACCACAGTAATTGTACGCTTCAGCAGTGATCCAAGAAGTACGCAGTAAGTTTTGGGTAAAGTGCATATTTCTCTATTCTTTATTAATTTTGACATTTTTTTTTCAGATAACTCAAAATTAGTCATTAGCATCATATTTTAATAAGTGTTTTAAGTGGGTAATTTGTTTCCATTTCATTGTTTTTTTTGGTTTGTTTTTTTGCTTCTTGGACAACAAACATGAGATTTAAGATGTTTGTTGTTTGACGTAAGCAGTGTTCTGAGCCAGCGTAGTGGCATGCTGGGAAATGTTGATGCCAAAGAGTGTCATCGCCGTCTCGTCTGCATTAAAAAGAAAAAAACGTTTTCTGCGTATCTGATTTGGGTGAGTGCATGGTATATACCCGTACTCAGTTTTTCTGTATGTTGAGTATGACTTTGTATTGTATTGTATCTGCACATTTTATATTATTGATACAAGCGCATGTACTGAATAACAAAGGAATAGCTATTTACCAATGTCAAAATAATTTATAGTGTGCTAAATTGTGTTTGTGTTTTGAAAGGGACTCACTTATTTAGCTGTAATAATTTATAGCATTTTTCCCTCCATCATCTGTCAGATATTTTGTCAGTTTGTTCGTTTTTTTTCTAGAATCCTAACCACCCAAATAAAGGCCCTTCTAAATGTAAACAGTGCAAAGAGACTGCGACACTTATTTTTATGACTTACTGTTGTTGGATTGTTTTTTCGTTTGTTAGTTTGGGGGGGGGGTTGTATTGGTGCATTTATTTGTTGTGCCAAAGAAGGTAATGTTAACGTAATGTCATTTGTGTTTTTTGTTATTGTAAAGTGTCCTTGGGTGTCTTGAAAGGCGCTTATAAATAAAATCTCTTATTATTATTATTATAACTTTCTTTAATATATGGCATGTCAACCATTTTTAAAAGTCCATTATTTTAAATATGTTGTGGCTGCATAAATACAAGATTATTAGTTTATGTATTTGTGCTTTGTGAAGAGTTTTTATTTTTATAATACCTACAATGAGCCACTTTTCGGTTACAAGTGTACCTCAGCAGTGCTAGTATGAATACAGGTTCGTCTGGACACATAGGCAAATATGTTATTTTCAAGTACCGGCAATGGCATATTTCGTATTTTATTTATTAGGAATGTTTTATTAATATTATGTATAGCATTATTGACGTTTTTTCCAGTACAGTATTTGTCTCAAAAGCATACGAAATTAATTTTTGTCAATTAGATTTTTCTTACGATTGTTGTTTGGCGTACACCCATACGATGCATAACTCTCCAATTTCAAATACAAATATTGTAAATTGAGAACTGTTCAAAATACGAAAAATGTCTGTTTTTTTGGTGGGGGCGGGGGGAATCAATTTTTTTTCCTGAGCTGTAAAAGTGTAGTTAGTCAAAGGTACAGAAAAAGTGAACATGCGTCTTAATTTTATTTTATTTTTTTTACGCCAATAAAACATTTTCGAAATACAGTCTTCATTATTTTTACGGCGGCAATTAGTCTTGCGTCCACGTGACGCACGGTGGGCACAGGTTTGCGTCATGACGTCATATGCACGCCCCCCCTCACCCCTCCTTACCCTCCCCTCCTCCCCCACAGTCTAGCTGGGAAGAAAAAAAACTTTTTGTATCGTAGGAATCAACAGCCGCCATCTTGACGCGGCTCAGAATCGGGATTTCTGGGAGAGAGTTAATTGTCAAAAAACCGAGCGGAGCCACCCAGAGCGGACCCCGAACGCCATTTTGTCGCACCAAATCGAAGCGCGAGCTCTTCCGGGGAGGATTAATGCAAACATGTGAGGGCTACTGGAGATTTTGTCGTGCCGAAAGGCCACCGTATATTTGATTTCCCTTTTAGCGAGCGCCGCTTCTCGCCGTCCGCATCGAACCTCCGTATTTTCCGGCGCGACAGCCACTGAAAAAATAATCCGCTGAAAAGAAAATATTTCTCGATTTTTGCTCTTTTTATCGGAGCCCGAGGTGGATTTTAAGGGGGCTCGTTTCGACGGCGAAAAAAATGACTCCACACGGACGCGTCGCCGGCGAACGCCGCAGAAATGGCTTCTCATTCGCTTGGCGTAATATTTCCTGATTGATTTTTATTTATTCTTCTCAACGTGAGATAATTTCGGATGCAGTTTTGAGGAATAATTATGTGGGTGTTGGATGTTGGATTATCATGGGGTGATCTCCGGCGGCGAAGCGTGGCGCTGTTGCCTTTCTTTTGAAACCTTCTCTCCCCGGGCAGCATTTTGCCACACGAGGAAAAACCAAACGGTTCAATTGATTCCTTTTGACGCGCTGTCATTGGAGAACGATACCAATTAGAATAAAAGAAGCCTAGGACCACCTCGGGCTGAGTACCCAGAATGGCTGACAATCTGCTGGATGTCGGACCCCCCACTGCAAAGCGACCCAAACTCAATTCACCTCTCTTGGCTTCGGACGGCCCAGGTGAGTGATGCTTCGCTTCATGTTTGATGTGACACCAGGTTTAAGGTATCACTAAAATGGGACTAAGATACCACACTCAAGTCACAAGACCACCCCTGTCGCTGTCATACTGAGAGGGTCTTCAAGCTTTTATCTTCCGTGAGCTACTTTTGACACAGTCAAAGTTCCAAATAACATTGCTCATCTCCACAACACGTGAATGTGCTTATTTTTGCACATAACATACATTCATGAATAATAATCAAGGAGCAATTTTGTGGAAAACAACTTTAATTCACCTATACTGTTTTGTCTAATGATGCGTGTGCGTATAATATAGTTATGCATTCATACCAGGACTGCACAATTAATCACATTTTATTTGTGATCATGATTTTGACTGCCATGTTAAATTAATGTGATCGTCAGTGATATTTACATTTTAAATGTGGTTCTGCTGCATATGGAATCAAGCACTCTCTCAACCGGTAGTCAGCCAATCACCAGCGGGAGACCGCATGCTTATTGCTTTTTAAGGTTGCCTAAATAAGAAGCAAGTGCACCCAACATGAGCCAAGTCGAGAGAAAAAAGTACAGCAAAAATTGGAAATGAAGATCCTCGACAGGGATTAACAACTTCGTAATTGCAGTAGCATACTTATTCAGCTAGCCATTTGTAAATTTAAAATTAATGTGCAAATTGTTTTTATTATTTTGAAAAATTCTCTTTTTCAAGTTTCATTTTGCACTGAAAACTTTACATGCAAGAAGAAAAAGTACCGGTAGTAGTAGCAGTAGTATTAGTCATGACAACTATTGCTAATTTAGCATGCGGCATCCGCCAAAATGAGTCTATCAAAATGCTCAGTGTGATTAGAAGGGGGACTTGAACATGAGTACAACTGGGCAAGAAAAAAAAAAAATCTGAGGATAAGTTTGGGAGAAATTTATTTTTTTTTGTTTGGGGAAAAATATGGCCTTACTGTTATATTGCTTATAGAAAATCTGGTCTAAAAAGATGTAAAATTAGAGTAAAACAGTTTAACTTATTTCTTAAAAATATCTTCCGGATTGTTTCGTCTTCTATTCAGGGAACCCTTTCTCCAATTTGTTGACAAGTTTCAGTCTTTAAAATATCCACCAATAAGACTTTACAGAGTGAATATCGGAGGTGTTCTCTGAGTCTATAGGGGTATTCACACGGCAACTTTTGCTCTGGTGTAGCACTGAGGCTGCTCCCCATAGAGCGTTCACACGTACAAAGTTATAGCCCCTGAAAACAGCTTAAACCGGAGCAAATTTAACCCTGCTCAGGAGGTGGTTTAAAAATTTACTCCTGAGTAAATGCTAGTTTGCGAGGCAACACCGATATAAAATGGGACGTGTAAACGCTACAGGGGTAGACTCGCTACGCATGAGCAGAGTTGATTACATACGGGTATTGACTGCGTTGTTTTCGTGCTCTGTTGTACTTCCGTCATCTTTCCTTTCTCTCTTCTCTCATCCTTTTACGGTGTCTTATAGACCACAGCGTTGATTTGTCCTGAGAAGTACTGTATAAACCATGGTTTTTCGATATGTCACAAACAAGGCGGGGAACAAACAAAGACGTACAATTTACTCATGTGCATGTTTTATTTCCGTCTTGTTACTATCGTATTGCAGAAACTGCCATGTGAACGCAAGTGGGGCTGCACCGGGGTTAACACGCTTCTCTTTAGTAAGCAGTTTTCTTTTACGTGTGAACGCTCCACAAAATTTACACCGGTGTAAGATATATCGCAACAAAATACGTCGGTGCAGCACCGATGCAAATGTGTGCCGTGTAAACACCCCTGATATATCAAAATGAAGGTGATGTTTCAAACAGCATGTCTTGCGTAAAAATTTTATTTAAACAGCGCAATTTGGACATTATTTATGATAAGACTGGTGAGGGAAATCCAAGTAGAATGAATTACTGTCCATGTTTCAGTAATGTTATACTTTATTTATCAATTTAATTTATGTAGGATTTTAAGACTGTTTGAATTGCTCATTCCACGTTTTTAAGAAAATCGATAAAGATGGCAGCCACAAATGTCATTACTGAGATCTAATGTCCAGTGACAAATGTCCTTCATCGCCTGTCGCAAGGCATTTTAATTGTGTGGTGTCTCGGTCTGAACACCAGGGGCATCATTTTGAAGGATGAGCTGGGTAAGAGGCTAAGAGAAGAAAAAGAGATGGCGAGTCTGGTGCATATGCACGTAATATGGATGCCGTGTTACGTCTTTGTGCTAAACACAAAATAGTCAGAAGAAACTCAAGACTGCTTCTTAAGAATACAAGAACTTCCAAAAATCCAACTTTGGCAGGACAACTGAAATGATGCTTTAGTTCACTTGTGGTTTCTTGTTTTTCCTTGACGTGCTGCGGGTGGCGATGCTGGAGAGCCATTGCTAGCCAAACAGCCTGCCGCCGCATCTTTTGATGCGGCTGCCTCTGTCATCACCCAAGCAGGGTTCACGTATTTTACCGAGCCTAATTTTCTTTGGAAATGGCCTGCCGAGCAAGCGGAAGCTGGCAAGCGATATGTAGGAGACACCTGCTTGAGTCTACTTGGTGATGACTATAAAAAGGTAGCGTAGGTCATTTTCTCTGCTCTGTGGGAATGACTGAGTGCTGGAGTTTAGTTGTGGACCTCCTCTGTCTCTTCTCCTGGTTCTTAGCTACATGTCTTCCAGTCGGCCTCAGTGCTGCCCAGCATGTGGCAGCACAACATGGTACTAAACTGAAGCCACGCATCTCGAAATTGGGACTTGCTCATATCATCTAAAAACCCAAATGCTGCGATTTAGCAGGGCTTCACTGTACCTCGAAATTTTCCCAGCGTGAGACACTGCGCAAGATGAGCACATTTAACGTTTCCCTCGAATTCCAACAACAGTTTTCCAGCAACCGAATGCTAAAAATAACTACAAAGTCGAGAAAAGCAGCACATAGATGAGAAAGTAGCCTAAGGGTCTGTGTCACCTGTCGAACCTGCACAACAACTTTGTGCATCACCTGTGAGACCTTGAATGTTTAACAAAAAAAGATTTGAAGCTTTTTGAGAAACCATTTATGAACATCAGAGGATAATATCCCCATTCACGTTCGCGTTTTAAAAGTCGTGCAATAAGCATTTTTTTCTTCACAATTTAAAATGCTTCGTAAGGGTTTGAAAATGTTTGAAGTGCGTTTGTCAAAATGGGACCACGACTTTGAGAACACCGTACCTCGTGTCTTCCAATTTAAATGAACCGCAATTAATGCAGGGGAGCGGCAGTTAGTCCCTGTCCATATCCTGCTCGACAACTGCAGGTTCGACATTAAGCCGTTTGGGGTGTCGGCTCTATGGGGCTGCTCTGAACCACGTGGGCGTGGCCATGTTAGAAAAAGTACTAGCTCCATAGATTCATCATATAGTATAATGCATGTCAGTGATGATTTCATATTTACTGTCTTTGTACTGTTTTATTTCAGACTTTTTGAAGACATTACTTCAGTGTAGTTAGTTGGTTTGTATAAAGAAAGCCAGAATGTGTTGATTTCATCATCATATTTATGAAATATCTACTGGCCCTTTTCAGGCCAGCATCTGTAAGGTGGCCCGGGCCAATGGGCCACCATTAATGTTGGACCTCGCAAATGGCTTTTGTCATTGTCACAACTGTGGGTGGAGCTCGGAGATTGAGTGATCTACTTTCTGAAGCGAAGCCTAAAGTTTGGCCAATAAAGCAACTGCCCGTGAGGAGTGAAAGCATTTTCATTCAAGGAGACAGCACATCTTATACTAGACTTCATGCACTTGTGGACTAGCACAGTGGCTCTGTGCATGTCAGGCATGCAGCGGAAACATGCTTTGGCGGGGGGGTGAGCAATGTCTCATTTGCATGAGACAGAACCGTCTCAAAACAGGCTCATTTCCACATTTCCTCGATATATTGGGTGAAAAGTGTCCTGTGCCTGAGTGAGGTGAAAAAATGGTCAAACGTTCACCAACCACAGGCTTTCTTTCTTACCCGTCTGACTAGTGCGTCTATCAACACCAGTGCCGCTGGCGAGCTTTATACGCCGACATGCATTCAAGCGTTCAGAGTCTCACTCCCCCCCCCCCCCCCCCCCCCGAGCATAGCAAAGGCGCTTCTCTGAATCTTCTGATGATGTTTCTGCTGATGTGGAACAGATTGCCTTGAGGAAGCGGTTGAAGGCGGTGGATTACCAGCTTGTTTAACCATTCCGCTTATACCTCCAGCCCTTTTTTACATCAGGCCTACCCTCCGTCTAATCTGTATTTGTCACATCTCGCACATCCATTCCCAGCTGGCCCAAAAAATCCTAATACAAATAATTTATTCAGATTGGTTTGTCTATAAACCAATGCCATGTCCAAATGGTTCTTTTCTGTGGCGCTCTCAGTTTGGCTTGATGCAGGCAGAGAGCAATCTCCGCTCATGACAAATATCATCACAAATGTCAAATCCACGCATTTCTATTTATAAAACACCAAGCGACAAGTTTTTGCTGGCTTCTTGCCGTGAAATAACGATTGAATGTTTGCACTGGGAAGCTGTGGTGAGTGGCCCCAGGCGCTGATGTAATGGGAGCCTTCCTTCTGGACTTGGTGTTCATCTGGTACAAGTTGATGTGGGCAATTTTGCAGGAAAAAAAATCCAACCAACTGCGCTAATTTTGACTCTTGCCAGCACTGGCACTTGCTTAGTGTGAAATGAGACATTTAATGTGTGGGGAAAGGATACACCACCACCACTTGTTGTTAGGGTAATCACCTTACCTAGAACCCCAACACATGTTTGGGGTCAGATTTGTCCCAAACAACTTTTTAAGATGTGCTCTAACCTCAGTTTAAAAAAAAAAAATACATACACACTGAAACTCCTCTACAACGAAACCTGCATGGGTGAAAATACCCTCTAGTGTGAAAAAATCTTCATGCATTAAAACCATTCCCACTTTTCTGCTCCCCCTACAATGAAAAATCCCCCTGTTGCGTAATATGAAGATTCACTACAACGAAAATAAGCCTTCCGCAAAAGTCTAATCCAGCCTCAGCCTCAGCCTACAGCGACTCCTACTGCTTAGCTCGGAAACGGCAACAGCAAACACCACAGTGGCTTACCCATGCGCAGTAGGAAGTATGTGTTATTGTTAGTTTCAGACGTAGCACGAACGTTGCATTGCTAAAATGGCTACAAAAACGGACCTGTGCAGACCAAGGAGTGAAGAAAAGAAAAGCTTTAATGCTTGAAGACAGGATAAAAGTAATAAAAATGAAAGATGGAGGAAGCAAAGTAAAAGACGTAATGCAAGAAATTGATGTAAGTGAAAGTGAATGCTGATCGTAAATTTCGCAATTTCTTTACCTTTTTTTTTCTTTCGATGCTCGCTATATGAAGTGTCAAATAAGCGTATGCTCATACTTATGCATTATTGGAATAAAAATAAAGAGTTCAGTATTTTCACGACCAAGCGCGCACCGTATTGTTAGGCGCAGTCTCAGTAACGGGTGCTATTTCTGTATTTGACACATACACAAAACGCACTGTATTATTGGGCGCAGCCAGGCATGGTAAAACATACGCCAGCTTAAACATACGGCATGCATGCACGCACGCTAAAAACACGTTAGCGTGAAGCATACGGTAGCATGCATGCACGCTAAAACATACCAGGTATGTTAGTTTAAAGCATACGGTAGCAGCTAAGACATACGGACACAGGCTAAAAACACCTTTTTAAAAAGGCAACGGAAGCAAAACTGAGTTCGGTTGTACTTTATTTAGCGATTTTACAATGTACTCACGCGACTGGTACCTGCTAGGGGCGTGCCTTTAGCGTCCTCTTACATGCCTACCCATCACTCATTGGCGACGGGTATCTGCAAGGGACGTGCCTTTAGCGTCCTCTTACACGCCCACCCTTCACTCATTGGCGGACTTCCGCATGCCTTTTCTCTGTATAAATGGCGTGTCGGCCAGAAGTGCTCTCAGTCAGGCTTTGGAACTCGGCGCATACACTAGGCGCTCCGCATTATAAGGCGTCCTGTCCATTTTGGAGAAAATTTAAGGCTTTTAATGGCGCCTTATAGTTGTGAAAATACGGTACACATACGTTTGTGTGTGTGTTTACATCTGAGATAAATTTGCTATTGTGAAAAGTCCCCTGTTGTGAAAAATGTCTTGCTGCAAACATGATTTTGTTGAAGAGGAGTTTCACTGTATATTAGTTGGTCAAGTTAAAATGTGCTGGTCAACTTTGCACCTACTGCCTGAAGCTCTATGATGTACAGTCTTACCACTCTCCTTTTTGTCCTCTTTAGACCTTGTGTCCCTGTTTGACCTGGAAAATGACCTTCCGGATGAGCTCATCCCCAATGGAGACCTGTCTCAGATGGGAATGTCCTCTAATGGTGGCGCCGGAGGAGGTCCAGGTCTCAACTCCATCGTCCCAGACGCCGCCGCCAAACACAAGCAGCTGTCCGAGCTCCTGCGGCCTGGTAGCTCCTCCAACTTGGGAAGTTCTCTCAACTCTGCCAGTCCCCAAAAGGCAGGCATCGTGGGAGGCCAGCTCGGAGTCGTGCTCGGAAAAAGCCCAATTGGCCAGTGCTCTCCAAATCATCAGTCTCCCCAGGCCCAGAAAGTAGCCGTTGGTACGGGGCAAGGCAATGGAGGCGTGAGCTTCAATCAGGCCCTAATGAACAGTGGGCAGGGACACGGGGTCTTGGGCCCAGTCGGACAGGTGATGAATGGTGCTCTGGGACCAGCAGGCCGAGGAAGACCTGGCATGCAGTACCAGAGCCAAGGTATGCTTGGGGCATCAGGAGGAAGCATGTTGGCAGAGACGCTTACTCAAGGAGGGCCACAATTGGGCGGACCCAACTCATTGACTCCTCAGCAAGCTGGACACGTGAATAAGGTGAGTGGAAAAATGTGTTCATGATTTCCAGCACTGACTTAAGATGGGCAAAAAAAATCCATTAATGGATTACATTAAGTATTCTCTAGTAAGGAATCATATTTGCGTTGTCCAATCTTTCCTTATAACAGAATTTTCTTATTTGGGATACTACTATGGTACATGTCCTGAACAAAATACATGTGTAACAACAAAGCATTGAAATGCAAAAATATATGCTCCAAACACTGTTTGGACAAAAGCCGCAGTATACAGTTACAGGTATATGAACAAAATACAGTAAAACAAACTTGGGACTATTTGCTCCAAAATGAGACTAGTAACAGACCTGGTGGCTTTTCTTTCCACTCGCTCACTGTCTCGAACTTGACCTCCCCTCAATTGCCACCCAAGGCAGCGTTGCTCAGCTGACGTCGTGCAATGAACTTTTAAAGCCAGCCACGGGGCTCTTCGAAGTCCTCAATGTCCATAGTTAGCGCGATGGAACTCGCCATCTCTCTGGTTAGCGGTCCAGTTAGCGGAAGGATTTTAGCATGATAACAGGTAAAGCATTCCAGGAAACGTTCGTTTACTCGACTATCCGTCGAGCCACAAGCAATTTACTCTGCGCAGCTAATCGGATGCATTCCGCTCTCTCTTGCACGGTCATTACTGTTCCTCTTCGTTTGGATGGCACGATCAACAGGACGTAAATGTTTTTATTTCGTTCATTTACAATCGTTCACTATTCCAGTAAAACTCACGCTAATAGAGTCACTTACACTTTGCCGTTTTGGATCCAATGAGCGTAAGTAGCAGCACGGACAGAGTTATTCCGTAGTAATCGAGCGGGACTTAATTGTGTTTGCGCCACTGCGGGCTTCCGTATGGCTTCCGGGTTCCGCGTACTGTAACTTCCGTTGTTATGAATCGTCGTGAATGTAATATCGTAGTCAAAATTTTAATGCATAGGTTTTTATTCCGGGTGAGGGAATTTCCATTTGAAAGAAGTCCGTAGATGGGAATACTTGCTGTATTATTAATAAACCCTCTAGTAAGAAGTTTGCACCTCTTTTTTTGTGGTTGAAGATTTAATTTGGTTTGCTTACTTCGAGGGGAAGTGAAGTCAGACAATTTCTTTCCAATAATACAATCATATGTTCAATGCGGCCCCTGCCAAAACACGGTAGCGAGATGAAGTGAAAGTCATGCTCGGGTGTGAATGGGAGCGAGGCTTCAGGCGAACTGCGCTGGCTTTGGAGTGGGGAGGGGCAGGCTGCAGCCCAGCGCTCTGCTCAGCTGTCTGGCAAGCCGGTCCTCCTCAGCTCCGTGTGTCCCCTCCCACATCTGTCTTCAATGGGATGGGCCTGTTTGTTCTACTGAGTAACAGTGACAGCGGGCCGCCAGGCCAAGGGAACGCAACAGACGTACACTGAAAGCCATCAAAGGACTGAATTATGTTTGGGTGATGAATCAGAGCAGTAACTATGTCTAGCCCTTTTTTCACTGCCTGTAAAATCCGCGGGTCACTGTTCTGTATGAACGGCACCAACACAGCATGGTCAACCCAGCGGTTTTCTGTCATCTCGGGTTGTTGCTCATAGTTTCTAGTTAATGCTGACGTTTTCAATCACAATTTGTATTTAAACAGTCCTGCTTTTCGTGCACTTCACATTTGGACATGGGACCAATATTTTAAAAAATTAAATTATAATGCCAAACAAAAAAGAGTGTGTGTTTCCGGTAACATGAAATTTCAGCATAGGGTCGGTAGGTCGGACAAAGTTTTTTTTTTTTATGTTTTTTTTTTCCATCAAAAATTTAAACAAAATAACCATAAAACATAAAACAAGAAGACATTGAACCCGCCGCTCCGCGGCCGGCGGCGCCGCCGCCACCTATTTAGTTTTCTCCCCGCTCCGGACTCGGGGGGGGCCGGGGCACGCCGCCACCTCCGCCGACGTCCTCCTCAGCCCTCGGTGTTTACTAGTTCGCTGATTTTTTTCGATACATCGATGGATGCTATTTTCTTAACCTTACGGTGCGAGCATGCAACTGTAACACAGAAAACGCGGTTTAAACTGTCGTCGCAGATCGCGGCCGCCACCATGTTTCAATGTTGTTGACAGACGACAGGGCAAACGACGCACGCGCTCAACTTGAATATCGCGAGAGTTAGCACCGATGTAAACCCTCTACACAAAAATGTAGAGGGTTGTTTGAAAAAAATGCCGACCGTAAGGTTTTTTTTTCGACGTAGAAATTCTCGGTCGGTCGGGTTACCGGAAACACACTACTTTTTTTTCTACGCCTAAGACTGTGTTTACATAAGTGATGTAAATCATTTAGGTTTCTATTGAGATACGCCACAGTTTTTCTTCTAATTTGCCAGTCTTGGGCATCGGCCGGTATCAGATTCTGAATTTATGATAAGACTCAGCAAAAATGTTATGGTAACGTGCTGCTGCAGTTATGGCTCTAAAATGTGTTATTTTGGGTTATCTGTAGTATTGATTTTAACTTGTAAACAACAAGTTAACATTCATAAAAAATACATTAAAAAAAGCTATTTACCATTTCTAAATAAAATAAAAATGCGGCACAACAGAACTTAATTCTCAGAATGAGTCTCTCTCTCTTCTCTCTCTCTCTCTCTCTCTCTCTCTCTCTCTCTCTCTCTGCTCTTCGCTTTTTGAAGTAACCTAAGTGCGGAAACAAGATGACCTTAGCTATGCTAGTTAGCCATGTTATCAGCCTCGTTTGCAAGTCTACTATTTATTTCACCATTGGCGCATATGCTAACTCTTGTACCTGGTTCTAAATGTGCATTTCAAGACAGTGTTTTAGTAAGAAGTGATGAGGGAGCTCTCGTAAATGTGATGTCCTTTTGGAAGTATTTGCTCCTGTTCCAGCTACTCGTAGAACATTTTTAGGACTGTCACAAGTCAATCTTTTCAAAATTGATTATCCTATTAATTATTACACTCCCCAGTGTACATTTTTTAAATTGCTTTACGTGGGAAACTGACAGTGACAAGGATGCTTCGACAAATACCATTTGAGTTTGCCAAGTTTGAGGTGTGAACGCTATACTCACAAAGTCAAGTCTGAGGGCTCACTCACTGCACGTACTAACACTGTGAGGACTAGGGGGAAAAACTGCAATATGGGCTTTGAAATTGTGACTTTAAAAAGGTGGTGTCTATTGAAACCCTGCTGGCCGTTTGTATGTACTTGTTGCAGATGTTCTGACCAGCCTTTGTGTTGTCTGGCTCTTCTAGATGGGGATGTCAGGAGCTCCGTTTGGCCAGCAGTACGGTCAAACAGGGGTCCAGCAGATGGGGCCAACGGGTGTCAATGTCCAACAACTTCAGAACAAGACAGCCCTTCCCAACAATCTGCCTCAGTTCGCATCGGAGCCAAAGGGAGCTGGAAATGTTCCCAACATGGTAAGCCTGTCCCGTGCTTAGTAAGCCTGTCCTGTTAACTGATTTGATGAATTGGTATGCAAGTATTTGATCGAGTTTAATTACTTGGATTGTCGCGGTCCAGATGCAGCAGCAGGTTGCGCCTGTGGGGATGGTACCCAGCACCGGCAGCGTGTCAGCCGGTCCGACGGCCGATCCTGAGAAGCGCAAACTCATTCAGCAGCAGCTGGTCCTGCTGCTCCACGCGCACAAGTGCCAGCGGCAGGAGCAGGCCAACGGGGAGGTGAGGGCCTGCACTCTCCCCCACTGTCGCACCATGAAGAATGTCCTCAACCACATGACCCACTGCCAGGCGGGCAAGTCTTGCCAGGGTGAGTTTTTATTATTATTATTTTCAGATTTCAGTTCAGAGCATCTCCAGAATCGTGTCCTATAGTTTTTAAAGTAGGCTGCCTGTGTTTTGATCTCCTGTAAGTGTATGGAGTGTACAAGTCCTGCCACAGATTCCCAAATCTGCATGTGACTCAAAAAGGCTTGTAATTGTCTAAAGATGCCCCAAGATGGTGGAAAAGCACTTATTTACTATTGGACAAGCCCATGGCCTGCGTAAACAAAGCTGAAGGAACAGAACTTTGTAGTAAAATGCTTGAAGGAATATCTGAATCAACACATTTAAATTGAGAGGGGGCGCGCATAGTTCATTCAATGCTTGTGTCGCCTTTCAATCTCTCCTCCCATAGTGGCCCACTGTGCATCATCCAGACAGATCATCTCCCATTGGAAGAACTGCATGCGGCACGACTGTCCCGTCTGCCTGCCTCTGAAGAACGCAAGCGATAAGAGAAACCAGCAACGTGAGTGCTGTAATTGTGGACATTTAAATGCTAAAAACAAGATAGGAACTAAAGACACTGTATGCCCGGTTATTAGGGTGGGAAATCCTGAGTGTTAGTCTCAAGTTAATGTGAAAGTATAAGGTGGTGCCACCTGCAGGTTGCACAGAGCCGAGCGTGAGGGGTGGAACTGAGGCAGGATTCCTCAGACAAGGCTGAGTCTGTAAAGGGACACCCAGGGGAGGGGCTTTGCTATTTCGTCCTAGTGGGGAGGCAGGGCCTTGACGCCGAGCTGCTCTCTGATTGGTTCAAAGAGCTGATGACGGATTTAAATCCCCCACCAAGGCAGCGTGCTGCCTGTCAGCCAGCAACACAGTGAGGAGCGGTGCTGTGCTCATCGACCACTGAATAAAACACAAATAGATGTTTTAGTCCAAGAATTAAAAAGTATTACCGGGTGTTCATTAGAGAAATATGTTCACATTATTTTCCCTCTCACCCTAAAGCCATGCTAGGTTCCCCTGGGGCCAGCCTACAGAATGCAATCGGCACAGTTGGAGCCAGCCAGCCCAGTGCCCCGACCATCAACAGTGCAACCACACACATCGACCCCAGCTCCATGCAGAGGGCCTATGCCGCTCTGGGTCTCCCTTATGGCAACCAGTCCCCTGCTCAGAACCAGGGTCCTGCTCAACAGAACACACAGGGGCACCAGCAGCTGCGAAATATGAACGCACTAGGTAGATGAGAAAAGTGAACATTTCTCGTCATCCCTTTTTCAAATACAAGTTTTCATCTGCAAAGTTCCTAATTTCTGACTAAAATGATTATCAGGCACTAATCAGATCAACCAGATGGCAGCAGGGATGGGGGTCCCCTCTTCAGACCAGACTGGGCTGCACAGTGACTCTTTGCCCTCCACACTCAACAAGTGAGTTGATCCATGATTTTAATGGTCATGAAAATCTCTCTTTTCAAAATCACAGTCTCTTCTGGGTTTTATGCATCGCATGTCCAAGTACAATCGTGGTTTGAATCTGTTAGGCAGCCTGCCTGTTAAAAACATGCTTGATGAAATATATGCGTTGTGACAGTAAAATGTGGGATTCCATTTGATGAGTAGAAACCTCCGCTGGAGTGAACGAGTTCATGAAAAGCTCAGTTCAATTGCCTTTGAGTTTTGCTGCCTTTCTCCTTTTGGTCCTCAAGTCAGTTGTTGCCGGATGGGTCCGTGGCAGGAGGAATGGGAAACTTGCCCGCCGCCACCCCTCTGTCCGCTTCGGGGGTCCGGAAGACCTGGCATGAACACGTCACTCAGGACCTGCGCACTCACCTGGTGCACAAACTGTATGTTGTGCTTGTGTAGATTGACACGTTGATATGTGATAGAAAACGGTGTATGACTAATCCCCAACCCCCAGAGTACAAGCCATATTCCCAACCCCAGACCCCGCAGCACTGAAGGATCGCAGAATGGACAACCTGGTCGCCTACGCGCGCAAGGTAGAAGGTGACATGTACGAGTCGGCCAACAGCAGGGTAAATAATCCAAGTTAGTGTCTCGGCGGGGAATCTTTTACCCATCAGTGACAAGTTAGTCTTTTCTCTTCCTCTGGCTAGGATGAGTATTACCACTTCCTGGCGGAGAAGATCTACAAGATCCAGAAGGAGCTGGAGGAGAAGCGACGTTTGCGGATCCAGAGGCAACCTGGCACGGTGGGCAACGCCGGACCCCAGCAGCCTTCGATGACTCAGCCCAATGCCGTGGTCCCGGGACAACCCGTCCGACCTCCCAGTCAGTAGTCAAATCTCTCATTTTTTTCTTTTTGGGGGTTAAATAAAGGATTAATGATTGATTTCCTTCCACTTCAGATGGACCTGTGCCTATCCCAAATCAGATGATGAACCGTATGCAGGTGCCTCAAGGTATGAATGCACTGATTAACCTGTGATATCTTATTGAAGTGCCATTAGAATATTTGTTGTCAACTTATTTAGTGTTTTCATTGCACATTTTAGACTTCCACCAATACGATAAACACGTGTATTGTCTATATTCCCTAAGGAATCAATCAGTACAACCCAATGGCAATGCAAAATGCGCAGATGTCACAGACACCCTTGGGGCCCCGAGCTCCCTCGCCCATGAACCATACCCCGCAGCTCAACATGAACGCCGTCCCAGCAGTGAGTTTTGTCTCCTTCTTTGTGCAGTATATTGAGATAATGAAAAGGAACTTTCTTGGAACAGCAAATACAATGTAGTGGTCCGATTTGGAGTTCAACCAACATTTTCTGTGCGTTCAAAAAGTCAAACTAAACTTCAGCCATGCACGACTTCAGCCAAGCTATTGATCAGCCAAAGACATAACTCCAAAACTGTGTATTTAGTTTTGTTCTGTGGATTTTTTTGTGATGCCACCAAAGAAAGAGTACCAGTGATAGCCAAGGAGAAAAGTGGCCTGATACCCACAGAACCAGAAAGGAAACAGCTCAGTACAGTATGAGCAATATACGGGCAACAAAAAGTTCAATGACATGTGTGTAATATTAAGCAGATGCTTGTGTTAATTGACTTACTATACTCTGTATCAGCGATTCCCAAATTATGGTATGTAAGGGAATGTGGGTGAAAAATGGGAAATAGGATTTGCAAACTATTATTAGATATAGGTAGGCATACAGTCTGTGGTGCCAAAATGACACATGTAAAGAACAGAATTTTGGTTAGTAATACAGTATCTGATTTGAAAGGCATTAACTTTCTTTAAAGCGTTGCCTGTCCAATTAGTTTTATGGTGGCAAAAGTTTAAGCCTGCAGGAAATGAATTCACATGGCATACTTGACAAATTACAGCAACTTGGAATTCAACCAGCATCACGGCACCAATGCTTTTGCACTACATGACTAACCTGGGCGCAATTGTGGCCTTATATTATTAAGAAAATGAGATGCCTTCCAGTGTAATGATTTTCATCCGCGTTTTCTTGTCCTTCCCCAGATGGGCATGTCCCCTTCGAGAATACCGCAGACTCCTGGAATGATGGGGAATCACGCAGGAAACATGGTTACTCAACCAGCCAACCAGGGTCACTTCTTGCCGCAGGGACAGTTCCCTCCAGCCACCGGAGGAGCAATGAATGTGAACGTGGGCATGGGTCAGCCAGTAACGCAACCTGGTGCACAGGTGAGCTATCGTGTGTTCTCAGCCCCTTCCTCTCACAGTAAACACTGTCTTCCGCCATCTGTTTTTCTGTTGTATAAAAACCTCCAAGTATCGACAGTGCAACCTCATTTTACCAATGAGGGCGGTTAACAAACCAATTCGGTTTATGGACAAAATTTTGGAAGAAAAATGACCATGTTCACTTACTATTTTTGGTTTGCGAACAGTCTTTGTAGTGCTGGGGAAAGCTCAGCTGTCTTTTATTTTTGCTCTATAATAGCACGCAGTATGGCTCCAAAGAGTGCAAACTGCTCGCGCAAGTGTTATTCCGAGACTTCTCGGGTGTGATCCTGCCAGCGTCATGGAGCAAAAGAAAGGCAGAGTGGGGCGTGAGGAGAAAAAAAAAAACTTGAGAACCAGCACGCTAACTGGGGTTTCCCCTCTGGTGAGGCCGCTTTGAAGCGCCTCATTATTAAGTGTGATACTGCTGACACCTCAGAGAAAATGGAGAGGAGGGCGGGAAAAATAACTCGCCCCAAAGAGGAAGACGGTGGTCCCATTTAGCGAGTGTTACCCTTACCGTGAGAAGTGAAAGTTCCACGTCTGGCTTAGCTCCAGTATTTGTGCTCGCAGGTGATTGTAGTGTCTGTCAAGCATTGTTCTTTTCAACATGCCAAAAACTACACAGCCTTGTTTACGTTTACCATGGATACCGTTAGCCCAAAATGGCCACCCCTTCCCACGATGCAATGCAGTGTGTACTTATCATTTACCTTACTCCCACAATCCAAAACTCCATCGACGGGCTCACGAAGAGTGGCAATAGTCACAGTGTCGTAATGCTTTCAGCAAAGAATATTTGAATATATATGGCATAGCAACACATGTGGACAGACAATGTAACAATACTCACAGGGATATATTTGTTATCCACTACAAAAAAAAGACTAATTACTGCAGTTCACTGAGTCACAGTAGTAGTCAACTTGAATATAATTATACTGCCCCCTGGTGGTCACACACCCCAAAATGATTTGCAATGAAATATCTCAACACTACTGCATTCTAATTGTGTCCAGTTTTCCGAACAGTCGCAGAATTCCAACCTCGCTCTAAATGTGCACGGCACCATCGGCTCTCAGTTGCCATGTGGCCCTGCAGCCCAGCCACTCATGGGCAGCACGCCTCCACCCAACCCCTCCACCGGCCTCCAAATGCAACAACACCATCAGCCTGCGCAGGCCCCGGTGCTGCAGCAGCCCTCCACTCCAGCCTCAACGGGTGGGCCGGCCTCCAACCAAGCCCTCAGACCCAGCAGCCACCCTGGTCCACCCTCTGTCGTTAGTACACCACCCGAGCCTTCCCAGCCGCTCACACCCCTGCAGTCGCACCCCGAGCCCCCCGGCCAGATGCAACAGCCCACCTCAGTGCCGGCGCAACATCCCAGCACACCGGTGAGGCTTTTGTCCGCTTGACTGTGACTGAGAAAATGTTTCTGGCCATCTACAATCATGATCCGCTCTTTCGTCCTTCAGATGTCGCAGGCCGCTGCCAGCATCGACAACAGGGTGCCCACTCCGGCCTCTGTGGCCGAGGTCAATTCTCAACAGAACCTGCCAGACATGACCACCACTGACCTCAAGTCGGAAGTAAAAGATGAAGATGATGACAGTACTTCGGGGAACAAGTATACTGGCATAAAAGTAGAGGTACGTAGTTTAAGGACTAATACTGTGGTACCCTGATGTAAATTAAGTGATGTGTGGGTTCACAGATGAAATTAAATTAAACTGAAGGTGCACCACCTTCTGATAAATTACTTAAAAGAGAGATTTTTTTTTTCATGACTCCTCCTTCAGTATTCTCTTCTTGTACTAGAATGATGAATCCAAACCCCCTCTGGTGAAGGATGAGCCAGATACAGCTGAGCCAAAGCAGGAACCGATGGACACTGAAGAAAAGAAGCCAGCGGTGAAGACGGAACCCAAAGAAGAGGCGGAAAGTGGGGGCAGTGCCGCCGCTGCTCAGAGCCGCAAAAAAAGTGAGTTGAGTCCAGTGGTATGTTTACTTACAAGTGCCAAAACAATTTTTAGTTTTTTTTCCCCCTTTATAATCCATTGTATGTCAAAGTTATTGTTCTGCTTGATGTCTGCAGTTTTCAGACCTGAAGAGCTCAGACAAGCTCTAATGCCTACACTTGAGGCCCTCTACAGGCAAGACCCGGAGTCGTTGCCCTTCAGACAACCTGTGGACCCCCTGCTGCTCGACATCCCGGTCAGTGTCTATCCACGTTTAGAATATGTGCTGGTTTGCCTTTTTTTGTTTTTTCCCTCAAAAGCTGAACCCCTCCCTGCCCCCCAGGACTACTTCGACATTGTGAAGAATCCCATTGACCTGTCCACCATCAAGCGCAAACTGGACACGGGCCAGTACCAGGAGCCGTGGCAATATGTAGACGACGTCTGGCTCATGTTCAACAATGCGTGGCTGTACAACCGCAAGACTTCGCGCGTTTACAAGAACTGCACCAAGCTCGCCGAGGTGTTTGAAACAGAGATCGAGCCCGTCATGAAGTCGCTGGGCTACTGTTGCAGCCGCAAGGTGAGACGACGCACGGCTGTATGTTCACGACACACCTTTCCGCACTGAAACGTGATGTTCTTTGCCTCTGGTCCGCAGTACGAGTTCTCCCCCCAAACACTGTGCTGCTATGGCAAACAATTGTGCACTATCTCAAGGGATGGCATCTATTACAGCTATCAGAACAGGTAAACCTGCATGCTGACTGAGGGGGCTTAAAGTTTAAGTGTGCCACACTCGGTGATTACACTTGCCACTGCATTTCCACCAAGCTGCAGTCAAGCCTCTATTACAAGCCCTCAGGTTCCCCCCCTGCTGGACACAATGTTATTGCACGCAACTAACTCGTGTGAGGCATGTTACTTCTTTGAAGCTACTTTTAGAAGTATTCCGCAAATAACAGCACAAGCCACTTTACCAATGAATTTTATCTGTCAGAAATGTGATATATACCGTGTACAATTTTTTTTTAAACATTTTTGTTGTTCGACCTTCCTTCTTGTAATGGCCATGCTTTAACACACGAAATAAATACATTTAAAATCAACCCCAAAGGCTCATGTATTAAATTAATTGACTAAGATAAAGTTGGGCATTTTTGCTACAGTTAGTTTTCGTTAGTTTAATAAATGTAAAATACGTAAAATGCAGGTTCAGTTCATAACCTCGCTTTGTCCTTTATTGTCGAATGTGTGTGCGCCTTGTCGCCTGTACTGCTGCTGTGTATGTGCAAGATGCAGTTTATCCAGTTATGGCTTTATCCCCAACAGGTATCACTTCTGTGAGAAGTGCTTCAACGAGATCCAGGGCAACAATGTGACGCTGGGGGACGACCCGGCACAGTCGCAGACGTAAGTTAGGCCTCTTCTAAATGTTAAATCACTCAGGTGTTGTCCTGCTAAATCACAGAAAATAACTTTTTTGGGGGTTTTTTGTTTTTACTTTTGGATTTCAGCATGATATCCAAAGAGCAGTTTGAGAAGAAGAAAAATGACATGTTGGACTCTGAACCGTGAGCACAATCTTTTCTTTGGCCACAATGTGCCTCGATGAGATTTGGACAACACTTCCTTTATCGTGTCCAAGGACAAACCGCTGAGCATGCAAATGTCTGTCTTCACAGGTTTGTTGAATGTAAAGATTGCGGACGCAAGATGCATCAGATCTGCGTGCTGCATTACGATATCATTTGGCCGTCGGGGTGAGTCTTCGCCATCGCTGTCACTTCAGAGTTTGGGAATTTCTCTTAAGGTGCTTTTATCTTTCAGCTTTGTTTGCGAGAACTGTTTGAAGAGGTCTGGGAAAACAAAAAAGGAGAACAAGTTTTCAGCTAAAAGTAAGCTAAATGTCAACATGAAACATGATAAACATGAAGTGAATTCATGAAAAAAAGTGTGTGTTTTTGCGGAAAGGGTTGCAGTCAACGAGGTTGGGAACGTACATTGAGGACAGAGTCAATAAGTACTTGAAAAGACAGAACCACCCAGAAGCCGGCGAAGTGTTTGTGCGAGTCGTGGCCAGCTCTGACAAAACTGTAGAGATTAAGCCTGGAATGAAGTCTAGGTAAGTCTTTCTACTGCTGCAACTGCTTTTGGGATATTTGATCAGTTCTGACATAAACTTTTGTTTTGCTCAGGTTTGTGGACTCGGGTGAAATGGTCGAGAGCTTCCCTTACAGAACCAAAGCACTTTTTGCATTTGAAGAAATTGACGGTGTGGACGTTTGTTTCTTCGGCATGCACGTCCAGGAGTATGGCTCGGATTGTCCTTTTCCAAATACGAGGTCCGCATCGCATTGAAGAATAATTCGATCATCTTTCTGCTCGATCATGCTTCTAAGACTTTTTATTCCTTGTTAGGCGGGTTTATATATCATACCTCGACAGTATTCACTTCTTCAAACCACGCATGCTCAGGACTGCAGTTTACCACGAGATCCTAATTGGATACCTGGAGTATGTCAAGAAACTGGGGTACCTGAGCAATAACGTCACATAGTATGGTTCCCTTTGTCGTGTAATCGTCTTAAAAACACAAAAATCTGAATCCTGTTCAGGTATGTGATGGGTCACATCTGGGCCTGCCCACCCAGTGAAGGAGATGACTACATTTTCCACTGCCACCCTCCCGACCAGAAGATCCCCAAACCGAAGAGGCTGCAAGAGTGGTATAAGAAGATGCTGGAAAAGGCTTTTGCTGAGAGAATCCTACACGATTTCAAGGTCAGCATCTGTTGCGTTTGTGTCATAAATCTTCCAACTTTATCGGAAAGAATCGAATCAATATGGAGATACTGTATGAATGGACAGAATGCTTCTTGGATCCTGCTTTGCTTTTAGTTTTCTTTTTTGTATTCCTTTTGTGTTTTCTCAAAAGCAATAATGGGAAGGAAAATTCATAAAAGCACAGTGAAACCTCAGGGATTGCTCATAAAATACAGGTGCGGTAATTACAATGAATGTGAGTATTGTGGAAAAACTTCATTTCAGTTGTATATTTCAACTTCTGAATTGAACATTAGAGATTTAGTATCCAGAATGTGCAGAGTGAAATGTTTGTTTTTAATTTTTTTAAATTTCACCATAACGCTAACCAAAAAAAACAAAAAACAAACTCACAATCTCTGGATATTAGTATAGTTACATTAACAATGGAAATAGATTAAATGTCGAAATTTGATTGGAGTTGGCCGTCTGAAAAGTTTTTTGCGATATGTTTATTGAATTGACATACATTAGTTTGTTTCTAAACTGAAAAACTTCTATTGCAGTACTCAAGTTTATTGGGATGCCCCTGTACAATAATCATATGTCTCATCATTGTATCATCATTTTGCACTCATGTCGTATTGTCCTCGGGACTTTATTAAAAATGAAATGGCCCCCAATAGGGAAAAAATATCCCATCTTGGTCTATGCAGTCAGCATATCATAACCTTTTTGTTGTTGTTGCTCATGTCAGAATGATAAAGTGACATGTAAAAGTTTTAACTAAGATGATAGACTGTGTCAGTTTCAAAAATGAGGCGTGGGGTTGCTATGCAAAGTGTTCCTTTTTGTTTATGAATGTTGGCGCTTTTACAGATGTCTAAATTGTCTTTTACTATCTCACATAAGCGACTCCCCCCTCGTCCTGTTTGATTCATCTGACTTCTCAGTTTTAATTGGGCATTTCCTTGTTGATGTTTGTCTGTGAAAAGTTGATAAACTTGCTAACTTCAAGTCACTGTTTCGACTTGCTTCTTGTCATTCAGGACATTTTCAAGCAAGCCACAGAAGACAGGCTGACCAGTGCCAACGAGCTGCCGTATTTCGAGGGTGACTTTTGGCCAAATGTGTTAGAGGAGAGCATCAAAGAACTGGAGCAGGAGGAGGAGGAGAGGAAGAAAGAGGAGAACACGGCCTCCTGTGAGACGCCAGAGGTGAGGGAACATGATCAGGGCTTGGGGGGTGGGAGGAAAGGTTTTATGAGAGCCAAGGTCTCTTTCTGCCAAAATCAACACACTGATTCAAGGTCCTCTTATTTTATTCCAGAATGTATCATCTTAAAACATCCAAAAACTTTCAACAGCTGCTCTGACATTTTTACAGTCGCTCTTTTTGAATGTTGCTTTCTGTGCAAGTTGTGACCCTTCACATTCTGATTCATGTGCGTTTCCTCCAAAGGGAGCCCACGCTGACAGCAAGAATGCCAAAAAGAAGAACAACAAGAAGACCAACAAAAATAAGAGCAGTGTCAGTCGAGCCAACAAGAAAAAGCCTGGGATGCCGAATGTAGCTAATGATCTGTCCCAAAAGCTGTATGCCACAATGGAGAAGCATAAAGAGGTGAGCGAGCCATCAAATCTTCCTCCTTGCTCAGTGTACTTTGACAGGCAAATGGAGTCAAATTCATAACAGCAAGCACCGAATATTCATAAAATAAGTATATATATATGTATTATTGTATAGTAAACAAGAACTTCCAGTGGGTCTACTTCTCTTCTCATTTACTCTTTACTAGAAGTCATTTTATAGAGGTTTTTCACTCTGTGCCACATTGATATTTATTTTTAAATGTATACTTTGCAAACCACTATCTTAAATTGGGCACTTATTGTGCCATACACTGGTACCTCTACTTACGAAATTAATGAATTCTGGAAGAAATTGCTTTAGTAGAAAATTTTAAAGTAGAGATGCGTTTTCCATGTAAATGCCCTAATCCGTTCCAAGCCCCCCAAAATTCACACAAATGTTTTTGAAGCATAGAAAGGCATCAAAATATGAAATAAATACAATTAGATTATTGCACAATAAATGAGAGATGTGCATAATGTAAAAAACAAAGAATAAAGAATAAAAATGATGGTCAACTTTTAACGCCACCCCCTCCAGCCCGCCCTGACAGCACTAGGTAGCTCCTTCAGCCAGAGACTGTTACACCCGCGCTGCAAGAACGAGAGATACCGCCGCTCGTTCCTACCGACTGCTGTCAGGCTGCTGAATAAATATAATAATAATAATAATAATTAAATGATGTGAAAAACAATTGTAAATAGCACTGCGACTTATCCATTTTGTATTTATATTGCACTTAATTGAACGGTGTTTGGTTTTTTTCTTCTTTCTTCTTTCTACCCACAATCTTGCTGCTGTAGACTGTAAATTTCCCCAGTGTGGGACAAATAAAGGATATCTTAATCTTTTTTTTTGCCATTTTTAGTTCATGTTCTCTCTCGGAAGTGGTTTTTACCTGGCGTTTTGTAAAGAATTGATCCAAGGACGTTTGCTTTTGTCGGATTTTAACAATTCTTTGAAAATGTCCAAGGCAAACGTCAGCATAGTGAGTGATCGCCCAACTGGTGAACACTTTTTCTGGGTGGTTCACATTTATGTAAAACTATCAGAACACCTCATGGGCCAATGATGAGATTGCTGCAATGACACATATCTATCTATTTATTTATCTCTACACACAGACACGTACGGTAGAGGTGCCTCTTAGCCAATGGGATGCTAGGTAACTTCGAGCTGCGACTAGCAGTCCTTTCGTCTCTTGAAATTTCTTTCGTAACAAGAGGCAATATTTTCCTGTTGAGGAATTTCGTAACTTGAACATGTCGTATGAAGAGACGTTCGTAAGTAGAGGTACCACTGTATAAGTTCAGCTGTTAACTTCCACCTTCATCACTACATGTCTTGTCATGAATATTTGCTCCAACCGTAACGGTTATACAATAACTGTCCCCCATAAACCATGTGATTTGAACCAATGTGATCAGTGGATATTAACTGTAGAATAATTTGTTTTACTTTGGATATTTTTATCAAGACACGTAGGAACTCTTGGGGGGCGAGGGGAGGGTGCATTAAATGAATCCGGAAAGATGTCGTCCCAAAAAAAAAAGTTTTTTAAATTGGGCTGATCTCTCAATCATTGGACTTCCACTATTTACATTTTGTGAACAGATGACATGGGAAAGCAGTCTGAAAACAGTTTCTTCTCTTTCCAGGTGTTTTTTGTCATCCACCTTCATTCTGGGCCAGTCATCAATACCCTGCCTCCCATCATGGACCCCGACCCTCTGTTGGCATGCGACTTGATGGATGGCCGCGATTCCTTCCTGACGCTGGCCCGAGACAAGCACTGGGAGTTCAGCTCGTTGCGGCGATGCAAGTGGAGCACCATGTGCATGCTGGTGGAGCTGCACAACCAGGGCCAGGACCGCTTTGTGTACACGTGCAATGAGTGCAAGCACCACGTGGAGACTCGCTGGCACTGCACCGTCTGTGAGGTAGGCAGCGGAAAGGTTGCAAATTAGATTTCAACTCGGGTTCAATGTGCAGTAATCTACAGCACAAATTCACTTATTTGCACTTTTGGGGCATTTTTCTCAAATTAAAACAATCCTTTTTGTGGTTTTGTACTGTTCCTGTCATGCTTGAAAATGTACACTTTGGGTGCATGATTTTTACATCAATTAAATTTCGATAAGCCAATGCCGTGTTGGCCCGAATATGAGACGGTGGTTTTTTTTGCATTGAAATAAGACTGAAAAAGTGGTGGTCGTCTTATATTCGGGGTCTTGACATTATACCCATTCACGACGCTAGATGGCGCCATATATCATTGAAGCGAATGCTGAACTTGACTCCCCAGGCCAAAGTGAACCCGTCACTAAGAATAAAAATAAAAATAGCGGTAGCACGAAGAAGAAAAATAAAAAATAGCAGAAAGAAAGAAAAGAGAAGAAAATAACGGAAGAGATAACAGAAAATGGAGAAACCCAGCGACAATCTGGAGAAAAGTGGGTCGAAGATCGGCCAGGTTAACCGGCAGCTGAGGAGAAGTTATGATGCAATTTACATTTCAAAAACCAGAAGCCATTCATTTACGAATGTGATTGCACTTTAGCTTACATATTTAAATGTTCAGATATTAAGATTTAAATGAGGCAAAATAGCTTTTTCTCTGATATATTGTTATAATCATTTGTTTAAGATGTACTGTAATTATTTTCTGTATAAAATTTAATTTGGTGTTCAAAAAGTCTTTTTTCAAACTTGAGTCTTGAAAAAGAGGGGGTCGTCTTATAATCAGGGCCGTCTTATATTCGGGCCAATATGGTATATTTAACTGATTTGGTGTCATAGTTTGAGTTATAATTCCATCTTTATATATTACCACTGTGGTACTTTTACCGACGAGACACTAAAAAACACTACAATTTTTGGCGAGGATAGGTTCACCCTGGAAACAAAAATCAGAAAATGTAAATTTGTGAATGCCAAACTCTGAATATTTAGGTTTCACGCTAAACTCAAGACCCACTACCTGTGTATAGGCAATTCTAAACATTTTTACAGGTGGTGTCAATTACTGTGGGTGTCACCCCCAAAGTTTGCAGCGGGTCTCTATCTCTGTCCCCCGTGGATTACCATATGCCCATGATGTCGTTTTTCTTTTTCCTGCTGCAGGACTACGACCTATGCATTAACTGCTACAACACAAAGGGACACGAACACCAGATGGTGAAGTGGGGCTTGGACTTGGACGACGACAGCAACAACCAGGGTGGAGAGTCCTCCAAGAGTCCGCAGGAGAGCCGTCGTCTCAGCATCCAGCGCTGCATTCAGTCCCTGGTCCACGCCTGCCAGTGCCGCAATGCCAACTGCTCCCTGCCATCATGTCAGAAGATGAAGCGGGTGGTTCAGCACACCAAGGGCTGCAAACGCAAGACCAATGGTGGCTGCCCTGTGTGCAAGCAGCTCATTGCGTTATGCTGCTACCACGCCAAACACTGTCAGGAGAACAAGTGCCCCGTGCCCTTCTGTCCCAATATCAAGCACAAGCTCCGTCAGCAGCAGATCCAGCACCGCCTGCAGCAGGCTCAACTGATGCGCCGCCGAATGGCCACCATGGCAGGAAGGGGCATGCCCATGCCGTCCCCACCTACCTCATCAGCCCCTGACACGCCTAACTCTGTGCAGCAGCCTCATACGCCGCAGACCCCGCAGCCCATATCCAATCAGCCCCCGCTGCAGCAGCAGTTGCCACCCCCGAACTCCGCCAACGTGGTTCAAGGCTTCCCCAGCAACGGCCGCAGCAGCAGCCAGCCCCCAACACCCATACCGCAGGGCAAACCGGGCCCCCAGTCATCCCCGTTACATCAGCAGCAGTCACCTCTGCCCAGTTTGCCGCTACAGCAGCAGCAACAGATGCCGCTACAGCAGCAGCAGCAGCAACAACAACAACAGCAGCAGCAGCAGCAGCTAACGGCATTGAAGGGGGCCAGACAGATTGAGATGGCCGCAAAGGCAAAGCAACAACAACAACAACAACAGCAGCAGCAGCAAAGTTACACCATGAATGGGATGCCCATGAACCACCCACGCATGATAGGCCCCATGCAGGGCCAGATGCAGATGATGCGGGGCCCCCAGGTGATGCAGGCTATGCAGCAGGGCCAGTGTGGTCCCGGAATGCAGAGTCCAATGCAGAAACCTTCCGGGCAGCCACCTCAGGGCCCTCCGCAGCAAGGCGTCATGGTCCCCCAGCAGGCTCAGGGAGGCGCCATGGTGCAGCAAGGTCAGCTCATGCAGAGAGCCATGATGCCCCAGCCACAGGGGCTCCAAATGCCCGGAACCATGCCTCCCCAAGGGCCCTCGCAGCAGGGCATGACGCCCACGCCGCCGCAGCAGCAGCAGAATATCCCACGTGCGATGCCCGGTAACATCACACCCAACGCCTTGCAGGAGCTACTCCGCACCCTCAAGTCTCCCAGCTCGCCCCAGCAGCAACAGCAGGTTTTGAACATCCTCAAGTCCAACCCTCAGCTCATGGCCGCCTTCATCAAGCAGAGGACAGCCAAGTACCAAGCCAACCAGCCGCTGCAACAACAGCAGCAGCAGCAGAACCCTCAAACAATGCCAGGGTCTGCCACCGCGATGCAGGCCATGATGCAGGCGCAGAGGCCTGGTATCCCCCCTCAGCAGCAGCCTCCGCAGCAGGTGGGTATGGCCCCCATGGGACCCCAAGGCCAGATGATGAATGTGGCTCAAAATGGCAACCCTCAACTTTACCGCAGACAGCAGCTCTTCCGCATGCAACAGGCGCAGCAGCAACAGGGAGGCATGCCTCAGCATCACGCTCATTTCCCCCAGCAGCAGCAGCCGGCAAGCTACTCCCAGCTCAGGATGCAGCAGCAGATGGCTATGCAAGGAGGCATCGGGCCGATGGGCCAGCTCCCACCCGCGTCGCAATTGGGCCAAGCTGGCATGGGCATGGACGGAGCCCAGACCCTTCTACAGCAGCGAATGCTCCAGCAGCAACAGCAGCAAATGTTGAAGCAGCAGATGGGCTCGTCGGCGCAGGCCATGAGCCCCCAGCCCCACATGCTCCAAGGCCAGACGCAGGCACCGGTCGCTCACCTCCCCAGTGGCCAAGCCATGGGCAACTCCTTGGGCAACCAGGTGCGCTCACCGGCCCCGGTCCAGTCGCCTCGGCCGCCGTCGCAGCAGCCCCCGCATTCCAGTCCCTCCCCGCGGATACAGCCCTCGCCCCAGCATGGTGCCCTTCTCTCCAGCTCCCCTCATCCCATCATCGGGGGCCCCATGTCAGGCCCCTTAGAGCAGGGACACATGGGGACGCCAGAGCAGAGCGCCATGCTGCCGCAGCTTAACACACCCAACCGAGGGGGTTTGAGTACTGACATGGGCATGGTTGGGGACACGACGGGAGACACGCTGGAGAAATTTGTCGAAGGATTGTAGCAGAAAGTGAGAAAACTCGAGTCACAATGTTTGTGAACTTTCTGCGAAACAAGGGACTACTTTTTATTCCAACAACGTGTGACTTCCCCGTCACTGCTTCAAAGAAGACACAAAGGATATATTTTTGGTTCAGACCAGCCATGCAAGAATTGATGCTTTGGTCTTTGTGTTGTTGAAATACGTTTTTCATTTGTTTATGCTCTGGTATTGACTTTTTTAACAGAACCTCTCGAAACAAAAAATATCTCCTTTTATTTTTCATTTTGTATCTTTGCAAATAATTATTGTATTTGTGTTGAGCAAGACTGTAAAGTTAAACTGGGAAATTTTGGGGGGTTGCCAGGTTTCACTTTTTGCTCAGTTTCTCTTGTTCTAGGCTAATTTATTCCAATATGCCATTTTTCAAAAAGGACTGCCTTTGGGAAAGCCTTAATTTTCCTTCCTGCTTGCAGACTCTATGGAGGATTACCGTGTTTGTATAGATTTAGGAACTATTGCACACAGACAAACACAACAGGCAGGTGTTCAAAAGCCAGAATGTTCGTTTATTTACTGGCCTTGGCTCACTATTTGTCTTGCATATGTACAAATAATCACTTGGTCTCTCTTTCGATCCCAATGAATTCTCTTCACATCTTGTTCTTCTTTTGCCTGTGGTCAGAAATGAACATGTTGAAACTGCTGATTTGTGCTCAGTTATGTGTATCATTTTCTATCTTACATTAAACTTGAATCCACAATGACCTTTCCTCTAATGTAAATCACACAGCTCAACAGCACTGTAAATATGCAGAAAATAAGAAGAAATCACTGTAAAAACTGGTTCAAGATGGCTCATTTCCTACTTATATACCATATTGTTTAATAAACCTGTGTGCCACAGACTCTCTTGGTCATTTCTCTTTTGTCTGACAATTTTCTTCGACCGAAGAATTTATCTGACCATTTCTTGATGTGTCTTTCTGGCACAACTTTTTTATGTTTTTATTTTTAATATTGATTAATGAATATCCCCCGCGCCCCCTAGCCCCAATAAGAGCTGAATAGTACATGCAAACCCACACTTTGACTTAACACTTTCACACTAGATTTAAAAGAATAACCTAAGTCTTCAACCCACGATTTAAAACCTTAACCCAGGTGAATTAAGAAGATTAGACATTTAATAAAGTAAATGTAATGACATGGGGAGGGAAGGGGGGGAGTAAAATCACCACCTTTCCAATTGACTACTGTGACCTTGAAGATAAATTACCATATAATAGCAGTGTTAATAATCGATTTTAAATGCTGCATGAAATTTGCGCAAATAAGTCACTCCAGCAATAAAAAAAAGTGTAACTCACAAACAAAGCGATTCAGGATTTCATATTCTTGTTTTTTTTTTTTGGAATTTTCACTATTTGTGAACAGGCAGTGTGTTTGACATCTTCCGCCATGAGGACCCGGTGTGGGGTCCTTCACCAGCGAGTGCTGTTTGTTCAGCGTGTTGTGGGACAGTAGCACCAGTTACTGGGTTGACAGCTGCTTCCCAGTGTCTTCACTGTCACCATGTCCCGCTTCCTCACTTTGTCCCGATTCGGTATCACGTCTTTGTCCGCAAGGACCACTCGGAGGGTTCCGCCATGCGCACGAGGATATACCGCTTGTGTCTCGCGCTCCTTGACACAGGGTAATTGTGTGCTAACCTTACCGCGCTAACAGCCACAGCCTCGCATGTAATTTCCGTACCTTTACATAATTGACACGGAGATTGCGAAGAGGTCAATTTACTTCTAATTGTTAGCCTCTTTGACTCTTCTCGTAGAGTTTACAACTTCCATTTCGTGCGGTGCTGCGTGACGTAAAATAATGGTTACGTCATGCGCCGTCGTCCATCACTTATGCTGTAGCAAAGTCATACTGACAGTATGTGTATAGATGCGCAATACTTCTAGTTGGCTGACGCGAAATTATCAGAAAATACTGTTTCCTCCCAAATAATTCTTTTCCCATCTTAGATATTGCTTTATGTCTCGATATAAATAAAGTGTGAAACAGTATTTCTCATAGAGATGGGCTTAGGAATCATTGAGTCTTTTGAGGCATTTGCCATGTTGATTTGTAAAAAGAGTCAAAGCCTGAAAAACTAGACCACGCCAGTGGTGGTCAGCTAGAGTCTTAGCAGCTACATTAATCCTCAGTAATTCTCCGCCATTGATTTGTATTCCAACACAAATGGTGCAGCAACACTTGTAGACATAAAACAGAACAATACTCAGTCAAAATGTTGCTGCACTATTTGTGTTCACCACCACATTGATGTAATTCGTTCATACATCCATTTTATAATTGTGTGTTAGTAGTAAGATAGCGGACATTTAAAGTTGTTTTAAATACATAAGGTGTAAGTCTCTTTTTCTAGTTACTGTGTAAATGGACATCTTGTGGTTGCTAGACACACAGGTTGAACGCCAGCAGAGTTGGAGCAGCCGGCCCGGCTTGTGGCGTCCTCAGCAGGCGTTCCCTTGGCTCAAGCAGCAGTCTTTCTACAGCACACAGGAGGCTGAGAAGGAGCCCGAGGAGGAGCCCTTGCACACCATCATCAGCGATTCAGAGACTGTGCAAGGTGCTGGAGCTTGCACAAAGTATATACATTGTTTGGGTCTAATAAAGGATTTTTTTTTTTTAATGTTCTTGCTTCTGATCTATCCAGGCGCCTTCTCCAAACATGAATTTCAGGCCGAGACTAAGAAGCTTCTGGACATTGTCGCCAGGTCTCTGTATTCAGAGAAGGAGGTAAGATAAGTTTGTAACATGACCTCGAATAGCCCTGTCCGCGATATTGAGCCATATATACAAGCCCCCCCCCCCCCAAAAAAAAAATTACCTCACATGCTGTAAAACACTTTACACATCTAAAAATGCTAACATCTAATGTGAAATACCATAAATAGCCAGTTATCGTGATGGGAAAATAAAGCTGAATTTGTTTCATTAATGAGTGGTGTTTTTTGACTCATCGCAATCTCTCTTTTCAACATTGGGCTGAAAGTACACTTGACTTGCAATTTCTTAAATCCCTTTATTTAAGTCAACAGTGCCATTTAGAGAAGTCAAAAAAATACAACTGGTTCATGAAGCAAATTTGAAGCTTCATTTTCACATCACTAGCTAATTATCAACCCACCCATACAGAATGTCCATCTTTCGTCTCTTTTCTCCCTTGTAGGTGTTCATCAGGGAGCTCATCTCCAACGGCAGTGACGCTCTGGAGAAACTGCGCCACAAACTTATCACCGCAGGGGGCCAGACGGCTCCCATGGAGATCCACCTGCAGACGGACGCTGCCAAGGGCACCTTCACCATACAGGTGTGAGCACAATGTAGTTCAGGCAACTTTGTTACACTAACATATGAGACATGCAAGAAATAATATGGTAATGAAAGGCCTAAATGTTGCATAAATATTGCTTAGTTGTCACAATTGTATTTGCTTTTTCTGGCACAATATCAGATACTTTACACCTACATGAGAGAATGCTCAGTTTATACATTTAACAGTTAATGTTTTGTGGTACCAAAGCCCCTGGCTTTTGGGGGGCCTTAACCTGTACAAAATGTCACAAATCTTTGCAAACATGTCTATCCCGGTAAAAATATTTGAAATTTCAAGCTCACCAACCATCCCGTCCTGACAGGGGATAAAAAAATGTCATTCAGTCCCCCCATATCCATGGATAGTTATAAAAATGCCTCACAATTAATTGGGGACACCACAGTATCATACCAGTGTTATAGATTGTGTAGGTCACTGGTGTCAAACTCAAGGCCCGGGGGCTAGATCTGGCTCGCCACATCATTTTATGTGGCCCGCGAAAGCAAATCAAAGATGTCAACTTTCATGATGCTTGCGAAAATCTCAACCAAAATCTCAAATTCTCATTTGTAATAAATAAGAGTGACACCATTAGCATTTTCTTGTTACCAAACCCCTCATTACAGTAACTTAAACAATAGGTGAATAAACCGTTATTCATGACTTCTTTGTCTGGTTTCAGTCATAACGGCCCTCCAAGGGAAACTGTAACTAAAATCTGGCCTTCAATTTCAACAGGACACGGGAGTGGGGATGAACCAAGAGGAGCTGGTTGCAAACCTGGGTACCATCGCCCGCTCAGGTTCCAAGGTAGCTGCACTTACTCATTTTGTATACCTTGTACATGTATTAAGAGAGGTGCACACATACCGATTTTTCTCATCTTAACCTTTTTTTTTTTTTTACATTAGATGCCACATTTAACAAAAAATAATTGGAAAAGTGTTCTTGCTACTCTTATGTTGTGTGGTTTAGTTGAGATGATCAACACAGTGCTCCACACACATGAAAATCCAGAGAAGTATGACTAACTGCACGATAATCACTCGGGATAATGTTTTAGAGACTTGTGAGATTCTGTCCTTTGCTGACTTAGATTAAAAGAGCGGAAAAATGTTCAGATTTGCCTTACTTATCTGTATGTGCTCAACAAACGTCCTCCCTGATCTCCGTAGGCCTTCTTGGATGCGCTTCAGAACCGGACGGAAGCCAGCAGCACAATAATCGGGCAGTTTGGCGTCGGCTTCTACTCGGCCTTCATGGTGGCCGACCGCGTGGACGTCTACTCGCGGGCCGCCGAGTCCGGCTCACCCGGGTTCAAGTGGTCCTCCGACGGGTGAGCGGGGAGAGAGAGAGAGAGAGATTTAAAAAAAAAAATTTTTTTTTGAAGGCGTGACCAACTAATGCAAATTGAGTTTGTCTACTCCCTCTTGCTAGATGGATTTGTTTTCATTTTTAACAGATCTGTCCAAAACGTAGAATTTTTGTTCACTTCTTATCGATGTTAGAGGCATTTTTCTGACCAAACAACAAATTTTCATTGCGGGTCACATGGGCCTTTTGGGCCTTTTTCATTGCGGGCCTTACTGGGCTAAAATCACCTCATCATATTATAACCTGTATACCGTAAATTCCTGTGCGTAATTACCCCCCCCCCCAAAAAACAAAACATCTCAGATTGTTGGGTTTATACATCAGTGTTAATATGACGCAAAATATTTTCACCTTGTTTAGACGTTTACCAGTGCCTACACAGTACCTACCAGGGTTTTTTCTGATTCGAATTGAGGCAGAGGTGGTACCATCCTGACCATGCGCCACGACATGCATGTATTCTCTAAATTCAACGGGCTCACTCTCTTTTACAGGAAACGTACTTTAAGTTAAGAGTCCCATTAAGGATATGACTATTATCATCTTAAAGCATCTATTTATTCAAACTTGCATCAAAGAATGATGGGCTCATGCTTGTGTGATGGGGCCACTTTGGTTTGAGACACTCAGATTATTTTGAAGCAGCCTTCAAGCGCACTGGGGTCCATATCCACCTGTGTTGCAATAGTGCGCAATGCATGCCTTCCTCAGTATGCTTAAGCCAGGTAAATTGATGGAGCCACTACCTATCAAAGCCACTGGCGAGTGTGTTTTTGAGAACATATGAAAAAAGGAATCAAAAATAATGTTTCAATCACATACACTTGATTTTGCGTTGTTATGCTCCTAATTGGAAATTGATTTACATAGCATCGCATGGTCGCTTTTTTAAAAAAGTGGCCTATTTTCCTTGTCGGAGGGGGATTTTTTCTTTTTTTAACGCTGATTTTTGGGGGGCTGGGAGGACGTATTAGACACGGGTGCATATTACATTGAGGATTTTACGGTACATGCACTTCAGTGTCGTTGAAAATGTTTTTAATGACAAGGTCCCTAGAGAAAGTCCATTACCACCAATGTGACATTTGTTTTGCTGACATTGCACTTTAGCTCGGGCGCCTTTGAGATCGCCGAAGCCAGCGGCGTCCAGCAGGGAACAAAGATTGTGTTGCACCTCAAAGACGACTGCAAGGAGTTTGCCTCCGAGGACAGAGTCAAAGGTACGTTCCTCCCTCCGATATTCATCCCTACCTCCGTCCATTTCGCTCGGACAAAATCAGAAGCTTTTGTGTCTCCTTCCAGACGTTGTGACCAAGTACAGCAACTTTGTCAGCTTCCCCATTTTCCTCAACGGTCGCCGGCTCAATACTCTGCAGGTGGGTAGTTAGCTAGCATACTACATCTTTGTTTCTTGAGGATATGGTAAACTTTATACAAATGGTACCATTTGAATGATTCTGGGCTGAATTGATTGATTTCCCGTACATTGCCTTATTGTTATAATTCTGTGATTTAACTAAGTGTTGGGAAACTTACATACAAACAATAATACATTCTATATAATTAGTTCCTGGTCTTATTAATAGGGCATCTGGGGATTTAATTTTCCAAAATTAAGGCTTTAATTTCACTGTTCAAAATCAAATTTTAATATGCAGTGGTGTCATCTGTCCCGAAACATATTTTTGATGCTAATTGGAAAACAATCATCAGGTTTTTGAGTTTTTTTTGTGTTGTTTTTTTTTTAGATTTCAAAGCTTATGCATGACAGATTTGACCATACATTGTCATTTAAAGCTGTGACGTTTCCAAAAAAAATGACATCTTATGCTGGCTAACCCCTCATTCCTAAATATTGGCAAATACAGTCAAACCTCAGTTTCCGAATGTCTTTGTTATCGACCAGATCGGATTTCGACCAGAAAATTTGAGATTTTTACACCTCGGATTATGACCGAAAACTGGTTTTTGACCAAACTGAGCAAACCCGAATTCGACACCCGACTACTCTCGGCTTCCATACATGAGGAAGTGACGCTTATTTCTGCATAGTGTATTAGCCCTGAATCATGGGCTAATAAAATAGTTTCGGATTTCGAACAAATCGCTTCTGGAACGGATTACGGTCGAAAACTGGGGTATGACTGTATATCGGCATATTCAACATGGCTGACTCTTCCCTCCCATTAGATTTTTTATTTTTTTTTGCGGGGACTTTAATTTACATCATTTAACAATCGATTAATAAAAGCAGAATAATCACATGACTGTACAAAACATAACTCTATGTAACAACTGTATTTATATAGAGCACTTCCAAAAAACCTTTGACGGCTCACATTTTCAGTTTCGGGGAATGTTTGGATGAAAACAGGTTGTAATGTGATTCTAATTTGTGACTGCAAGATCTTTATTTTGATGGGAAATGGGTGAATAAGATCTCAATTTGACTTCCGTGGGATCAAAACATTAATACCATTGACTTGTGTTCAGGCGTTGTGGATGATGGAGCCCAAAGAGATCAGCGACTGGCAGCACGAGGAGTTCTACCGCTTTGTGGCGCAGGCCTATGACAAGCCGCGCTACACGCTGCACTACCGCGCCGACGCCCCACTCAACATCCGCAGCATTTTCTACGTCCCTGAAACGGTGATGGAGGGTTTTCACTTCTGAGGCGAACGACTTCGTTGGCCAACTTTCTTGAACCTGTATCTTCCTGCGAGCAGAAGCCGTCCATGTTTGACGTGAGCAGGGAGATGGGCTCCAGCGTGGCGCTCTACAGCAGGAAGGTTCTCATCCAGACCAAAGCCGCCGACATCCTGCCCAAGTGGCTGCGCTTCCTCCGAGGTTCGTCACCTCTACCCGGAGCTTGTGGCGCCTCCGATCTGAAGCGTGAATCTCATCCTTGTTTGACCTTCACGTCGTGTCCGTGCATTAGGTGTGGTGGACAGCGAAGACATCCCGCTCAATCTGAGCAGAGAGCTGCTGCAGGAGAGCGCCCTCATCAGGTACGACCTCATTGAAGAGCTGATCGAACGAGTCACCGCGGACATGGGCAAAGAAAATGGAATTTTCTAATCACTTAAGCTCAGCCAAATTTTGCCTTTTATTTAGATTTGATCCCGTTTGTATTGTCATTGCGTTGGGCAAGATTCGTACAGTATGTCTGCATTTTATTTCATTCAAATTGAAATTCGGAGAAATTGTCCATTTTTTATTTGAACAAGGTCTCTAAATAATTATTTGATTCTCAAAACAATGATCGATTAATTTGAAAATCAATTATTTGTCAATTTATCATTGCACCCTTGCATGACATTTTCATAGATGTATTTTTGTAAAGAGGACACTTGTCAAGCGAAAAATCTTTTATTGGACAACCTCTTAATTTCATGGAAGAATAAAAATCACTGTGGGACATAAAAATTACTCCTCTTCAATTGTACTTTCTAAAAATCTACTGTTAGTCAGTATTGTGCTAAAACACAGGTGTCAAACTCAAGGCCCGGGGGCCAGATCTGGCTCACTTGCATCATTTTATGTGGCCTGCGAAAGAAAATCAAGCATGTCAACTTCCATGATTGATGAAAATCTAATCTTAAAATTTCAAATTCTCCAATGTAAAAAAAAATAACATGTAAGCATTTTCTTCTGACCAAAGTCCTCATCACAGTCACTTCAACAATCGTTGAAGAAATGATTTTTCTTGACTTCTTCATGTGGTTTGAAGGTCAAAATGGCTCTCCAAGAGAAACGGTGACTCCAATGTGTCCCATGACAAAAATGAATTTGACACCCCTGTGCTAAAATGTAGTTTCCCCAACTATATCGTCATTGTATACTGAGTCAATTATTAAATTGCCGAATTTTTCCAACTTCCAAATTCCTACACTTTTGCCACCCCATTTGTGCTAATGCGCGCTCTCCTGCCACTTGCCTTAATCTTGCGCCCTTCCAGGAAGCTCCGTGACGTCCTGCAACAGAGGGTGATCCGCTTCCTGCTGGACCAGAGCAGGAAGGAGCCGGAGAAGTACAACAAATTCTTCGAGGACTACGGCCTCTTCATGCGCGAGGGCATCGTCACCACCCATGAGCAGGACGTCAAGGTGCCTCTGACTTCGTCACCCGCTCACATGACCAAGCGTGTCCTCCTGGCGCTAATTCCGGCTGCCGCATTTGCGCAGGAGGATATCGCCAAGCTGCTCCGCTACGAGTCGTCGGCGCTGCCGGCGGGCCAGCACACCAATCTAACCGAGTACGCCTCCCGCATGAAGGCGGGAACCCGCAACATCTACTACCTGTGCGCACCCAACCGCCATCTCGCGGAGCACTCGCCCTACTTTGAGGCAATGAAGCAGAAAGACATGGAGGTGAGTTGCGACTATCGTATTTTCACGACCATTCGGCGCACCGTATTGTTGGGCGCAGTCTCAGTAACGGGTGCTATTTCTGTATTTGACACATACACAAAACGCACTGTATTATTGGGCACAGCCAGGCATGGTAAAACATAGGCCAGCTTAAACATACGGCATGCATGCACGCACGCTAAAAACACATTAGCTTGAAGCATACGGTAGCATGAATGCACGCTAAAACATACCAGGTATGTTAGTTTAAAGCATACGGTAGCAGCTAAGACATACGGACACAGGCTAAAAACAAGTTTTTAAAAAGGCAACGGAAGCAAAACTGAATTCGGTTGTACTTTATTTTGCCATTTTACAATGTACTCACGCGACTGGTACCTGCTAGGGCCGTGCCTTTAGCGTCCTCTTAGACGCCCACCCTTCACTCATTGGCGGACCTCCGCATGTCTGTCGTCACTCACGTACGCCTTTTCTCTGTATAAATGGCGTGTCGGCCAGAAGTGCTCTCAATCAGGCTTTGGAACTCGGCGCATACACTAGACGCTCCGCATTATAAGGCGTCCTGTCCATTTTGGAGAAAATTTAAGACTTTTAATGGCGCCTTATAGTCGTGAAAATACGGTACTTATTCTATCACCAGATAGTAGAGGCGCAATGTTCGGATACCTTGATGAGGGCTGTCTGAATCGAAAATTGTTTTGTCTATACAGTCAAAGCTCGGTTTTCGAACGTCTCAGTTCTCGACCAATTCGGTTTTTGACCAAAAATTTCGAGTTTTTCCATGCCTCGGATGACGAACAACAAACTGAGCGCACTTGAATGCACCATTTGACTCCTCTCGCCTTCCTCGTGTTGCTTTCCATTGTGAGCAGACGTGTTCACAGTAAACTTTTTTTTTTTTTTTTTTTTAAAGAGCGTGGTTCCGGTTTTCGAACAATTTCGGTTTTCGAACAGCCTTCTGGAACAGATTATGGACGAAAACCGAGGTTTGACTGCGTGTGTGTGTGTATGCTAATATGATGACACAATGACACCCCAAATTGTTTTTCTTGAAAAAAAAAGTGTCACTAATAAAAGAGGTAAAAACTCAATGTGTTAACAAAGCACGCAGAGCTTGCTTTTACCTTCTGTGGAAGGTCTTCCAAATTTGTAATTACTTTGTGCTTATCCATCCCAGGTGCTGTTCTGCTACGAGCAGTTCGACGAGCTGACCTTGCTTCACCTGAGGGAGTTTGACAAGAAGAAGCTAATCTCGGTGGAGACGGACATTGTGGTGGACCACTACAAGGAGGAGAAGTTTGAGGACAGCAAACCGGGTGCGCTGCGCTTCATTATTGAATTTATCTTGCTTTTGATCGGGTGCCCGCCGCAACCCTGATTCTCTGAGATCCTTTTCTTTTGGCCAGCATCGGAGCGCCTGACTCGGGAGCAGGCCGACGACCTGACGGCGTGGATGAAGAATGCCCTGGGCCCTCGGGTCACGAACGTCAAGGTAAAAGCAAAATAAATGAATAAATAAAAAGGGCTGATGTCATTTACGGGGAAGCGAACTCTTTCAAACAAATGTTATGTTCAGCTTACTCCTCGCCTGGACACGCACCCCGCCATGATCACGGTACTGGAAATGGGCGCCGCACGCCATTTCCTGCGTACGCAGCAGCTGGCTCGCAGTGCCGAGGAGAGAGCCCAGATACTGCAGCCCACTCTGGAGATCAACACAGGGTGAGAGTGCGGAACTTCACACCAAAACGTTTTGTATTATCAAAATGACTGCTGTGAAAAATGCCCTAATTTTGAGCTCAGGCCAAAATTCTTGTCTAACATTGAAACTGTTACTTTGGCGCCATCTAGTGGCATCCGAGTGCCAAGCGCTTATGGTGAATTGAGCAGAGGAGCTTCAATTTGTCCTTTTGGATGGTTGTGAACTGCTTCAGGAGGATGTCCGCAACACTGAGATGTGTTTTGTTTTTTGTAGCATTGATGGTTTCTTTAATTGTGGCATGATAGTGGTGATATAAAGACATAGCTTCGTCAACGTAGATCCCCCCCACTCAAGACAGAGGAACAAAATCCACAGCCTGCCATTGGTTAACTGTGATGTCTTTCTACGGTGTAGACATGATCTGATCAAGAAGTTACACGCGCTTAAGGACTCCAACAATGAACTGGCCGCACTGCTACTTGAACAGGTAATGAGCCTTCAACATTATTAAACATTGAGCACAAAGACGCCACACCTAGTGAGAAGCTCTGCTTATCAGGCATAGAAGAGCTTCGAAATTTAATTTGGGGGGAGTCAACTTAAGATCTCAAAGAAAAGTAGAACAACTCAAAATTGTATACAAATTGCAAAGAAAATCTGGTCTCAGATACACCTGCAAAGGGATTTTGACACAGTCTGACCTCTTTTCAAGATGATAAAACCTTTATTAGTCTCGCAATGGAGAAATTCCCGATTCACAGCAGCAAAGTTATGAAAGGAAGAAGTAGAACAACAAAATATAGGAGCTGCTGGAAAGGCAGCCACTCACGCGGCGCCATTTTGAAGTCAAAATAACAAAAATAACACGACACAACACATAGGACACAGACAGTCGTGCAATCTTCACCACTTTTCTGCATACACTTTGTCTGAAGCAGTTATAGATGAAAGAGGAGAGGATCAAAGTGTCCTTTCACCAGTGGATCAGAGACGTCATGCTGAAAATGTGCACACGTCTGCTACAAGCTAAGTTTTGAAAGCAAACACGAAGCTGTAGCGTCCATTGACGAAAAAGAGATGTACCCCATTCATGTTTTCACCCCTATAACGTTCACATTTCAAAGCGTTTTCAAGTAGTTCATTTTCCTTTTGCCAATTTAGCTTACAACAAACACCATTATAACATCAACTTCATTATAACAACCAGATTTCTTTCCCACAAAAAAATTAAAAATGCCTTCGGTACGCCGAACCGCCGGAAGCTAACTGCCGCCGCGACTTTGCTTTTGAACTAAATATACATTTGCTGGCTGAAAGTTTTCTTCAGACTGTATACACATATTTGTAATTGACATGTTTATACTGTATTATATGTTCATGGTTTTACATCTATAAATGTTCATACTGTATTTTATACATTGTAGTTGGCGGCCATTTTATTGGAAATGGTTCCAACTAACTACCGTTATAACGTTCAGATTCGTTATGCCCCTCGAGGTTCGACTGTATGACATTTCAAGGTGGCCCAAATGTTGAACAATTCTGAATGTGGCCCTCAAATCCAAAGCAAACAATGCTGGATTGGTCGGAAAGTTTTCAAGAAAATGTCATGGAATATGCGGAGTTTAAGAATCTATTATAATAATTCTGCATTGAACCAAACATTTCAGAGATTACAGGTTCCAAAAGTTTAAGAACTCTGAATTTGACCTGAAATGTGAAACCGACGCCGCACTTGACCACTTTCACTTGACTTTTGTTCAGATTTACGACAACGCCATGATCACGGCGGGCTTGAACGACGATCCCCGGCCAATGATTTCCCGCCTCAACGACCTGCTGACAAAAGCATTGGAGAAGCACTGAGATTAAAAGACAAGTACTATTTTTTTGCAGATTTTTTTGGCTCTGAAATGCAAATGGGAGATTCGAGCTTTTCCATCAGCACTTTTTTGTTTTTGTTAGTTTGTTTTTTAACTCAGAGTTAACCTCCCATTGCATTGTTGAGGATGGCAAACCGAAGAAGGAACACAAAATAAGATGGCAGCTTCTTGGAAAACACAGTCACATTTTCACACAAAAAAGTAACATTACACGCATGTCATATACAAGAGACATCCTCCCGTTTTCACATCTGAAGACGCCAAATCAAAATGGCCGCAGTTCAAGTGGAGGGGAAAGCGAGCGCCTGTACTTTGAGCTCCGGCATCCGGGCTGCCGTTTTGTGTCCGTTTGCGAGCCTCTCCAAAATGGGCATTTTCTGCGTTTCGGGCCTGCCGTCTCCAGACCCGTCTTGTCCAGATCCAGAAACTTCCCCACCCGGGTGACGTCAGGAAAGTTTGTCTATGTTGGCAAGGAAGCGCTGCGCCCACCACTCGTCCAGATCGATGGGCACAAAGTCTGAGGAGAAGACAGGAACAATCACTATTGTGAATATGGAGTTAAAAAGAAAAGAAAATGTCATAAAAATATCAAGTCTTCGTCAATTATAATTTGTGTATGTAAAATGATTGAGTAGTTTTACCATTCCCAAGATATACTGTACCTTCACCGTCATTCTGTCCGGTGCCACCTAGACATGAGCAATTGATCATACTGACCGTCCATGTGAGGGCTTGGAGTGTCGTCTTTGTAGTGGACCGCCGTAGCGTTTCCCTCCTCTCCTGTCCCCCGGACGTCGCCTTGCTCCTGTTGGATTGCCTCCTGCCAGGCTGCATGTAGGATTGCATCACAAAACTCATCAATGATGATAAACAGCGACAGAGTTCTCATTCTGTCCTCTGAACGGGTTGTAACCATGAAGTCAATTCCTTGTGCGTTTCTTGCATACCTTGGCCAATAAATCTGATTCTGATCTAAAGTCAAGACTTTGATGTCGCTAAATTAGGACTAGCAGTATTCCTAAACACTACCAAAACAATGAAAGTCAACCACTTGTTGCATAAACGCAGTCAGTTTGTCCCCGTATGATCCCAGAAAATTGCGGAAGAATGTCACCAATAAATCAGTTGACACATACGTTGTACAACAAAACACATTTTTTCGTACCTCATATTGAAGGTCTTGATAGGGCTTGGTCAATATGCCCTCATTAGGTAGGGTGATAACCAAAATGTGATTTTTGTTTTGTTTTGTTTTTCAACGTCACTCGCCAATGTCAAAAATCAATGTGCAACCAACCAGAAATTGAGTGGTATCTCATATCGACGGTCTTGTTGAGGACATTGTCGATGGGCAAGAATAATGACCGCAAGACAATTTTGGGATCTAAAATTTGCCTCACAAAGAACGTCAGAAATCAATGTGCAACCAACAACATGCATCATTGGGCAACAGAAATCAAAACGTGGGACAACCACTCACTTACATTGTCAACAATTATCAGGGAAATCGGCCGGCAAGTTATGAGCGTTGATTGTATAGTAAGGTGTTTTAGCCGAAACAAACGACCATGTATAGTAAGCCGTTTTGAGACGAAAAAAACGACCATGTATAGAAAGGCATTTTTAGCCGAAAAAAAATGACCATGTAGTAAGGTGTTTTTAGCCGAAAAAAATGACCATGTATATAGCAAGGCTTTTTTTGACGAAAAAAACGACCATGTATAGTAAGGCGTTTTTTGACGAAAAAAAGACCATGTATATAGCAAGGCTTTTTTTGACGAAAAAAACGACCATGTAGTAAGGCGTTTTTACCCAAAAAAAACGACCATGTATTGTAAGGCGTTTTTAGACCAAAAAAACGACCATGTATAGAAAGGCATTTTTAGCCGGAAAAAAATTACCATGTAGTAAGGCGTTTTTACCCGAAAAAAACGACCATGTATTGTAAGGCGTTTTTAGACCAAAAAAACGACCATGTATTGTAAGGCGTTTTTAGACCAAAAAAACGACCATGTATAGTAAGGCGTTTTTAGACCAAAAAAAACGACCATGTATCGTAAGGCGTTTTTAGCCGAAAAAAACGACCATGTATAGTAAGGCGTTTTTTGACGAAAAAAAGACCATGTATAGTAAGGCGTTTTTGACGAAACAAACGACCATGTAGAGTAAGGCTTTTTTTGCCGAAAAAAACGACCATGTATAGTAAGGCTTTTTTCGCCGAAAAAAAACGACCATGTATAGTAAGGCGTTTTTCGCCGGAAAAAAAAACGACCATGTGTAGTAAGGCGTTTTTTGACGAGAAAAACGACCATGTATAGTAAGGCGTTTTTAGCCGAAAAAAACGACCATGTATAGTAAGGCTTTTTTTGACGAAAAAAACGACCATGTATATAAAGGCGTTTTTAGCCGAAAAAAACGACCATGTATCGTAAGGCGTTTTTAGCCGAAAAAAACGACCATGTATAGTAAGGCGTTTTTAGCCGAAAAAAACGGCCATGTATAAGGCGTTTTTTGACGAAAAAAAGACCATGTATAGTAAGGCGTTTTTGACGAAACAAACGAGCATGTAGCGTAAGACTTTTTTTGACGAAAAAAACGACCATGTATAGTAAGGCGTTTTTTGACGAAAAAAACGACCATGTATAGTAAGGCGTTTTTTGACGAAAAAAAGACCATGTATAGTAAGGCGTTTTTGACGAAACAAACGACCATGTATAGTAAGGCTTTTTTAGCCGGAAAAAGCGACCATGTATAGTAAGGCTTTTTTTGACGAAAAAAAAACGACCATGTATAGTAAGGCTTTTTTGACGAAAAAAAAACGACCATGTATCGTAAGGCTTTTTTAGCCGAAAAAAACGACCATGTATCGTAAGGCGTTTTTTGCCGAAAAAAACGACCATGTATAGGAAGGCGTTTTTAGCCGAAAAAAACGACCATGTATAGTAAGGCGTTTTTAGCCGAAAAAAATGACCATGTATATAGCAAGGCTTTTTTTGACGAAAAAAACGACCATGTATAGTAAGCCGTTTTTAGCCGAAAAAAACGACCATGTATAGTAAGGCGTTTTTAGCCGAAAAAAACGACCATGTATAGTAAGGCGTTTTTAGACAAAAAAAAAAACGACCATGTATAGGAAGGCTTTTTTTGACGAAAAAAACGACCATGTAGAGTAAGGCCTTTTTTAGCCGAAAAAAACGACCATGTATAGTAAGGCGTTTTTAGACAAAAAAAAGCCTTACAACACATGGTCGTTTTTTTTCGTCAAAAAAAGCCTTACTATACATGGTCGTTTTTTTCGTCAAAAAAAGCCTTACTATACATGGTCGGTTTTTTCGGCTAAAAAAGCCTTACGATACATGGTCGTTTTTTTTTTCGTCTAAAAACGCCTCACTATACATGGTCGTTTTTTTCGGCTAAAAACGCCTATACATGGTCGTTTTTTTCGGCTAAAAAAGCCTTACTATACATGGTCGGGGGGTTTTTTCGTCAAAAAATGTCTTACTATACACGGTCGTTTTTTTCATCTAAAAACGCCTTACTATACATGGTCGTTTTTTTCGTCAAAAAAAGCCTTACTATACATGGTCTTTTTTTTCGTCAAAAAAAGCCTTACTATACATGGTCTTTTTATTCGTCAAAAAAGGCCTTACTATACATGGTCGTTTTTTTCGTCTAAAAACGCCTTACTATACATGGTCGTTTTTTTCGGCTAAAAAAGCCTTACTATACATGGTCGTTTTTTTTTTCGTCTAAAAACGCCTTACTATACATGGTCGTTTTTTTCGGCTAAAAACGCCTTACTATAGATGGTCGTTTTTTTCGTCAAAAAACGCCTTACTATACATGGTCGTTTTTTTCGGCTAAAAACGGCTTACTATACATGATCGGTTTTTTTTCGGCTAAAAACGCCTTACTATACATGGTCGGGGGGTTTTTTCGTCAAAAAATGCCTTCCTGTACATGGTCGTTTTTTTGTCTAAAAACGCCTTACTGTACATGGTCGTTTTTTTCGGCTCAAAACGCCTTACTATACATGGTCGTTTTTTTCGTCAAAAAATGCCTTACTATATATGGTCATTTATTTCGGCTAAAAACGCCTTACTATACATGGTCGTTTTTTTCTTCAAAAACGCCTTACTATACATGGTCGGTTTTTTTCGGCTAAAAACGCCTTACTATACATGGCACAAAACAAAAGTGCCGGCTATCAGAGTGGGAGCAGCTGTGAGGGTGTCGCCCTGGAGTGAGGCGAGGTTGTACTGATACAAAATACACACTACTTGCGTGTAGCTGTTGTCACAAGGTCCGACTGGAAAGACGAGAAAGTGTGTGTGCGTGTTGCCTTCCTTACCATCGTACACAAACTTCACGTTGTCCTCGTGGGCCGCTGCTGATGACTCCCCCTCCTGCTGGGGGTCCGGGGGCAGGCCCGGGCAGGGCAGGTGGTACTTTTTGCCGTTGGGGCGGTTAAAAACAATCTTAGGTGCGGGGAGACTGAAGGCGAGAATGAAAGAGGCATGTCTCCTTTTGGTTGGGGGGGGGGGGGGGGGGGGGGGGAGTCAAAGCAACCTGGTTGACAACAGCTGAATGGAGTACCATGTGTCACCTTTGCCTTTGTAACAAGGTCACACACAATACAGGCAAGGTGTCAAAGGCTGTGCAGTGCGCGCGCGCACACACACGTACAGCGCTGGATAAAATTTGGAGACAAAAAAAACCCCACTGGACATGAATAGTATTCTGATTGTGACCATTTTTGATTTTCTGCCAATAAATTATATTGCTAACGCTGTGTTTAGGAGTTATGTCGTCAATAAGATGAAACAAAAATGTCCATTTTACTCAAGTATATCTGGACCACCAAAATCGTAGAAATTGATCATTATTTCAGTACTAGGCGATTAATTTTTGCCAGTGCCGTATGTGTGTGTGTGAGATGCGTGAATAAGCTGCCACACGTTTGTCCTTAGCTAACACCACTTGTTAGTGACTCATTAATAGCCTCAAAAACACAGTAAAAACATTGTGGTGGTTTTTGTTTCTTCCCTAAAGTCCTTTAACGCAACACTCACTCGGGGAAACTCCAGGTCATCTGCTTGTGCTTGAAGTCGTTTGTTTTGTTGTCGAGCGGCTGCGTGGGTCCTAAAAGACCACAAACTATGAATATTTCTTTTTTTAATGCGGTGACGGTTTTTTGTGCTTACCTGTACGCCGCTGGGTCACTAGTTTACTTGGACCTCTGGTGATGGTGTACATCATGCAAAAAGTCACACTTGGCTACTTGCTCCAGGCTGAGAACACTCAAGACTCACACTTTTGTTGGATAACCTCCGTGGGGTGACAAAGTTGTGTGAAAAACAAAACGAAGAAGAATGCCACCACTTCTGAGTCGAAAACGTGTCCCGAAAAGAGCCACAATGTCATGCATGCTGCATTCGTAACAGTTAGTGGACCGAGCCGTCAAACACACCACTGGCCCACGTGCTTCTCACGCCCCCTGGCGCCTCTTAAAGAGACAGTGCCTCCGAAACGGGAAGCGACGTTAAAACGCCATCGTAAAAAGTCGAATGCCGCAGGAGTTGTGCTTAATTTTCGTAGCTTTATCATTTATTCAATTTAGTTGCTGTAATTTATCAAAAATTTTAAGTCAGGGAACGTGCAGAAAACCGTGTAACGTACCGATGAGGCACAAGATAGCAGCAGTGGCAACAGATCACAGTGATCACGGGTCACGACTCACACCACAGAAGAAGAAAAAGGAAGAAGCCGGCCATTTCCCAAGAATCTTTGCGCGTCCCTTTTGCGAAGTCAATTTTCAAACTTTAACGGCATGTACTAAAAACCTTCTTCATTGGCCCATTGGCCCTAATCCTTAAAGGATTAGGGGCCACCTTGTTTTTTTCTTCATAGGGCCAATGAAGAAAAAAAAAACAAGCTTGGCAAGATTCTCACTTTTATCTCAGAATTCTGACTTTAAAGTGAGAATTCTGACTTTATTCTCAGAATTCTTAAAGTGAGAATTCTGACTTTAAAGTGACACTTGTGATTAAAGTCAGAATGCTGAGATTAAAGTCTGAATTCTACTGAAGAGGATTAGGGCCAATGAAGAAAGTTTTTAGTACATGCCTTTAAAGTTTGAAAATTGACTTCGCAAAAGCTCACTTTTGTGATCTCCAGTCCAGGGGTCCGGCCGGCATCCCCCTTGCTCGTGGCACCTTGGCATCCCCTCTTCCTCAATCACACCCAAATGCAAACAGGCTCTCATTTACAGTCAGAAAAACATCATTATTTGCAGTCACTCATTCCAAACCTTCACCCGAATCATCTATAACCATGAAAGGCCACACTGAAACAAAAGCAAGTATTTTGTCACTGTATGAAAAACCGCAATACAGCAAAATATGAAAGCCTCTACTGTGGATGAAAATCCCTTCAGCATCACCCCAAATACAGCAGCAGTGAAACAATCGTATATAGAAGCACCATTCCCATGAGACTTTTTAATGCATTTAAGTACCGGTAATTCGAATGAAAACATACCGTCTTCCGCCTACCCATTTACATAATGGGTAAATGTGTTTCATCATTCTAACCAACAATCTAAACAATGCCAAGATTATTGCTTGATCAAATAAGACATGTTCGGATTGAGCTTGATCCCCTCTTTTTGGATGAATTGTTAAACAGTCAAACATTTATTATGGATAATACGTTTACGTACAGCTGCACGATTTGAAACAAGGGACATTTTTACAAGAGGCAAAAAAAAAATCATTGTTAAAAAAAATGTCATTACTGATTTCAGCGAAGGTTGACGCAAATTAAAAAGGATTAAAAAACAAAGTCCGTTATCAGGTGACATAAACCAAATCACATCATAACTTGCATTGTCTATGACGTCCACACCACCTGAGCACATTTTTAACAAAAAAACAATAATGCTCAAAGATGAAATGACACAGATTTAAAAAACAAACAAACAAAAAAAATCTGGTATAGAAAGAAAACTAGATGACCAGATGTCTTTAATAATGCATTTATTTGTCATCACTTGGTTGATCACAAAAAGGAGGCACTGTGTACATGAACAACACAGTACATAGGAAATACCTTTTAAAAAAAACGAAACAAAAATAAATCACTGGAATCTCTTCAGTTTTCTTTTACAAATGAAACAATTTGTATTATTTCGATTTTGTTCAACTGCGTTTCAATCTCAAACAAAACAATATAAATATTGAAAAAAACAGCATTGTCATTTTCTGACAATATTTTAGAGATAGTCAGAAGCACACTGTTCATGTTCATTTTTTCCATGAGAAGTTGTTTTTTTCTAAGTCTTTGGTTATACATTTGATGATTTCCATGGCAGCGGTACTTGGTACAGTTACCGCTGCCACAGCCTTTCCAACCGAAGTGAGTGTATCTTGGACAGGATATCTTGCTGCGGCAAAAGGCGCAGCAGCTGCCAGTGTCCTGAACTATTGCTGCCCCGTTTCCGCAGCCAAAGTTCCAACGGGGTGGGGGGGACGCCCCTGGCCCCAAGCAAGCCCCCACACCTAAGGAAGCCCGAAGAGCCAAACCTCTGACACGACGAAGCTGTTTAATAGTATCGGATGCTCCCTTCTTGAAACTCTTTGCCTCTGAACCAGCGATGACTCCGATCGCACCACCAATCGCTGCCCCCAGAGTCACAGCGGTCTTTCCTGAGACCGCCGTGGCTACTTTCAGACTTACGCCAAAGGCAATTCCAACCGTCAGTCCGATGACGCCAGTCGCCACCACGCGCGTCAACCTCTCCAGCACCCGTGACGAGCGAACGGCCTCTTCCCTCATTTGCTCCGCTGCTTCCCCTGCGCTTGTTCTCCAACATTATCCTTCTCTGCTCTTCCCGGATAGCCTCGGCCTCTTCGAACATAGCGTTGCTATAAAACCCGCTTTTACTCTGCTTCACCATGCTGTCCACCTTACTTAGAGTTCTTGAACCTGCGCCGGATTATTGGAGTTTTGAAGATTGTTGAACACTTGGTACCTGCCTCCGCACTTGTCAATGAGATTCCTAAGTGCAGCAGGAGAATCTCTCAGGTATTCGTCGAACTCCATGCCTTGAAGTTCATCCCCCCTGGTAAAAAGAACCACTGTGTGGTATTTGACGGCATCATCTCTAAATATTTTGGCCAGATTGAGAATAGCCTGGTCCGCATCCTCTGTATAACGACCAATCGGCACCACCAAGAGAAAAGCGTGCGGCCCAGGAGCACAGAAAGACAGACACTTAGCCATTTCTGTCTAAATCTGCTCCTCACTGAGGCAGGTGTCCCCAAAGCCCGGCATGTCAACCACCGTAAGTCGCCTCAGTCTCTTCTGGTCATGACCTTCTGATGGCTCAGTGCTCCCACACTGACATTCCCGGGTCACTAAGCCAGCACTGAGTTTTGACAGGAACTGTCTTTGGCCCAAGATGGTGTTTCCAGTTGCGCTCTTGCCAGATCCCGCATTTCCGACAAGAACCAACCTGAGGTCTTCAAGCCCCGCGACCTCAGAATCATTCTCCATATCAACTGGTTCGTGTTCCTTTCCACTCAGTGATGGGGAAAGCTGCACAAAACACGTCGAAACATTCGTGAATAAACCTGATCAATACACGCGAAAAATTGTGCTCCTTCACCCATTTCGCCATGATAGGCTGAAGTGAACATTTAGCGGCATTGTGTCGGTAACAGCCAATTGGCGTCGAGACTGTCCTTACTCTGTCACACGAGTGCTCAGAACAAGCAGACATACAGCCAAATAAAGTTTGCGGTGGGACGTTTTAATGTACTTCTTTAAAAAAAATAATTAAAAAAAGTGCGACTGCTGTGTAACATTATTTTGAGGAAATAAAAGACACTCTTGCTTACATATTTCTCCAAGGGTTTCCAAGCGTACTCGCTTCAAGCCGTTTGTTGATCACTCCAAGTTGAAGTTGACTGTAAAATCCACACAATAAACAAACAGGAATCAAACAGTGCACATTAAACACCAAAACGCTCAATCAAACTGGTAGAAGGGTAAACATACTGTAAATTAACATAGAGGTACATCGTTCTGAACATTGAAACAACTGATACTTTAAGTCAGGGGTGTCAAACTCATTTTTGTAGCGGGCCAGATTTTAGTTTGTTTCCTTTGGACGGCCGTTTTGACTGAAACCATATGAAAAAGTCAAGAATAACTGTTCATTCACCTATTGTTTAAGTTATTGTAACAAGGGGTTTAGTAACAAGAAAATGCTTGCAGTATAACTCTTATTACCAATGAGAATTTAGGTTGGGATTTTAGCAAGCATCATGAAAGTTGACATCATTGATTTGCTTTCGCGGGCCACATAAAATGATGTGGCGGGCCAGATCTGGCCCCCGGGCCTTGACTTTGACACCAGTGCTTTAAGTCACAGAGCAGCAACAAATGCAGACAGTGGTGGGCGGTCAACAGCGACTGAAGGTCCGTCTGTCAATTTTCGACCGTCACTTATCCAAAAAAGCAAATACAAGATTTTTAAATGTTTTGGGCACGCATTGGCGCTTTAGACTCATCCAGACGACAGCGATTTCTGCGTGACCGCGCTGCGTCACATCAGAAGCCTGCTGGCTTTCTTCAGGAAAAGTTATCTGATGCGAGCTTTCCTGCTTTTGCGATGATGGAAGTTACCATTGTTTTGGTTTCCTTTCCACTGGTCTCGCACAGCTGGTCAGATCACATCCGAGAAGAAAAATTGCGCACTCTGCTGGCAGGTAGTATACTTGGCATTTAACTTCAATTTCGTCTCAGATGCGGCCTGCTCCCAGCTCTCATTGACATGTTTGTACCGTTCACTTGGGCACGAGTTAAAAAGGAAACGCGTGAGGAACCCAGGGGGGAACCCCCTGCCCCCCAAAAAAAGTATCAATACTCGTTTTTTTATTTTGATGGATTATATCAACACTTGGATCAGTAAATGTTTGAAAAACAAGTGGCAACCTTACATACAAAACACAAAGCTGTAAGAAGGTGCAACGTGACTATTCTTGAGCCTCATATGCACGTAGTCCGTAACCACAAAAAAACTGTCCATCGTACGATACATGCAGTCGAGACACCGTACTTCAAATCAACTCTACAAATCAACGTTACGTGTAAATTCTGGCTGGAATTGGCTTGAGAGTGAAAGCGAAATGGGACCAAGCAACAAGCCATAGCACATCGAAAGCCACTGAGAACAATTAAAATTAAGACAGTACTGGCTAAAATCGTTTCAAAATGTGTTTCCCAGGTCTTTGTAGGTCGACTTGTGTCCGTTTTGTTCGGAGGTCGTGTTATTTTTGACGTTGTTGGCGTCGAGTTCTTCTTTCTTTGGGTGTCTCACGCCTCCAAGATAGCAGCAACTATCTGCCACTTTTTAATTCCATTTCACACCAAAACGGCTTATTCATTCTTTAACGACAATGTGCTTCCACTGGATATCATCGGGCACAACATTAGAAAGGCAACATTTGCACATTCGATCCGCATCCAATTCAGGAGCCGAATATTGTTTACATTGGCGCTGAAAGAAAGGTGCAATTGCTGTAGACTGCGGTAACTTTGATCGGCACTATCATAAAAGTGAACCTTTTTGGTAATTTAGCGACATGATGGGCGAAAATTTAGGCTCATCTTTGCACAGACTTGTTTAGTCTCTCACACCACATAGGGTCTCCCCCTTCAATGGTGCAAGCCTGCTCGAAAAACAAAAAAACCTAAATTAGCATGGTTTTGTTGTCTTTTTCATGCTGTCACCAGCAAGAGCACAGCAAAACAGCCAAGGTTGGCTCACCTGCACTGCTGGCTCCTGGCTGGCTGTGGCTCAGATCGGAAAGCGGTTGCCCAGTGACCCGAGGATTGGCCGTTTGAATGTTGGACGTTTCTGTTGTGATGTTGCGACCTTTCTAGTAACTCGCAAACAAGTCGAGGAAGTCCCCCACCGGGTTGACGAGCTGGAACAACTCTGAGGAAATACGGAGAGTATCAAGACAAGTCATGACATCTATACTGTAGTGTATTGTACAGCAGAGTATACGGAGTAGCATAAGCCATGGCCCAAATTAAAGTTATTTCATTGACCAATGTCTTTTGTTTAGTTTGGGTTTTTTTAAGTAAAGATTTAAAGGTACGAACAATAGACCACACAGACTCGCACACCCCATTGTGCAATACGGTTTTACGGTGCAATACTTTTGACGTGCAATACTGTTTTCACTGTGCAATACTGTCTTTACTGTGTCCTTCATGTGCAATACTGCTCGGTGTGAAATACTGTTTTGTTGCTGGAACCACTACCTCAAGACCTCAAGTGCTAAGCCTACAGCCCTACTCTCATCCTATGTCTTTCTTTTGCCCTGACTGTCTCTATAATAAGTCAAGTCAAGTCAACAGTATTTATAGAGCACTTTCAAACAGCCATCGCTGCATACAAAGTGCTGTACATGGAGCAATTTAACATGCACAATAAACAGTAAGACAAATCGGTAATAAAGGCGGTAGAAAGCACCAAACAGTAAAACCAAGAACAAATCTAAGTCATGCTGAGTCGAATGCCAAAGAATACAAGTGAGTTTTGAGCAGGGTTTTGAAGATGGGCAGCGAGGAGGCTTGCCGAATGTTTAGTGGGAGGTCATTCCAGAGAGAGGGACCAGCAACAGAAAAGGCTCGATCCCCTCTGAGCCTCAGTTTAGTTCTTGGTACTTCTAATAAAGTCTGGTCCACAGACCTGAGGCGCCGGGCAGGTGTGTAGGGGCGGATGAGCTCAGAGAGGTAAGGTGGCGCGAGATTATTCAGAGATTTGAAAACAAATAAGAGGATCTTGAAAATAACTCTAAAATGAATGGGGAGCCAGTGAAGGGATGCCAGAGTAGGAGTTATGTGCTCCCTCTTACGAGTACCAGTCAAGAGGCGAGCGGCGGCATTCTGGACCAGCTGAAGGCGCTTAATGGAGGACTGGCTGACTCCAAAGTAAAGGGCATTGCAGTAATCGAGCCGGGATGTGACAAAGGCATGAATTACTGTCTCAAAGTGTTCATGTGAGAGGAGAGGTTTTATTTTGGCCAGCTGTCTAAGGTGAAAGAAGCTGGATTTAACAACGGCACCAAGTCTACAGGATGGAATGTACAAGGGCCACTGGGACCAAACAATATCACCTCTGTCTTCTTTTCATTGAATCTCAAGACATTTTGTGCCATCCAGGTTTTGATATTTCCAGACAGGATAGGAGTGGTCTTAATGAGAAGGCGTCTTTCTTGCTCAGTGGGACATAGATCTGGCAGTCATCTGCATAGCAGTGGAAGGGAATACCATGTTTCCTTAAGATGGAACCCAATGGGAGCAGATACAGCGAGAACAGCAGAGGCCCCAGAATTTAGCCCTGTGGAACACCACATGACAGGGGAGCAGTGCGTGACTCAGAGCAGCCAAGGCTGACACAGAAGGTTCTGTCAGCTAAATAGGACCTAAACCACTCAAGAGCACTGCCACCAATGCCCACCAAGTGCTGCAAACGAGTCAGCAGAATACTGTGATCCACTGTATCAAATGCTGCAGTTAAGTCCAATAAAACTAGACACACGTGGTCTCCAGAGTCATTTGCCAGGAGGATGTCATTAGAAACGCGTAACAGGGCTGACTCCGTGCTATGCATCGTCTTGAAACCTGACTGGAAGACCTCCAAGATGTTATGTTCATCCAAGAAAAATTTCAACTGCATGCATAAGCCGCTCTTGCACAACTCTAATTGCCCCACGGGGATAAATAAAGTTTTCTGAATCTGGATCTTCTCATGTGTGTCTTTACAAATACTGCGCCCACTATAACAGTAACACTGGTGATGACTCGGTGTGTCCTTGAGTAAAAGTGAAAAGGAAGGTGTCCTTGTCGATACGGCTGAAGTGTCAAAGCTGTTTTTATGGCACAAAGATAAGACAAGAAATAGCAGCGAATGTCGCAGACTGGCCTTGAAGCACCCACAGACATTGCTTCTACTGTTGGCCTTGAAAAATGAGGTGCCAATGGCCCATTTCGACGTTAAGTTTGTGGTGCTGATGCAGTTGAAACTTATTGCTGATGAAAACTGGGAATTTGACACCTTTTTTTTTCCTGGGTGGCTTTTAATAAGATGGCATCTAAATCTGGCTGGGTCGTATCTCGCAATTTTATCATTTCTTGATATATTTTGTGGCGTATATTTTAACACAATGGAACAACTTCATTGAAACTGGGTTTGTCCTAAGACAATAATATTTAGATCAGTGCAAGTGGGTGCAGTGTTTAGTGGTCTCACACTTTATTGCTATTTGCACAGTTGCATATTTCTTTAGCAGAGAAAATCTATTGTTGTTGATGAATGATATATTGACCCAGATTTTGACTACAAGTATTGAAAAGAATGAAAGCAGTCTGCCACATTTTGCCAGGGACGTGACATCACTCGGCACACACCCAATGACTACATTTATTCACATGAAGCTGAATACTGTCATTATTGAACTGGTTTCAAAATACCTCTAAATCTTCATGAAGAAAGTATCTAGTATTTTTTCAGAGGTTTTGAAGCCTCCAGCTGAAAGCTCAGTGAAGCCTTTATCATTGGGAAACTCATGAAATGACATGCGGAAATAATTGCACAACGACCAACAATCCAGTGCTTGCCACTTATTATTCGACTTCTTCGAAAACTCAGGCACATTTTGTCATGTATCACAGATGAACGCATTTATGCTGACAAATTCAATGGGGGGCCATATTGTTGGCCGGACAGACAGAACAAGGCAGCTCGGAGCCCTCAGATGCCGCAGACAATGAGAATCAATTTTGTGGGCTTCTCGATGAAAAGAAAAAAAAAAGGTTTTGTAACTACAGTTCCAAAGAGAGTAATTAGAAGGTGGGAGGGAATGTTCTAGATGTACGGGGACAAGTGCACAAGTATGTGGATATGATTAAACGAAACAAGCATCAACTGATCTTTCAGGGAAAAAACAAGAATATGACTTTGAACATTCTATGCTCCATTGTTAAGGGTATGTTGGTGGTGGGGTGGTTCCCCGGAGAACTGGTCTTCCGAATAAGTAAATGGCATCCCAAAGACTTCATGGTGAACAAACACTCGCTACGAGGCTGTCCACGCAGCAACTCGCAAATATGTTACGGTATACCATGGTGAAGCTCTGCGAGCATCTTGTTTTATGAATTTGCATCACTGCAAATACACCAGCACTGAAACAATCGTATATACTGTAGAAGCAGCATCCCTATGAGACTTTTTAATGCATTTAAGTAATTCAAATGAAAACATACCGAATACTGAACGAGAGCTCACGAGGAACCTTGCTTTCAACGACGCCGAGAGGTCAGTCAGATTTTCGCACTAATTACTCGTGACTTCAATAAATTAGACGCGCTCCGTCTCTTCCACTGTGCTATGACTCGCATATCCCATGCTTACCAGACTGAGCGGAACCCGACCAACTAAAGCTAAATTAATAAAGACGAAACACGGTTGTCAGAGACAGAACTCACCTTCGATGTCCCCCTGTGTGAAATCATCTCCTAATTCCTAAATCGGGTCCACGTTCTCCACAGTCCATCCTTGACCGCCGTCCCCGACACAGCTACGGCTCAAATTGAATACAAACAGAAGCCAACACACATGCAGGCCCCTAATATTTATTTGTTGTGTTCAAAAGTTAAAGTCGGACACCAGCGCCTCAAAAGAAGCAGCGGTCTATCCGGCTGGACTCATTTACAAATAATAGTGTCGCCCGAAGACGTCATATTTTTTTATTTTCCAAGAGACAAAAAAAAATTGTAAAAAAAACGGCCATTACTTAACAAAACTGTAGAAAAGGCTCAGCTCATTCCTTTATTGCGAGACATTCGTGTTGACGCATTTAAGTATCGCGTTATTTCAGCACCTGCTAGTTCCGGGTTTGCTCCTGAACAAGGTCATTCCATACCTACCTATTCCAACTTTTATCCTTTCAACTCCTTTGTGCAGTTTACCTGATCAGCGATTCCCTAAACCCTCGAGTACATGACCAAAACGTGAGTACAATGAGGTGTATTTCTCCCGTTTAATTAGTTGCGCACTGGTGTTCGCGAGTGTGTTAGCCACCTTAGCCCGCTAGCATCGGGCCGCCGATTTCGCGAGTGTTAGCCACGTTAGCATCGGGCCGCCACGTTCGCGAGTGATAGCCGCATTAGCACGCTAGCATCGGGCCCCCGCGGTCGCGAGTGTTTACCAGTTAATACAGAGGCATCGTTTGTGATTTTATGTTAAGTTGTGTTAATGGTGCGATGTCTGTAGCTCCTTCCCGTTCTGAAGACGACCGTGTGTATTTTGTTTTACAAATGTGCCAGCCTTCATTAATGTAAGTGTAGTTAATTCATGTGGCCCCTAGATGGTGCCATTACACTGAATTAGATTTGTTACAGTAATCCCTCGTTTATCGCAGTTAGTGGGGACCAAAACCACTCGTGATAAACGAAAATCCGCGAAGTAGCGACCAATTAACATATACCAAAAAAAATTGCCCCACGTGGGCCTTTGCGCTTGAGCAGAGCGCACTAACACACACACACACACACACACACAGGCCAGTGATTCCTTGGAAGTGCAGCAGACGTGTTTATGATTTGTCAATTAAGGATGATTAGACAATAAAGGATGGAAGAGACCTGCTTTTGTTCTTATAAGCCTCCTCTCTCTCTCTCTCTGCCACACACACAGACATGCAAGCACACACTAGCAGCATCGTAAACAACACTTAGACACTGATTAAAGATCAAAGAGTAACCCACGTGATAAGACAGAAAGAAGCACAGCCAATCAGCATGGCTTTACATCTTCTCAGCCCCCCCTACCCCACATGTACTGTATATGTTGCTCTATGTGACTCAGTGTTGTTTTGCTGACTTTCATTGCTTCTCGCAGACTTCAAATTGTTCAAATGTTTGAAAAAATCCGCGATGCACCGAAGCCGCGATAAACAAACCGCGAAATAGCGAGGGATCACTGTATTTCTTGGTTGCATCCAGGAATATGATGTTATGTTATAACATTGAAGTTTCCTTTTCTCACATTTGTAGACTCGATCTCTCTTCATTCATCAATCTCCCTCCTCAATCAACATCACCCTATTGTTAGTATTTCTCCGTATTCATTTTAACACCTCCAGTAAAGCACATTGAAACATCCCCTGGAATTCCTGTCTCTTCCTACCTGTGCTCTGACCGGCACACCATCTAGTCTCCAGTTATCTCCTTAAAACGAATCACTCCTATCGCCTCCCCAACATTTCTCGTCCCTTAAGCTGGATAATTGTATTCAAGATGGACCCAGCGGAAGAGATATATTCTCCTGTAAGACCTAAGCAACGAACCCAGCCTCCCCCTGCCCTCCAGGAATATCAGAGCCACAGCGGTCTTTCTTTACATAGGATACCAGCCACGAGATTTGCCAGCATCAAATGCAGCTAGAGTGTCGCCGACCCAGCCAGATTATCCAGTCCAGACGGCCCCATCCCTGACACCTCTCCACCGACGATTGTATGGGAATGCTGCTCACACCGAGACTCCTCAGCTAGCCCCACGTCGTCTCCAGAGAACTAAACCGGAATGGGACGCCCTACTACAGTCCCCACCTTCAATCTCGTCCGAGGCTGACTCCTACCATAGTTACCACTTACCCCAAGCAGTCAAAGCAATGCAGGAGGAGAATGCAAAATTGCACCAATCACAACAGTTAATCCAGTCAGGCATAAAGGAATTGAACGAGGCTCGGAATGAGATCAAAGAACTACGAAGAAGTTGCCCGGTCCTTGAGAACAGGAATAGGTGTCACAGCTCCCTCGTCTCCCTTCAAAGCAGGCCCTCGGGGGGTAAACGAATTGCCTCTTCCGCCCTGGCCTCAACCCGACTTGACAAGTAACATGCAGCTGCTCAACATGGAAGAGGCCAGTAATCAACCATGTTACTTGCCTTCTCCTCCTGACCCCATTCACAAAGCCCAAGATGGCCGCTTGTGCGCCAGTGTGTTCGGCGACGCTCCTGCCATTTCGGTTTTTTTTACTTTTCGCAATGCTTGTTACCTCCCTAACAGCGTCTCGGTTGGTTTATGATCGCCGATCGTTGTTATTGATTCAACAACACGTCGGAGATTCGGCCGCGTTTTGGCAAGACGGTGGTGAAAAGACGCTACCTCCGTTCTTGGCTAACCTGCCGGCTAATCTCTTCCGCGTTCGCTCGCCCCCTTCACAGAAGCGCCGTCGCCGCCGCCGCGGCAAACGTAGCGGTCAGCTCGTGAAGCTAAAACGGGATCTGAGACACACTTCGATCGCTCCGGCGTGGTGTGCCCTCAACCCCGTCGCCTCGTGCTTGCTAACAGTCGTTGGCTCTCCCGTCGCGCCACGGCATTTCTACCCTCCACGCCTTTCTCGGGGAGGAATCCAGCGAAAGCTTTTGAGGGAATTCCCCCGGGCTCGGCGATTGGAAGAGGCAATCCCTCCCGTTGCTACTCCCACAAGGATCGCGTTGTTAAACGCCCGGTCGCTGACGAACAAGACCCATATTCTGAGGGAGTATTTCCTTTCCAATGACTTGGATTTCCTGTGTCTGACGGAGACTTGGGCAGGTACTGGTGAGTACAACGCTTTGCTTGAATTGTTGCCACCCGACTGTGATTTCCTCGATACCCCGAGGACATCAGGCCGTGGTGGAGGAACGGTGAGCATCTTTAAGAACAATTTCAAATGTAAACGGTGCACATTCACCACATCGGCCACCAGCTTTGAAGCAACCTTCTTTGAAGTCGGTCGTGTTTTCCCGGTGCTCTGTGCTGTCATTTACCGTCCTCCTAAATACAACAAAGACTTTTTAAGCGACTTTTCAACCTTTCTTGCGGAAATCAGGCTGAGATATGATCATATCCTCCTAATGGGGGATTTTAATATCCATGTGTGCTGTCCGGAAAAAACGCTAGCAAAGGACTTCTTAAGACTTATCGACTCTTTTAATTTCGTGCAGTATGTGACCAGCCCAACACATGAACAAGGTCATGTTTTAGACCTTGTCCTTGCTTATGGTCTACCGGTGTCAAATCTGGGAGTCCTTGAAAATGGGATTTCTGATCACATGGCAGTTTTATTTGACGTAGTCTTATCGCATGCTGCTGTGAAATCTGCCGCTCCTAGTTTTAAACGCCGAATTTTTAACCCTCGCACTGCTGGTCGTTTCTCTGATGCCTTTAATAACCTTTGCGTACCCTCGTCTAACACAGAGGAACTCACCTCTTGGTTCAACTCATCATGCTGTGCCATCCTGGATTTGGTGGCTCCTTCAAAAACTGTGCTCCCAAAACCTAAACCCGAGCCATGGTTTAACGACATTACCCGCGCAGCTAGGCAGGGGTGTCGCAAAGCCGAACGCAAGTGGAAAAATGACAAATTGCATGTCTCTTATCAAATTTGGAAAGACTGCTGGCGTAACTACCAGCTCACAGTAAAAGAGGCCAAAAGAGAATATCTGTCGGACCTTATTCAAGCTAACCGTCACAACCCACGCGCACTATTTAAAACAATAGATTCTGTACTCAAACCCCCTCTGCCTACTTGCTCGGATTCTTCACCCGAGATGTGCAACAGATTCCTTCAGTTTTTCATTGATAAGGTCTCTACAGCTAGGACTCCGGTCTCAAATACCGCATCTGACCCCTCTGTCCATGTTCCATGTTCAGCTGTGCTAAATTCTTTTGAAACTGTGTCCTTGGCGCTTTTGGAGGATGTAGTTCGCCAGACAAAGCCATCTGGCTCCCCTTGCGACTCTCTTCCCCCGCACTTCTTTCAGGAGGTTCTCCCGAGTGTTGGCGCATCAGTCTTGGATATCATCAACAGCAGCCTCTCTTCTGGTGTAGTTCCCCAACAGTTTAAACATGCTGTGGTCCAACCCTTGATCAAGAAAGCTGGCCTTGATCCAGATGTGCTGTCAAGTTTCAGGCCCATTTCCAAGCTGCCTTTCATTTCCAAAATTCTGGAAAAAGTGGTGCACATGCAGTTGAAAATTTTCTTGGATGAACATAACATCTTGGAGGTCTTCCAGTCAGGTTTCAAGACGATGCATAGCACGGAGTCAGCCCTGTTACGCGTTTCTAATGACATCCTCCTGGCAAATGACTCTGGAGACCACGTGTGTCTAGTTTTATTGGACTTAACTGCAGCATTTGATACAGTGGATCACAGTATTCTGCTGTCTCGTTTGCAGCACTTGGTGGGCATTGGCGGCAGTGCTCTTGAGTGGTTTAGGTCCTATTTAGCTGACAGAACCTTCTGTGTCAGCCTTGGCTGCTCTGAGTCACGCACTGCTCCCCTGTCATGTGGTGTTCCACAGGGCTCAATTCTGGGGCCTCTGCTGTTCTCGCTGTATCTGCTCCCATTGGGTTCCATCTTAAGGAAACATGGTATTCCCTTCCACTGCTATGCAGATGACTGCCAGATCTATGTCCCACTGAGCAAGAAAGACGCCTTCTCATTAAGGCCACTCCTATCCTGTCTGGAAGAAATCAAAACCTGGATGGCACAAAATTTCTTGAGATTCAATGAAAAGAAGACAGAGGTGATATTGTTTGGTCCCAGTGGCCCTTGTACATTCCATCCTGTAGACTTGGGCCCCCTGTCTCCTTATCTTAAGTCAACAGTCTCAAACTTGGGCCTTAAACTGGACAGTGATTTCAAACTCGATCGGCAAATTGGTGCCGTTGTTAAATCCAGCTTCTTTCACCTTAGACAGCTGGCCAAAATAAAACCTCTCCTCTCACATGAACACTTTGAGACAGTAATTCATGCCTTTGTCACATCCCGGCTCGATTACTGCAATGCCCTTTACTTTGGAGTCAGCCAGTCCTCCATTAAGCGCCTTCAGCTGGTCCAGAATGCCGCCGCTCGCCTCTTGACTGGTACTCGTAAGAGGGAGCACATAACTCCTACTCTGGCATCCCTTCACTGGCTCCCCATTCATTTTAGAGTTATTTTCAAGATCCTCTTATTTGTTTTCAAATCTCTGAATAATCTCGCGCCACCTTACCTCTCTGAGCTCATCCGCCCCTACACACCTGCCCGGCGCCTCAGGTCTGTGGACCAGACTTTATTAGAAGTACCAAGAACTAAACTGAGGCTCAGAGGGGATCGAGCCTTTTCTGTTGCTGGTCCCTCTCTCTGGAATGACCTCCCACTAAACATTCGGCAAGCCTCCTCGCTGCCCATCTTCAAAACCCTCGTCAAAACTCACTTGTATTCTTTGGCATTCGACTCAGCATGACTTAGATTTGTTCTTGGTTTTACTGTTTGGTGCTTTCTACCGCCTTTATTACCGATTTGTCTTACTGTTTATTGTGCATGTTAAATTGCTCCATGTACAGCACTTTGTATGCAGCGATGGCTGTTTGAAAGTGCTCTATAAATACTGTTGACTTGACTTGACTTGACCTCCTCCGTGTCCATTTCCAGCTCCAGTGAAGCCGTAGCCACAACCTCCAACAGCTCAGAAGCCACCAGCCTTTCACATACCTCCTCCCACTCATAGCAGCTCACCAGCCGTATGTGAACTAGAGCTAAGATCGCTCCTAAAAAATCGAGCCCGTGGCCTTCAGCAGAAGTTCAGACACCTCCGTGGCTTGCCCATTCCTGCCTTCACAGAAGCTGAGCCGTCACTCCTTATTGGCTCGGATCAGCCTCACCTTGTAACACCAGTTGAAAATGTCAGGCTCGGTCCACCAGGTAGTCCAGCCGCTGTTCACACAAGACTAGGGTGGACCCTCCAAGGCCCATTTAAGTTCATGGGGCGGCCTACCAACTCCGTTCAGTGCCTATTCACCTCCTCTTCCCCACAACTTGAGGAGCTACCCAAACATGTTGAGAAGCTGTGGAAAATGAACTCAGTCCCTCACCGTCCCGAAAGAGAAGTCCAAGCAAGACCATTTGGCAGTGGCTTTATTGAAAGCTGAAACCCTCCGTGTAAACCTGAATGGCACCCAAAGGTACGCTACACGCTTGATTCGACATCCAGACCTGCCGCCACTTGAAGCCCCTAAAGGATTCTGTTATGCCACTGCTACGCAGCACTGAGAGACGCCTCCTGAAAGATCCTATTATTTCTATATATTATTTTGATTTTGTTCAACTGCGTTGCAATCTCAAACAAAACAATATAAATATTGAAAAAGACAACATTGTCATTTTCTGACAATATTTTAGAGATAGTCAAAGGCAGACTGTTCGTGTTCATTTTTTCCACGAGAAGTATTTTTTTTCTGTCTTTGGTTTTACATTTGATGATTTCCATGGCAGCGTTACTTGGTACGGTTACAGCTGCCATCTTGGACAGGATATCTTGCTGCTGCAACAGGCGCAGCTGCCACAGTGTCCTGAACTATTGCTGCCCCGTTTCCGCAGCTAAAGTTCCAACTAAGGGGGGGCCGCCCCTGGCCCCAAGCAAGCCCCCACACCTAAGGAAGCCTGAAGAGCCAAACTTAGCTTGATTTGCAGGCCCGAGCCCGAAGCAAACCCGACATTTCATATTTTATTTGCGAGGACTCGGGAGGAGGAGGGGTGATTTCTGATAACAAAGCCTGTCTTTTGGAACGAAATCTAAGTTAAACAAGACTGTATAAACATTTACGTCTTTTATATTTCTGTTTCTGAAGAGGTTACATTAACCGACAATTTTGTCAAACCTCCGACACGAACAACCAGTTCAATAGTATCGGATGCTCCCTCTTTGAAACTCTTTGCCTCTGAACCAGCAACGACTCCGATCGCACCACCAATCGCTGCCCCCAGAGCCACAGCGGCCTTTCCTGAGACCGCCGCGGCCACTGCCGGGGTCAGACTTACGCCAAAGGCAATTCCAACCGTCAGTCCGATGACGCCAGTCGCCACCACGCGCGTCAACCTCTCCAGCACCCGTGACGAGCGAACGGCCTCTTCCCTCATTTGCTCCGCTGCTTCCCCTGCGCTTGTTCTCCAACATTATCCTTCTCTGCTCTTCCCGGATAGCCTCGGCCTCTTCGAACATAGCGTTGCTATAAAACCCGCTTTTACTCTGCTTCACCATGCTGTCCACCTTACTTAGAGTTCTTGAACCTGCGCCGGATTATTGGAGTTTTGAAGATTGTTGAACACTTGGTACCTGCCTCCGCACTTGTCAATGAGATTCCTAAGTGCAGCAGGAGAATCTCTCAGGTATTCGTCGAACTCCATGCCTTGAAGTTCATCCCCCCTGGTAAAAAGAACCACTGTGTGGTATTTGACGGCATCATCTCTAAATATTTTGGCCAGATTGAGAATAGCCTGGTCCGCATCCGCTGTATAACGACCAATCGGCACCACCAAGAGAAAAGCGTGCGGCCCAGGAGCACAGAAAGACAGACACTTAGCCATTTCTGTCTAAATCTGCTCCTCACTGAGGCAGGTGTCCCCAAAGCCCGGCATGTCAACCACCGTAAGTCGCCCCAGTCTCTTCTGGTCATGACCTTCTGCAAGATGGTCCTCGCCTTTATCAATATTGTCCTCGCCTTTACCCGTACCCTCCAGGATACATGTCAGGGTTACCTCTGGGAGCACTCTGGTCCATTGGCGGTGTCTGGATTTTGGTATCTGGATTTGAGATGGTTGTTTGTGTGGGATTAAATGGAACACTTGGGGTGGTGTTGCCTGAAGGAAGTTCATGCTTGAGACTGAGACCGGTGAATGGAGGCTCTGTGGTGCTGACAGGATCAGGCATGTTTTTTGCTTTGTCTGACTCTTTTTCCAGTGGGGCCTTGCCATCCACATCGTCGGACGACTTTTCTGCGTCTCTTTTCTGCCAGCTATCCTCAAAGTCTCTAACCCGGCGCCACAGAGCTCGAACCTTCTCCTTCAACACCTTTGTTTTGGCATATGAGATTAATGCGTCCCAGTCACTGCATTTTTTCTCGAGCTCGTCAATCCTCTCCTTAAGGCTATTTCTGGTGAACTCAAAGTCAGTTTTATGTAATTTATTTATGTTGCAGCTCTCCAGTTGAACCATTTTAGCTTCTGCACTGGAAATACATTCCTTGATGTCATCTGCAGCGAACTTCGTCCAGATTGTTTCCTGGATGAGCTCAACAGTTCCGGTGTATTTGCGCAGGCATTCAGCTGTTTTCTCTGCGATGCAGGCCACTTCTTCTTCTGCCTTGCCCTCTTCATCCTCGGTTCCCTTTACCGCACTGAGGGCTTCAGCATAGTCGTATCCTGTATCACTGACCCTCTCATAGTCTACCTCAAGGGCCTTCAGCTCATCAATTAGGGCTTTCTCTCCCAACAGGTTGACTCTGGAGGCAAGCTTATTGGTCCGCTTTGTGAAGGACGATTGCGCAGCAGAGCGCTTCACTCTGAGGGTTTCGAGTTCACGGGAGTCCATTTTCCTAGTCTGACCAGAGCTTATTTTACCAGGGTCTTTCCCACTAGATGGCGGTGCTCATTTGGCCAATCTCAGGACTGAATAGACAAGGTGTTTGCTTGGAGAGTGACTCCTCTTCAAGGCTTGAAACTCATCGGGGGATCCTATCCAACCTCGATGGTTATTACTGTTCAGTTAATTCCGTTTTTTCACGGCCCTCTGAATAGGGATCGTCGGCCAGCATGGAAGGATCACTCTTTCTGTACTTTTTTGATCCATTTATTGGGACACTTTGCAGCAGAAGTAGATGTAGTAGTAGATGAAACAGAAGTAGTAGCAGTAGCAGAAGCAGGTAATAACCTAAAGCACACATAAATGCAGTAAAAAATGAATACATCTATCTTTCTGCATCACGATGTAAATATGTATAGAATTTACATAATTAATACTTTTATTTTAACAATACATTTAATAAGTACTTTAATCAACCATGATTTCACTATGTATTATTATCGTCATTATTTTAAACGTAAGAAACCATGCATCACAAACATATCAAGTCGACTCGAATAAAAGAACTACAAGTCCCAAAAGGTCCAACCCGGAAGTGGAGCGCCGGCATGATTCAGCCCAGCTCCAACGCAATGTACTTTGTTCAAACATCAAATTGCAGCTGGACAAACATGACAACTATGCAAAATGAGTTAAATAAAGACACCACTGTTCTAGACACACTTTGGCCCACGCTGTCTAAATTGCCGATTGCGAACGGTAACTGTGATTGCAAACATAAAGCACAACGGACACAACGCAAAGCAGACAAACAAAGCAACCGATCATGATCGAATCTAAAGCTAACTTTACATGCAGTATCTGGTAAAGAAAAGCACACGCGTAGCTTACCATTGGGCCATGCCGACGACGAAGCGAGTGTATTCACTAACGTAACATAATGCGATCCTGTTTTTTATACGTCGCGCGAACGGTCACCTGTCAGTGGCAGCCCCGCCCCTCTTAAAGTGCCAGGTTAATAACAATGTGGCAGAGCAGTAAAACATGCGGTGTGCTCACTCTAAGAGTTACTTCCTGGAACTCCCCCTTATAGGCAGGACCTGTCGATTAACTGGAGTATGATGTACACACTGCAAACTTTCATAAAGGACTACTCATATAATAGCCTATTATTAGACAGTAAACCTGGTGAAGAAAAGAGGAAAATAGTGCGAAAAACTATAGAATTTAAGAAAGATTTGATCGCGAAATATAAGTCAGGTGTGCGTGTGTCTGTGTTGGCGAAGGAGTTCGGGATGCCGAAATCCACCATCAGCAACATCCTAAACACGAAAGACCATCTGCCCGATGACAGCTGGGATAGGCGCACGCCCCACGACAGAAAGGGAGAGAGAGAGAGATGTTCCTTCAATATTTATGTTACAATGTTAATGTTAAAATTGGTGAAAATAAAACATATTACAGTTTGTTTGTACAGTATTTTACATATTGCCTGATCTCTGATTACATGTGTACAGTTTATCGTGTAACATTGTAAAAATAGTGGTTTAAAAAAAGTTGTTTTCTTGACTTGGAACGGATTAAAAAAGTTTACATTGATTCCAATGGGAAACATGGTTTCAGTTTTTGAACAATTCGGTTTTCTGGAACGGATTATGGACGAAAACCGAGGTTTGACTGTACTTCTTTAAAAAAAAAAAAAAGGGTGACTGCTGTGTCACATTATTTTGAGGAATTCAAAGACACTCTTGCTTCCATATTTCTCCAAGGGTTTCCAAGCGTACTTGCTCCAAGCCGTGTGTTGATCACTCCAAGTTGAAGTTGACTGTAAAATCCACACAATAAACAAACAGGAATCAAACAGTGCACATTAAACACCAAAACGCTCAGTCAAACTGGTAGAAGGGTAAACATAAATTAACATAGAGGTACATCGTTCTGAACATTGAAACAACTGATACTTTAAGTCAGGGGTGTCAAACTCATTTTTGTCACGGGCCAAATTTTAGTTTGTTTCCCTTGGAGGGCCGTTATGACTGAAACCATATGAAAAAGTCAAGAATAACGTTTATTCACCTATTAAGTTATTGTAACAAGGGGTTTGGTAACAAGAACATGCTTACAGTATCACTCTTATTACCAATGAGAATTTAGGTTGAGACGTTTATTGCCACTGAGAATTTAGGTTGAGGTTTTAGCAAGCATCTTAAAAGTTGACATCATTGATTTGCTTTCGCGGGCCACATAAAATGATGTGGCGGGCCAGATCTGGCCCCCAGGCCTTGACTTTGCTACAGTGCTTTACGTTGCAGAGCAGCAACAAATACAGACAGTGGTGGGCGGTCAACACCGACTGAAGATCCGTCTGTCAATCTTCGGCCGTCACTTACCCGAAAAGCAAATACAAGATTTTTTAATGTTTTGGGCACGCATTGGCGCTTTAGACTCATCCAGACGACAGCGATTTCTGCGTGACCGCGCTGCGTCACATCAGAAGCCTGCTGGCTTTCTTCAGGAAAAGTTATCTGATGCGAGCTTTGCTGCTTTTGCGATGATGGAAGTTACCATTGTTTTGGTTTCCTTTCCATTGGTCTCGCACAGCTGGTCAGATCACATCCGAGAAGAAAAATTGCGCACTCTGCTGGCAGGTAGTATACTTGGCATTTAACTTCAATTTTGTCTCAGATGCGGACTGCTCCCAGCTCTCATTGAAATGTTTGTACCGTTCACTTGGGCACGAGTTAAAAAGGAAACGCGTGAGGAACCCAGGGGGGAACCCCCTGCCCCCCAAAAAAAGTATCAATACTCGTTTTTTGATTTTGATGGATTATATCAACACTTGGATCAGTAAATGTTTGAAAAACAAGTGGCAACCTTACATACAAAACACAAAGCTGTAAGAAGGTGCAACGTGACTATTCTTGAGCCTCATATGCACGTAGTCCGTAACCACAAAAAAACTGTCCATCGTACGATACATGCAGTCGAGACACCGTACTTCAAATCAACTCTACAAATCAACGTTACGTGTAAATTCTGGCTGGAATTGGCTTGAGAGTGAAAGTGAAATGGGACCAAGCAACAAGCCATAGCACATCGAAAGCCACTGAGAACAATTAAAATTAAGACAGTACTGGCTAAAATCGTTTCAAAATGTGTTTCCCAGGTCTTTGTAGGTCGACTTGTGTCCGTTTTGTTCGGAGGTCGTGTTATTTTTGACGTTGTTGGCGTCGAGTTCTTCTTTCTTTGGGTGTCTCACGCCTCCAAGATAGCAGCAACTATCTGCCACTTTTTAATTCCATTTCACACCAAAACGGCTTATTCATTCTTTAACGACAATGTGCTTCCACTGGATATCATCGGGCACAACATTAGAAAGGCAACATTTGCACATTCGATCCGCATCCAATTCAGGAGCCGAATATTGTTTACATTGGCGCTGAAAGAAAGGTGCAATTGCTGTAGACTGCGGTAACTTTGATCGGCACTATCATAAAAGTGAACCTTTTTGGTAATTTAGCGACATGATGGGCGAAAATTTAGGCTCATCTTTGCACAGACTTGTTTAGTCTCTCACACCACATAGGGTCTCCCCCTTCAATGGTGCAAGCCTGCTCGAAAAACAAAAAAACCTAAATTAGCATGGTTTTGTTGTCTTTTTCATGCTGTCACCAGCAAGAGCACAGCAAAACAGCCAAGGTTGGCTCACCTGCACTGCTGGCTCCTGGCTGGCTGTGGCTCAGATCGGAAAGCGGTTGCCCAGTGACCCGAGGATTGGCCGTTTGAATGTTGGACGTTTCTGTTGTGATGTTGCGGCCTTTCTAGTAACTCGTGAACCCCAACTGTTGACCAGCTAGTAGATGTGGACATCAACAAGACCAGCACGAAAACAACAGAACTGTCCGAGGCTTTTTCTTTAAGCAGGGAATATACGTTGTGGCTGGTGTGCATATTTTAACAGTCAGAATTTCATTCATTCAAAATGCTTAAATGTTTCAAAATATTTCAAATGTGGTATCTAACACGAGTAATGCTGAATGTGAATAGCAGTAGTTATTTTGCTGTAAACACAAAACACGCTTTATATTTCATGTAAGTTGAGGGGTTCGTAGGTTTTAGATGGATTGCTCTACGTTTAGAATGGGCAAAAAGGAGAGGACGACTTCGTTTGAACACAGCTCTTTCTTTTTCTTTATTTCTCCAACGTCTGCCTCCTCACTCTCGAACGAACACTCCCCCTTTCGGTAATGGCCCACCTTCCTGCTTTTCTTCCCCAATCACATTTAAGCAACATAAGAATATTTCAGAAAGTATTAAACAGAAAATAATTTAGGTAACTAACATAAAATAATATAATGCTTAAATATAAAATGATAATAATTAACAATTTAACAAAAGCTTACATTTCATTTAGTTTGAAGGAAAACCTAAACTAACTGAAACGTCAGTTAAGCGAATACACAGAACTGAACACAAAGGCTTGGAGACAATTTAGCCATAAAGTGCAAGTGCTTTTATTAAGCAGTGTAATTGGCAAATTACACACAGGAGAGCCGGGACAGGTATCGAAATCGCGACCTCTACGCCGTGAGGCGGACGTGCTTATTCACCGCGCCGCCTGCTGTGGTATCGATTTCCTGAAAATAAATCCTCATCGAGGGTTCATTAGGTTTTCCGGCAGGGGGCAGCATGCGGCCATCAAATGAGTTTTCGCGCGTATTTGTCTCCAGTACGACATGCACTTTTCATCCATCCAGTTTGTCCTCAAGATGCAGCCTGTCCCAGTTGATTTTTCGGTGAGAAGCTGGGTACACCCTCGACTGGTCGCCAACCAATCGCAGGGCACATTTAACAAACAACAAACAGTAACAGTTAAACTCAAATTCTTATTTATGAACGAATTAGAGAATACCAACCACGAGCAGAGTATTCAAAATTCTACAAAGGATGCCCGAGTTGAAATTCAATTCCCTGTCCTCTTTACCGTGAAGCGGAAGTACAAACCACGAGGCCACCGCACCATTTGCCATTCCTCTCTCTCATCCACGTTGACGTTTTCGTCAGCAGCATGTGGAAACTTCGGTCATTGGAATGAATGGCAATGACATAATTTTAATTGAATCACGAGGAGCCCCCCGCGCCACTTACGCGGCGTTTATTAAATTACCGTCAATCATGCGTTGGCCGTGACTAAATGAGGTCATTTGACTTCACGCTACCCTCACGATCACGAAGCAAAAACAGCACAAAAATGTCATTCATTCGTCGGAAAAATAATGTAAGCTTATGTTAAATTATCAATTATTTTCATTTTATACTTGAGCATTATATTCTTTTATGTTAGTTACTTAAATTATATTATTTTTAATACTTTCTGAAACATTCTTATGTTGCTTGCGTCTGATTGGCTAAAGAGAAGCAGGAAGTGTTTTCGTGACTGAAAGGGGGTTGTGTTCTCGTTCATCCGGTCGGAGGTGCCGACGTTTTTTTTTCTTTCTCCTTTTTAATAAACTGCATTAAAGGATTCCATCTCTCCATCTGTCATTCGTAAAGAAGAGCCATCCACTGAATCCACTGAAAAACAACGAACCCCTCAACTTACAATAACAATAAACACAGCAATTCCAGGATGCCTGAATTATACAGAATAAAGTGGCCAGAGACTTTTAAGTTAGTTCGTTCGTTCGTATGCTGCACTGACGATCAGAAATGAGAAACGTCCAAGAGGTACACTTGTCTCCCCATTGGCAGAAGCAAGTGGAGAAAAAGAAATAAAAGAATGCAACAAAAGTGGCCCTCTGCCCGTGCTCGATCGATTGCTTACGCTTTTGTGGTTTGGACTTGGACTCTTAACAGGGCAGATTTGCTTTGGTGTTTTGTTTTCATTTCTGCAAAGAGAGCAAAAATCCTACAATCTGACCTTGGCAGAAGCATTTATACAATGGAAGCTGCAAGCACTTACTTGAGGTATGCTAAACAGCAGGAAAATAATAGTACAGTACAGTACACCGTTGTCATTGCAACCCAATTATGTTGGGTCTCCTTACAGTTAAAAAAAAGTCATAAAAGGTTACCCGGAGTCATAATTATTTAAAAAAATACAAGAAAGTTCTTCAATGCTCGCCCACCCGCTGACCTTCTCAACTGACGTCGTCACTCAACACCACTGAAAGGGTTGTAACAGCACCATCCACGTTAGCTTTGTCAGCCATGTCGATGCATTTTGATTCAATGTTTTCTGTTTAAAAACTGTTCATTTGTTACTTTTTGTGAAGTTCACTGTTGCCAATTTAGCGCTTGTAACAGAAGAAGAAAAAAACTCAACCAAGTGACGAGTTTTGTTTTTGGTAAAATTATTTAGTTGGTGAACGAGTAAGTCGAGGCACCACTGTATTCTGAATCGGAAACTAAGAAAGTACAATAGCCTTCCTGGTCTTTGGCTCGCTTCAGTCATCTTTTTTTTTCCAAATGGGCCATCAGTCCAATTAAAGGTACACGTCGATGTTTCCCATCATTCTCGGTCATCCCAACCTTTCCTCATGCAAACAAGTCGCATCCACTCTGTTGCGTTCACTTCCAACAATCCATCGCGTCATTTGGTGTCCATCAAACGTCACGTTTCAATTGCGCCATCCATCACGCGCTCACAATGGCCAGCGACGGCTCCTTTCTACGCAGAGGTCATGGCCGCGTTGAGCTATTCTTCGAGCTCCACTCAGACACCTTTTTTTTTTCTTTCAACCCACAAGCAAGGTCAGAGGTCGGAGGGGCTTGACCTGGTTGCTGCACCGAGCTGTTGGTCGTCAAGTGAAACTTGTGGTTTGAAATATTCTCACAGCTGAGCAAATGCACGCAGCTTGTTGCGCTTTTTCTTATATTTGATCCATCGGTAATAATAGGCCATTAAAAAAAGAAAAAAGACAGAATGGATCATAAATGATCATAAATGTCTTTACAGTTTGCTGCAGATCTCACTGTACAGTATATGCAGATCCAGCGCTTTCTCCCCCCTCCCCCACACACACTTTTATGAACATTGCAAGGGATATTTTTACAAGAAAAAAATTTGTTAAAAAAAAATATATATACAGTATATACAGGATATAAAACGTTATTTCCGAAGTGCGGTACAAGGCCACTGTCACTTGCATCCCCAGATTCCCTTTTCAAGTAGCTGTCAATGACTGCACCCTGAGATGACATCATGAGAACCTGACCCCCCCCCCCCCCCACACACACACACATACACACGCACACACCACTGTTGCTATGGTGCGGCAGCAAAAAGGCAACTGGATCCCTGTAGATCACGGCTTTGAGGGAGCAAACATATGAAAAGTCTTTTGAACACTCCTCTGCCAGCGGTCCCGTGTGGCCACCGTCTACCTCGTGACTTCTCGAACACGTTAAATGACGGATCCCTCCCCAAGGCTCAACAATTCTCCTCGTGAGGTTTTTTTTTCCTTTTAAAATAAAACAGCCTTTATTAGTTCCACAAAGGGGAAATTTGCATTGCAAAAACAGAACCTTGGGACGAAAGAATTTTTCCAGATATTTCTTGATATCAAAACATCTACATTTTTGGATGCTTAATTTAAAATAATCGAACCAAACGTTCAAATGAATCTGTGTGTGTGTGTGTGTTAGACATTAATTTTGCTTCATTTCATCCATCCATTTTCCAACCCGCTTTATCCTCACAAGGGTCGCGGAGGGTGCTGGAGCCTATCCCAGCCGTCTTCGGGCAGTAGGCGGGGGACACCCTGAACCAGTTGCCAGCCAATTGCAGGGCACACAGAGACAAACAACCGTCCATGCTTACACTCATACCTATCAGGACAATTTAAAGTGGTCAATCAGCCTGTGTCACATAGCAAGGTGGTGGTGGACCCCAAAAAGCAGGCAGGAGGAAGGAGCAGGGTGAACTTGAAGAAGTGTATTGATAAAACACAGAAAACTAAATCCAAAACAAAGTCATGAAAACAAAACGAATCCAAAGTAACAAGCAAAAACCGTGGCAGAAACCAAAAACTCTCAATAACAAAAACATGACTGAAACAAACATGACCGTAGCATACCAACAGCCACAAACAAACATGACAGCAGCAAAAAGCAACAATGAGCCGACACTGAGTGTTCGGGCTGGGAGTCCTTTTAAAGCCCTAATTACCTAATGACCAACAGGTGTGCAGCTGCAGGGGGAACCCTACATTGCCACCTGTTGGTCCCAAACCGAATCATGACAGCCTGCTACGCATGTTTTTCGAATGTGGGTTGAAACCGGAGTACCCAGAGAAAATCCACACACGGAGAACACGCGAACTCCACACAGGAAGGCTGGAGCTGAAATTGAACCTGGTACCTCTGCACTGCGCGAACCACTGGACCGCCGGGCCACCTTTGCTTTATTTCATACATACATACATACATTTTCCAATCGGCCTTATCCTCACAAGGGTCACGGGGGGTGCTGGAGCCTATCCCAGCTGTCTTTGGGCAGTAAGCGGGGGACACCCTGAACCGGTTGCCAGCCAATCGTAGGGCACGCAGAGACGAACAACCAACCGCGCTCACACTCACACCTAGGGACAATTTGGAGAGATCAATCAGCCTGCCATGCATGTTTTTGGAATGTGGGAGGAAACCGGAGTACCCGGAGAAAACCCACGCAGGCCCGGGGAGAACATGCAAACTCCACACAGGAAGGCCGGAGCTGGGATTGAATCCGGTACCCCTGCACTGCTCGAACCACTGGACCGCCAGGCCACCTTTGCTTTATTTCATTTGATCATAAATATATGCATGAGTGGGGCCCTCCTAACAGAAGATGACAACCCGGTCATGTTCATAGCCCACATTTTCTTTGATAATGATGGTCACATGTTGACCTAAAAGACAGCCGACACCATTCACCACAAAGGGATCACATGACCACACCCAGGAGAGGATTAACCAGAGGTGCCACACTTGATACTTCAGTTGAAGTACAGATACAGTGTTCAAAAATCATCAATATAAAAGTGATTTCAATGTACTTTCCCCCACCCCCTCTGCTTTTCGATCAATCAAAGCTTTCGACCAGAAGAAGCTGAGGCACACTGTTTTTGTTTATGGACAAGGCTCGGGGTTCCAGGTTGTAAGTTTGGTTCTTATCATTTTCATGGGACAGTAAAAAATGTGGCACGTTATTGTGAGACACAAAATGGTGAAGAAGAAGCATTCGGTTCAAAACCGTGTTTACAAAAAGGAGAAGAAAAATTGTGTTGCTCAAGTACAACAAGATGAAGTGAGACGTACTGTAGTAGTGTGATGTCATTCATTTCGTAGCCCGTACACAAGTCAAGGATGTGTCATCGGCGCATATTTTTGCTCGTGGAGAGTTTCAGTTGGACGACTGGTTGCTCTCGTTTAGTCAGTGTGTGCAAACACAAAGACGCTTGTTGGGCTTGTTTTGCAAAGGCAACAATCACCATTTGCAAAGTCACACAAAGCGACGTGTTCCTAATCCTGAAAAGTTTCTTCATAAAATGGACGGAAAGAGAAAAACTGAAGGAAAAAAAAAACAAATGAAGGCATGTTAAAAATGAGCAGAAGCGAATATATTCATTTATTTTCTCATGTTTGTATAAAATAAAACATCAACAATATTCATTGAAAAAAATATAACATGGGCGACCCGGTAGTCCATTGGTTGGCACGTCGGCTTCACAGTGCAGAGGTTCAATTCCAGCCCCCGGCGTCCCTGTGTGGAGTTTGCATGTTCTCCCCGTGCCTGCGTGGGTTTTCTCCGGGTACTCCGGTTTCCTCCCACATTCCAAAAACATGCATGGCAGGCTGATTGAACACTCAAAATTGTCCCTAGGTGTGAGTGTGAGCGCGGATGGTTGTTCGTCTGTGTGCCATGTGATTGGATGGCAACCGATTCCGGGTGTCCCCCGCCTCCTGCCCGAAGACAGCTGGGATAGGATCCAGCACCCCCGCGACCTTTGTGAGGAAAAGGGAATCGAAATATGGATGGATGGATGGACATCTTTTCAACAAGGGTGTGCAGACTTTTCATTGCTGCTTTATTGGCTTATTCAGAGGGTACTACTGAAAGTAAAATCAGGGAGTAGTGCTTATATGTGCTGGGGGTGAGAGCCACACGCTGACTGTGACCACACACACGCACATGTACGCGCACATTCTGCGCGTGTGAAGACATTCCTAAGATTCCAGCACTTCCCAAAGAAGCCGAAAACATTAGCCAGTGGTGTCCCCTCAGCGGGTGTGTGTGTGTGTGTGTTTGGGAGTCTGCCTGCTTTTGGAGTGGTCCAAACTGTTCTTTTTTTTTTGCTTGATTGCAGGCGCGAGACAAGCTCTGAGTGGCTCGGGGGGCCTGCGCGGCAACAAGCAAGACGTGACCTTGCCCGGCAAGTCCAAAACCGTTGTGTGGACGTGACAAGACGAATAGAAAAATTCCCACTGACTCAATTAGATGCGCCCAGTCGAGCCTAAAAAACAAACAAAAAAACCTTTGGAGGAAAATCGATGAAAATTGTAGTGGTGTCGCTGAAAAAAAAAAATAATTTGTAAAACAACATGAGTTTGCAAGTGAAATCGTTTTGGGGGGGGTGATTTTCAATATCATTTCAAGAATCGCCACTGATGTCAAAAAGTATAGTTACGCATCCACCAAATAGCTGTAAAATGAGCATTAATGAACTCCTCCACCCATTTTTTATCTTATTTTTTGTTTTTTTAATATTTAATACCAAACATAACATAAATAGTACATAAATATTTTATGTCGTTTTGCTTTTATTTTCTCCAACAGCCAAATATCTTCATTTACTTTTTCAAACATATAAAATATACACAAAATTATAAAAATACAGTATATGAATTGAGTAATAAAAAATCTGCATTTTTATTTCTTCAACAAAAAAGGTAAATTTTTTTTAGAATATTATATAGTTGTATTCATACAATATTGAATAATTTGAAAGGAAGATAAATACATGGCGGCCCGGTAGTCCAGTGGTTAGCGCATCGACCTCACAGTGCAGAGGTCGTGGGTTCAATCCCTGCTCCGTGTGTGAAGAGTTTGCATGTTCTCCCTGGGCCTGCGTGGGTTTTCTCTGGGTACTCTGGTTTCCTCCCACATTCCAAATACATGCACGGCAGGCTGATTGGACACTCTAAATTGTCCCTAAGGGTGAGTGTGAACGCGGATGGTTGTTCGTCTCTTTGTGCCCTGCGATTGGCTGGCAACCGGTTCAGGGTGTCCCCTGCCTACTGCCCGAAGACAGCTGGGATAGGCTCCGGCACCCCCGCGAGACTAGTGAGCATAAAATGGAATTGAACCTGGTACCTCTGCACTGTGAAGTCAACGTGCTAACCACTGGAATACCAGGCTGCCCTGTATAAAATCACTCACAAAGAATTTAATATGATACATAAAATATTAGATTTCCCCGAAGAGGAGCGTTCTAATTGTACAACAGGGATGCCCATCTGACCTCCATCCTCGACTTCCTTGCGGCAGTGTCAGACAGTGAGCCGGTTCCCAGTGCAGGCTGGTTGCCATAGCGACGCTGTTTGTCTTTCCCAGTGCGCCATTCCAAGATGACTGTGGTGTCGGCTGGAATGCAGATGCCCGAAGGGGGGGGAGGTTGTCGCGCCATCCAAGTGGGGCGACAGATGGAAAAAAAAATGTAATCAAGAGAAAGTTGAGCAGAGTTGTTCACACCAACCCGAGTTTGGGTGGCGGTGGGGCAGTCACAGGACGGAGCGAGTGCCTTCGGCCATCTCGGGAACAATGTCGCCTTTCAGGGTGACCTGGACACGTGGGCGAGCTGTGATCCAAGAAGCCGGCGGAAGCTTCAAGACCAAGCGCTAAACAGAACAGCCTTGCCGTCGTTGTGTGCTAGTGTGAGGATGTTAGCCACAAATTAGCCATTAGCGTCAAAGAAACATGACAAAACTCAGTATAGGTCTTTTTTTTTCTTTTTTAATCGGGGCGTGCATTGATGTCCATATAACTTGGCCAGGCTGCAAATAAATGCCGCTTGCACAAAGGCAATGTTGCCTAACTGGCTGACAAAAAAATAATTTAGTTACTCAATTTGTTTTTAATATATATATACATATGTGTGTGTGTATGTGTGGCCCGGTGGGCGAGTGGCTAGCGCATCAACCTCACAGTGAAGAGGTATGGTCTTCCTGTGTGGAGTTTATATGTTCTCCCCATGCCTGCGTGGGTTTTTTCCTGGTAGTCCGGTTCGCCCCCACATTCCAAAAACATGCATGGCAGGCTGATTGAACATGCAAAATTGTCCCTCGGTGTGAGTGTGAGCAAGAATGATTGTTCGTCTCTGTTTGCCCTGTGATTGGCTGGCAACCGGTTCAGAGTGTACCTTGCCTTCTGTACGAAGACACAGCTGGGATAGGCTCCAGCACCCCCCCCCCCCCGCAACCCTTGTGAGGATAAAGCAGATCATAAAATGGATAGATTAATGATTAATATAAATATATATATAGAGCGAGAGAGAGAGTCGTGACCGAAAGAACGAGATCCCGGATACAAGCGGCCGAAATGAGCGAAATGAGTTTTCTCCGCAGGGTGTCCGGGCTCTCCCTTAGAGATAAGGTGAGAAGCTCGGTCATCCGGGAGAGGCTCAGAGTCGAGCCGCTTCTCCTCCACATCGAGTAGGAGCCAGATGAGGTGGCTTGGGCATCTGATTCAGATGCCTCCTGAACGCCTCCCTGGTGAGGTGTTCCGGGCATGTCCCACCGGGAGGAGACCCCGAGGACGACCCAGGACACGCTGGAGAGACTATGTCACCCAGCTGGCCTGGGAACGCCTCGGGATCCCCTGGGGAGAGCTGGAAGAAGTAGCTAGGGAGAGGGAAGTCTGGGCTTCCCTGCTAAAGCTGTTGCCCCCGCGACCCGGCCCCGGATAAGCGGTAGAAGATGGATGGATGGATATAATATATATACACACACACACACACACACACACACACACACACACACACACACACACACACACACACACACACACACACACACACACACACACTCTCTCTCTCTATACTTCCATCCCTCCCTCTTGTCCTCAAAGTGCACCTGAATCATGTTAAAGCACATTTTTATTCACCAGGGCAGAATTTTTTTTTTCACATTTAGGCATTTTGTAAACAAAATAAAAAAATAAGCTTTTGACTTACTCTATTTCTGTGATAAGAAATAACTTTTGTACATCACGCTTTTCATAAAGCATGCCTTGCTGCCAAATATACACTTGTTTTTTCATTCACATTTTGTACACCAGGAGCAGGTCTGCTACATTTCATCCAAAAGGGGTCCCGGCGACCACCTGTCAGTCTCAAATAAATTCCTAAATTGGGCGCATGGGGGTTCTCCAAGCCCACTCAGTCTGTGTCCACGTGACAGGGATTGCTTCTCAGTCTCTCCGCTTCTCTGTACAGGCGCAAGAAGTCCTTGTAGCGCGGCGCGCAGCCCATCCAGGCCTCACCGAAGCGCAGAGTCCCCGTGAAGAGGAAGTCACCCTCACCGGGTTTAATGGCGCACCGCAGCGGCATCATGATGCGTCCCGACCAGCGCCGTGCCCTTGGACCCCCGGGGACAAACACCTGTGTCTTTTGTCTGTGCAGGCGGCTGATGTCCACGCTGACAGACCAGCGATCCTCCTCCTCCTGCACAGCCCTGATGACTCCACGAGCCACTGAATAATCCAAACACACACACACACACATACACAGAGTTACACATTTTCATAAATTGTAGTCGTAAAATTCTGTGGTATACTGTTGTGGTAAGACCTAGACTTACCAAAGTCTTTGGTGCACACTGCCAGAAGAACCTCAGCGTCACCACACGGCTGACAGGGTGCTACAATAGAAGAAAAAAAAGACACTTTAATGCCACAATTTCATGAATAAAATTCCAATATACACAATTTAAAATGATAAAAACAGGTCAACAATGGATAATCAACAGAAAAACCCTTATTTTTCTCAAAAGTCATTACATCAGTTTGTACAATGTTGCCCTTGTGTAGGATCATCCTGCATTTTGTTGCTACTTGTTTTCACAAATAAAACTACAGTGATTCAAACTTTGTTAAAAGTAGCCAACCAATGTAGCAAAAGTGTGTTGAAAACACTGCTTGGGTAGCTTAACATCCAGTATCCCTACGACATACCCGAATAGCAATGGAGTTAAAAGCATCAAAAGCACCGGGGCAGTACAATAATTGGCCTATTTGCTAAATAGGAGGAGGCAATCAAATAAAACGGTCCCACTGAAAGAGCTCGCCCCTGGCTTTTGACTACCAGTCAGCTTTTTACAGCAAGAGAAAACACAAAATGGCCAAAGCACTTCAGACACCCACTAAGTCCAAGAACAGAATGTACACTAGCTCAAATCAAATGCTCAGGTGAGGCAAAAAAAAAAAAAAAAAAAAAAAAAAGACACCAACTGGAATGGCAGGTTATTTGGACATGAATGTAAAGTGGACCTACTATTGTGGCTTGTGGAACATCACATAGAGCCACCTGCCTAAACTGGCGGACCGCGATCCACTACCGGACCGCCGACCTCCTCTGTCCGGACCCTCGGCAAATTGTATAAAATAATAATTTATAAAGTGATTTTTACGTTATACATTTTATATTTGTGGACTATAATCTGCGCATTACCGCTATCGCTTGTTAAAATTATCCGTTGTATTCTTTGCGTGCACTCACAGATGTATTGCAGAGGACCGCAGCAGCGCGACTGTGTGTTGTTTTATGTTTGACTAACTGGAGACCCTGGCTGAGCAGGGCATGTCGGCAATAACGATGCGCTGATTGGCTCCTCTGAACTTAAGGTGTGCCCACACATAAGCGTCAGCATATACGATGCGCTGATTGGCTCCTCTGAACTTAAGGTGTGCCCACACATAAGCGTCAGCACGCGTCTATCCCAATACACACGCATTCAAAATGGATGATTGTGTCAAGAAACAGACGCATGCGCGACGACGCCACAGTGTGCTCACAGCTTCAGCCCAGGAGAGCCGCACACAGACAATTAGACAAGACGAATCGCGGGAGGTTTCGATTGTGTGCAGTTTGGCTCCCGTCAAATGTTCTCTGTTAAACAGCTTTGCAGCTGTTTAACAGCAGAACACCGCAACATGGTAAATGAACATCACAATGGCGTCCTCTAAATTTGCTACAAAGAGAAAGGTGGACAGTGAAAATCGGCGTTTCAATGAAGAATGGACTGACAAGTATGCTTTCATTCTACCTCTGTCGAGCACCAAGCCAATGTGTCTAATATGCCTAAAGACGGTAGCTCTGGTGAAGAGTCAAAATATTAAAATGAGTACTTTGTTTTGTTTTTGTTAAATTAAGGGGAAAAAAAGACAACTACCGTTTAACAAAGTTAAAGTAAAAATGTCTCATTTCCCTAAAAGGGCTATTTCTATCATTAAGCAGGCACAACTTAACAAAACAAAAGAGTTCCTGTGCCTCAACACAATACAGTACCTCTCATTATTTGCTGTGTACTGGCAAAGTGAATAATTGTTATTTTCATGCACCCCATTATTGGTTGGTTGTGAGGAGTGTTGATTTGTATAAGCTTGGCTTGACCATACTAAATGGGCATATAGCCCTGCTCCCCATGACCGCCGTGCATGGGACCGGACCTTGGTCTTATTAAAAAAAAAAGTGGACCTACAGCATTTGTAGTTGAGGACCACTGACATAGAGAGTCTCATGTAAAACCATTTGGACCTAGTATAGAGCCTTGTGGAACACAGCTATTATATGTGCTATGCGGTACATTCGTGAACTGAGAGACACCATCAGGTGTGCTGTGATAAATTATCAAATCTATTTTGTCTGAACATTAATTATAGATATAATGTACCAACTACCACTGCCAGCAACATATATTATGAGATATATATATACACACACACACACTGTATATGTATTGTGTATATATACAGGGGCCTAATTAGAGTTGGGGCCCGTTTTTTTGGGGGTCACCCTGTATATATATATATATATATATATACTGTATATACATATACATAGTATCACAGAGAACATCTCAATGTCTTCCATTACATGGCACAAGGTTCATAATTAACCTATGCATCAACATTTTGCTACAGTTTTGTCTGTTGGTGTGCAGTGAACCCCCATGTAAAATATGCGCCTTGGCTAAATCAAGGTTAACTGGCACCGGTGGAGTTGGAGATTTTTAAAAATGTTTTTGGTCAATATTTTTTTTATTTTTTGTTTTCGTTGAAAAATGTATGTCGTGTTTATTAGTGGGGTTTTTGTTGTTTTTTTTTGGGGGGGGGAGGTTGAATGTTTTAAGATTTTTTCTAATTCATTTCAATGGTTGTCAATTATAGATGGATTTTCTCCCTTGACTGCATCATACAAAACCGTGCGAACTGAGTCGTGACACCTGCGGAACGCCATTTGCTTAGTAGTGCAATGGCGAATAATTGTTTATGTAAAAATCTTTGGCCCAAGACAAGTATAGAGCTTTGTGGAACACCGGGAGTCTCGATACACAGCGGGCCCCAGTTTTGTTTGGTGGGATCGTGTGGCACCACGTCACAAGTTTACGTTCATAAAGGCACAAGCAAAGGTGCTCAAGAGCAGCTGGGGGGTGAAAAATTGTTTTGTTGAGCGTCTGACGTGGATCAGCAAATTGTGTATTGAAAGAGAACTCGCTGGTGTTTTGTATTTTTCTATTCTCTTCAAAAGCTGAGCTGAGGCGCTTTCGCTTGTCAACCATGAAGCCTGACCGCAGGAATGAAAGCGAGAGCCGAGTCAGCATCTTGCTCGGGTCACTTCTGATGAAGACCACTTCACAGACTAGAGAAATATACCCGAACATCTGGACCCGGACGGAGTCCATTGCTAATAGTGCCGATTGAACTGGAAACCACTTCAAAAAGTCACGCCGATGATGAGGTCACAATAACGAGGGAGGGAAAAGGTTTCCATTGCAGGAGTGACAGGGGAACATCTGCGTGGGGGAACATTCCGGTTGCACGGAGAGCGAGTTAGATGAGAGGAAGTCGTTCATCCGTTGGCCTACACAAGAACGCCGGCTTTGTGAAGCGCGCCAAAACCGTCGCAGGCGGCCACATCAGTGTCCGTAATGACGCGGGATGTGGATACGTGATGCTGGACGGACGCTAAAACACATGTGGAGACTTTGATGGAGGAAAAGCAGGAGGGAGGTAGGGGAGGATAGGGGGCGGGGGGTGGGGGGGCTGACTGCAAGGCTTGAAAGTTAAGCAGGTATACAGCGTGGAAACACATGCAGTTTCAGTTTCATGGAGGAACACTTCGCTGCGGCTGCCATTAATACATCCACACACAATAGCATGCAGTTTGTTGCTCTCTCTTTTTGTGTGTGACAATCTCACACAAGTGCCCATGCAAAAACACAAGTCGGAAATACAATAACAGTCTCGTTGTCAGACACACTCGCACACGAAGTCGTAGACAATGACGGCCTTCAGTCAGGCTCACGCGCACACACAATAATAAAGTCTGTCTCACACACACAGTCTGAGTCACGTGCACAATCTTACTCACACTATCTCTCTCTCTCTCTCTCTCTCTCTCTCTCTCACGCACGCGCGCACACATGCACACACAAAAAGTTTCAAGCATACGCATAGACACACGAGCATGCACAAACACAATCTCAGTTACACACACACAGACTGAGTCATGCACATTCAAAAATACAAACTCCACCTGACAACAGACTGTACCTTCAGTGTGTCACACACGCTCAATTAAGTCTCCTGTTGTACGCATCCCAGGAAGTGAATATTTCCTTCGGCGGCTACAACTGGCTGTTTCACATCCTCTCATTGGCCACAATATTAGGTACACCGGCACAATCCAATTAGCTCAATTTGGAGCGCTTGTGCAGCTCTTTTCTTGTGACCTTTGTCAATATGCACAAAAAAAAGTCTTTGGAATCTCTAATAAGCGAGGTCGACATTTTTCATTTCTTTCTACGTGTATAGTTGAAGGATGGACAACAAGGTACCAAGAACCAGAATCTCACGGACCTTTAACTCATTCAGTACCAGCCAAGTCTGAAAAGACGTTTAAACACGTCTTTGGGAGTGAATGAGTTCATAGGAAATGCGCACTTACCCCCAAGCGAGGAGTCGTTGGCTTTCAGTCCGTCGGCGACGAGCTCGTACTGGAAGGCAGTGATGCGCCGGCTGATGTCAGCACGAGGGACGGCCTCGATGAAGAGCGCCCCCTCCAGGATGCCGAAGCAGTGCACCTTTGCCGGAGCCTGGTCTTCCTCACGGAGCAGCAAGCGCAGACGGCCGTTCAGGTCCAGGTAGATGTTGCTTCCGCTGGAGTCGGCGGCGGGCTTGATGCAGACGGAGAGGCGGGCGGCGGCGGGGGAGGCGATGTTGGGCCGGAGGTTGACGATGATGGCGCCGGTGGGGTACAGCCACTCCAGGGATCCCTGGGCGCAGCGCAGGTACACCTGCTCCACGTCACGCGTGTGTCCCTCGTGAGTCAGTCCACTGCGGGACAACATGGAGAGACGCATGCATTAGCAGGCCAGTGCTAGCTCATTCCCCCGGCAGGGGAATGAGCTTGCTTGCGTGTCAGTTGAGTAGAAGCACTGGTGGCTAAAACCAAACGGTGGCAGCATTTTCACTCTATGGACCTGGATTTGACATTTCGTCAACTAAAATGAGACTCAAGTAGTCACGACAACAGTGACATTGTAGTTACGGTTTCTCTTGGAGGGCCGTTCTGAATTTTGGGAAACCATATGAATGTTTGATCACTTCCACATACAGTATTACATATACAGCACACAATAAATTGATGGATAACTAGTTTTAAAATCAGAAGTCAACTGTAATGACTGTTATTGTGAATTACATATGACAATTTGAACATTTGGTTCAGACTTTAGCAAGCATCATGGAACTTGACATGCTTGATTTGCTTTTGCCGGCCACATAAAATGATGTGGCGGGCCACATCTGGCCCTCGGGCCTTGTCTTTGACACCTGTGTCATCGAGTAATATTTATGAATCAAGGGATAGGTTAAGCAACAGGTGGAATGTTTTTTTAACATTTTACCATCTGCGCAAGCTTACACAGGTCAAACTTAAAAACAAAAAATGAAAATATCTGCAAAACCCGATGTGCTGGAAAATCAGTAAAGACGATTAAGAATACACTTCGGGACACAGAAATCCACCACTGTTGCCATACGTTTTAGACCAGCCGGCTAATTGACCAGGCCAGAGTTTTTGGGACTCTGTTCACATTGGTTGAAAAAAACTTGAGGAAACTGCTGCAATGGAAAGGAGGCCAAAGCGACCCACCCGCCCCCCTTTTCCCTGTGGAGCTGTGGCCAAACACAGTCCTGGCGGGCTGCCTTTGGAGGCAGAACTGCATGAATAGCCGTCCGCAGGGGCCTCCGAGCAGACGAGGGCTGCAACAGTAGCCGCGAATGCTGCGTGCGAGTGCAAATGCAGGTCACGCAAGCAACCTCTCGGGCTTTCAGTCCGCCAAAGGCAGCCGAGGAGGCTTGTCCGGGCAGCACCTCGGCTTGCGGCGCCAGCGTCCACCCAACCGCCGCCTGCCAAATTGAATGCCCCGAAAAATCGCCATCCGTCAGTCAGCCAGTCATTCTGCGGCCGGAAGGCAGGAAACCATCAGCAGCCGAGCGGAGTGCCAAGCGTGCGGTTGGACACCGGTGGGAGAAACGCCCCGTTTCCTGAAAATGAGATTCCCCCCCCCCCACCCCATTCGAAACGCGGCGTCCATCTGAAAAGCAGAAAACGAAGCGGGGCACACGCAGCTCGGCTCGGCGTGCCTTTAATTAACTAAAGCCTCTTCCCCACTTCCATCATTTCTGCATGCAATTAAAGTATCTTAGTCAACAGGGCGCTAATGAATACCAGATTATTGGTGCACGGCTCAAAGCAGTGAACAGTATGCCCCTCCTGACTGGAGGATTAGAGGGGAGAAAAAAAATGAAACCACAGTATTCAGGCAAGCCTTTAAAGTGCAAAACACTTTACAGCAGATGTTTGACGGAAGGGATGTGCAACCAACTTTGTGATTATCATTCTCACTTGATGCGGATTTTTTTTTTTTTTTTTTTACAAGCGTGTCTGCTCACTCACACTTAAGTGATCACGAAATCCTTTTATTCAAGGGGACAAACGCGCAAATACAAAATGATAACACTCGCCAGGAGCTGCTGTTGGCCACAACGCACACTGAGATGTTTACACGCAAGCTAAGCAGCCAACCAGACTGACTCTAGCTCCGATGTCACTCACTAGGCCACCCCCCTTACAGACACACACACAACATATAAAGAGTAAAGTGTGTATATTAATTGACATTCTCAATTCCAATGCTGAACAAAGCAAAATTCTTCACACCCACAAAATGTGCAAGGGTGCTGTGTTGGATATTAGCTGTTATTAAAGTATTATTTTCAAAGACTTTACACTAAAATACTGAACCAGAAGTCACATCATGGAACGTAAAGAAATGTTTCACTTTCTAAGGATCCTTCCTATGTTGCTTACAGCCTCATATTATGCAACGGTGGATTTTCTAGATGTGGGGCTTCTGTGGTCTTTCTTGTTAGTTGATGTCAACGTCATCGCGGTGAACGACAGCTGAGCATGAAAAATATTCATTTTCCTTCTTTCTAAGCATCCTATTACAGTCATTACAGTCACTACTAGCACTAGGGAGATTGGGAGCAATTTTAGGATTGCCAGTTTGTTTTGTGATACAGTACATTATTACCCTTTCTGTCAATGTCATGGTTGTGTACAACACCGTTTCATGCGTTCTGGTCATGAAGGAACCACGTTGGATTTGGAAAAAATAAGAAAAGAAAAGGGTGCTCAAATTTGCACAGTAGCTGGTAGTTGTGTCCACAATTCGGTTCGAGAACTATTTCAAGATATTTGTGGACAAATATTGGTAGATTTTGTAGCACTGTTTAAGTCAGTTCCAATACATAGGGTGAGCAAGTGGCCAAATACAGGGACGAGACTCATTTTAAACAGATTTAAAGAACAATAATTTACTTTTAGGACACCATGAGAGTGAGACCATGAACACGACTTTGGCACCCAAAATCTTACTATTTTATGACACAGTGTTCCCGGAGACAACTTGAATTGACTTAAAAGTTGTTCGGCTTTACAACGTTCAAGAGAAAGTTAATGGAAGGGCTCCAATTGTTTCAGCTCATGAAACGGCTCCTCAGGTTAATTGGCTGGAAATGATGAATGTGTGTGTACGTGTTTTTGTTGTTGGTTTTTTTTTTTGCTCACCTTCCCTTCCAGCTGCACTGGTCGCTCGAGTACTGGCAGAGAGAAGTCCGACATCGGCTAAGGAGGACGACGACGGCGACGACGAGAGGTAGCCAGAGGGAGGCGAGCAGCCGCTGGCTGAGCATGTTTGTCTTCCTTCGCCTCTTCTCGGCCTCAAAGTGGCTTCAAAGTCCGCCGCCACATTTCCTTCCAGCCGTCCACTCGGCTTGGAGCAACCCCCGGCTTACTCTGTTTATTAGTCCTTCCGTGAGTCGCTTCGGCGTTCAAAGTTGAAAGTTCCTCCGGTGCCCGCCGCGGTGGACTCAGCGCGTTTTCACCAAGTTCCTCCGCAAAAAAAATCTCAGTGCTCCGAGTTTGGATAGCGACCGTGAACGCTCCTCCCACGTCACGCCCCGCTCACCAGCCGCTTGTTTATCGCGGAAAGAGGCCTTCAAATAATCATACCCTTGCTCGGATATTTCACTGTCAAAAAAATGCAGGTCGAAGTAGTTTTCTGTTACGATAAAACAAGTGTCCTTCGGTCAGCACTACAGTAGAAGTAAAGACACCATTAAAAGTAGAAATAACTACTCTTTCAACTCATTCTCTGTCAATTTTAAGGTTATTTACCTGGGCAAATTTCAGAAATATCTTCAATTTGGTGTGTTTTGTTGGATGAATCTGGTATTATGAAATGCATTACATTGGAATGACAATACAAATAAAATAATTGCGTTTTGCCTGATCACTCATGTTTTCCTTAAAAAATAGTAGACAAAAATTATGATAGGGTATGTAAACCCCCGAGTACAAATGTAAGTTAAAGTAAATAGGATACAGTAGTCTGAATTATACTCAAATTCAAACCTAAAAATGAAGTTAACTGTCAATTATAGACAAGACGCATTTTATAATTAATCACTACACTGCATTCAAAATGATTTCCCTCTTTAATTAACTTGCATAGCGCTCATTCATACCTATCAAAACAATGCATTTCTGTAGCTTTGCTAACGTTCTGTACCGACTAACCAAAATTTTAAATTAGCCAATGATAACTGAAAAAATACCTGTCCAATCTGTGTATTTTTCTTTCAATTCGATGGGTAATTTTTAATGCCAAAAGTTTATGGTTGTTAGGATGGCACGTCTTTCACCATGAATTATTCTTGACATTGCCTGAGAACTCTTAAGTACAGTAATGAAGTATTTGTACTCTGTTACTTCCTACCACTGCTTTAAAGAGAACATTGGAATGATTTAATACTCTTAAAGATACACCACATTAAGCATGACTAAAGGACATCCTAAATTGATAGCTTTTAAAGGTAGTATTCGTACATTTGCTCTTATAACAAGAACACCATCTGATAATGTATTTTTTGAGTAACAGAGATGCAGAGGTATACAGTATATGTGTAGACTTGTGCACATAGGTATCATGATGAGATAACTTGTTTTCTGGCTGGTGACATTTGTATTCATGTTGCATAACTTAAAACAAAACATTTTGCAACATTACACATATAAGCCGATTAGAATATTGGAATACACTTGATGTCCTCTATAATTACTTTTGGCAGATTTACATCATGTGGATTTGCAACAAAGCAACGTCAGTTAAAACAGGGACACAGAAATCCCAAGCTGTTGCCTCACCATGTGTAGAATTTATAAGATGGAAAATCAGGAGTTGAAGTGACTTCAAATCACAGGGATCTTCGGTTTAAGAAAGAACCGTGCTCTGATGGCGCCAATGTAACCCAAATTTGTAAGTTTTAGTCTACTGTATCAGTAACCTATGCTAACACTACAGTGAAGTCAAAATTACCGCAAACATTTGTCTTAAAAACACTTTTTGGCCATAAATATAAAACAGAATGTAAACACAGTGGTCGCTGAGCAGAGCCTTCTTATGCCCCGTTGACCAAACGTGTCCAATCCAGGTCCACGGTTTGGCTTTAGCCAAAGGTGTTTCAACTCAAACTAGCTCCCTGGGACATGCCTGTTGAGTAGAAGAAGCACCTGTGGCTAAAGCTAAACCGTTGCAGGATCTTTACATTTACGGACTTGTATTTGACACCTCTGCCTCTGATGACGTATTCTTACGCCATTATGCAAACCAGTTAATTGTGCAACTTTACAAACCTTTATAAACTGAAGTCCACCAGTATGACAGTATGTAGCTTTCCAATCGTAATGCAAAATGCCTGACAGTTGTGTAGAGTGGACCTACTATCGAGGCTTGTGGCACACCACAAGTTTTCTACCGTAATGGCAGGAGGTTTTGACGTTTGAGTATCTGGAAAAAAATGATATCCATTTCCATGAATCAGTGCACGAGAAGTAGCTCTCACTTTCAAAAAGGACCTAGTGTAGAGCCTTGTGGCATACCGACAGTGTCCATCTAAAGGTGGTCATCGGTTCACAATGTTCAGTTCAGACAGTGCCGATACAAGCCAAATTTGAACTGACGTCAGTACCATCATAAACCAAGAACTGCTGTAAGTAGTACTTTCAATTTTTTGTTCTGTTCATTTTTGTAAGCAAAATGAATAGAAAGAAAGTGACATTTGTCTTGTTGGCTGCAAAATCAATTTGACTTGGTGGTCTTTGATACAAGCAGCTGCAACTAGTGACCACATCAATATCGGTCAAGTCACCACAATGCTTCACTCGTCAGGCTTCAATGCCTCAAGTCCAATGTGAGCATTGGCATATTGGCCCCTTTCTTTCCTTTCATAAATTCTGAGAGGAAAAATCAAGCTCAATCAAAGGACTTCTGTTGACGGTTGATCCAAACTACAATGAAACACAAATCCCAGCCCAAGTTTGAAACGATCTGTCACGGTTGACATCCTTTTTTTTTTCTTGTGGGAGTAAGACGATCTGCATAGACTTGTCCCAAAGTTATGATTGGGTTCATCTGTCAACATCACTCCCGCCATGAATCCCGGGCGGGCATCGCGCTCTTGTGAAACTCAATGATTGTGGACTTATGGGAACCAAACCCGTCCAACAAGGACAACCAGAGCCGTTTGTAACTAGTACGTTCCCGAGTGGGTTTCTTGAGGAAGATGAGTGGATGATTACTGATGCGTTGGGATTCGATTGTGTACAAGTTCTGGCTTGGGGGTGCCTGTCCCCTAAGGGCTCTGACACTCGTGCAGTCTGTAGTTCCAACTGACAGACTTTCTTTTGATAATTGAGTAATCTATAGTCAGTCCATTAAGACTTTTGGCCTCTGACTTGGTGTTGTGGTTTGTGTGCAGTGGCTGTCTCCAAATGACTCCCCGATGAGCTAACACAACAGCGAGGCGTGTTGCGACAAGACGCTCGTTGTGCTTTTCTCTTGTTTAGGACAAAAAAGAAAACGAGGGGCCTTTATGCCGCAAAGCATTCCATCTTGGACATAGTTTTTACTGTAGAATTTTTTTAAAATGTTTTCTTTTGGTCAGGGGGAACAAACTCATTTTTGTCACAAGCCACATTGTAGTTATGGTTTCCCTCAGAGGAGTGTTATGACTGCGAAAAAACGTTTAAGTTGCCCCATTATATTATTACACATACTTAACAAAATTGACATATGGCTAGTTTTCAATTTACAAGTCATGGGAAAAAAAAGTTTATCTCACTATTGTTCAATTTAACTTCAAAAGCCATTTGGTAGCCTCAAAAAATGTGTGCAAAATCTCAGCGTTTTTAACAGTGGAGACAATTTGAAAAAAATTAACATAAAAAAATATTATATTATTACATATATATACATATAGTTATATATATTTTAACAACAGATTGAATTTGAAATCATAAGGTATGGGAAATAGGGAAAAAATTAATGTTATGAAGTTATTTGATGAAAGAAAATGCTTGCTAAAGGTGAGGAAAAAAAAGCGATTTTTGGTACACAATTTTTGCCAAAATATGTGTCGCAAACAAACAGGCTGTTCACATTAATTTCCTAACTAATATGAAAAGCGGCAGGCATAACTTGCCCAAAAGATAATTTCTACACACAGCAGCTCAAATTTAAAAAGGAAAAGTTAGGAATAGAAAGTGTGAATGTTTCTCTCGTCTACTTATTGCAAGAGCTTGATGACTCACGTTTGAAACTAGATTGCCGCTAGCAACAAACATAAGTTTGACCCCCTGATACAGTATACGGTTAAAATCTGAGGACTGAGTAGCAAACCTTGTGGAATTACACCAGTTTTCTACTGCAACGGCAACTAACTGTGACATTTATGTCTAGTATAATGTAAAAATCTCTGGCCCTACTATCTAGCCTTGTGGAACACCAACAGTATCGATCAACAAGGGTCCTCATTTCCGTTCTTACATCAGCGTCGTAAGCAGAAGAAAGTTATTATTGCAGGTGCTTGAAGACTTGCATGTTTGTTGTTGCCTGTTTAACATTCGTTCTGCACACCTGTTAGGAGTTGTAATTGTTGACGGGAATAAATGGATCACAGATGGCAGGAGAGGTTACTCATCATTCAACACACTCCTGTTTTGGAGACAAACTTGGCTTTGGAGGATTGCTTCAGCAGTCGCAATGCTAAAATGTTAAGATAGGATGAGACATTAAAGAGGGACCTGCTGTGGAGTTTTGGATGACTTTGCTGCTCAAGTGTGTATGTTGGGGGAAGGGTACCATACGCTTGTTGTTTTTCTAGCAGGCCTGTTGTCCCAAACTCTTGCTGACTCTCATGCCCAAAACTTGTCTCCAGGTGAAAACGCGACCGTAAAACCTTGCTGACAGGACAGCACTTTTCTTTTTCACGTGCGTTGTCATGACCCCTCACCTCTTTTAGTTTCTTCTCTCTATCAACCAAATGGAACATAGGGTTTCCATGGATATTCATTTAAAACCTGCGATTAGCTTGCAACCAGTCCAGGGTGAACCCCGCCTGCTGCCCGAAGACAGCTGGGATAGGCTCTAGCATGCCCGCGACCCTCATGAAGATAAAGCGGTTCAGATAATGGATGGATATTTATTTAAAACGTACAAAAACTTCTTTTTTTTTTTTCCTGGTTGGACGTATAATGTGGTTGGTTAGACATGTGTCTTCTGTGTGTAAACTGCACATAGACAAAGGTGCCAACGGATGGGGGACTGAAGCGAGGTTGGGTTTAACACATTTGGAGGTCATTTCCGAGTAGCAAGCTTTTTCTGACCTAGAGCCTTTTGAAAGCCACATTTGTGTATTTAAAAAAAATTGTTAACACTAAAAGACATCAAAGTAATCTGAATTGGAAGCTATGACTGTTCAGTTTTGTCAGAACTTTTGGGAGAAAAAAAATCTTTAAATTGCCAAGTTTCAACCTACTGGCACAACAAAAACAGCACCGTTCTTGTAGTGCAAATTGTGGCTCACAATACAAAGCAAAAAAATTAAATAAATCAACCCAATGTCAGGTGTGCAATCCCAAAAATTCAGAATTTGGGGCACTTGCAAGTCATGGTTTGAACCTTTATTTCCTTGAAGTTCCTGTTTTGGCCCTGGATTCAATTGACTGCTGGCGAAACAACCGCATTTTTCAGAGTGTTTCATACTAACTGCTGACAACAGCCGACAAGTCAAATAAGCGTGTCGGATATTTTACAGTACGCTGATAGCATCGCATTGCTATCCGCCCGTCATCACCACAACCACCCCCCACCTGGCTCGCCTCCAACATGTCAGAAATGCGACTGAGCCCGAACCCAAAGCCACATTCCTGGCAATGAACAGCGATGCCGTCAGCTGGAAGTGTCAAGCGTATCTGAAGATGCGCATGGTCTTTGTATCTGTTCACACCTTGCGTGGCCCTGTCAAGCAAGCGTCTTCGGCAAAACAAGACGGCAAAGTGCGGCGGACACATTCCGGAATGGCAGCCTCACATCTTGAGGCCCTGGTGAGGATCTGCAAAGGTGGTGAGGGCCACGGGCGCGTGGAAGAAAGTGACTGATTTCAAGTATGCTTCATCTGGCACATCTCATTGTACATTCCATAAAGGGTTTGCGCGCCAGGGAAGGCAAAAGACTGCCTCTTATTTCGGGCCGTGATGTTTAGAATACCAAGAGAAGAGCGGCAAAAGCCGAGGAAAATATTATGGTTTGCGTTTCTCGTGGTATATCAATTCCAAGCCCAAATGAGGGTTGCCAGTGGAGACGTAGCGAGACCTTTTTCCCGCATTAACCTCTGATGCCTTCAAGCTGTGCGTAACAGCACGCCGTTGGCCTCTTGGCATCCCTCCCTCGGCTGCAGCAGGTAACCCGAGGAACTGCACTGCTGTGAGGGCTCACGTGGAGAAGTTGGGCCAGAGCAACTCTCAAGTTATAAAACTCATCAGATGTGGTTTAAGCCAGCAGTTTTCTGCCGGTTCGGAAGCTAAACTTGGCTCCACGAAAAGTGCTGCTTTGTACTCAAACTAAAACACCTGCAACAGAAAGTCAAAGGAGCGATTTTGGATGTATCAGGCTTTTTTAAAGCCATTGTTTTTGGGGTTTTTTTTAATGGCCTTCTACACAGTGCAGTATTCTGATTTAAAATGTATGCCCTTGAATGTGGGAAAGGAGAGCCACCGATGCGTAAAGGAGAACCACCGATGCGGATGTGTTTTGCCCTGATAAAATGATGATGTAAGCACTCTGGCCCTTTCAAGAGTAATTTGGTTCAAGGAACAGTATCATTAACTTCTGTAAGATACTTGAAGTTCCATGGACCAGCACGGCTGATTCTGAAGTCTCTGGGCAGATTAGATTGACATGGCAACATATAGAGCAGTGGTCACCGAACTACGGTCCGCGGGCCGGATCCGGCCCACCTCCACATTTGGTCCGGCCCCCCTGAACAATACCAGAGAGTCTTTTGATTTATTTTTCATCTATGTATATTTGTATTTTATCATAAAATTTGGCTTTTGCAATAAAATATTCCTTAGTTATGAACTATTTTCATGATTAACTATTAGCTAGTAACAATTTCATAAACACATACAGTATAACATGACATTTGTTCCATCCTTCTGCGGTCTGTGCCGTTATCTGGCAACCCCAGAAAAAAAAAATCCTAAACCCGTCCCTCTCAAAGAGAACGTAATAATGGCGAAAAGGTGAGGTAAGAGAAAAAAAATATTCAGAATACAGGGAATTTAACCCAAAATGGAGAAACGATTTTTTTTTTCAATGCAAAGAAAAGATTGTCTGTCTCATCTGTCGGTGGCGGTATTCAAAGAATACAATCTGCGGAGACACTATGAATCCCGTCACAACAACAAGTACGATTTTTTGCATGGGCAAATGAGAGCAGACAAACTGTCAACGCTAAAAAGAGGAACGTTAGCTCAGCAAAATACATTTGTACGCCAAGCTCAGCTGAACCAGCCATCTGTTCGGGCTAGCTTTCGGTTTGCTCAACTGATAGCAAGCAGCGGTAAGGAGAGTTTGTCAAGAAATGCATGAATGCTGTCGCAGAGGTGGTGTGTCCCGAGAAGAAAGACGTCTTTAATACCGCGAGTGTATCAAAAAAAGTTATTTGATTTTGTGTGGGTTTCTGGGAAACAATACATTTTTACGTCTAGGTACTCTTGCAGTCACACTTTTGCTGTTACAAACTGACCCCGGCCCCCCCATCAGAGAAGCGAAATGTTATGTGGCCCTCACAGGAAAAAGTTTGGGGACCACTGATATAGAGGTTGAAATCTGATTGGATTTAAAACAATAAATAAATACAATCAATAAAATTGGGAATTTAAATAAAACCACAGCGTTGTTCTGTAAATAATAGCACCTAAGGGAAGATGCAATTTTGGGGTGTAGGCATCGCTAGCTATTCATCCGGTAGCAGTAGAAATGGGCCGAGTCATCAAAGTGGAAAAGAAGGCGCTTCAGTTCTTATAAAGTTGTGGAAGGGCGACTAATGTAACTAATAATAATACATTAAAAAATAAAATAAAATCCAGAAAACAAATGGCGAAACGCTGCTTAACGCTACATCTCCACAATTCAGAATTGCATACTTTGTCGGTCTTTTCGTGGAAAACAGTTTTAATGAGGACATTGTATTGTCCAGCCTTGGGGATTAGCCACACGGCCTGCAGGAAGACCGTGTGCAGGCATAGGAAAGCTGGGACCAGGACGGCTCAAAGGAGGAAGCACTATTCCAACACTCCCCCCTTCAACTGCACGCCAGACGACTTCCGCTACTCCACATTAGCCTCGGCGGTCTCATTCTCAGGGTTTCCTGCGGTGAAAGTGTCGCCTGCCCTTGTCCCCGCCTAGCGGCATGCCACTTTCTTTTGATCGGCACCGTGAGTGAACGCGTCAGCCATTAGGACGGCTGATGCCGGGTGACAGCCGTGATGGACAGTGGAAGTGGGGTGAGTAGGAGCTGAGCTTCTCGCTTTTGTTCAATTCCAAGACGTCCACTTTGTGAATGGAGATTAGCTACTTTCATTCTAAGCACGTAGCCGGGCATCATTCCTGCATACTTCCTCATACCATCCCTGTTCCAGTCATTCCAATTATAAACACACTGGATACTTTCCAAGAAGAAATATTTAAAGAAGGAAATACTTAAGCTGCGTTCGGAATCTTTCACTCATTCGCTACTCCCTAATCACTGTTTATTGTTATTTGTTTATTTATTAATTAAATAAAGAGGCCTATGTCGTTCACTCGTCAGATGAAAAATAGTTTCGGATCACTGCTCGGGGGTAGCATATGAATTAATCACCTGATCGATCTTTCATAACAAACATTGAACAATAAATCAATTGTAATATGAAATTGTTCTTGGCTGGATGTATTTGGCAACCTTTCATACAAATGAGGCAATTGAAGCCTGATTTTCCAAGATCGCAAATGGTGGGCAGTAAACCGCAAGTTTGCGCTGAGGGACGCCACACCACTGACAAGTGCGACTGAACTCCAATCAAGACGTGAGAAGCGTGCGAGGTTCTGTCATGAGATTTCATGGTTTTTTTTGGCAATTGTAAATATGAATTGCAGTTGCACGACAAAAAAAATGCTCGCCACGCGCCGCCTCGCAATAGTAAAACAGTACATTCAGTACACGTAGTGTTTTACAGCAATACTTTACCATATTGATAATTTCATATGTACTGTACCTATGGATGAAATAGTGAAGCTTGTGGTAAAAATGGACGCGAGCGGCATACATAATCTGCTGATTACGTTCAAATGAATGCGGGTGATTATCACATGCAATAAATAAATAAAAATAATCAATAAAACCCGCTCTGGGAAAGGCCAGTTCACTTGTCACAAGTGTGCTGAAATGACCTAAAAACAAGGACAGAGATGTAAAAACTTAAGTCATTGGCGTTATGGCACGACTCTTTGTGACTGGCTCCAAGTCAGCCCTTCTTAGTGTCACGTTTTGCGTGATGGTAGTTGTAGGACCCCAAAAAGCAGGGAGGCAGGGAGGAGCAGGGTGGATTGACCAAAATGTATTGAACAAAAAAATACACACAGGAGTACAATGGAAAAAACACAAAGTCGAAGTACTCAAAAATGTCTGGAAATCACGAGGAACAAACAAAGCTAAGACAGGAAACAAAACATGACAGGAGCACACATATGCTCACATACTCACAGCTCACAATGACCCAACCAAGACTGACAGAAACTCAGGGAACTAAATATAAGCTAAGTGACGAGACAACGAGAAATACCTGGACAACACACAAAGGGTTGAGGGAGCTACTTGGTTTCACACAAGGAACACCGATAACGACAACAGGTGGCGAAAAAAGGGCACATGAGGAATCAAAACCAAACGTAACCAGATCGAAACATAACACTTAGATCATTCAGAAGCTCCAAAATTGCGTTGCTTAATGGATGGCATACAGTATAGTGATCATTTTTGTTTCTGGCATTTGAAAAACGTTTACATGAGCACAAAGGTGAAGTGATGTTTCACACTAGTTGGCAGGTCTGCCTCACTGTAGAGACATTCTGGATTTCAATCTTGTTTTCACGTGTTTGTCATGACCCCGATTGAGTTTAAACACAATATATGCTGCGGCTATGCGGAACAAAGCACTTCCACGGTCTGGAAGGTTCTTGTAAGTTTTCAACAAGTGCCGCGTGATCTAGAAAAGCAGCTTAAAAGGCGAGGAACCTGGATGAAGTTGAAAGCGGGCGATTTGCTGACCGAACGGAAGATCTGCGTGGATCAGCTGAGCTGAGTGCGCATACGGCGTGCCCTTTGATCTTACTGTCCGTGTTAGTTGGCGATGCTTGGTCTGACTAAGCAGCTTGGCGGGCAACACATGCAACACATCCGTGCACCTTTAGGAGGTCGTGGAGTCATACGTCAGTCATGTGATGCATAAGCGAAAAAGGAATCAGCCAAGGATGTAGTCCAATACAAATCAACAGAAGGAAAAAAGGGGGCACTCAAATGGTTAGGGAAGTTATTTTAAAGATAGAGTGCATGTGGCCACATGTAATTGTGGCGGGTGACACCTGCTAAAAAGTCAGGACCAGACTTGCACGCGTGCAGGTGAATAACAGAAGCCAGTGAAAGAAATGCATTGAGAACATAAACACACATCATCCCCTTATTATGTTGTTTCCTCTTCCCACAGTAGCTTACGATTTCCCGGAATCAGAAGTTGTTCTACTTTCCGATGAACTATTATCACTGTTATGAGAAGAACTCATGCATTCCTACACGTTAAAATTGCGGGGGCGGGGAGGGAGGGGGGTGGCGGATGGAACATCCTACCGGTTGATACACAGGTAGTGCCTGGCCAAAGAGGTTCCGGTGCCCACTGAAATGTCCTTGTTGTGGGGGGGGGGGGGGGGGATTCGCCCGCTCAGCCCCCTCCTTTGTAAACAGTCCCTTCAAGTGTATCGCCGCATCATCTACATTTATAAGACTTCTTCAAATTCTGAACCTCCAGAACTTTCCGAATTCATGTCGTATATTTTTTAAGGACAAATATCAACCGTGTTCGATATGCAGCGTAAAGGTAAACAGAAAAGCAGCTTTGGTGTCCGGGGAAAAAAAATTCCAGAAAATATCTGCAAGACATCGTCAACAATTTACCCCGGCACCCCAATTTCCTTCCCAAGCCTCAGATCCTATGACACTCGATTTAGGTGGTTGGGAGGTGGGAGGTGTTATCCAATTTTTACATGTATTGAAGTTGAGCTGGTCTCATGCACCTGACGTGGTGGCTGAAGCCCAAACAAGCTCCTGGCAGTTCAAGCCAACATTACAGGCCACTGGCCTAACTGCATCTCTTCCACGTGGGGGATCAGTCAACCGGCCAAGTGAAGCACCTTCATAGTTTGTTGATTCCAATCTGAAATCCCCACTGAAAAAGGATTGTTCCACTGGGGGGGCTGGAGGGGGGAGGGGTGATCTAAGTCTGACAGCAGCCATATAAATGCACACAGATCTCGTTTGTTATCACGGGGTTCAGCGTGTAATTATAAAGACGCCTGCCCGCTCGTCATCCCCACGCGTCGCACGCATCCCGGGGAGATAAATCATGAGTAAAATAGGCCTGTGCACCGCTTCCTCTCCACACAGCCAAGAGGAAACATCACGGAGGTCTCGCCGCTTCCAGTTGGGCGGCGTCCAACTTTTAGTTGAGTCGCATACAACTTCCCTGCCTTTCATCCACTGAGGAAACATCTGGAATCACACGCCCTGTATACGAGTCCTCTAAGAACGTTATCAACATTGTGCACACCAGAAAAATCAATGATGGAAGCTCGCTGGCGCGTTGCCAAAAGATGTTTCGGCTTTGACATCACCTTCCGTGGAGCGCATTCCTGGCAAATTACCAGTTACTAGTTTGTAATTACTAGTCAACAATTACCGTCAGCCTCCACCTTGTTACTCACTTGGAGGAAGTCTGACTACAAAAAGGGGTCACATTTACTGGACAATAATAATTCTATCACCGTCCACCATAGGAGGTAAGGTACAAGAATTGTATTACTATCTCTTATGTGGGACGTGACACCGCAAAAACGACAATTAACGTATCAGTGCAACAAAACAAGACAGAGAGAGATTGGCTACATACAACGTTTGCAACTCAAAGAAAGCTGTACATTTTCTTTCTGTGGTTGTATAATTTCTCGAGATACTTGTGCATGTACCTGCAAATTTAGTGCTCATAGTTCATTTACACTCCGCTGCAACACATTTCCAGCCAGACTTCTGCAAAATACTCGTGATGTACCACAGCAGCATGGTATGCTCTATTTAGCAGCTAGCATGGCTGGGTCTTCCACTTACTCATCATCCTTCTTTCGTGACAAGGCTATTTGTCACAAAGTATAGCTTATTTGCCATCACGGAAGTGAGGATAGCACACCATGAAAGTAAAGGAGCAAGTAGGCTTACCATCTTGCATTCCTGTGGAGTAGCCAGGAAAGGAGGGAGAATGCATGACTGATGTGAATGCAGCGTATTTTTAACCAGGTCAGAGCGAAGGGCAGATGTGCTTAAACATCAACATCGACATCAAGCTAACCTGTCACTACGAAATTTACAGACGGGTACAACTGCGTCACACTTTAGCTCAATGATAGCGAGATGAACTTTTTATTTTTGTCTTTTGCTGGTCAAACATTACCTAACTAAGCTTCATGTGGGTTATGCGTTTAACGGACAAGACAAGAAAGTAATAACAATATGGAGACTAGTTGTGGAACCATTGACAAGCTATGTGATTGTGATGGTACGGCTAGCTAATGCAAAAGGAGTCATGAGTACAAAGTGAATGAATGTTGTGACTGAGAAAGATCGTCTAAGTTTGCTTGAAATTAAATGGGACTTACACTGCTTGATTTTTTCCACAGTAACTTGGGACATAACTTGAAGGCTAAAAGCAGCGTTGGGCAGTAGCGGCATTACAAGCAGCAGTGTTACGAGTTAAACTACATTTTTCTGTCGCGTGGTTTTGATGTCGCCGTTTTCAACATGAGTAGCTTTATAGCATAGCAAAGTTACTTTTGTGATTACAGAAGCAATGTTTCCTCAGGGACTTCTTAACCTTAAAAGCATCTCTTCTGTTTGATGCCACATACTTATGCTGAGGCTGATGTCGTCACTGTCGACGTGTCCACAAATCGTGCGGAACGCACAGGAAGGCTATGAACGCACGTTCAGGTATTTTTAGAAGTTAAGACAACAATCTCCAGTTGAACGAGTCATCACAACTCGGATAGCATTAGTCAACAGTTAACAGGGGACAAGCTAGCAACGTGAATTTGGCAGAAATTAATAGCATTTCGTGTGTGCGCGTGTGTGTGTGTGTGTGTGTGTGTGTGTGTGTGTGTGTGTGTGTGTGTGTGTGTGTGTGAGAGAGAGAGAGAGAGAGAGAGAGAGAAGCGAATTTAGACAAGGAATAGATAGCGAAAAAATGAGAAGACAAATGAAGCTGAAAAGCATAACAGGCACTTTGATATTGCGCTGGTGGCAAGAAGCACGATTATCCAAATATTTTAGAATTAAGTGTTCATTTATACCCCAAATAAGACAATTGCAACATTTTGAAATGTAGCATTTCTTTTAAAGAAGCAAAAGTAGCTTTTCCATATTTTTGCGACCATGGTCATTTGATTGTAGCTAGCTAGCTACAATTCTCAGGTGGGTAACTTCAGTATACACTTAAATTTTCTTTTGAGTAGACCAACGTGAAGCTCAGCTCAAGAGATTTTACAAGTAGATTGGCCAACACTGGTTAAAACTTAAGACTTGCTAGATTTACATATATGTGCCTTACTCCTATTCTTGTCTGACCACTTCCTAATCTGACCTCATACAATTTTGAGATACATGCTTCTTGTTGGACAGCAACAATTCAAAAATAGATAGCGATACATTTTCCTTCGTTGAACATGTTTACACTGTGCTCACGTCTGTATTGTTGACACAGCAAATACGACTTTGTCAGTGAGCATTCTTAGGTCTGAAGTGCACACGGTGGGATACTGTTACTGCGGGGGAGCAGGTGACCAGACAAAGGGCTCGTGTGAGCGCAACATGTCCCCCCACGCACGCCCAGGGGGTCGACGCATCCTGACAGGACGCGTTGACAGACGCTCACAGATGCGTTTGGCACTCACACCTGTCGACGGGACCTGGCCACCTCTGTTGCGCCACAATGCAAACATCCGAAACTTCAGAGAATAATAAGTCATACCCGCCAACTGGAACACAGTCTTCTTCAGTGGGACTGTCTACACTGCCACAGTAACTGACAAATGGTCAGAGTTCAAGAATCTACGGACACTAACTTGTTTTAGGGGCAAGTGGCTAAGTGACCCAACTGATTCTATCGATGGCACTATGGTTAAAAAAAAAAAAGGGGAAAAAAGCTTGCCGCTTCTTTTTTCGATCTTTAGATAATACAAAGCAGTAACTTTCAATAATCTTTAATCATAGTGCAGATTTGGTGTCATTTTTTAGCCTTGGCATGTTTCTCTGTCCGTTCTCTGCTCTAGGGAGTGAAAAAAGTGGCTGTGATTGGCCTTATTAGCGCCCTATAAATTCTACTTAGCAACAAGTAGTCCGATGGTTATAATCAGATTTTAATTTAAAAAAATACAAATAATACGTACAGAAGAAATTTCAAAATAAATTTCATTAAGCTTCTAGTATCGCCACGAAAAGAGAAATGTTAAATGTAATTGTAAAAAGCTTTGTGACAGCTGCAGATGTTGTGAAAGTGCTGTATCAATTTTTAAAAAAGTTGAGTTGAGAGAAATTAAATGTTTTACAAAATATGAACCAGAAAATCCTGCGAATTCTGCTTTAAAACACAAGTACGGTATTGAGTGAATATTCAATTTACCTTAAATGACAATTCACATAATTAAAAATCGCATAGGTGTGGAAGGATATGCTAAATGCCACCAAACTGACTGTGTGGAATTCCTCAAGGTTCACTTCTAGGGCCACGATACAGTTAATGTAAACAAGCTGGAACCAGATGTAAGATTGTAATGGTAGTCCAAAATTTTTTTTAAATAATAAATATGCTGTATATTGTGTACCATTATCGACAACATAAATCTTTGTTAGTTACTGATTGTGATAACATATTAGTCGCCCCTAAGGCATGTTTGAGAATCTTTCTGTGTTAAGACACAAACGACACCAAGGATCGTGGGGGTTTTTTTGGCGCACTGGAGAGGAAATTTTTCCTTCTGTGCGGCGGCTTCTGACCCCCGCTATCCTCCACCCTCAGCCTTTCTTCCTCGCTCTAATTAAACAGCCTTCTATTGTCTGCATTTTGTTATTGTACATTTGAACTCCTCAAGTGAATTCAACATACGTTCTTCACACCAAGATGCAACCAGATGACAAACAAATATGGAGCACAGAAAATCCACGAACAGGCAAATTCACGATCAACTGTAAAAACCCATGACAAGCGATATTCTTTAAAAAAAAAAAAAGTCAATCTAGCAAATGGTGATGAATCACTATATAAATGTCTCTGATGTGTTAATTTTGTGGGATGTGTGAAAGTGGCGAGCTAAACAGAACGTTCTAGCATGTTGCCATAAAAACACCACTGGTGTCGTCCATCTTGTGTGGCGTCACCTGTCGCACGCGCAGCATGGAACTTTTTTGTGCGCCTCTCCTTGTTGTTGACTGCCTGGCCCGGTAAGACAACTGAATGTGGCAGCGAGAACGCACCACCGCCTCTCCTCCGCCGATCACACACACCAGAGAGCCGCATTCGCCAAGGACGCTAACGCGCACTGACGTGGTGCTTTGAAGTAGCCGTGGCGGACCTGGGCCCAGCCCCAACAAAAGCAACGAGATCCCGCAGCCATGTGTCAAAGCATGCCCGGGGGCCACTCCGACAATGGGTTGGGACAGCCGGGGCCCCTGTTGCCACCTTTGTGTGTACTTTAGGAGGGCAAAGCTGCACGTTTTTCACGTGGAAGACGCAATGAGGGAAGATATGAAATGACAGAGCTCAGCGTGGCGTGTCAGACTAAACACGGGCTTGGCGATGCTAAATAGAAGCGGGATTCGTTGAGCGAAGCACACTGGGAAGCGGTCAGAGGGTTCAAACACCAACAGTGTTGGCAGTGGAAGCTAATCTGTCACTGAATTACTTTGCGTGTCGATGTTTAAAGACGGGCTGGTCGAAATGGTTTAAAAATAAAATATGATGGTCATGGGTTTTTCCCCCCCGATGGGACAGGCCAAAATGGCAACATACAGTACAATGGTGCCTTGACTAACAAATGTAATTCGTCCCATGACCACACTTGCAAGTCAAAAAAAGTCATCTTTTCCAATTGAAATGAATTAAAATTGCATTACCCTGTCGCCACCCACCAAAAACACCAATAAAAATGTGTATTGTGATGTATTTTTTAATAATAAAATACCACGTGCAGTATTTTTACTTTATACAAACATGTAATAATGCAATTAAAAAGAATGTAAAACATGACAAACTCAATTCCAATTAAGTTGGGATGTTGTGTTCAACATCAATAAAACGAGAATACTGGACAATGATTTGCAATTCATTCTCACTAGACAAAAATGTGATTTTCTATGGTTTCTCTATATCAGAGGTGTCAAATTCATTTCACATTGTGGGCCGCATACGGCCTCGGTAGATGTCAAGTGGGCCGGACCATTAAAAATGATACCATACTCTGCTATAAATAACCAAAATAATATGTCTTTCCTTTGTTTTGGTCTAAAAAAGCACAAGAACACTAGGAACATGTTGAAATTGAATGAACCTATCTTTTACAAAACATTTCATGAAGCGCCTATTTCCTGAGACAAGTGTGCAATTTACTTTTATCATTCACATATATGCATTGCAAATGATCCCACTGACCGTACAAAGGCACAAAACCTTAACAAGTAATTGGTATTGAAAAATATAGTAGTGCCCTTTTAAGATTAAACGAGATTTATAAAGAAAGGAATTTTTAAACCATTTTCACGAGCATATAAAATCTAAATGTAATCCCTGCCTACACCTTACAAACTAAGGAGAGTGCTATAATATGTGTAAAAAATAAATTATTCACATGTCCTTGATAGCGTCTGTTGTGTTGGGTCTGTCTTCTTCTCTGATCAAAATAGTGTGTCCCCCTAGCCGATATTCCATGAATTGCACCTTATTAATTTATTTTATTTTATTCATTCCGTGTCTTTTATGCATTTTTTCACTTTCAAATTATCCTGCCGGCCTGATCAAACCTCCTTGCGGGCCGGTTCCGGCCCACGGGCCGTATGTTTAACGTAGCTGCTCTATACTGTCATTTTTCTCCTATGGCAGTTTGGAACCTTCCCCCGGAATAAAGGGGGCTTCATTGCGTACCCTCAAGGGGCAGTGACGTCCTCCTTCCTGAGCTCCCTTCAAAAATTGACTCCAATGGAGCCTGATTCAAACTCCTCTTTGGTTTCCTAGCTTGCGCAACATCTGGTTCATTTTAGCTCCACCTCCGCAATCACCCCCCACCCATATGAATCATGGATATGACCGCAAAGCTTTGAAATGGGCTCTGCATGTATTTTTCATGAGTAATTAAGACGCCACCGCGTTATTCACGCACCTCAGCTCAGCTGCGGAATCAAGAACAATACGTTGACGCCATGCTGATGGCCCATTTGCATAGCCAGAGTACACACAAAAAAGCCCATCATTGGGCCTTTATTCACCGCAGGGGGGTTGGGGGGTGGCACTTGGTAAGCGTAAAGAGTGATTTACTGTGGAGATGGTTAAGTATGATAAAGAAAAAAATGTTTTCAGAGTCCTCTAGATGGGTTGGATAATAATCTTCTAATAAAGAAAGTCTGTCCTTGTGGAGAAGGAGCACATTATATCGTGTAAACGTGGTTCCACCATGCATGTGGGGAACAAAGCTGCCTTTGTTCGTCTTTCTTGAGAAGTGGAAAACCAAGGCGACCGTCGTCTAGTGCTGTAAATCTCTTAAAACGGGGCAGCGAAGTTAAGCCACAACTGAAATTCCAATATGGCAAAGGTAGGTATGTGTGTGTGTGTGTGTGTGTGTGTGTGTGTTTTTCCCCCAGCATGAAAGATGGATGAATTAGGCTGCCAGATCTGATGCACTTTAGCACATTCAAAATGATGTGGATGACACACCAACCATACCAGGGCAGATTTCGAGGAATGCGTGCCTTTGCGGACAAATCAGTGTTGCCTTTGTATTAAGATGTTGCAAGCATTGTGACAAAAGGGATCCTTTGGCAGGACGCATGTACCACTCGAAAGAAAGAAGAAAAAAAAAAGTAAAACAGTTCTCGGGTGTCTTCAGTACACGTCTATAACATGCTTGCGCCAAAACACCCCGGGGATCGACAGTTATCGTACAGTTGATACAGCAATTTTAACACCAACAGAATATGTTTTGTTTTGGGGGTTTTTTGCTCCTCTTTGGGTCAAAAGAATAATAATATCATAAGACTAAGAAACCCTTTATTCTTCTCGCAATGGAGAAATTCCCAATTTACAGCAGCAAAGTTATGAAAGGAAGAAAGTAGAAGAACAAAAAGTAGAAGAGCAGCTGTAAAGGCAACCACTCTCGCGGCGCCATCTTGAAGTCAAAAGACAACGTGAAGCCATTTAAGTCATTTAAACCACTCCTTGGACACAACTTTAGGTGAACCAATACTACTGTGGTGCTAACTAACGTAACCAAAGTATTTGAAACGCCTCTCAGTATGACGTACAGTAGTTTTAGTTTGAAATGTATTTTTCTGCAGAAGATCCGCGGCAAATCCCGCGGACTGAGAAAAATATTTGGAAATATTTTTATTTAAATTTTTTTTGTGTGTGTTTTTTGGTTTTGTGTTTGTTTTTCTTCCCCGTTTTTCAGGTAAAAAATAAATAAATACAATGCATTTATCATGGGCGTCAATTGCACACAATTGCCATTGTCAGCGGGGGGTTTTTTCAATAATTTGGGGGGTCATTAAAAAAAATCCCAATGAGTGTCAGTTATATGCAGGTTTTCTCTATTTGTGGGTCAGCCCTGGTCCCTGCAAATAAAACCGGATTTATAATGTGAAGTCCAGGCAGTGGATTTTTTAAATAATTTTTTTTATAGTTCGTCGGTGTACTTTTGTGTACAGCAGAAGCATATCAAATTTCAGCGATTTTGGACGTGATCGTTTTCCAAGATGGACGGTTTGGATGACGTGAGCTCCCGTCTCATGGCAACGCTTCGAGCGCCCCACTTTCAGGCCCCTTCAGAAGTTTAGGCAAGTAGATGGGAGCTAAAAAAAAAAGGCGTGGTGGTGGGCTGGGTGAGATTAGGAGTTGATGAAGTGAGCGGAGACCTGAGGTGGGTGGATTCTTTTTTTTTTGGTGGGGGGGTAGGAAATTCCTGAGCCAGCTGTGGGTTGGAGGGGGAATTCTCCTTGAAAGTCTGACAAATACAACAAGACACGTGCTATTTCAGTGCCTGGAGGGTGGGGGGGGGGGGGGTTCATACCGCGGCGGAATGAGGTGGAAAGGGGGTGGAAAAGGTTTTTGGAAGGCTAACTAATGACAGAAGCAGCACTTTGGTCCAGCGAGGCGGGCCAGCGGTCAAACTTTTTGCTCAAAAAAGCACAGACGCAGCTCATATTCCTTGCACGCACGCACACACACACACACACACACACACAGGTGGTGCGACGGCTGTTTCGTAAGTACAGTCCACAAAAAAAGGGGGAGAAGGCGAGGCCAGGCGAAGGTCAGCAAAGACTGTAAACGGCCGTAATCAGGCTACTGCTCTTCAGGGAGGATTCAAACGCTCGCTTTATGACTCACTCATTAGTGTGAGCGCGTCATCCAAAAATCAGCTATAAAAGCCAACATCTAACAGTGCTGCCATCGCTTACAAGAGGCCCAACTCGCAATTTTTTCCAGTCACAAGCCGTCACTCGGTCAATAGATTTCAAAGTACAAGCACTGCATAATCATACTCAGCAGTGTTCCTAATATTTGGCCCTACTCTTGTGTCTCGTGCCACAGGGTCATACTGAGGCAATAATGGCAACAAAGGGTCTTCTGATTCAAATAGAAATCCATTTAAAAAAAAAACAGCTGTTCTTTTTTATGGTCGTGATAATGGCGCAAACAGAAGTTCTCTGCGGGAAGTTCTGATGCAATTTGTGGCCATCAACAGATACTATTAAAAACAAATTTCAACTGCTGTGACTCATCTGTGCTCATTGAATTAGATCAGATCATGCTATGTCAATCAGATTAGATTAGATTGACATAGCAACAAAGATGGGATGTAAATAAATAAATAAATCGCCAACTTTAAAAAAAAAAAATCTAGGCTTCTGGAAGCTGAGCCGCTAAGAGAAAGTCTACGAAATGAAGGGAATAGACTGTTGGGAACAACTGAATCCAATTTCATGGAACAAATATTGGAAGGAAGTGAGGTTGTAAATGAAGGACAGTCAGAGCAAGTAAAGCTCACGCACTGAGTGAAGGAGAAAAGATCAAGGCGAGGACACGCGCCAATGGTGCGGTTTCGGTGCGCACGCACGCTCCGTGGGCAGCGCAAGCCTCGTGTCACAAACCACTTCCTGAAAGCGAGGCGCTCATCGAGGATGACAGCAACGGGGCAACCGCAGCGACCGCATCCACTGTCCTTTCTCCTTGCATCTATCATCTCTACCAACAATCCTTGTGTCCTCCTCCTCCTTTTTTCTTTGGCGTTCCAAGTGTTTTGCAGTCACGGGTAGTCTCCAATCCAATATATGTTATCGGATTGGAGGAGACACCAACTGCAACTTAGAATCACACCAATCCATGCATGTTTGTTCAATCAACACTCCCAAATTGAACTATTATTGCAAAAGCAGATATTTCCATACAGATCTTCAACGAGTGGGTATAATGTTGTTTATGCCACACCAAAACCTATGATCAACATTTACCCTCTGAAAGACAGATTCAATGCCAAGCAACTAAATCAGAGGTGGGCAAACTACGGCCCGCGGGCCGAATCCGGCCCGTTGGTCTTTTTAATCCGGCCCGCCGAAGGTCGGTCCAAAATTAAGGTTCGATGTGAATGATTGCATTCATTTCAATCGGACTTGTAATGACAGGCATTTCACCGCCAGGTGGCGCATTGACTTGAAGTTGCAGAACACAGGGAGGGGGGGGGCGGGATCTTTTCGACCAACTAGGACCTCTGTATCGCTCTACTTCTACTGGTCTGATCACAACCCATCTGCAGAAATGCACAGGCTAAAATAGGTCATCAACAACACTGTCGTCATTTTAAAAAAGTATATCAATACCGTACTTTCATGCTTTTGTTCTGTTGATGTTTGATATGGACTGTCAACAAATGCAGTTTTTTTTTAATGTACCATAGCTCGTGCTGACTTGGCCCTTCTGTCAAATTTTAAAAGTCAATGCGGCCCCCGAGCCAAAACGTTTGCCCACCCCTGAACTAAATGAACCAAATGCTCACATGAGGTTTATGATTACAAACTCAGTGAAATGTATCTTACTGTACATCATACGGCCTCTGTTCCAGCTCTGACATGGACGAACAAGCATGCTCAATTTCATACTTGGGCAGTGAAAAGAACTCTGTCGGAATCTGAGGACCCCCAATAGATAAATACTGCAGGTGTTCCACCAAGCACTCTATCAGGTCCTTCCATTTTTACATATTTGTAACAATTACTTTCCGTTCCAGTAGCAACCTGGCGATGTTCCCCAAGACTCACTGCTCTTACTACTGCTTACTCCAGCAGTAGACCCAGGCCTAGAAACCAGCACAAAACCGAACAGACGCAAAACAGCAACCAAAACTACATATAACTAGACAGCCGACACCATCTTGGGGTTGGAATCAAACTACAAAGTGGCACAATCAATAAGGACCCTTCAATCATATGTTGCTTGGAGACTTCTATTTTTTTACATCGTGTTGTATTCTGCAGAGTCTAGAAAACAGCAGAAAGTGCAGATAGAGTATCTGTTTTCAAATGTAGAGTACAGTAACCGAGTTATTTGTACTGCCGGTGGATTTGTCACAGTGCTGTGCAGATAGGATTTAGTCAAGCAAGCAGTAAGCACACCTCGTCAGCTTCATGTGATCTTCCTGATGATCTTCACTTCAGAGTTCAAGCGGAGAAAAGCTGGACAGTGGCTCCCCCGTCGTAAAAAATGGATTTTACTCGTTTGGCCACTGAGTGATAAATGTGTGCCATTTAAAAACATGGAGAATGATGAAAAAACACCAAAACAAAGAAACACACACTTCAGCGGTGATTTTCAACCACTGCGCCTTGAGCGGTGATCAGGTATGCTGGATATTGACAGGCAGAACAAAAGATTCTCTTGTACTAGATGCCAAAAGGTCCCAGGAACTCGCATGTCCACCTGTTGCCATTCATATAAGAATGACACATTTGTGTTCAACCACACAAGCCCAGATTTGTGAGTGAAATGAGACGAGATCATCATTATTTCAGTATACACACAGTACACTTGTGATTTTTTTTAACGTCATGTTGTGGGATGTAAAATACGCGCCTTGTCTTAATAAAGATTATGAAACACTGGCCTGGAGTGACATCAAAAGAAGTGATGATAACCCTAAAAGTGTGGCAACCTCATCGGACCCCAAGGACCACCCCCGCGCGAACCGACCCGCCCGTGCCCCTTCGCGCTTGGCGTGCGTCCGCAATAAACAGAAGAGGCCCGAGGTCGCGCTGCTGAGCAGGCGCCGGCAGGACGGCGGGCGGCCCGTGCTTCATCAGTCAATCCCTGCTGGGGATTGTGGGAAAACACCAGCCCGCCCCCTTGTCCTCTCTAGTTTAGAGTCGGGGAGGGAAGGCAGCTGGACTCGCTGTCACGGATGAGCTCATGTTCACAACCACAACGTCACTGCCTCCGCATCAACTCGTGTTACTTAACGTAGTTCACACGAGGATGGCCTGACGACAGGAAAACTATTCTGATATATCCTGAAATCTCTGCTGCCGTTATGATGTGCCCCCCAAAAGCTGGAAAACTGCAGGGTCGACTTCTTAGCCATGTGGTGTCCATGGCATTTTAATAACAAACACAGAGAAATGTAGACTTTTCCAGGCATCAGAGCTGTTTCCAGCTCTGACACAAACTTACTAAAGCTCTGTATATCAAAACACTTGGAAAAGACCCTTGCAAAAAAAAATCTCACAACAGGAGATAATGGTACATCATTTGGAACATTTCAGATTATTAATAATAGCATGGTAAAACATATCTGTGCGCACGCACGCACACGCACACACACGCACACACACACACACACACACACACACACACACACACACACACACACACACACACACACACACACATACACACACACACACACCAACTGTTGAATTGATTTTTAATCTGGTGGTGGACGAGCACTACTGACTCTGGAGGCCACAGGCAGAATAGATTGACATGGCAACACATAAAGGATGAAAACGCACTGGATTAAAAAATAATAATAATCTCATTGGATTAAGAAATAAATGAATAAAACCAGCATGCAAATTGCTGCTGTGAGGCATCCACCTCACATATGGTATCATTTCTTTAGTAAAATTGTATTTAACTGTTTCAGGTACAGCGGTTACTCCAGAGGACAGTTGATCAAATGATCAGATTACAAATGATCATTTTTGTGCATGAAAAGGGTTATGATCAACCACCTCTGCTTCTTTGTTCACTGCCTTTTGGCTAGGTGTAGCAAGACCAACGTATGCCCGTTTAGAAATCAGAATATCAAGTAAACGGCTTCCTAAATTGGATTTCCTCCAAGAGCGTGGCCATTTCATTCGATTAGCCAAAGTACCGATGGTGAAACTAAAAGGAAACAACACAGTCATTAACCCATGAGCCCATACAAGAAGGACAGCGACCTCACAATTAACCCACAAGCTAAATGCATCCAGCTGCCTGGCTTCCCAAATGACTATAATTCCCGGGAAGATGGTCATTTGGGGAGCGCGCACAGATTATAACTCTGGTGAAAAGGCTGCGGCTTTGCGGGGGGAGTGACATTCATAATGACAGCATCCTCCACTCTATTTCCATCAGCGGTGTAATTACCCAGCGGCCTCGAGTCCTCTCAGCCGTGTCATTATCATGCTCCTTTATATCCACCTCAACTTTTGATTCACCAACGGCCACGTTTTATTTATGGTGCGGCTTGTGACCGCTTTGGCCGTTTGGCCTGGAGCACAACGTTTGATATGCTAAAATTAAAAGTGACCACACTGTATTGCTGTCCAAGCACTGGTCAAAAAGGACAGGTTCACAGGATTCTGTGTAAAATGAGTCATAAATGCAGTTTTATTTTGCTGTTGTTGATTTTTGGTCAATTAATGTTGTTAAATGGAAAAAAGCAAAATGCAGCATTTTTCGCGCAATAGGCCACAATTTTTTGGGTGATGCATTGACTGGTTCTCAAATGCTACCCCAGACGATCCCAGCTGACTTCGGGTAGCAGTCAGGGTACACCCTGAACTGGTTGCCAGCCAATCGCAGCGCACACAACCAGTCACACTTTTAGTTGTATTGTACAGTAGTCAATTTCTCTTAATGCTTAAATGACATTTGCTACCTTTTTTAAATTGAATTTTAAAATATTAATATACTGTGGTTAACGTTTGTTTTTCACTTGGTTATCAGTATTGTTCCATACTGGTACAGGTTTTTTAAAAAGATATACATAACAGCGCTTTTCTGACGTTTTATTGTACATTTTAAACACATTGTAAAAGTATTTGAACACAAAACACAAATTGAATGCATAAACTAAAAATATAGAAAAAATATTTAGTGGGTAGTATTGTAGTGTTGGTACATATATGCACAGGGCTTTAAGAGGCGGGGCCTACAGCAGGGGTGGGAAATTATTTTTCCCGGGGAGGCCAAATGAGAAGCAGAAAATATTGCGGAGGGCTGAGCCCAAAGTTAAAAATCTACTCCCGATTTCAATTTTATTTCTACGTTGAAATAAATTAATGACATTGTTTACAGAAACTGATAAGAGTACAGGTATTGCTAGACAATAAAAGTGCAGTTATTTTACAGAAAAAACATTTCTTCAGTGAAATTATGACTTTAACTTTCCCATGAAGAAACCACAATGTCTTAGTCTGCCAGTAATAATGTAACTGACAACAGAAAAAAAATCCAAGTCATCATGTTTCAGTGTTTTGTTTTTCTTGTCTCAATCTAGCCTCTGTTGAGCTTCGACAAGTGCATCAAAGCTGGTTGAATGTTTGAGCATGTGAAGCACACATGACAGATGCTCATCAGTAAGAGAGGGTTGGGTACCTGGATTTGTTGAACTTCTTTTGTTGCTCCGGACGTATTAGCGCTGCTGAGTCCACAAAGAACTCTTGAACAAATTCCCCCTGCGAAAATGGCTTTGTGTTCTTTGCGACGGAGTGGCCTATCACAAAGCTGGTCCTGGTTGCTGCTTGCCGGGCTGCGTGTAGCTTGGTAAAATACAGTCACCTTGTTTTTCTAGCTTTGCTCGCAAATCTTTGGATATCTGCGCTCTTCCCGCATGCCTCGTCTCGTAATTCTGTCTCAAGTTATATTCCTTCAATACGGCGGGCGACCGGCTCACCACAAACTAGACACACGGGTTTACCGCTCTTCAGTAAATAAATATTAACAGTCCGTATTTTCTTAAAACCACGGCATTCAGCGTCCACCTTTAGGTGTTTTTTATTTTTATTTTTGGCATGGGCGGACATTTTGAAGGGTCACCATTACCGTGATTTGTTGCTAATCACGCAGACTCGGCCTGTACGTAAACCATAGGTGTCAAACTCAGGTCCTGGAGGGCCGCTGTCCTGCATGTTTTCCCAAGTCTCCCTGTTGCAACACACCAGATCATCAGCAAGCTCTGTGCAAGCCTGACATTGAACCTGTTCATTTGAATCAGGTGTGTTGCAACAGGGAGACTCGGAAAACATGCAGGACAGCGGCCCTCCAGGACCTGAGTTTGACACCTATGACGTAAACGATGCCTCCTGAACGCCTCCCTGGTGAGGTGTTCCGGGCATGTCCCACCGGGAGGAGACCCCGAGGACGACCCAGGACACGCTGGAGAGACTATGTCACCCAGCTGGCCTGGGAACGCCTTGGGATCCCCCGGGGAGAGCTGGAAGAAGTGGCTGGGGAGAGGGAGGTCTGGGCTTCCCTGCTAAAGCTGTTGCCCCCGCGACCCGGCCCCGGATAAGCGGTAGAAGATGGATGGATGCACGCACACCGTAAACAGGTTTAAAGTAAAAGTTCTACTGTTTTAGTCCACGCACGATGCAAAATTTTGAAAGTAGGTTTTATTTTCTTAATTCAGAGCGAGTTTTCACAGCCTGGGAAGAGCCCAACATGAATTATCCCAAGTTTTGAAAGTATTGTAGCTTTTATTTTCTTAATTGCAAACAACTCTTCTGGCCATAAAATGCCAGGGTGAGGCCTACAGTGTCCAGGTGAGAATAACTATACTGTAAGATAAAAATCCATTTCGAAAACAAACGCGAGGGAGGACTCTATTCCAATTCTTCAAGAAGTACTTGAAATGTTGCGAACATTTGAGAAAGTACGATTCGAAATGGACATTTAGAGCGTGGGGATTCAACGGAGTTTCTTCAACGCTACACTGCTTTCTCCCCTGCATGGAACAAACCGCAGCACGCTCCATAAATTTGGGAGCAATTACATTCCAGATTGCACTAATGAACTTGGCTAACAAGCTTGGAGGACGCCGGTCGCAGCTGCGCGGGCCTAAAAACTCAGGAAGTCCCGGCAGAGAGTTCAAACCAACACCAGGCAATCAAAGAGTAAACGTGACCAGAAAAAAAGCCACAGAGGCACGCAGAACGTTCCAGTGTGGGCATGATGGTTACAAGATGGGGTTTTTTTTTTCATGCATGGCCAATACAGTACCACAAAGGTGTCACTTATGTGCACAGACACACTCTTTAGTCCAATAATTATTTGGGATTTATCAAATATAGCGGAAACAACGACCCTTGTTAGCATTTCATGACATTTTGTTTTGGTTTGAGCTATCATGTAGTTTTTTTTTCTGTTGTTCCTCTCAGTACTATTGTTCTAGGATTTAACCATTTCATGCACCTGGTAACCTGATAACATGGTAAACTGTCCACTGTAGTAACCGCTGTCCCCGAAAGGGTTAATGTGGCTTACACCCAATGAGCAGGGACACTAAGGCGATGTAATTAAGTATAATTTGGCTCGCATTACTATGTATTCAAGATAATAATGCTCAGTTTTGACTGTGGCAGTAATTCCTTTAATTTGACTAAATGTACACATGGTCACAGCATAATGAGACAAAATCAAACTAAAGTGAAATATAAATTGAAAAAAAAAAACTATGACAAGAGTAGACGTAGAAGTTCCACTCTTGTAAAATTAAATGAGGTGAACCTAATGAAAAATATTAAAAATGGTGATGACTGTCATGTGAGTATGAATAGAAGTTAATAACTAAAGGAAAACTAAATAAAACAAAAAAAAGTTTTTAAAAAGTCCTATTCATACAAGAAGGTAAAAGTGTACAATAAATGAAACGAATACACCTCAATTATATTTAAGAAAAAAATCCTGTCATACCTACGTAAATCAAAGAATGTATAAAGTAGAAGATAAACACAAGACAATACAACTAGAACATATGTAAGAACAATTCATCCATTTTCCGATCCGCTTTATCCTCGCAAGGTTTGCGGGGGGGCTGGAGCCTATCCCAGCTTATCTTTTTTCCGAACTGTCAAGTCGCGCTGCAGGTCAGCGAAAGTATACGCTGCTTTTAACCCATATCGCCACACTCCCAAGATGAATGACGACACGGGAGGTTATCGCGGGGGCAGCCTGCCGAACCCGACAGGCCAGTCATTGATTGGCAACGCAGAAGCGCCAGCCAATTAGCCAAGCTTGTGATGTTCTTAACCGTCCAAGCGTCATGAGGCCCGGAAGAAACACGGCTCGTTTGTGCGCTAACGCTGCTGACGAGCAGCCGTCCGGATGAAACTGGCGGTCAGACAAGCGCCGCCATTGTGCCCGCGCGGGGCCTGATGACTTGATGCATGACTGGAAAACGAGGAACGATGGTAATCGTGTTGCAGCAGGTTTGGGGATATTCCGCTTTCTTTGCACAACGGACTTGTCATGCCAGCAAGGTCTCCTCTCCCAAGTGCTGACCCCACATCATTTCATACCCAAATTCCAATATGTGGTCCACGCAATTGTGAACATTTACTCCCAACGGTCTATTCTCTTCATTTGGTAGCGTTTCGCTTGGCTGCATTCCCAGTAGGTGTATGTGGACATTCGGTGTGTTGGGTCCAGTCAGATTTCAGCCTGTTATGGCTACTCTGCTCTCAATTTGTTAGCCTATCTATTATGCGTTAGGATTAAGCTAACGGTCTTTAAAATCCACGTGTTTGCTTTCAAGATGAAGCCATGTCACTTTTTTTTTTAATTACGATCAATATACCCCCGTTCGTCTATTGCAGCAAAATCCACCCAGTTTTATCCACCCCAGGGTTCGGACATTTTGTCGCCCCCTGAGATGAATTAAAGCGGGTGGATTTTGCCGCTCAATCCAATATTTATGATAATGCCTTGTTTTGTCCAGCGGGGAGTATGCCACATCTGGTCAGGATGATTTTTAAACACATGCTTAATTTCTCTTTGTTTTACATTTAATTTGATCGTCAACTTGAACGGCTTGAAGTCATGCGGGCGAAGAGTGGAAAGTATCAAGAGCCGAATTGGTGAAGTCAGAGTGTGCGCCCGCTCCTCATCGAGCCTCAAACTCACTCCACAAAGCCGCCTTTGTATGGGAGCGATCGCCATGGCTACCGGCAGCGAACTGTAAGCCTTTTAACAATTCATCATCTCAGGCACTCAGCACTGTACTGAAAGCATTTTGCTCACTTTACCATCAATCCGCTCCTGGGAGCTGGGGGGAACCCCCCACCCCTGTCTCATGCTAAAACCACTTCAGGAATGTCCATCTGGGGCTGGGAATTAATTAAAGTCGAATTACGGGCCGGGGCAATATTAGGACTAGGAGCAGCGGACAAATACAACGAAGAGCCGTGGAGGGCGAGGACTCAATGTGGCCTTGTTGACGAGGCCCCTCACACAATAAACAATACTATCGCTTATACGGTCGCATAGCGTAGCCACAATAAGTCCTTGTGGTCGCTATCTCGCAACCTTCACGTGACGACGGTGAGACATCATCGAGAGGTTGGAAATCTACAAAGTACAATGGAGCCCAACAGGCATACTCCAGTAGCTTATGGGGCTGTTTAAATGAGTGGTTTCCTCATACCTGATGCACAATTTCAATCACAATGAAAAAAAAAATGTCAAGCAGGGGTGGGCAAAGTATTGCTTTAATATGGCCCCACCAACAGTTCCATTATCAGGCGTCTGCAGGTTTTCCTCTAATTGCTTCATTAAAATGTGTGCATTAATTTTTCTCATTCAACAATTGCAAATTTATTTATTGCAAAAAATACAGTGGTACTTGTACTTACGAACGTCTCTTCATACGAAATGTTCAAGTTACGAAACGCCTCAACAGGAAAATATTGCCTCTTGTTACGAAAGAAATTTCAAGATACGAAAGGTAAAAATACAGAATGGGCTGTTACTCGCAGCTCCGAGTTTCCTGAACATAACATCCTTACAGTTGCTCTGCCACTGGCTATTACCTAGCATCCTCCTGGCATCCCATTGGCTAAGAGGGACTTCTACCGTATCTGTCTCTGTGTGTGTGGATAGATAGATAGTGTTCCAATAGTTTTACGTAAATGTGAATCACCCAGAAAAAGTGTTCACCAGTCGGGCAATCGCTCACTCTGCTGATGTTTGCCTTGGACATTTTCCGAAGGTTTGTTAAAAGCTGACAAAAGCAAACGTCCTTGGATCAGTTCTTTACAAAACACCAGGCAAAAAGCACTTCGGAGCTAGAACGTGGACTAAAGAGGGCAAAAAACGACGAGGACGCAGTTAAAAGTTAAATGACCATCATTTTTATTCTTTACACTATTCTTTGTTTTTTACCTTATGCACAACTCTCATTTACTGTGCAATAATCTAATTGTAACATATATTTGTTACATTTTTTGATGCATTTTTATGCTTTCGGAAACATTTATGTCTGAATTTTGGGGGTGCTTGGAACAGATTAGGGCAGTTACATGGAAAACGCGTCTCTACTTACAAAATTTTCGAGGTAAGAAATTTCTTCCAGAACCAATTCATTTCGTAAGGAGAGGTACCACTGTCCAATAAAAACGTCATGAAAAAATGATTTTACAGATACATTTAAATGTTTTTATTTATTGGTTGTTTTCCCTAAAATAGCATACCGGTAATTGCTTAGAATGTATTACTTTTTCTACTCAAGTTAAAAAAAAAAAACTTAAGGCCCCAAATATTTACAATAAAATTCTCAAATTATGAGGTATTTTCCACCTTCAACATTCCCCATTGTGCCTAAAATTTGCGGGTTTTATTTACCTACTTCTTTACATTTACCTGTACATTTTTTAAAAGGAGCAGAATTTGGACCCGGAAGCAGACAGGAGACGAAAGTGGCGAAGGAAAGGTCTTTAGAGAGCAGGGCTACATGCAGCAGAGCATAGAAGGCGTACCGTTCTGACAACATGTAACTGAATAACTCAAGCTTATATGTAGAAAAACAAACCCAGTCCTGTGGGACCTACTGAAGGTCCAAAGCAACAAACAACATCAAGGGAACAAAGAGCACGACTCTGTCACAGTCACAATAGGTGACTCTGAACCTCTGAAGTGACGTGTACGAAAATGTATGCCATGCGCACAAATCACAATTGAAGGATTCATTTAAGCCGAGCACACAGTTCTCCCAGTCAAAGAAAAATAAAACCTGTTAAATGAATCCTATTAGCAGAAAGAAAGCAATGCAATACATCCATAAGGCTCTCAGCATTGTGTGAAAAACAGACCAAAAGCATGCCGCAACAACTGCAGTCTTGTCAAGAGGCAGGCAAGGACGATGTGGATGCTCTCAGCGTGGACAAATAGCAAAAGAAGGGCTTCGCTTACATAGGCAGACATCGAGGGAGGCACAATTCATTAAATGTGTTCCTCATACTGTCCTGAGACAGTTTTGTAAGTCGTAGTACCGTAAGTTAAACATGTCATTGACGGAACAAAAGAGGGGGACCCTCAGGATGATTTGGCTTTTTTATTATCATGATTTCGAACTCATGGAAGGCTCATTGATACCAAACAGAATGTCATCCATTTTGTGTCTCTCTCTGGACATCTCATTAGGAATGTTCGGTAGGTTTCTGTCAGAGTGGAAGGGAGAGACACGCGCACAAAAAGTGAGTGTGTCATTTGCATACAGAGTATCAAAGTCCTGAATAAACAAAGATTTAGTTTCAACTCCAAATGAGTCCGATTTTTTAGATTAGCTCTCACTCTTGTTATAAAGAGGTTACCTGAGCAAGCGGTCGCTTCATGGGCACCCCCAGCAAATCACGTAGCTGATTTCGAGTGGAGCGCAAAATGTCAGGCTCACTCTCCCTAGAGAAAAAAAAAGCGCCCACAAGAAGGGCACATTCTCACATATACGAAAGGTATCATTTCTCACAAGAGAATAAAACATGGCCCGTTACCAGTTAGTGTCGCTGAGTAGGTTCATGACGTCATCCAAAGCTTCGGGATCGACAACGTCGTCATAAGTCAGCAGCATCTCGTACATCAGGCTGGCTGTTGTCGTTCTTATCTACAGAAAGACAAGAGTACAGTTCTACATCGTTCGCAGGAGTTGAAGGAAACTAGGGCTGGGCGACAAATCCATCTTGGCAAATTCTTTGCATTTACTGCTTAGGATGAACTTTTTATTCAGGGTTCCCACTCTTCCACTTGCTTTTTACTAATGGAACTTTTAAGGACTTTTGAGAGCTAATTTAGCCATTTTTAAGGACTTTTTCTCCATTCAGCAGGGGGATCACGGTGGATTTAATGCTCGCTCAGCAATATGCGGGCTGAACAGAAAGCCACATATCACTGAGCTGGTGTTCAAATCATTGCTGCTAAAGGAAGGGCACATCTTTATTTTTAGGGGCAATCAGCTAACCCTTTATTTGACATACTGTATAATTTTTCATTTTCCTACCTGTATTACAGGTAGGAAAATGAAAAAAAACTTGAATTCATTCTCAAATAAATTACACCAAGAAAAATTTAAATTTAGAAAAAATAAAACTTCAATTTATTTTTGAATAATTTTTAAAGGATTTTTATTGATTTTATAAGCTTTCTCTGAAAATTAAGGACAATTAAGAACATAATTTTACAACTTTTTAATGGATTTTAATGAAATTTAAGGGCCCATGGGAACCCTGTTATTGTTGTTCGCAGCTTCTGTAGTTCAAACAGCGTTCTGGCTGACGTGGGCTGCCTGCTTGAACAACTTGGCAGCAAACACGGAGGAGCTACTTTACAAAATCATCAGCGCTGCACGATTATTGACCATTTCTCAAACTTTAATTCCTACTCAAAAGTGACAACATGAGCACAATCATTTTCACCTTTTGTTCTGTATGAGACTAAAGGCGCCTGGTGGAAGGCAATCACACATAGGGGCTGATTTGATGGCTCATTCTAGGTTAAATTGTTGAACCTTTCCGTTATTATGGATCGCACAGGACAAGGTTTTTTTTTTACCTCCAAAAGGAAGAACAATTCTCACAACAAAGAAAACAAAACATACAGTATTTCTATAAATGATGCCAGTTAATGCTGTGGGGTGGTGGTTGGGGGGCAGGAGTGTGTATGCGTGTGTGGGGGAGAGGGGGGGGGGGGACAGTTTCAAAGCTTGTTTGAACAATGTCATTTGCTTTTTCCAAATCTATGAAAACTGCAAATAGGATTTTTGTGAAAATAAAATCTGATTTTATTTTCAAGCTATTTCTCTGGAACGTACCACAAGGAAAGAGTGGCAGATCAGCATCAGCAGCTGGTAGAGGATCTCCTTCCGGACTTCGCCCTGGAACTGGATGAGGCCACAGTAGCTGGCGGACATGAACGAGTGACACAAGTCAGCACGGATGACTGATATGTTGTTTAGTTTTGTTTTAGTGCGATGGCAAACTCACACGGCGATGCAGGCGCGCAGCTTGGACACATCCTTGGATCGCCTGACCACTTCGCACAGCGACAGCAGCTCCACACAAAAAGGATGACTTGGCAGCGACAAACACAGAATGAACGGACATTGGCAGACGTACCCGCCATTTATGTCTTTTGGAAACTGACACACAGAAAAAAAAGGTACAGTGATACTCACTTTTCTTCTGAGGTGAAGATGTCAAAGCAGCCGTTGGACAACAACTGGTTTAACATTTTGAGGAAAGGGAGGGCGATCCTGAAAAGTACATTTGTTTGAGAAGTTGTCAATGCCAATAATCACAAGTTCGACATGATTGTAATGTGGAAGAGAACAAATAAAATACAGTACTGTATTAGCTGAAATTAGCACTGTTGCCAGACACAAGTAGCTTTCTATTTGTGGGGGGCCAGAACAGTATTTTCATGCCCGGATCACAAAACAGCGAATAGGAGCGTGTATTTTGCTTTCGGTGACAACAGCTGCTTTTTTTTTGTACCTTGTGTTGCGCACATTTTCTCTCAAGATTTTAATCAATGCGTCCATAGCAAAGTGCTCCAAAACAGCGCGGTCATGTTGGATCCCACGCAGGTACTCAAACAAAGACTGGGAGGAGGCCGCAACCTGGACAGGGCAGTTAACACACACACACACACACACACACACACACACACACATACGTGTTTTGGTGCATTTTCAGGACGTCCGTTTGTTCACCCGACATATGGGTACATGCCTTTCCCGTGGTCCTACAGGCTCCAAAAAAATATGGTAACCATGAAAAAAAATCAGGAAGACACCCATCTATTCAGATTTTGGCTAGGACGTAATTTTTTTTTGATTTAGGACAAAACTACTACATATGAGGACATTGACTGGTTTTTGTGTATTATGGAGACAGTCACCTCAAACACACTGCCATTTCATGTTTTTGTGAATTTTGAGCCCCCTAGATACACATCATTTTCAAGTATATATGACTTATGAAGACCAGCTAAGAGTAAAGTGTGTAATTTTTAGATTGACTCCTGTTACATACCAACAGTATATGTTAGGCACATGTGTCCAATTGTCATGCTCGGGCACGGGGAGAACTCTACAAAGGAAGGAAGCCCAGATTCAAACTATCAATTGCTGAACTATGAGGCGAATGTGCCAAACAGTCGTTGATATTCATGGTAATAATACAAGACAGTAAAACTAAGCTGTGAAGAAGAAGAGACAGTTAAATATGTGGTCAGTCCACTTTCTTATTTTTTAATTGCTGACAAATATGAAATTATGAACACAGAAAACATGCCACCTCCTCTCCATGACACAAGGCAGTGCAATAGATGAGGGTTGTTTGAACTGAAGAAGATTATGTCAAAATGTGAATACTGTGATGAAGAATTTTTAATAAATGTGGCCATATATTGTGCCATGTGTGTAGCAACTTCTTCTTTAGCTACCTGTTAGACAAAAGCAACTTTTCAAAAAGTATTGAAATTCTTGAAATAGGATGAATTCAAATGTTTTAGGGTTTTTCTGAAATATCACCTCAAACCTAATAAGCCTATCTTTTGTGAGAAGTTTGTATATTGTACGTACGTTTATATACAGCAGGGGTGTCCAAAGTCGGTCCTCGAGGGCCGCTGTCTTTTTGTTTTCCAGCTCTCCCAGGATGTTCTAATGCTGCATCAGAGCTGACTGTTGAACTGATCATCTGAATCAGGTGTGATGCAGCTGCGAGAGCTGGAAAACAGGCACGACAGTTGCCCTCCCGGCCCAGATCGGGACATGCCTGATATACAGTATACCTTACATGTTCGTACATCTCCAAGGATTTTCCAATTTGCTCTTGAAGCTCATGAAACAATAAATGTGAAACAGTATTCAACAACAAATATGAAATCCGTAATTGACCATCCCACCCTAAATGCACCATTGCTATTGCTATAGTTAACTTGAACTGAAATGTACCCAGGCGTGCTCGCATTTCAATGGACTATCTATTCATTTCCCTTTTTAATGCAGTTATCCTGTTGTGGATGTAGTTTTTGATGGACACCCAGTCTCTGTCTTTCAGAGCTACTAGCTCTGCGTGGAGACAGGACTCACAGCTCGTTTTACCTGGAACGTTATGGCTTGTTATGAAATCAAACATATGTCTCTCAACAGCCTTCACTTCATCATCTGTCCACGTACGTCTCTTATTCCCACCTGTAAAAGAAGGCATTATTTATTAAAAATGGCATTGCAAATGTTAAAAATGCAAAATAAGATATTCCAGGAAATAATGAGAATTTTGAAAAAAATGCTCTTTAACCTTGCTTTTCATTGGAGCACTTTGACTTTTTGTTCATCAAAAGTACTTCAGCTTCAATTAAGATATGTTAATTTTTGCCATTTTTGTTTAACTTTAACTGGTGTTTTTGTTGTCCCGTGTGATTGAGAAGGAAGTGTCGTCCACGTTCTCTAACTGGGTTGGAGCAGAAATGTTTTCCAGGGTTGCGACAAAACTGTCGTCAGTGTTGTCAAAGGTGGTTGAAGCAGAAGTGCCTTCCATGTTGTCCGATGTAGATGGCGCATATGCATGGCTTGGGTTCCCAGAAGTGTCAGAGCTTGAGCCTTTGAAAAATTATACAAAAATAGTTGAATGTGGCTTTTCACCATTGCTTTCTTATATGTGCCAAATCGTCTCCTAATTTCTCAATTTTCTTTCGGCTGTCGAGGCCTAATGTGTTTTCAACCTGCACATTTTGCATCTTTCAACACCATTTTCAAATACTGTAGTAAATTGTTTCTAATTCATACATAGTTGTGCATAAAGACTGAGATTATCAGGCACCAATTTACTCTGTCTTATGTCATAACTTGAGGACATTACCATTTTCTGTGTAAGTGAGAATCGCTTTTTCTTGATTAAGGTCAGCATTGGTTTCTTTGCTCAAATCGTCATCGCTCGTGGTTACTTCATCTGGTTGGGTTAAAAAAAAAACAGACAGGACAAAATGCTTTTGTTTCAGGGTAAACGCAGAATGTTAGATGTTTTAAAAATGATATTTAAACAACATCAAAATATTCAGCATTCTTCGTTCTGACCAGTTAATAAATGAAGAAACATTATTTCTCATTGAACATTGCTCACAGGAGAGTTTGGGAATAACGTACCACACTATAGAAAGTTTAACTCTGTTCAGCTCTGTGGAACAGCAATATGGGGACATTCAGACACAGCCTCTCCAGAGTTAGGTTAAGACAAAAGTCATGTCACCTGAAACACACTCAGGTTTTTCAGGTCTAAAGAAATATGAGGACATGACGACTGAAATCATGGAGAGTCCATGTTTCTGATTTATAACTTCTCCTGTGTTTGTCAAAGAAAGCTGTAAACTCAAAACTGGTATATATTGATAAAACGCAATGTTTTATCATGAAACGATTTGATAAATAAAACCTGTTGTAAGGATGAAATGAATCTTCCACTCCTTTCTTGATCTTCAGAAGGTTTCATCAGGATCCGAATACCTGGTGTCTGCAACATAGCAACAGTGCAGTGTCAGAAATATTCAAATTTATTCATCCTAATTAGTTAATAAATGAATAAACATTGTTTTTCATTGAACATCGCTCACAGGAGAGTTTGGGATTAATATACCACACTATAGAAAGTTAAAACTGTTCAGCTCTGTGTAACAGCAATATGGGGACATTCGAACACAGGCTCTACAGAGTTAGGTTAAGACAAAAGTCATGTCACCTGAAACACACTCAGGTTTTTCAGGTCTAAAGAAATATGAGGACATGACGACTGAAATCATGGAGAGTCCACGTTTCTGATTTATAACTTCTCCTGTGTTTGTCAAAGAAAGCTGTAAACTCAAAACTGGTATATAATGATAAGACGTAGTAACCTGTTGTAAGGATGAAGTGGATCTCTCATTCCATTCTTGGTCTCCAGAAGGTTCAGTCAGGTACCCGTCACTTGGTGTCTGCAACATAACAACATTACGGTGTCAAAATATTCAGCATTCTTCATTCTGACCAGTTAAGAGATGAATAAACATTATTTCTCATTGAACATCGCTCACAGGAGGGTTTGGGATTAATATACCACACTGTAGAAAGTTAACACCGTTCAGTTCTGTGGAACAGCAATATGGGGACATTCGAACACAGGCTCTCCAGAGTTAGGTTAAGACAAAAGTCATGTCACCTGAAACACACTCAGGTTTTTCAGGTCTAAAGAAATATGAGGACATGACGACTGAAATCATGGAGAGGCCATGTTTCTGATTTTATAACTTCTCCTGCGTTTGTCAAAGAAAGCTGTAAACTCAAAACTCGTATATAATGATAAAACGTAGTAACCTGTTGTAAGGATGAAGTGGATCTCTCACTCCCTTCTTGGTCTCCAGAAGGTTCAGTTAGATCCCGTCACTTGGTATCTGCAACATAACAACATTACGGTGTCAAAATATTCAGCATTCTTCATTCTGACCAGTTAAGAAATGAATAAACATTATTTCTCATTGAACATTGCTCACAGGAGAGTTTGGGATTAATGTACCACACTATAGAAAGTTAACACTGTTCAGCTCTGTGGAACAGCAATATGGGGACATTCAAACACAACCTCTCCAGAGTTAGGTTAAGACAAAAGTCATGTCACCTGAAACACACTCAGGTTTTTCAGGTCTAAAGAAATATGAGGACATGACGACTGAAATCATGGAGAGGCCACGTTTCTGATTTATAACTTCTCCTGCGTTTGTCAAAGAAAGCTGTAAACTCAAAACTGGTATATAATGATAAGACGTAGTAACCTGTTGTAAGGATGAAGCGGATCTCTCACTCCCTTCTTGGTCTCCAGAAGGTTCAGTCAGGATCCCGTCACTTGGTATCTGCAACATAACATTACGGTGTCAAAATATTCAGCATTCTTCATTCTGACCAATTAAGAAATGAATAAACATTATTTCTCATTGAACATAGCTCACAGGAGAGTTTGGGATTAATATACCACACTGTAGAAAATTAACACTGTTCAGTTCTGTGGAACAGCAATATGGGGACATTCGAACACAGGCTCTCCAGAGTTAGGTTAAGACAAGTCATGTCACCTGAAACACACTCAGGTCTTTCAGGTCTAAAGAAATATGAGGACATGACGACTGAAATCATGGAGAGTCCATGTTTCTGATTTATAACTTCTCCTGTGTTTGTCAAAGAAAGCTGTAAACTCAAAACTGATATACACTGATAAAATGCAATGACCTGTTGTAAGGATGAAGTAAATCTTCCACTCTTTTCTTGATCTTCAGAAGGTTTCATCAGGATCCGAACACCTGGTGTCTGCAACATAGCAGCATTGCAGTGTCAGAAATGCTCAAATTTATTCATCCTAATTAGTTAATAAATTAATAAACATTGTTTTTCATTGAACATCGCTCACAGGAGGGTTTGGGATTAATATACCACACTATAGAAGGTTAACACTGTTCAGCTCTGTGTAACAGCAATATGGGGACATTCGAACACAGGCTCTCCAGAGTTAGGTCCAGACAAAAGTCATGTCACCTGAAACACACTCAGGTTTTTCAGGTCTAAAGAAATATGAGGACATGACGACTGAAATCATGACGAGTCCATGTTTCTGATTTATAACTTCTCCTGTGTTTGTCAAAGAAAGCTGAAAACTCAAACCTGGTATGTAATGATAAGACGTAGTAACCTGTTGTAAGGATGAAGTGAATCTCTCATTCCATTCTTGGTCTCCAGAAGGTTCAGTCAGGTACCCGTCACTTGGTGTCTGCAACATAACAACATTACGGTGTCAAAATATTCAGCATTCTTCATTCTGACCAGTTAAGAAATGAATAAACATTATTTCTCATTGAACATTGCTCACAGGAGAGTTTGGGATTAATATACCACACTGTAGAAAGTTAACACTGTTCAGTTCTGTGGAAGAGCAATATGGGGACATTCGAACACAGGCTCTCCAGAGTTAGGTTAAGACAAGTCATGTCACCTGAAACACACTCAGGTTTTTCAGGTCTAAAGAAATATGAGGACATGACGACTGAAATCATGGAGAGTCCATGTTTCTGATTTATAACTTCTGCTGTGTTTGTCAAAGAAAGCTGAAAACTCAAACCTAGTATATCATGATAAGAAGTAGTAACCTGTTGTAAGGAAGAAGTGGATCTCTCATTCCATTCTTGGTCTCCAGAGGGTTCAGTCAGGTACCTGTCACTTGGCGTCTGCAACATAACATTACGGTGTCAAAATATTCAGCATTCTTCATTCTGACCAGTTAAGAAATGAATAAACATTATTTCTCACTGAACATTGCTCACAGGAGAGTTTGGGATTAATATACCACACTATAGAAAGTTAACACTGTTCAGTTCCGTGGAACAGCAATATGGGGACATTCTAAAACAGGCTCTCCAGAGTTAGGTTAAGACAAAAGTCATGTCACCTGAAACACACTCAGGTTTTTCAGGTCTAAAGAAATATGAGGACATGACGACTGAAATCATGGCGAGTCCATGTTTCTGATTTATAACTTCTCCTGTGTTTGTCAAAGAAAGCTGAAAACTCAAACCTAGTATATCATGATAAGAAGTAGTAACCTGTTGTAAGGAAGAAGTGGATCTCTCATTCCATTCTTGGTCTCCAGAGGGTTCAGTCAGGTACCTGTCACTTGGCGTCTGCAACATAACATTACGGTGTCAAAATATTCAGCATTCTTCATTCTGACCAGTTAAGAAATGAATAAACATTATTTCTCATTGAACATTGCTCACAGGAGAGTTTGGGATTAATATACCACACTATAGAAAGTTAACACTGTTCAGTTCCGTGGAACAGCAATATGGGGACATTCTAAAACAGGCTCTCCAGAGTTAGGTTAAGACAAAAGTCATGTCACCTGAAACACACTCAGGTTTTTCAGGTCTAAAGAAATATGAGGACATGACGACTGAAATCATGGAGAGTCCATGTTTCTGATTTATAACTTCTCCTGTGTTTGTCAAAGAAAGCTGTAAACTCAAAACTGGTATATAATGGTAAAATGCAATGACCTGTTGTAAGGATGAAGTGGATCTCCCAATCCTTTCTTGATCTTCAGAAGGTTTCATCGGGATCCGAACACCTGGTGTCTGCAACATAGCAACAGTGCAGTGTCAGAAATATTCTAATTTATTCATCCTGATTAGTTAATAAATGAATAAACATTGTTTTTCATTGAACATCGCTCACAGGAGGGTTTGGGATTAATATACCACACTATAGAAAGTTAACACTGTTCAGTTCTGTGGAACAGCAATATGGGGACATTCGAACACAGGCTCTCCAGAGTTAGATTAAGACAAAAGTCATGTCACCTGAAACACACTCAGGTTTTTCAGGTCTAAAGAAATATGAGGACATGACGACTGAAATCATGGAGAGTCCACGTTTCTGATTTATAACTTCTCCTGCGTTTGTCAAAAAAAGCTGTAAACTCAAAACTGGTATATAATGATAAAACGTAGTAACCTGTTGTAAGGATGAAGTGGATCTCTCACTTCCTTCTTGGTCTCCAGAAGGTTCAGTCAGGATCCCTTCACTTGGTATCTGCAACATAACAACATTACGGTGTCAAAATATTCAGCATTCTTCATTCTGACCAGTTAAGAAATGAATAAACATTATTTCTCATTGAACATTGCTCACAGGAGTGTTTGGGATTAATGTACCACACTACAGAAAGTTAACACTGTTCAGCTCTGTGGAACAGCAATATGGGGACATTCAGACACAACCTCTCCAGAGTTAGGTTAAGACAAGTCATGTCACCTGAAACACACTCAGGTTTTTCAGGTCTAAAGAAATATGAGGACATGACGACTGAAATCATGGAGAGGCCACATTTCTGATTTATAACTTCTCCTGCGTTTGTCAAAGAAAGCTGTAAACTCAAAACTGGTATATAATGATAAGACGTAGTAACCTGTTGTAAGGATGAAGCGGATCTCTCACTCCCTTCTTGGTCTCCAGAAGGTTCAGTCAGGATCCCGTCACTTGGTATCTGCAACATAACAACATTACGGTGTCAAAATATTCAGCATTCTTCATTCTGACCAATTAAGAAATGAATAAACATTATTTCTCATTGAACATAGCTCACAGGAGAGTTTGGGATTAATATACCACACTCTAGAAAGTTAACACTGTTCAGTTCTGTGGAACAGCAATATGGGGACATTCGAACACAGGCTCTCCAGAGTTAGGTTAAGACAAAAGTCATGTCACCTGAAACACACTCAGGTTTTTCAGGTCTAAAGAAATATGAGGACATGACGACTGAAATCATGGAGAGTCCATGTTTCTGATTTATAACTTCTCCTGCGTTTGTCAAAGAAAGCTGTAAACTCAAAACTGGTATATAATGATAAAACGTAGTAACCTGTTGTAAGGATGAAGTGGATCTCTCACTCCCTTCTTGGTGTCCAGAAGGTTCAGTCAGGATCCCGTCACTTGGTATCTGCAACATAACAACATTACGGTGTCAAAATATTCAGCATTCTTCATTCTGACCAGTTAAGAAATGAATAAACATTATTTCTCATTGAACATTGCTCACAGGAGTGTTTGGGATTAATGTACCACACTACAGAAAGTTAACACTGTTCAGCTCTGTGGAACAGCAATATGGGGACATTCAGACACAACCTCTCCAGAGTTAGGTTAAGACAAGTCATGTCACCTGAAACACACTCAGGTTTTTCAGGTCTAAAGAAATATGAGGACATGACGACTGAAATCATGGAGAGGCCACATTTCTGATTTATAACTTCTCCTGCGTTTGTCAAAGAAAGCTGTAAACTCAAAACTGGTATATAATGATAAGACGTAGTAACCTGTTGTAAGGATGAAGCGGATCTCTCACTCCCTTCTTGGTCTCCAGAAGGTTCAGTCAGGATCCCGTCACTTGGTATCTGCAACATAACAACATTACGGTGTCAAAATATTCAGCATTCTTCATTCTGACCAATTAAGAAATGAATAAACATTATTTCTCATTGAACATAGCTCACAGGAGAGTTTGGGATTAATATACCACACTGTAGAAAGTTAACACTGTTCAGTTCTGTGGAACAGCAATATGGGGACATTCGAACACAGGCTCTCCAGAGTTAGGTTAAGACAAAAGTCATGTCACCTGAAACACACTCAGGTTTTTCAGGTCTAAAGAAATATGAGGACATGACGACTGAAATCATGGAGAGTCCATGTTTCTGATTTATAACTTCTCCTGCGTTTGTCAAAGAAAGCTGTAAACTCAAAACTGGTATATAATGATAAGACGTAGTAACCTGTTGTAAGGATGAAGCGGATCTCTCACTCCCTTCTTGGTCTCCAGAAGGTTCAGTCAGGATCCCGTCACTTGGTATCTGCAACATAACAACATTACGGTGTCAAAATATTCAGCATTCTTCATTCTGACCAATTAAGAAATGAATAAACATTATTTCTCATTGAACATAGCTCACAGGAGAGTTTGGGATTAATATACCACACTGTAGAAAGTTAACACTGTTCATTTCTGTGGAACAGCAATATGGGGACATTCGAACACAGGCTCTCCAGAGTTAGGTTAAGACAAAGGTCATGTCACCTGAAACACACTCAGGTTATTCAGGTCTAAAGAAATATGAGGACATGACGACTGAAATCATGGAGAGGCCACGTTTCTGATTTATAACTTCTCCTGTGTTTGTCAAAGAAAGCTGTAAACTCAAAACTGGTATATAATGATAAGACGTAGTCACCTGTTGTAAGGATGAAGTGGATCTCTCACTCCCTTCTTGGTCTCCAGAAGGTTCAGTCAGGATACCAACATCTGGTGTCTGCAACATAGCAATATTACAGTATCAGAAATATTCTAAAAAGTATTCTTCAGTAACTGAAGAAGTATGAGGGCATGACTGAAATCATGAAAAGCAACATTATACCAACCATAGAGTGTCAGAAATATGTCGTAGTTATATGACTTTTGAATAAATTGAACTACTTTTTTCAGTGACCACATTCACAGCACAAGTACTGTGTAGTACAGTACTCTTTATGGTACTTACCACTGTACAGCTCTGATAGCTAACAATTTCAGGACATCAGACACGACTGAGTTCAAATAATAAAGACAACACCCGAAACATACTCTTTCAGACTAAATCAATGTAATGACTGAAAAATGTGGAGTCCATGTTCCTGTCTTTGAATTTCTGTTGACGTCAAATAATCCTCTAAAACAGACACTTGTGTTAACTTTTAAAAGGTAATAAACTGTTGATGAAAATGATATTTCACTCACCTATGAAATATAATGATTTACTTATTAGATCTGGTTGTCTACAGGTGTATATTCAGGCATTACTTACCAGTGCTCTCCATGCCCACTGAGAATCTCCATAGTCATAGGTTATTTCATTCCCTGCTTCGATATTTTCAATTGCAAACAAGCAAAGATGAGGTTTATCCTGGATTGTCAGCTTTTTCATTCTACAGTTTGGGCCTTTGTGAGCATCATTGACAAGTCGACCTAATGAACCATCTTCATGGGAGGAATCAATGCTGAAATTGAACAATGAAACATGAAATGTTTTTCCAGTAAAACTACAATGTTGTACAGAACCACATGATGTTTTTCTAGATCTTGACTTACCACCATGTGCTTCCTTTCCATTCAAAATCAAACAGGAAACAATTTTGCTTCTCTGTGTACTTTTTCTGTCTCTTGTCTCGTTCATAACTTGAGATTAACTCTCCACGGTACTCAACCACAAATAACCCCTTTTCGATTGGTTCACTTGTAAATACACCACGTCCTAGGACACGAAAAGTTGACACTTAAATGTTGATTAATACAATCCAAATCAGGCTTACACAATGCAGTTAATCAGATATTCACAAATACATGCAGACCAAAAAATAAAAATTTAAAGAGGGGAAAAAACATGTTTAGTGGTACGATAACAAAATAATTCCATGTAAAACTAAAAACAATTATCAGAATCGCTGATAATTTTCTTTAGCAATTTGTATCAGCACAAAATAATGTGGCTCCTTACATCAGAGTTGTTTACATTGCTTGCCTTCAATTGAACAGAATGTATGGAATAGCAAAGAAAAATACCAGCGGTTTGACCGACAGTTTGACTAAAGTGATCATCATAAGTCAAGTGAAGTACCATTTTTCCTCAATGGATAACATTCGAAACCTAATTTCAGTTCCTATACTATTCCACTCCAAACTGCATTATATGGTTGAGGGAGAGAAAGAGAAGAGCAATAAGGTCAAAAAAAGTATGGGCAGCAATGTTGGTAATGCATTACCACCATAGTTTTTATTTTGGTCACAGGCAACCTAATGCGGCTGCACAGTGTGCGACTGGTTGGCACGTCCGCCTCACAGTGCCTTCTTGTGTGGAGTTCTCCCCATGGCTGCATGGGTTTTCTCCGACTACTTTGGTTTCCTCCCACATTCCAAAAACATGCAACGTAGTAGGTTCACTGAACTCACTAAATTGTCCCTCGGTGTGATTGTGAGGGTGAATGGTGGTTTGTCTGTGTGTCCTGTGATTGGCTGGCACCCAGTTCAAGTTGTACCCTGCCTACTGTCCGAAGACAGCTGGGATCGGCTGCAGCACAGCCAGGCCCGTATTAGTATAAATGGGTTTGAAAATGGTTGGATGGGATGTTTTTTTTAATCTGATTAACTGTGCGTTTCTATTTTTGTTATTTTCTCTTTGTAAATACAAATGCAACTCTAACAATTGTGGGAGGGAAAGGATTCATCTAATTTCTTTGTAAGCTGTCCTGGCGTTTCACACCTCCGATCTCCAATCAGAAATCCCACTGAGCAATATACACCACTGCACATAGAAAAGATACATTATGACTAAAATAAAAATTAAGCAATCAACAATAATAGTCATAATGATAATGACATACATAATTCCTGTGACCATTCTTTCAGTTTTAAACTAAGTAGAGACCTTTGATGGGCAGTACAAATTGCTGATAAAAATGTGGATTTGTCAAACAGCTACCACAGCCTTCTTCAATCAGGTGAAATAGGCATTGTGAAGGAAGTTTGAAGGCATCTAATTTTCCTCGACTATTACAGATAGTATGCGTTTTTTATGAATTGTGATATTTGTTGAAGCACAATATTTTAACAGAAGCCGAATAATTTCTATTTCTATTTTTTCATTTCAAGATATTCCTAGTTCTACATGGCAATACAATATTCTCAAGAATTGAATGATAATGGCTGCTAAACATTCTCTTAAAAAGTACTTCAATTATTTTTGCTCCAATATGATCAATGGCATAAAAAAAAACATGCTGTTGTTTATTGTGATATTTTTGGGGTAAATACAATGTGCGAATAAAATCTGTCACTGTGACAGGCTTTGGTTGCAGCTCTTGTCATGTGCGTGTGGTAGCCATAAGAATTAGATAGCAGGTAGATTGATAGCATACCTTTATAATCATTGATCCACTGGGCTTTCAAACAAGGCTTGTCGACTCCAGATAAAATAAAATGAGCAGCCTCAGATTCAGGGCTCAGTCTGGCTCTTCTTTGTGACATTATCACCACCAGTAAACATCTACAATGGAAAGTGAGAAGAAGTCAGCCAGACAAGCAAGCACAATACAATGGCAGCACTTATTTTGGCTCAGAAAGTACTGAGCCAAAGGAATATTATTTTCTTCCTCAAATATACAAAAATTCATTTCATCAAACATTTGCTGGTCAGATTAATAGATTCGGGCAAACCATTTGTCAGGCAGATAACAATGTAAAATTAAAATAGAGTAACACAATATTGTCTTGACCAAATGTACCAACAAAGCTGAATTCTGCTATAATTTCATTGCAAACGTTTGTTTGTTTTTTCATTGAAACGGTGTACAATTGAATCAACACAAGAATAAACAGTGTAAATACACCAGACTTAGCATAAAGGCTAGAAGTGCATGGCCCACTTTCATTAGGCTACCTGTACTAACTAATTTCAATTAACTGCAATCAAATAAAACAAATACTGCACTGAAATAAACATTTGGCACCAAAATCAAGTTCCACAGACTGTGTTGTCAAAGATTTAGAAAGGTTTTCTAGAACCTTGCCTGCAGGACATGTCCACATTACATTTACTGGAAGCTTATTAGCATGCTAACGATCTAGCTAGCTAGCTAGCTAGCTGTCTAATTGAATGACATTACCTTTGGTGGGCACTGTTAAACACGGTTATATTGAACAAAGTCTATGTTACAGTAAGATAAACGAAAAGGAATTGCTTACCAGGTGGTCATCCACGCGTGGTCGTGTTTGTTTCAGAGAGTTTAATAGATATCTGGCTGTAGGATTGTCTGGCTGCTTCACATGTTGGGTTTTGTGTGACTGCTAATTGAAGTGACTTACCAGGACGAGGGCGGGGAAAATGTGTGAGTCAGTCCGAAAAAGATGACATATGAGGTCCTGCACAATGACGTCACTGAAAGTGTGTTAAAAGTGTGTTAAGGTACCGAAGTTGGCCACTAGTTTTCCAAATGAAAAGTGAGTCGAAAGTTAAACACACTTAAACACACAATTTCTGAAAATTGTGCTCTTTCAGGACATCACTTATTTTTGGTGTGGGAGTATCCTCGTGAGCTCTAGAGTAGTGTAGACTGCGTGGAAATATGAGGACGCGAAAAATGTCCTCATTTTTCCACAGGTCCTCATTGTGAAGGTGTGTTATCATAAAATTGTCCTGAGATGTCATGAATACAAACACACACACACACACACACACACACACACACACACACACACACACACACAGTGTGTATGAAAGACATTAGAGTACCAGTGACATCCACTCTGCTGGAGCTCTGAGTCGAGCAATGTGTGTAATGTCCCCATCGGCATGAAATATAAACTGTGATCAATCTGTAAATTATGAGCCTGACTACCACAAATTACTTGTACAAACAGTAACACATTTGTTGATTAAAATAAATCCTTTTTATGGCTCCATAAAAAAGTCCAGATCTACCCATGGGCCTGTGAATGGATTCTGACTGGGAGGCTAGTCGATGCTTTGGCTCCATGAGTGTGTGTGTGTGTGTGTGTGTGTGTGTGTGTGTGTGTGTGTGTGTGTGTGTGTGTGTGTGTGTGTGCGTGTGAGAACGCTGATGTTGGCCCGCATATTGATTCAGGCCTGGTTCATTTTACAGGCGGCCCTGTGCAAACATATCAATCCCATGCGTCTCCGAGGATTGTACATCTGTGGAAAAAGACAAGCTGCCAGAGCAAAAACGAACTCCGCCGATACACTCAAATTCATCTGACCTCATCATCGGCATGGTTGTTTTGCTTATTCCCCCTCCCCAAGGCTAAAGGGGGGGGGGGGGGAGACAATGAGTGTTACGTAGAGAGGAGGAACTTGACTTACCCCAATGTTGTTAAGATTAAACCGAAATAGAGTTGCCCTCAGGAGAGGAAAACCATTTTATGATTACAGCGCAAAGGGGTAGCGTAGACTTTGCGGGATGTGCGGCTCCCTCTTTTGGCCGCTTTCAGACTACCTTCAAAGCCGCAAAGGTTTTTCTTTATTTCTTTTTCTTTTTTTAAGAATGCACACATTTTCGCCAAACTCCAATGAGTGATTCCCAAACAGGGTACCATGAGAGATCATGAGGCGTACTTTGGGAAACTAACCACTTTCACTTCATTTGTTTGAAAATGATTTCTTAATTACAAAATATATCTTTACTTATCTTATCAATATGTATGATGGCATTATTTCAGTATTTATACTTTGGTGGTGACATTTTTAAAATGGGTGACTTGACTCACAAGGTTTGGAAATACTGTTCTAAAGCATGAAATGGGATTGTGGTCATAATTTTAACAAATCAGAAGCCTGAAGAATGTTAGTCATACTGTCAGAGAAGAAAAACGAGCAACATCCCCCAAATCAGAATCCTGTGTGTAGCAATAGAGGACATAAGTAAATGGTTCTCGGGTGAGTTTTTAAAGGGGTCATCTACAGTAGTCAGCTCTAAAAATTTGCATGCCATTTTATTGATCACAGGTAAGCACTGCCTTGTTGAATCTGCAATCACTTATTGTACCGGTAATCTTTATCGTTAGTTTATATTAGGATATATCTTGATCATATTGAAATCCAGATTCATGATATTAACATTGAGGAAAGATATCAGTCATGTGACCGTGCCACGCTTGTGTTGCATGTAAATCTCAGTTCAACCGACCACATTCCTCCTAAGTTTGGCGTTGATCGACAGTTGAAACCAACAGATGACAATCATGTTGCGGAGGGACACGCTGAACCTCTGCACTGTGAAGTCCACTTGCTAACCACCGGACTACCGGGCCGCCCATAAAGTAATTAACTTGCTAAATAAATAAACACAAAATGAAACATGTAAAGATAATACATCAAATAATAATACAGAATTAAAAGCACCAACAAATGTAATAGGGAGCTGGAGCTTTTCCTAACTGCTTCACATAAAAGAAAAAAAGTACAATACTGTATATCCCCCCCCACAAAAAAAAAAAAACACTCCCGTCAACTCACTAATATTGAAAAAGATGTTTTTGGGAGAACTTTCACCCTGGCCACAGATTTCCAGAAAGTACGGCTTCATACACATAATTTGCAAGTGGACAAAAAGGCAGAAAAAAGGCTTAAAAAATACCCGTGTGTCAACATGACCCGTGTGTTGCTTGGCAGACTGTAGACTGGGATGGAAAATGTTTCGATTTTCCCTCATGAGTCACACCCTTTTACAAACACTTCAACATTGCTGTGCTCTACAAGAAGCGTGTGCGATATACTTACTGTGGACTGGGTCATCCCACCCACAGACACAGTGAGGCCCAGCAAAGTTTGGTACTGGTACTCGGGCAGTCCAAGTAGCTTGGTGACATACGGGAACGCTTGTGATGGAGCTTTCCAGTTCAGACTGGTTTTGACTTCCCTGAAAAAAGGAGATTTGACTCATGAATGTGACATGGCAGGGCAGGTGATGGATGACTGTGGGTGCTCACTGTGGAAAGATGCTCAGCAGCTCCTCTCTGTGGGGGATGTGTGGAACTGTCGGGTCGGCGTAGTGCAGGAGCTGCGTGAAGATGGTGCCCGCGTGCGCTCTGTAGTGGTCAATCTTCTCCGCCGACTGTTGCGCGAGTCTGCACATCATTAACGTCACTCTGGAAGGAAGGTGACAGACGAGAAAGTTAACTTCAAGCAAAATAACAAGGGCCCGAGGAGTACACGTTTCTTTTAGGGCTGAGCGATTTTGAAAAATAATGACATTTTGATCCCCCAATAGTGTGACTGCGATTCATTATGCAACTGTTTCTTTTTTTTTCCCCAAGGCCCTCTTTCCATGTATTTTTTAAAGAACACAAGCAAGAAAATGAATCTGTATTACAAGAAACAATGTCAGAATTATCACACACAAATTTCGGTCTAAGCATTCACCATGACTACTCCACAAAATTATATCAAACAAATGCGGCGTGAACATAAGCAAAAATAAATAAATAAAATATTTTTTTTTTTTAAGTGGCTTTATCACTTCACCTTTTTATGCTTCATGAAACAATGATACGTAAACAGGCAGATTATACTTCTTCTGCACGGAACTGAACACAATATAAATAAGACATACGTACATATATAAATAGAGAAAATACAGCCTACTGACTGAACGTAATGTTTTTTTCTCCTCCAAAATGACAGCCTTTGCCATTTGAAAATTGTATTTTACTACACCGCAACGTCGATTTGAATCCGATTGATTGTTCAGCCCCATTTCCTTTCAGGCACTGACCCAACCAAGCAGTTTTTTTGAATTCCAAGCGACCATTTGGTCCATTTTTGGTTCGTGTGGGAAAGCCAAATTCTGACTTCAGAGGAGGTGCTAACAATGCACCGCGATGTAACACTGAACAACCAAAGCCAAGAGGACAACTACTTACTGGTCTGGGAGAAGGATCTCTGGTGCTGTTCTGGTCACCAGGATGGTAACATCCTTGAGACTTGTCATTGCTGCCTCCCTGACCCTAGAGGGAACATCAAACGGAAAGAAAAGGAAAAAAAATGAGTATGAGCACTGTCTCAGATTGTAATAAACTTGGTGGTGTATATTGAAATTGTCAACTCTCCAGATTGATTAACTGTACTGTATATAGTTCGGATATTTGACAAAAATGGAATTTGATTGGATAGTGTGACTGACGTTTTCGTATACAAGTGCATCACAATAAATGTTTTTAAAAAAAATATTTATCTCAGTAGTTCAATTCAAAGGGACTCACGTTAACATTTATTTATTTATTAAACAAAAGGAAACCTCCTTTTTCGTACCAAATTTCTATTAAAAAGATCATGTGATTTCTTGAGATGGTGAATTTCTAGTTTTCGTTAATTCATCAAAATTTAAAAAAAAAGTGTTTCACTTTATCATAGTTAAGAAAAATGAATGAAAATACAAAAAAAATGCATTAAACATTTCATAAACAAAATGAAACGGAAAGTGTTTATTTTCAATGACTGGCAAACAGCAAATGACAAAACTAATTACTGCCAATTATAATGATTGCAAAAATGTCCTTCATTTTCATTTTACCCACTATTGTCATACATAGGCTTTTGGGGGTAGTCTGAAATGCAGGTAATTCATTTGGCTTTGCCAATTTGACGACAGCTGTGTGGCTCTTAGGCACATCGAGCGTAACTGACATAGTCGTATGGGTACATTTCACTGAAACGCGACGTCATTAGGCCATGACTTTGTATTCGGGCTTTAGACCTTTAATCTAGCACCCGTCAAATAAATCGTATTAAAAAAAAAAAAAAAACTAATGCTAAAGCTAATACAAATTAAATTTAGTACACATTCTGATTACCGTATTCTAATTAAAACTAAGTGAATTTGAAAAGCAAAAGCCAAAAAGATATTAAAACATAATGAAAAATGGTGTCAAATTAATCCATAGGATATATGTGTTTCAGTTTTTGAATTCAACCCCTGAAATAAATTGAGTTTTTACGTTATTGGAGTTTACTGGGATGCACCTGTGGGTCTTGTGTTCCAAAATAGAGGGAGAAAGAATCCGCCCATCCCATGTCGCAATAAAGGATAAACGACAAGCTCGGTGGCATTCCTGCTGAGGAAGTAAGCATCACCTCGGGCTACTGCTAAGACAATCAAGCTCTTCGTGTCTGTGTATATCCCTGGGTGGAGCAAAAAAGTGAGACACGACAAAAGGCCCAGAGGGAGGGGAACATTCGCACTACCTGAGGCAAACCAAAACAAAACAAAAATACACCTAGCGCAACTCACCAGGAGCCCACATCCCCTCTGCTGTCCGTGGTGTAGTCGTCCATGCTGTCCAGGAGGACGCTGTACACGTCAGCTATGTTCTCTGAGCACAGAAACGACGCCGGGGGCCCGTCGGCACAAACACCCGCCTTCATACATACTCTGATTAGAAAGGGATAATGAATATGGACGCATTATGTTAAGTCAACACTGTTCAAACACTTATTCTTGCTTCTTCGACACCCTGCAGCTGCCCTAAACTACATATTAACATAAATAAATACCTGTGATTACAAAGTGGATTCTTATTTGATGAATGGGTGACTTCCAAATGAAAAAGACACAAAAAAGTGCCAAGTTTTATTACAGATATTCATGAGAAATCTTTTTTGCCTGCGACAGCTTTGGCACAAACTAGCTTTAGCATAAAATAGCTTCAGCATTAGCAAGCCTTACCATAGGCTAGCTTGAGCATAAGATAGCAACCTAGCTAACGAGATTAGATGATAGACGATAGATGCGGACAGATTAAAAAAAAAAAAAAACTATTTCAAAATCTAGCTCAGGTAGGAAAAATTTGGGGGCTTAGTTGTACTTACATAAATGTATTATTTAATAGGCTGTTACATGTATCGTACTTTTCTACCTCGAGTACTCAAAGCACCTCACACTGTTATCTCATTCACCTACTGATGATGCAGCATCAGGAGCAACTATGGGTTCAGTATCTTTCCCAAGGACACTTTGACATGGTCGCAATGGCCAGGGATTGAACCACCAACCTCTGGGTGGGAAACAACCACTGAGCCATGCCACCCCCTATTTAACTTTGGCTTGATGAATAACAAAAAAATATTTCTAATAGTGCCTTGTTCGTTCATTTTGAGATTTAATGCTCTTTACAATTAAAAAAATGCTACTTATGATATGTTAATATTTTTTTCTGGTGTTTGAAAGATCGATTTAAGACATTTGAATGCCAATTAATCCTTGTGTTTAAATTAATTGATTCAATGCCTTTTGAGACTTTTTAAGGATCATCAGGAAGCCAGTTACAGGTAAATTCATTTGTTGTGAAAAACAAACAAAAAAACCCAGAAAGCCAAAAACATTCAAACACTCATGGGTTCCCTGTAAGGGAATAATGTGACAGTAAATGAAAATGATGAAGGCCTATTTGTGGGGGAAAAAAAACTAGGGTACAATTTGACTGACATGTCATTCAGGTCTTACAGGTATTGTCAGTCAGATGTTTGTTTTGCCCTCAGTGAAGCTCGCAAAACAACAGAACAAAGAACGATGAAGACACAAGAGGCCTTTTGAAACACCAGCCGACGCAAATAAATAAGTACGGAAAAAAAAAATCACAACCAAATAATAGAAGAAAAAGAGCGCTCACTGAGCTAGCGCTCGGACCGCGTCCCTCCTGGCCTCTGGGAAACGCCCCTCGCGCAGACAGACTGCGTGCATCTGGCCGAGGCTGTCGAGGATCTGAGGCGGTAGAAACAGAACATCACGCTGTTGCTGAGACTAATGATACGAAGGTTAACCATGTGTGTGTAGGTAATACGTGTTGACTCGAAGCACACCTGCTTCAGTTTGCTGTGGATCATAAAGGTCGGCAGACAGCCGAGGGCCAGGGCAGAGCCGCAACGGGTGAGCAATTGTGGACTCTGCAGCTCCTCAATATACTGAGATATGAGCACACCTAAACATACATTCATTCATTTGGATGTCAAATAATGCAGCAAGTGTTCATTATAAGCGGGCCATCGGGAAAAGGGTACAGACACATTTACATGAAGAAAAAAAAGTGCAAAAAGACGTCATTTGAGAAAAGTCAGTGTTACTTGAAAAAAGCTGAAATTTGTGAAAAAAGTCCCAAGACAAAAAGCGAAACTAAAGCGTGATGAGTCTATTTTACTTTCGAGAAAAAGAGGCAATATTAAAATAAATAATCAGAATTTACTGGAATTAAATTATCATATAACTAACATCAGTTTTGCAAAACTATAAAAGTCAACAGCTTTCTTCCTTCACATATTGTTAGTTTTTACTCAAATTAAAAATTAATATCATCATATCACCCCCCCTCCACCCGTTCTATTCCAACTGTTGTCATAATGACTTATTTTACTTATTAGAGAAATTTAGCAAAGATCTCTTATGTCTCGCTTGTGCCTGCATGCGCGCATGTGTGTGTGCGTGCATATGGACGTGGGAGGTTGGCTGCTTGAAAAGTAGGTCTTCGGTCAAAAAAAGTTTGGTCACCCCTTTTCAAAACAATGACTTCTACCCTGAAAAACTGAGCGAGTTGAGTAAAAGGAACTCACTCTGCTTCTCTGAGTCAGCCTGGTCAGGCTGGGCCTGGTAGTATTCCTCACACAAAGCAGACAAGGCACATAGCAAAGCGGCCTGTAGGCACACACACACAAAAAAAAAAAGCAACCATCAAATTGAATAAGACAAACTCACATCAAGTGATGACCAATGTCACACACAGTCATAGCTAAGCGTTCAAATGTTTGACACAGATCTTGCAATGGAGCGCATGTTTCCATAACTACATTAATTACCAGGATGCCATCCTTGACACCGCTGGAGACCAGATGAAGCGTTTTGATGGTGTCGTCAATAAGTCCCTGCCAGCCAGCTAAAATGTAGAAAGACAAAATCACACACGTGCTCCAATATTTAATGTGTATTCAAACAAACTGACTCACTGATGACTGGGTCGCTCTTGAATGGCATTTTGGACAGTGAAAGCTTTTCAATAAGTCTGCACACTGAAATTAGAAAAGGCACTCGTTATCTTACAGCACTGATGAAGTTCAATTTTTTTTTCAGTGACTCACTGGCTGGCTTCATTAGCTCTCCTCCATAACCCCTTGAAAAAACATCAAAGTAATATTATTATTATTATTTTCGAATGCCAATCATCATAATGTCTACTTCTTTCTTTCAGCTTACCTATACTGGTTCCTGTCTTGTAGCTGAAAGTCGACCAACACATAAAATTCAGCAAAAGCATTTTTTCAATTTTCTTTTCCCTTTCAATGATTGATGTATTACCTTCTGATGAATGCCCTTCAAAGCCACCACGCACTCTGAGGGAATGATGTCCACTAAGGTCCTGTTGGACCAGTTGGAAAAAAATGTCAGTTATTGATTGATTCAAGAATGAGATGAGACAAATTGATTTGGTCAGCAGAACAAAAAATTAAAGCTTGTTCAAATGCTTTAAAATCCACAATTTTTCCATGGAGGATACATTCCAGTACCACACGCAAGATGTGAAAATTTCTGCTACCTCTGCCAATAATATTTTCAAATGATCACTTCACTGGTGAGATGTTCTTTGAACAGGCCTACAGGTTACTAATGTGGTCCTTGGGGACTATCTGGTGCATGCGAGCATCACGTTGGTAACCCCTACCCTACGCTTACGTGTTTTGAGTGTATTTGTGTTTTACTATTCTGCTGGCATTCAATAAATGCTCCTTTCTCAAATGAAAGGGAATCACAGTAAGTAAGTATACTGTAAAAATTAGGGCCCGACTGATTAATCGCAGATATTAGCGCTTTTAAAATGGGCAAAAACTCGTTCATCTGTGATCAAACAAAAGCTGTTGAAAGGTTTATAACTGCTGCAATATTTGTGCTAATTTGGTTAGCTCGTCTACGCTGTTTCCCCTATATGTGACAGCATTAAGCTGGAGCACTTTTGTAAGTAAGGATATTTTGTCGTAAATACGCAACAACATGTAATTCCATTTGTTTAAATTTACGGTAAACTTAAACTTGGAGGAGCCATTAGCAGCTTAAAGCAAGCATTTGCCCTCTTTTTTTTTTTAATTGTTCGGAATCTGCTAATCTGCTGCTGCTTATGAAGTTTGCAGCCACCATCTAGTGCAAGTATCTCAAATTTTTGCTCAGGAGGAAAAGAAAACAAACAAAACAAAGAAACACGGCTCATATGTCGAAAATCGGAGGTCGAGTCACTTGCAAATCGATGTATCATGGTACTGTCTTTAATATTACTGACTTGTACGGAAAGCCACTCGACACTGTTTTCTCCTTGCATGGTGTTCTTGTTGTGTTTTAAACCTACCTGCCTGTGGAGAGGCCCAGTTTGTACAGTGCATGTGTCACCTCTGCACACGCCAAGATAGCTCCGTGGCGACCTTGCAGGTCTGAAGCCACGGCCATGTTCAACAGTTGTGGCAGAACTGCGGCAACCACACAAGAAATAATTTCTTTCCATTACTAATAATTGTACGGTTTCTGTCAAAAATATGTGTCTTGAATAATTGAGCTTCCCTTGAAGACTGCACGTCATTAAAAGAAACATGTATGGTGACATAGTTTACCCGAAGTGGCCATGTAATCAGGTGCTTGAGGTGTCAGGTTGTGGAGCGCTTTGGAGGTGAGCTCTCGAATTGCACTGAAAAACATCAACAATTTTTTTTTTAAAGTTTCTTTCTGCAAAAACCGTGAAGTGATGCATACAAATAATCTTTAAGAAAGAAGAAACAAGTCATAATTTTCCAAGAAGTATTTCTTGGAATAAAAAACTGTTGTAAAATGAAGATGAGGGGGGAAAAAAACATCACTGACCCATCCCAGTGGTTGACTTTCTTGACTACCAAGTGGTCAATCATGGCTTTAGTGTACGCAGGAAAACTAGCAATGTAAACACTAGGAAAAATAGAGAACAACAATTGGGAAGCTTTGAACTTGGTCACATCAGTTACACCAGCTAGGGTATGTGTCTTTTAATCGAGGCCTTGCACCCTCTGCATTTAAGCACCCTGTCTTTTCTGGTAATTCTTTACCTGGTGTTCAGATAGCAGTGGTTGCGAATCCCCACAGCATGATAGTCCGCTGCGGTTGCAATGTCAATGCCATGAGGAAACGTACCCTGTGGACAAATACAACACTCTTTCGTTTTTCCTAAATGCCGTGTGTGTGTGTGTGGGGGGGGGGGGGGGGGGGTGTCAAATACTAAAACACTGGATTTAAGTGATTGCTACTACTGTGAGTGTTGGGAAATGTAGTTAGCGTTTGCTGCTGCCCTGAAGCTATACACTGGAAGGCTTTCACTAGCATTGCAAGTTGGAGCATGAAGACTTGGTAGCAAATTTGGGGGGAAAAAAAGTCACAGTTTAGCGACAATATTCAGTAGTTGTCAAGAGCATGATCACGGACCTGCCTGCCGACGTTTTCCTGGAAAGCAGCCTAAGACAAAGAATTTTTTTTTTTTTAATCCGTCAACAAAATTATGCAGAAGTGACGCATGTTGATGTTAGGCGGGACTTACTGAGGCGGCTTTGCGGCAGCTGACATCTCGATCGAACACGGTTGTAACCAGCAAAGAACTGTAGATGCATAAAAAAAACGTTCAGTATGTTTTCAGAACTTCAGCCAGTCAAAGCACGATTACAAAAATTACTTAGAATACAAGAGCAGTGTGAGAAAATCTGATTTTTTTTTTAAAGATCTATATTGCTAGCAAGTAGACCAAATATATTTACAGTGATGTTAAAGCTATTTTGTGCCAAAGCTAATGAATAGGCTGCTAGTAAAATGGAAAAAAATGCTAGCTGGATAACTAAATATACACGTATACTGTACTGTATATGTCACCACATACCATTAAGATGGTTAGCTCACTAGCTCACAATACCTCTGCTAAACCTAAGGTCACTGAAAAAAAAATCTAAACTGACCGATTGGATCTTTTTAGCTGAAATTATCTAACTATACTGATGATCAAATCCCAAGTCAGAGTTCCATGATTAGCATGATACCGCACCTCTTTCGAATAATTTTAAAAAACAAACAAACTAACAAACAAAAACATTCCACTGCTACCACCACCACCACCCCTACGACTACTACAAGGTGTTCCAAAAGTCTTGGGCACATTTGAAGTCCCCATATCTCCTTAACTATGAATGGTAGTAAGATAAAAGTTGTGCCATTTTAAAGCTAATTACGTTACGTTTTTTGTAAGGCTCGTGATTTTTTTAATTTCTTTTCAGACCCATTAATGGCGTTCACTCAACCAGAAAAGGCGTTTTGTGTGCTTGAATTTGAAAAAACGGAATCATGTACTGTTCAACGTGCATTTCGCAGAAAATTTGGAAAGGAGCCACCAGAGAGGAAGTCCGTAGTGAGATGGCATGGTAAATTCATAACGGATGGGTGCTTATGCTTTAAGCTGAAGGCACGAATAACAGAAGCTGTTGCAGCCAATGACAATGCAATGCTGGGACACATTTGACAAGAATTTGACTATCGGCTTGATGTGTATCGTGTGACCAATGGTGCTCACATTAAACATCTTTGAACATTCCATGTAAAAATTGAGATTACAAGCTTTCTGAATTTACCAGATGAATTTTTATATCCTTAACAGTTTCCGAGCTATCCAATGTCAAAATGTGCCCAAGACTTTTGGAACACCCTGTATTACTACTACCAGTAGTAGTAGTAGTACTCTGTGTGTGTCTATGGGGGCAGGGATGCAGAGATAAACTACTACTGCGCTTGTTTGCTTTTTGCTAACAGCAAATACACTTCGGGTTGGACTGGGCTTTTGCAACAGCCCTTGCACTGAAGGACAGAAAAAACAATCATCCTGATTACATTCCAGATAAGTCACTGCACATAAGCTAGGATCACAAAGTAACCGGCGGAGTCTGTGAGGCAACGGCTTTGGGTCGTTCCCACAAAAAAAAAGAAAAAAAAAAGTGCGTCAGTTTCCCTTTCCGTGTCATCGAATGGAGCAGGAACCAGCTTGTCCAAGGGCCGCTGCCAAAACAGTGACCGAAACCCACGGTGAACAGGCGAAACCTGGCAATCCTGCAGACGAGGGCAAGGGGAGGGAAGGGTGTCGCGCAGATGCCGCCGCGGAGGGGATCAAACCGACGCTGCGGAGTCACAGGCCACAGGTTTCAACACGTTGAGTCGTTCTTGAGAAAGAGTGAACAACGTGGCGTCATTGTGGATCTCAGCTTTGTGACAATTCCATGGAACTGTTATCGCACAATGATTTCATCCCTCCAAACTACACAAAACTGCATTTAATGTCACACCTTTAACCAAAACATTCAAACGCACTCGGCCTCTGGGTCCATCCATGTAGAATCAAACACAGAATGTATCCTCCATTTGCTCAAATTTTCAGAAAGGGAAGGACAAGACCATAACACAAAGTATTTTGTTCTAAACCTCATAATTTGAGAGACAAATTTATGCTAATCAGAAATATTGCTCACATTTAAACATCTCTATATTTCTTTCTTTGAACACCTAGAGTTCAAATATTTCTCAGAAACCTTTAGAGTACCATCACAATGTTCCTCCACTTGTCCACATTTGCAACCACACTTGAAAATGTGAAGAAAATCTGAGAGGTGAAGGGGAAATTTTTCAACCTTCTTACTCCGCTAGCCCACCCTGAAAGTTTGAGGATGAGTATCTGAAACGTGTTTTTGTCTTTTTCAGCGACACGAGAGGACAAAATATTATGACATCAATCTGTGCAATCATAGAATCGGTCAATGAAATTGCATGAAATCTTGCATTCGTTCTAGATAGTCTATATTGACAGTCATCTTTGTGGAAGCAGAAATGTTCACACTGCTCTTGAACTGGGTTAATTTTTTTCAGCAACGGTGGGATGCATCGATCTGACCTGGCAATTTGACTGACGAAAGGCTTGAGCTCTTTGGGATCGTACGCCCTGGCGAAGGACCAGCAGACGTAGCAGGCCGCGTCGCGGACATTAGAGCCGATGCTGCAGGCGCCCCTTTTTTCATCGTAGGTCAGGGCCTTGATGATAAGCGGCACCACTGCAGAAAGAACAGAAAGCAGTCCACTATCAGCGCCATTCAAACAAACTGTGAACCTTGGGAAAATGCCATGATAAACGTGCATCCATTTTCTATCTCGCACTTGTCCTCATGAGGGTTTTATCATTCAAATTATTAGGCAATAGAGGATATAAAATAAAATAATTCTGTATATTCCCTCCTGATAATATAAAGCGCAAAAAAATGACGTGGATTGGCTGTATATTGAAGAGTGACACATGCAGATGTGAATTCTTTAAAGTTTCAGTTTTACAGTAAAATTGTTTGACATCTGTGAGATTGCATGGAACCACTTTTCAAAATAATGATACTTAAAAAAAAAAAAAGATGTGGGATGGTACCGTTTTTGACAGCCAGGTATTGCGGTCCTTTTTTAGTAGTGGTACACCATGCAGACTCTGACAGTTAAGAATGAGAGTTCAAACAACCTTGTTAAGATTAACAAACGCTTTATGATGGAACACTTTGGCATAAATGAAGTTATTTAACATTATTTCCAAGGGGAAGATTATAAATACGACTGGGAAGTCCAAGAAGGCACTAGGTAGGTTGCGCTGTACTTATTCAAATCTTGATTGCAGACTAGGAATTTTTATTCAACATTGCATCGTGCGCATTACAATTGGAGGTGTCATTACATAATCCGCACTTATGTCTCCTCCCGATCAGAACTTGAAAGCAAATGTGAGTATTGAGCGGCCGCGGTGACAATGCAGAGAACGCCAGAAACAAGGACCCGGGCTGACCGACGGCACATCATGCAAATCGTTGCTTGAGGCTCGACTAATATCAGGAACATCGATGTTGCCCGGAGGCGCTGCTGTTTAGACTGAGGCCCCACCCAGTGGAGTGGGAGAGAGAGTGAGAGAAAGAGAGAGAGAGAGAGAGAGAGAGACAACAGCTCACAAAGAAAAACTCACCACACAACTAATAGGAATAGGTTTCACACATGCTGAATCACACACGCATCCACACACACACTCACTAAAGTCAGAGGAGCAGGACGCATCCTTGACCGACTGAGGACTTGCTCGTCAGGCACCCCGACACTTTGAGAGCAGGTAAACACTCTTTAAGCCTCAATAATTTGTGCATTATGTGATCCTACAATAATTCGATGATGATCGAACATCCTGATGATGGTGGTCCCCGATGTGTGCAAGTTGTTATCGTTTCAATTATGTTTTTACAGAATTTATGTTGACAATGGCGAATAATTAATAGAACATTGTGATGTATTTAAGTGACATACTGTAGGTCAGATAACTAAAAAACATGCTACTTAAAAAAATAAAGATTTTATTGAGCTAATTGGCGTTCTCGGGAAGGGAGTGGCAAAACTTGAGCGACAACTTCTTGCAACAGCGCATGACAAGCAGGTTCCTCCACGCGGCATTAGCAGCCACGGCTTGAGGGACACCTAAAAAAAAATAATCCAATCTGAAAGACGTCCTGGGAGACAAATGGTTATGATTAAGTAAGGGCCAGCGCAAGTAAGTGTTTTCCTGGCAGACAATGACGACTCATGAGCTCATTTGGCGGACGTCAGTCGTGTGCATCCTGCAGGTGTAGCAGTCATGGGAAGCAGGTGTTTCTCAGTTCCCACACAGGTAGCAGTGAGTCGAGGCAAGTAGCAAGTTTCAGCATGCCCTCCACACGCCCGTGACAGTAAGCGCTAAGTCCGACCGGCACCTGCTGCCGCGGCGAGCCAATGCGATGATGAGCGACATCCAAACTAACGTGCAGGGGAATGACAAGCGGGCAGAGGCGGAGGCATTTTACACAGGCGCCAATCAAGCAAGAAAAACAGAGTGCATCTATGCAAATGCACACCATGCATACGTGTTTGCATATGCAACCGTGTGTCTGTTTGGTATCCAACCTGTTTGCGGGAACATTTGTAGAAAATACATTAGCCCCAGGGAGTGAGGTTTTGGGCAGCTAGAGATTTTGGAGTGACTACTCAAACACTTGTAAAAACAAATATTTCCCAATGCCTTTTGGCCAGGGTGAAACTTTTCAGCAAATAGGAAAAAAAAACACACTTGATTATCTTTTGTCTTCCATCCAACTGTTGACTGCAAATGATGGATACATTCGTCATTTTCAAACAGGTTGGCACGGAAGAGGGTCTAGCCCAGCTTTGCTGTGAAATTCAGGTTTGGAGACCACTGCAAAGGCTAATCAAATGTATCCCTCCACCCATCCATCCATTTACTGATCCGCTTCATCCTCACAAGGGTCGCGGGGCATGCTGGAGCCTATCCCATCCATCTTCAGGCATTAGGCGTGGGACACCCTGAACTGGTCGCCAGCCAATCGCAGGGCACACAAAGACGAACAACCATCCATGCTCACACTCTCGCCTAGGGACAATTTAGAGCCGTGGTTCTTAACCTTGTTAGAGGTACCGAACTCAACCAATTCATATGCACATTCACCAAACCCTTCATTACTGAAAAATAACAATCAGATTCAAGAAGTATTTCTTCAGTTTTGCCGGTGCAAGACTAGAGTTGCTCAACTTGGCATGACAAATCATGCAAATAGGATGCTGAGTCGATCACGTTCTGTGATGCATGTGAATCCATGTAGTAGTTATTCGTCCGACCACTTTTTTTTTTTGCTCGACCTAAAAAATATATATACTATATATACCCCGACAGTCATACATTGACTACTGAGCAGATCATCTGCAGCCAGTGATGGCCAAGCAGGCATGTCAAAAACTAATTGACATGTTGAGTCGGGTGTGTCTTAACCTCCATGGCAGAAGCTCCGTCGAAGCCCTGAGACCGATTCACCGAACCTCTGGTTAAGAACCACTGATTTAGAGTGTTCAATCGGCCTGCTAGGCATGTTTTTCCAATGTGGGAGCAAACCGGAGTACCCAGAGAAAACCCACGCAGGCCTGGGGAGAACATGCAAACTCCACAAATGAAGGCCGGAGCCGGAATCAAACACCGCACCTCCGCACTGAGGCCGGCACGCTAACCAGTCGAATGTAAATGATGTGAAATTGAGGTTGAAAACTACGATCTTAAAGACTTTTAAACATTTTAAATCTTTTTTTTTTCTTTTCGTCAATTTTATGAGCCGTCTTTTATTTTCTTTACTTTTTAAAATGTTTTTAAAGTCATCAGTTAATGTGTTCAAATATTGCCAATATACATTCTGTCAGAACATTTTTGGGAAGTTACTTTTGTTTTCTTTAATTTGCTTCTAAATATGGTTAGCTCGTGTTTGTAAAGGCTTGTAGGTTTTGTGTCTCGTGGATGAAATGTGCTACCTAAATAAAGCAGCCTTGCTTAACAGATCCCTGAACACAGATGCTGGTGCTGCATCGCTTTGGATTTGAGATCAGCACAGCTTTTGAATTGGGATAAAGACTAGGAGGGCGGCCCGGTAGTCCAGTGGTTAGCACGTCGGCTTCACAGTGCAGAGGTACAGGGTTCGATTCCAGCTCTGGCCTCCCTGTGTGGAGTTTGCATGTTCTCCCCGGGCCTGCGTGGGTTTTCTCCGGGTACTCCGGTTTCCTCCCACATTCCAAAAACATGCATGGCAGGCTGATTGGACGCTCTAAATTGCCCCTAGGTGTGAGTGTGGGCGTGGATGGTTGTTTGTCTCTGTGTGCCCTGCGATTGGCTGGCAACCGATTCAGGGTGTTCCCTGCCTACTGCCCGGAGACGGCTGGGATAGGCTCCAGCACCCCCCGCGACCCTAGTGAGGATCAAGCGGTTCGGATAATGGATGGATGGATAAAGACTAGGAATGTTGGCATGTCTCGCTGAATTTCTCAAGTTTCATTTGGGTGTCACATTTATTTGTTCTTCGCTTTTAAGGGACTGCATCGCAATGGCCACTGCTCAAGAACGGAAGCCCAAAAGGCCTCACTACATTCCCCGCCCACCAGGGAAACCGTTCAAGTACCAGTGTTTCCAGTGTCCTTTCACCTGCAATGAGAAATCCCACCTCTTTAACCACATGAAATACAACCTGTGCAAAAACTCCATCTCCCTGATGTCGCAGAAAAACTGTCAGAAAGCTCGCCAGCTCAAGGCTGCAATGAAGGCCATCCCTGGGAAATCCAAGGACGGTGCGACTTTGCTGGAAACTCCCGTGGAACTGGAAGCGGCAGATGAAAACACAGCGGAGAGGAGCGATGCGGCAGAGGAGGTTGACGTAGAGAGTGATGGTCTGCCGGAGAAGGGAAGCCGGATTTTGACAAAGGCATGCGACGTTCGAGCAAAGGAGCCCAAGTCCCTGCCTTGCCCATCAGCCCTCTACCTGGCGACACCAAACCACAATGCAGCAGACGCATTTAAGTCATCTGTGCAGTTGTCAGACAGTTCACAAACTCCTGCTCCTTGGTTCGAGCGCCCAGCATTCCCATGGGCTCTGAAGCAATTCCCCACTCCCGTGAGTCCAGAATATACTCCTTACCTCAGACCTTTCTATCCCTCATACTACCACTCGGCAAGCCATCATGCAAATGAGACCAGTTCCTCTTCTCTGCGCCTTGACTTTCCGGATCCCCAGAGGCCAGTAGTACCACAGGCCATTGCCCCACCTCCTGCTTCACTCTTCGGACCTTACCCATACCGATACTGTCACCCAATTAACACCAGAGAGCCATTTCGTTACAGCCTGTATAGGCCCCATGAGCTCTCAAGATATCTTCCGTTGGACTGGTATGGGCAAACCCTCGCCAACAAAGATTACAACTTATACATGCGATCCAGTCACAATCAGTTTGCTGAACAAGAGCAGGTCAGGCCAAGTGGCGACAAGGACACCAGGCTGAGTCCAAAAGAGGGCTGTTCTGCTCTGGGCTCCCCCGACAGACCCAGTCATGAGCAAGTCATCCAGAGGGATGGCCAAGAGGCGCCGCGACACACCAGCCTGGATGACTGGCAACCGACTAAAGAGGAGCAAGACGTGCAGACTGACACCAGACGCAAGGACACTGCTGAAAGCTTGCTCCAGCTCGGCACCCTTCTTGTGGACGTAGGGTAAGAAAGGAATGCTTACATTCATATCATGCTTGTCCTCATGAAGATAGGCATTCACACCTACCGTCCAGACACTTTCCTCTCTGGATGTCTTGTGTGGATTTTGCATATGATCACCATGCTTGCGTGGGGTTTCAAAAAGATGCATGTTCATTATAGACACTGAAGTGTCCATAGGTGTGAATGTGAACGGTTGTGCCCTGTGAATGGCAGGTGATCAGTCCAAAAAGGTGGAACCCGCACTAAAATCCAAAAGTCAGTTCAAGTCTGCTATGATAGGCTCCAGGGGACGTTTAGCGCATGGTCAAGTGCCGATTAATCAGCCGGGCAAATTAATCAGGCCATACTAATCGGGCAGTATCAGTATTTATTCATGAAACATTTTCTGATTTCATCAGATGATTAATTGGTTATCAGAATTGCATTCTGTCAAATATCAGAAACTACAATGTCCTCAAAAATTCCATATTAGCCGGGCCCTAATACAGACTAGTGTACTGTATTTAAAAAAAAAAAAGTACAGTCGATGTTTTAAACTCAATTAATCTTTCAAATTTATCGCTGAAAAATGCGTGAAGGACTATGGCTCTCCTTTCCCACATACAAGGCCATTACAATAGTAAAAGTAAATATACTGAAACAACTTAAACATGCGATGCAGTGGAGGCACAAACAACAAACTGCAAAACACCGTGAAAGCATTTCGATTTTTGTTGGAATTTTGCTCGCGAACAAATCGCAGCCTGCTTAGAAATGAGTTTAACTCCTGTATTAATCTCTCAAACAGATCGGTTGAGAACATCAGACATTCCGATGTGACCGAATCGTGTGTGGAAGCTACCTCTAAACAGGAAGAGGACAACCGAAACGCTCTGGCACCACTAAATCTTTCGACAAGGAAACCGGACACCTCAGACACAGAAGAGCCACGGGCTGCACCGGTGCCGCTGAACCTCAGCCTCCGTTCGCCTTATGCCAGGACTTCAGAAGATGGCGGTCACACGGGTGAAGAAGCGTGCGACCAGAGGGAAACGGCGGCACTTGCGCTCTGTCAGCTTGCCATCGCCAGCTCGGCTGCCTCTTTGCGGGACTTTGAGCCCACGCGTCGACCGGCAGAAGATACTACGGATGACGGAGATCGGGCTTTGCGCTCAATGGAAAAGGCTGAACACGAGAGCACGGCTAACACGATGCCCACAAAACGACTTAACGGCGGCCACGCTAAAAAATCCAACAACACGCACAGGCCAAAGAAGAGAAAAGTGGCAACGCGGCCCATGAGGAGACCTCATCGCTCCTAAACACTCTTGACTGACCAATGAAAAGCACATCACTGTTTGTTGTGTCCAGGCCAAAATATAGCAATATTCCAAATATGGTGGTATCTTGGTGCCCAAGAAAACACTTGGAGTGAGTTGAAGCGTTTCGTTCAGACTAAAGTAGGCCTTTGCCACCATCTTGTGGTGTATAGAGTCAGCACTACTCACGTTTTTTTCCCCACTATTCGGAAGTATCGGGACAAGGCTTTGCTGTGAATAGCAGGGCTTCAAGACTGCATTTTTTTGAGCATCAAGAGAAAAGCCGTACTGTATTTTTTGCTGCAAGACGAGATCAACCTAGTGAACATTGACATTACTGAAGCACTGAAAGACTTTATATACAGTGGGGAGAATAAGTATTTGAGACCCTGCTGATTGTTGAAGTTTTCCCACTTACATAGCAGGTAGAGTTCTGTACTTTGAAAACGTGATAGAACACAGTCCATCATGTAGCGGATGTAAATAAGTCTGAAAGTACATTAGGTGCACCTGCATTAAGAGATTAGTTTTAGTTGAACAAAATAATAGCAAAGACCCAGTTATGAGCTGTCTCATGGTCTGAGGAGGGTTGGGGGGAGGGGGTCATCCACAACCCCATCTCCCAACCCCCCATTGACGATATCAAAATACAAAATCTAACAATGTAATAACTGATCAGTCAATCAAGATGTTTTTTTTATGATACAGCTCTTCTATTTGCATGTGCAGGTGTACCTAATAAATTGCCTGGTAAGTGTGTGCATGTCTTGGTGGCAAAAGGTGACACAGAATGTTTAGAGGGCATGTTTTTCTTATGACAATCAGGATACTTTTTGAAGAAAGCAAATAAAAACATCAATGATGAAATGTTAATAATGATTTCATGATAACTTACCATTAGTTAATCTGGAGGGCAACAGTAAGCCTCTCCTGCCAAGTTCTGCAAGGGCCAGGCAGCCTCCGTGCCAGGTATCCGTCTCCTGGAAGCTTCCATTAGAACACCAAAGTGGGTTAACGAGCTGTAACATGAAAATATGTTTCCCTATTAAATAAAATACCTGAAGCAGTCCAGCACTGAGGCCACGACTTCGTCCGCCAGCTCCTTCGGAAGCCTCCCAGTCACTCTCCCAACACTGATGGGGTTGAAACACACACAGTTCACTCAGGACCAAAAAGCTGCAAGGACGCTTGACTATACAACAAAAATGTTGTTACCCCTTTGCTGCAGACCAACGCACTATTGTTTCTTTATCCTTAAGTCCCACCAGTAGATGCTCTGAGAACAAACATGTCACCATAACAGTGGGTTATTTACTAAACAGGCAGTGAAATTAGATTTATTACTTCTTGTATGGAAGTTAAATTTAAGCTTTTCGACGGCACACTGACCCTGATTTAAGTAATGATAACCCGCCCATGACTTCAATGCCCACAGTCTGTATGCATTATTATTATTATTATTATTTCATTTGATTTATTTATGTTTTTTTATGATGGCCACAGAGCTAATGTCGCAATCATATTTATTGTTCATTGTCTTTTTGTAGTTCAAACTTGCAGTAGGTGTTTGCAAGTCACATATCGAAGTATTTCAATGAAGACAAGCGGACAATAATGGCTTATATCCCATCTATGTGCACGGACATTGGCACATATCCGATACGTATCGGATTTGTGCCACTTAAAAGTTAAAGAACAGAATTGTGTCATTTGAAGCAGGTGCTGTAAATCCAGGCTTAGTTATGATCTTACCAATGACGGTCTCTAATTCTTCTGGAATATCATAATCCTCCTCCCCTTGAGTCGTCTCTTTGAGGCCATCTGTGGCCTGGCTGGTCAAAAGGGTCGATGCTATGGACCTGCTTCCTCTCTGGTACCTGCGATGTTAATGTAATCCATTATGGATTTGGATTGAAAGCAAAGTTGCTCTTTTCCCCCCAACAGTAGTAGTTTTACATCTCACCTCCAAGGAGCCAAGCGTGGCTTCAGGTAGGTGAGGCCCAACCGCTGGATCAGTTTGACATTGAGCTTCCTCAGCGTGGCTTGGCTACTTTCTGAGAGACGCTTTTCTTCCAGACACCGCAAAACTCCAAAAGCTAGGAGGGAACAGAGAAAATTGGTCATTATTGCACAAAACAGGAAGGGTCATTTCTCATTAATTGCAAAGTGTTGTCTATCAGTGGCGGCGAGCATTTTCTTGAGACCACCGACACCAGGGGTGTCAAACTCATTTTTGTTGCGGCCCACATTGTAGTTCTGGTTTCCCTTGGAGGGCCGGTATGAATTTTGGGAAACCATATCATTGTTTAATTCCCTCCATATCTTATATACACAGCATACAACAAATTGATGAATAACTAGTTTTAAAATCAGAAGTCAAGAATAATGACTGTTTTTGTGGATCACATATGACAATTTGAAATTTTGGTTCTGACTTTAGCAAGCATCATGGAACTTGACATGCTTGATTTGCTTTTGCGGGCCACATAAAATGATGTGACGTCAAGGCCCGGGCCAGATCTGGCCCCCGGGCCTTGACTTTGACACCTGTGACCAATACCTTGGAGGAACAGTTAAAAAAAGACCAAAAGCAGTTTAGCCACAAATGCTCATAATCCATCCACAGATTTTCTTTAGCCACAAGCAGGGCACACAAACGACCACTGACAGTCACACACATGGACAATCTTGAGTCTTCAGCTAACCTAGATGCACATTTTTGGACCGATGGAGGCGGTAGGAGTACCTGAAGAAAACCCACGGCGGGTCTGATCTGAGATTTGAACTCAGGGCCTCTCGAATGTGCTAACCACCAGTCCGCTGGACTATCTCAAATGCTCATAAAATTTCATTTATTTGTCACATCATATTTTTTCCTCAGCTTAACATGGCCCCGGGGGGACTTTAAAAAAAACAGGAAATGAGCTTCCCCACCCCTGATTTAGAGACACCTAACCTGTCTACATGCAAATAAACCCTCTTGACTGAATTATTTGTATTCACAAATCTTTGTTACTGCAGGCAACGGCAACTGAACAGAACAATGCAGATGCACACAAACTAGAACACCATAAAGTGGAGCGCCAACATCCCGCAGAGGAAGCCCAAACGACTTATGTGAACAAAAGTGGGGGAAAAAAAATCCCACACATCAAAATATAATTTCCTTTCCAACCAGTTTAGTGGAAAGTATTTATCTGCAGAAGAGAGCGTCACTTTCAAGCCCCTGGAAATTGAGCTCCAACAGTGACTTGGATGCTAATATTTTTTTGTGCTTTTGTGACACCATGGCAATGAATGAGTTAATTCTTTAATTTCACCACCATTCAACGGCAAACGCGTAAAACCCAGGCTCTGTCCAAATACTTTTGCATCAAAGCTAAACCTACCATGTTGTAAGAGATCCTCCCGCTTGCCGTGCTGGAAAAGCATTGCCTGTTGGAACACAAATAAGATAAGATAAGATAAGATAAGATATCCTTTATTAGTCCCACACTAGATAAGTCATTATATATAGCAATAAGATGCCTATGATGATTGTGCACACATCTAGGGGAAAAAAAGGTGGTAAATATCACATATGTGAATTGTCATTATTTGTACCTGTTCAACCTTGACGTCCACAGCAGAAAAACAAAACAACACATACAATACTGTAACTGCTTTAATGCCTTGAGCGCAGCTTGACGGTGCGACGAGACGTTAAAGGAACACGTTATTCAAGTTCACCGTATCTCCCTGTGCAATAAAATGCATCGACTTGCTCGGAGCTTGACAAGCATTGCAATGACGGTTGAGAACGTCATCAATAAAAGAACATACAGATTTAATTAGAGGCCCGTTGCTGTGTCACATGGCTTAAGGGGGAACTATTATGGAAAATCCACAAACAGTTGGTTACCTGCAGTGCCTCCCTACTCCTCAACTGAAAAATCAACAACTATGTCAATCTTTTAACTCGGGATGACCCGATCTCACTTTTTGATAAACGTCTGAGTGTTTGGTTTTAAGGAGATGCCGATAACAAGTCCAACCGATATATCGGCGTTACATTAATAAATAAATAAAAAAGCCGGATACAAATGATCTCAATATAGAAATATACATAGAGACATGTATATATGGTACATAAAATGTATACGTTATTATATATCTTTACACTTGTGTTTATATGGCCCAATCCACCAAATCAGCTGCACATCCGTTATTTTTTTTTTTGTAAGACCCTCAAAATAAAGTAACATTTTAGCTTTTGTTGTTTTTAGCTGTATATTTGATGATACACATTGAACAACTCAAAATGTGTATTGGCCTATCTCAGAAATGTTTTATTTTAGCACATCGTTTTCTGCTGAAACTCGTCATGGGTTTTCAGCATAAAATTGCCAATACATAAACTATAGCCATGAGATTTATACTAATAGAATGCTAACATTAGGCACAAGACATATCAATGTGCAGGACCCTTTATAAAAATGTATTTTCATGTGATAATAATTTCAGATTTTCTTGTAATTGTATAGTGCATTTATACATTTTAATCCTAGGGGACAAAAATGGGGGCGGCCCGGTAGTCCAGTGGTTAGCACGTCGGCTTCACAGTGCAGTGGTACCGGGTTCGATTCCAGCTCCGGCCTCCCTGTGTGGAGTTTGCATGTTCTCCCCGGGCCTGCGTGGGTTTTCTCCGGGTGCTCCGGTTTCCTCCCACATTCCAAAAACATGCATGGCAGGCTGATTGGATGCTCTAAATTGTCCCTAGGTGTGAGTGTGGGCGTGGATGGTTGTTCGTCTCTGCGTGCCCTGCGATTGGCTGGCAACTGATTCAGGGTGTCCCCCGCCTACTGCCCGGATACGGCTGGGATAGGCTCCAGCGCCCCCCGCGACCCTAGTGAGGATCAAGCGGTTCGGAAAATGGATGGATGGATGGATGGATGGATGGGACAAAAATGGCACGCATTTGTGGAATGGCTTATACAGTACATATAAGAATTACTTGAGTAAATTTGATTTCCAAAGGTAAACAACATATGCATGGTTATTCACTGGCGTGTGCAGGCTACAATGACGAGTCCACACAGCTATGGAGTTTGTTGCTATGTGTGGGACTACTTCTCTCATCTACAAACAACAGTATTGCTTTATGATCTGCTTATATGCAATTGGTGGGGCCCAAGCTGTCACCAAATAATTTACACGCTTTCCATGTTGCCCCGGTGTGCGCGTGGGTTTTATCCGGGTACTACGGTTTCCTCCCACATTCCAAAAACATGCATGGCACTCTAAATTCTCCCCCAGGTGTGCATGTGAGCGTGGATGGTTGTTCGTCTGTGTGACATGCGATTGGCTAGCAACCGGTTCAGGGTGTTCCCCCACCTACTGCCCGAGGACAGCTGGGATAGGCTCCAGCTCCCCCTGCAACCCTTGTGAGGATAAAGCGGATCGGAAAATCGATGAAAGTTAGATGGCTTGGATGCTTGGCCGCATCACAAGTGCTATCCTGCCTGTCATGCGTATACATGGCAAAGATATTGTAGTCTAAATTACACAAAACACTAGTACCTTTGCATTGAAGCAAACAACCAATGGTATGTGCATGCATTCGTGCGTGCTTTTACCAGAGACTGTAGAGCACCATCTAGCACCCGAATGGAGTCCAAAGACTGGTCATTATTTTGGGATATAGTGGCGAGACTCCAGTCCAGGAAGTCTCCAAGGCACCTCTTGAGCACATCAGGCCTCGTCATGAATCTGTCAAGACCATCGAAAGAAAGACACAACCTTGACATACTAAGCATAGATCAACAGAATTATAGGCAGCAGTACAGTGCCCTCTAGTTGGCCACAAAAACACATTGCATTTGAAAGGTAAGGAATACTGTACTAATTGGCGAGTTCTTTCTTCTATGATCTGGCTGACAGAACTGACTTACTTTGAGACCAACACGGATGCAGCAAGCCTGCAGCCATCGCTGACACCAAGATATGACTACAAAGAGAAAAAGTCACCGTTACAATTATCACAAATACGTGAACGATTTTCTTCCTTTGTATGAATATGAAAGTTGCTGTTAAAGAGGTAATGAGGCATATGATGGTAGTATAAGTGACATCAAAACCCAAGCATTCACATATAAGGGAAGTAAACCTAAACTTAAAGTGAACCTCTAAAATTGACTTGGCTTTTGATGGAAAACTGTCAGACACGAAAACCTGGGAACTGTTGTCGGTTGTGGAGACAAAAAAATGCATGTCTCACTGAACATTTTTTCAAAGTCTTTTCAACTGTCATTTTCTTGTGTCTTGAGTTTTAGAGTTCGCATTGCTCTATAATCCTGGAGCATCTGAATAGTAGCATATTGTGATGCATTCAATCACTTCAATTTGCCTTAGCAATAGCGAGGATGCGGTCCATGATGGCCTCTCTTCCTTGGCCATCTTCAGACTTCAGATAGCCATCAAGGCGGGAAAGGTCAAAGGGCGTGAGGCAGGTCATGGACAGCCACAGCAGCAGAATGTAGCGTGTCGACCATGTCTAAAAGAATGAGAAAATGGCTAAAAACTATGTTGTCTGACAAACACACACACACACACACACACACACACACACACACAAATGGACGATCTTGTGTGCATTGAACCTCAGTGTCTGTCGGGTCCTGCTTGGACAGCGAATCCAGAACTGGCTCTATGTCAGCGACTTCATGAGGCAATCGGCGAATGAAGATTTTGTAGACGCGCACCTGGGCAAAGACAAAAACAAATAGAAAGTGAATGGTAGTAATGAGGGCGGCCCAGTGGTTAGCACGTCGGCTTCACAGTGCAGAGGTTCCGGGTTCAATTCCAGCTCCGGCCTCCCTGTGTGGAGTTTGCATGTTCTCCCCGGGCCTGCGTGGGTTTTCTCCGGGTGCTCCGGTTTCCTCCCACGTTCCAAAAACATGTATGGCAGGCTGATTGACCGCTCTAAATTGTCCCTAGGTGTGAGTGTGCGCGTGCATGGTTGTTCGTCTCTGTGTGCCCTGCGATTGGCTGGCAACTGGTTCAGGGTGTCCCCCGCCTACTGCCCGAAGATGGCTGGGATAGGCTCCAGCACCCCCCGCGACCCTAGTGAGGATTAAGCGGTTCGGAAAATGGATGGATGGATGGATGGTAGTAATGAAAGGTACCGTGTTCTGAGACCCAGTCAGATTCACATCAAACTGACCTTACAGATGATGTAGAGAAACTTGAAGCCCAAATGAAACAGGGAAGAAGGGCAGTCCTCACTCCTCACCAACTTGAGTAACATATTCACGATCCATTCTAAAAGATCATAAATGCATTCAAATTGGATTGCTAGGATGAATATTGTACTGATTTCTATTTTTTTCCCCCCCGAACTTACCTAAGTGTGGGTCAAGCAGATGAGGCTGATCTTGATATTGGCTGAGTGTCTCTGTTGAGTGCAGATGAGCATAGTCATTGAATTGATAGTGACGGACAAGTACAGTGTTGGAAATAATTGCAGTATCAGATCTCTTGCTAAATTTCCATGTTTGTCCACTTACAAAGACATCAACTGTCTTATATATATCAACTGTCTTATATTTAAGACAGTTGATTGGTTCATTGATTACCGTAATGTCCGGATTATTAGTGAAATGTATACTGTATTGAGAAAACGTTTTTTTAAATTGATGCAGGTGCATCAAATCAAACCGAAGATACATATTGAATCACCTTTTACTGTGTATACTGTATATATATATATATATATATATATATATATATACAGTATATATATACATCTTAGAATGAGATGGTACATATACACAACTGAGACGTTCATTTAAATGTATGCAAATTGACAACAAAAAGACATTGCGTCCTACCCCTCTCCATCTGAGTCGTACCATATTGAATTGAATCGTACTACAACAGAGTCGATCCAAATAGAATCCTTGCACTTTCACGTTGAACCATCCTTGAATCATTTCGCACTCCACATATCAAAAATCGAATCAAATTGTTTTTTGTGGAGATAATTGACAGATTATTTCCTGGGGCACACCTAAGGATCTCTTTCACGGCACACTGGTTGGGAATCACTGCATTACAGCACTGATTTTCAACCATTGTCCTGCAGGAAGTCATCAGATTTCACACCACTGCTCCAAAACGTTTAGTTTTTCTTTGTTCATCTATCTATGCTAGTAATGTAGTGACAGAACCACGCTCCTCCACTAGATGGCAGAAGATACAAACAAACAGTTTGCAACTGCGATGCCAAAGGACAGAGCTTCAGCCAAATTTTCCATTACAGTACCCGTGGTTTTGCAAAAATATATATGTCGAATTTGTGATATTATCACCAAATAACTGAGCATAGTCTCCGAAAAATGTTTTGACTTTGCCTCACCTGTGATAATTAGACAAAATCCATTAATTACTTTGGTTATGCTGTGAATTAACTGTCAAATGAAAAATAGGTGCCTTGACATTGGGAGTAAGGAAATGACTGATGCTCACCCTGGAACTTCTCCGTGGCGGACTCCCGGCTCGTCTGGTCGCCGTGGATGTCCGGAAGACTGGCGATGAGAGCCTCGATCAGGTCCCGCTCACCGAAGCCCTCCAACACACAGGTTTTAGGCTCTCCTCCGTCCCCAGAGCAGCCAATTTCCATCTCCGTTAACTCGCCCTTACTCGCTTCGTCGCCTCCGCACCCGATCTCCATATCCGATAACACAATTTCGCCTCCCTCATCTCCCGAGCACGCAACTTGTGTCTTCAATGAAGCCATAGTGTGGAGGTTTGGCAGGCTCAGTTATGTGTGAGGGGTACCCTAGCTTGTAATTGTTAGCATTCGCGCTAGCGATCAAAATTTAGAACATGATAAAGCGGTTATGTGTAAATTCATGTATATATTTGGTGATAAACTCCTCGGGCAATAGCTGTGCCGTTTGGTTAAACGAAAATAATTTTAAAAACGGCAATGAATATGAACAATCTCTAAAATTGCGTAGACTGTTTGTTAGCAAATGCCCTGCCCCGGTACGGCAAGTCAAAAGGCTAATTCCTGCGACGTTACCGCGCATGCGCCGATCCGGAAGCAAAACCAAAATGACGACCGATCGTAATGAGCGAGGGAGAAAGCGAGAAGCTTTCAAAACATTTTTTTTTCTTCAAAATACTCACCTTTTTCGTGTTCATGACTTTTCCATAGATGCGCGTATGTAATTCACACACGGGAGCAGTGTAAGTCTTTCATCTCTGTGATGGTACGCGTGCTCTTTGCGTGTCTTTTGCACGACAACATAATCAAGTGCTGACATCCAGTCAGCATAATTAGAATATACACTCACTAAAATTATTTCTTTAATTTCATTTAATTTTCAAGATGAAAAAAAGAAAAAGGGATCTCTTCTCAAATTAATTTATTGCTTCAAAGAAATGCCTGGTACTCTGCAGTTCAGTAAATAAACTTGTCCACACGCATTTGTACAATTAAGGGCCTCTTCTGAAATAAATGCCTTACTTCAAATAAACACTGGTACTCTTTGGAGTTTAGTAAATAGATGGTAGCTAGTCCATACTCAAGCATATGAAAAACAATGCATGCCTTGCTTCAACTGAATGCCAGTTGTTATCTGCAGTTAAGGAAATAGACAGTAGCCACTTCACATGGAAGCATTTGTGCAAATAATGGTTTCCTCTCAAACTAACTGCCTTACTTCAAATAAACTAAGCATGATTAATTTTGTAAATATAAAATCTTGAACACAAACTTCTTAAAATGAAGACAATCGTAATATAGTTCTTGATTGGTTTGATGTCATGACATTTTAACTTAAACATTTAGTAACATGTTACCCTATGCAAAGTTTAAGACTTTGTTACTTGAGCAAGTCCTTCATGACGCTTATTGATGAGCCTCTGTAGCCACCGCCAAAGTGGTTCCAGTGATTCAGGTAGTTAAAGAGTTGGTACAGTTGGTTTCTCTGGGCAAAGCCGGGTGCCTTGGGAATTTTCTCGTGGTAGGCCGAGTAAAAGGAGCTGGTGAAGCCTCCGAACATACCGGCAATTCCCAACTCGTGTTCGGAATGGCCATAGAAAGAAGAGGGGTCGAAGATCACCGGGCCCTCACTGGTTTCTGCCACATTGCCTCCCCACAAGTCCCCATGGAGGAGAGCCGGGAACACCTGCACATCTCGGAAGAACTGAGGGATCTTCAGCTGTCAGACATATTTCGGGTTACCAGTGCGCGGCTTACTCGAGCAGTTGAGTAAACCGACGGCATGTGGAAACAAGCTTTTATTATACAAGAATGGGAGCCACCTCTCAAATAAATGGTCAGTATTCTGTTCTCTTCAGTTGAAGAAGTACGTAGAAAGTAGCCAGTCCATATGAAAACATTTGTGAATACAAGGGTGCCCTCTGAAATAAACGCCTTGCTTCAAATGAATGCCTGATTGTCTCTGTCGTTGTAATTAGACAACAATGTGTTCCTACCCAAACATTTGTGCGTATCAACGTCTCCTTCTAAATAGATGCCTTATTTTGACTAAACGGCCACCGCTTTCCTCAACAACCAGTCAATGAATGTTTGTGCAAATAAATGCCTCCTCTCAAATTTCCTTCACATAGGTATGTGGCACTATCTGCAGTTCAGTAAATAGAAAGGAGCGAGTCCACACACAACCACTTATGCAAATGAAGGCCTCCACTTATATAAACGCCTTCCTTTTGTTAAATGCAAATGCAGTTGAGTATTTAGTGAGTAGCCCATCCATACGGGTGATTTTACAAACACAGTAAAGACCTCTTTTAAAATAAACATCTTGCTTCAAATGAACAACTACTATATGCATTTGAGTAAATAAAAGTCATCTTGTCCGTATTTAAGTTGGTGTGCAAAAAAAGGCCTCCTCACAAATAAACGCCCTCCATAAATGACTGATTATCCATGCGGTTGAATTAGACGACGAATGAACGTGACTTCAAATAACTGAATGTACATTTTGCGGTTTAGTAAACAGACAGCAGACACTCCATACTCAAGTGTTGGTTCAAATAAACACCTAGTACTACCTACTTGACTGACTGAGACAAATCCGATCATGCAAAATGATTTGTATAAATAAAGGCCTCCTCTCAAATAAACGCCTCACTTCGAATTAACACCTGGTACTCTCCCAGCGTTGCAGCTTACCTGCAGGGCTGCCCAAAGCTCTCGCACCTCTCTGTCCCCATTTGACTTCTCCAGTATGTTTAGCTGACATTCAAGCCTCTGTCGAGTGTAAAAGGTCACCCAGTCAACCTGCCATTCGTTTTCCTGTAAGTGACAAGAAGAAATAAGCCACGTTAAGGCTGCATGAAAAAAATGTGACGGCTTTAAAGAGGACACGTCATGCATCTACATAGCTACAATTCTGTTCAGTTTGCAGAGTGTGTTCACCTGCGGTATATAGCCACAACATGTAACGGTAGAGAAGCCATATTTGTCCACGTAAGTCGCCTCTGACTGCCCGGCTCCTTTGCCTATTTACGCAAAAGGAATTCATAAATTCATCTTGCACATCACTGCATATCTTCAAATAATGGCCTCTATGGTAATAAACACAGTAGCTCAGTTAAGGTTGATCATCCACACAAGTAGATGCCTCACCTTAATTAAATCACTCAGGAGCAAACAAAGACTGTCTGCAGTAGACTAAATTAAAAACAGACAGTCATTTGTAGAAATGAACAATCTGCTTCAAATGAACACACAGTATTAATTGCAGTAGACTAAATGGAAAGATCAAAATGTACATTTTTTTGTGTGCAAATAAAGGCCTTGCTTGAATTAAAACCTTGTACTCTCTGCAGTTGTGTTAACAGAAAATCAGCTGCGCTTCAAATAACTCCATTCAACTTTAAAAACAACCACTACTGCATACCAAGTGCTGTACATCAAGAAAACCTGACATCTAAAAACAAAGACAAAACAATAAATAACATTTGGCTTTTGACTCAGCATGACTCAGATTTAATCTTAGTTTTACTGTTTGGTGCCGACTACCATCTTTGTTACTGATTATTGCTTTATTGTTGTATATATGTTAGTTGCTCCATGTACAGCACTTGGTATGCAGCAATGGCTGTTTCAAAGTGCTCTATAAATACAGTTGAGTTGAGTTGATAAATATAGAAAACACAAGAAAACAGTAAAACTTGTCTCATGTTGAGTTGAAAGCCAAAGAATAAAAAAAATGTTTTAAGACGAGTTTTAAAAATTGACAATACATTTCTGGCACTCTCTGTAGTTGAGCAAATAGAAAGCAGCTAGTCCAGACAAGTACACTACTCCTACAAATAAAGGACTCCTTGCAAAACACACGTCTTCCAGTACTCTCTGCATTAGATTAAACAAACTCCCCTGACCACGAGTTGAGCAAATACAGAACTTCCAATAAGTTTGGTCGTAGTAAGTTACGTTGATTTTAGTTCCCAAAAAGCTTTGATGCGACAAAATGTTGTTCTTAAGCACCTAAGTAGATACTACTGTAAGATAAGATAAGAAAACCTTTATTTTTCTCACAATGGAGAAATTCCCAATTTACAGCAGCAAAACATTATGAAAGGGAGAAGTAGAAGAACAACAAGTATATTAGTAAATATCCATCCATCCATTTTCCGAACCGCTTGATCCTCATTAGGGTCGCGGGGGGTGCTGGAGCCTATCCCAGCCGTCTTCGGGCAGTAGGCGGGGGACACCCTGAATCAGTTGCCAGCCAATCGCAGGGCACACAGAGACGAACAACCATCCACGCCCACACTCACGCCTAGGGACAATTTAGAGCTTCCAATCAACCTGCCACGCATGTTTTTGGAATGTGGGAGGAAACCGGAGCACCCGGAGAAAACCCACGCAGGCCCAGGGAGAACATGCAAACTCCACACAGGGAGGCCGGAGCTGGAATCGAACCCGGTACCTCTGCACTGTGAAGCCGACGTGCTAACCACTGGACTACCGGGCCGCTGAGTGTATATTAATTTGTTAATATTTGCAGTAAAAGAAGAACATTTACCAACTGTCTGCTGCTCTTTGCTCACTTTCTCAAACTGTCTCTTGTTGTGAAGGTGAAGATCAGCCAGCTGCTCTCCCAGCTGCTTTGAATATCTGCACATAACAAGTAAAAGGAAAAAAAACAATAGTTTCAAAGATCCTTTTTGATAAAGTGGTGGCCATGCGACCACAATGACAGGAGCCTCACTTGTTTAGACCACGCATATCCAAATGCTCCATCACAAACACACAGCCTCCACTGTCCAACTCGATCACCTTCACAGGTTTGGGCACTTTAATTGTTCCTGTTTTTATTATGGCGTCCAAACTGGCCATTTCCCCATCAAACATTGATTTGGCCTGTGAAGGATTGAAAACGTGCCAAGTTACAAAGTGCATGAGCAGAGTTAGAAGCAAGATCATAGTTACCTGGCTCTTGTGGTTTATCTTCACAAACACTTTGCCAGTGTCCGTGTGGTAACTCTGGCCCTGACTGATGCATCCACCTTCTGAGTGGCCAGCTGATTTTAGCGTGGCTGTACCCAACTCTTTCTTTAGTTCATCTTCCATCGCTCAACAAGCATTATGTGCAGTGTAATGTCTGTTGAAGTAAGAACGACGCCACTCCAACAGCCTGCAGCGCGTTTATTTCGACTGTACCATGTGGAATTGCGTGACGTGCCAGATAACGGATTAAAGTACGTAGTTGGTTCAGTTTATTGGTGATTAATATGCCGCACATTACAACAGATTACGTATTGATAAATACTATTGAACGAATTTTCATGTTTTTTTCAACGTTAAAGTGAAATATATAGGCTCTTTTATAACATCTGTTTGTTAAAAGCAATAATGTTGACACCGTTAACTGTTTTGATCAATTTTACTTTCCGTAGTATTTGCAGTACAATGACCAATCGGAGTTTATGTCGCGTTGGGGTGGTATCCTATCATAGGCGAGAAAGCTCGTCACGTGAGACCAGCATAGTTACCTGTTAAAATACGTTGCTACATACTTATAATACTGTATTTCTGGCCGCCTATATTGAACAATAAATTTTATGTAAAAAGCGTGTGCTTTCCACTAAAGTAACGGAATGTGTTGCACTCCACCGAATTAAACTATTTGCAATACATTGAGGAAACAGACACTAAATAATAGGTTGGCTTCGTCCGAACATTCCAAAGGTAAACTGTATTGGCCTTTGCTGATTTCCGTATTATTTATATCATGCTAACGCCACTGGAATCCCGTATCCACTTTGTCCTATGATGGGCGAGTTGACTACTCACGTGACTGTCACCATGGTTTCCCGTGAAGCTATGGTGCTACATGCTAATGCCCAACGAAGCCCTGAACCTAAAATGAGCAGGCATGAAGTGTGCTTACTCCTAGGAGCGACGGGCGTTGGCAAAACATTGCTCCTAAAGCGACTCCTCAATATCCTTTCTGCTTGTTTCGGATAATAAAACCCTAAAGGCTAGAAGATGCTAGTCTAATTGTTTTTTCGCGCACCCCTTAGCAATTTTACTGCATCGTAGCATGATTAGCATTGCCAGTTGCAGTTAATGTGACAGATCCGACTATTGTAACTCAACTGGAATGACCATTTGGTGTTTGACTAACTTGACCTAAACACAGCTGCTGTTGCTTTCTTAACCTTTTGTTCACAGCTCAGTTTGCAGGGAGCTGTTGAAATGGATAGCCCTCCACATACTCTGCCGACTGTAAATTAGAGTAACAATTTGACGACACTTATTTAACATTTTTTGAAGTATGATAATTTTATTCAAGAAGGAGGAATATATAGTATCATACACTACTACTGTACTCCATACTTAAGTTGGATTTTTAATTACTTTAAAACGAGTAAAATATAAATACACTTACTGTATTTCCATATATTTTGTATTTTTATATTTTATATATGGTGAGTTTCTAATCTTTTTTTTCTTTCCATTTCGTTGGCTGTGTTACGTCTCCTCAGGTGGGAACCAATCTGACAGGCATGACGCTGAGGCGAAAGAAGCTGACGATCAGGGAGCTAGGAGGCTGCATGGGCCCAATATGGCCCAGTTACTTCAACGACTGCTCATCGGTCATAGTAAGTGCTGCTTCCACATACTGAAGCTCAAAACACGCGCAACAACATATGTATAATATTTCATGTTTTGTCTTTTTTTTTTTGAGTTTGTAGTGGACTCATCCAACATCGCTCAAGTGTCGGCATCATGCATCCAGCTTCTGTCGGTGCTTTCTGCTGAGCCTCTGCGAGACGCTTCAGTGCTTATAATCTTTAACAAGAGGTAAAGAGACAGAGCTGTTATGCTATAATAATTTGGATTTTATAGTGTCTCTCATGGGACTTAGGAGACTTTATAATAACCCATTGGGGGATATTTTGTGTGTGTGTGTCCCATATGATATAATTGAATGCATGCTTTACTGAATAAATGGTGTTGAAAAGTTCTTTTTAATGGCACTAAATGAGGAATTCTCGGTTCATAAAGTATATTCGGAACAACATATAAATACTACTGTAATAGAATCATCAGTTTTGTTGCTGATCTTTGACATATCCAAGACAGTAACCACCAACGTCACCCAACTAGAGGGATGTGCAAAGGGGTAACAAACAGGGCGGGGGCACCGGGTATCCACCTGAGAGGGGCCCCACATCAATCAATGAAATTTGATCGGGGCATGTTTGTTGTTGATGTAAGTCCATGCATGATAAAAATAAAGGTTTTCTTATCTTATGATCGACGGTCATGAAGTTAGGAAAAGTTCCCTCGGCACAAGGATTAAAAACTTCCAAGGAAGCAGGATAATGGATTCAAACTGGGAGAAATTCCTCAAAACTAACCTGGCTGATCCATTCTTCTTACGCTGGTCCCCTTTCAGGGACGTTCATTGCACCATGAGCCTGGTAGAGATGCGCTCCCTATTCCGACTGGATGACGTGGTGGCCTGTGCCCCTCAGCCAATCACCATGTTGGAAGCGAGCGCCCGCTCTGGAACAGGACTGCGCGAGGTGTTGGCGTGGTTGGAATCCGTCGCCAAGTGATGATTATTGGCGTGAAAGGAAGCTACAGTGACATTTTATTGAAATTGTGAGGGCACACTTACATAGGCTAAAGGTCAAATCATTGTTCAATGTACAGTAATTTATTCAACCAGGAGACCTTTATGGATGAATGCAGTCACATTTTTATTTGTCTGAATATGATTCTTTACTATAAATAATTTCTGCCAGTGACATACCAGGCAGAAAAATTACATGTGCTTCTACTGGATGGCAAAAGGCACATAACCAGTGTACAGTACAGTGACTGTGATGCGATGTATGTTTACGACCATCCTGCAGGGGGCGTATAGTGAACGTCAAATCAAGATTGGGGAGGCTTTGACTTAAATAATGTTAAGGAGAAGTGTCGTTTACAACATTCGATTAAGTCTCCGCACTTGAATACAGTAAGCCTGAAAATGAGTTTCACATGACACCAAATAAGCCTGGCTGTTAACTCTTTAAAAGAAGCGGCTACAAACTCAGATAATTACACAGGAAAGGGAAAACAAGGCATTTGTTTGAAGGAAGTGTTTATTGTTGAACTGATTATTGGGGCAGGGTGTTTATTTTTGAGGGGGGGGGCACTATTTGAGGAAATATGGCTATTTATATTTAGGACCAAACAAGTAGAAACAATTGACGAAGTCCTTCCATAACACTCTACTCATTCTGTGTTCATTACCGTTAGCGTAAAGCCTGAAACACTTTCAGCTCACCCAAACTACATGATCTTCCTGTTGTAAAACCCACGGATACTTTTTTTAAACAGCACTGCGCAAGTCCATCGTGTAGAACAACAGCAGCAGGTGGTGACACAAACAGCTGAGTGTGCAACATGATTGTTGACTACACAAAGGCAGCAGAACACATTTGAGTGGAAATAAAGGCCAAAGTGCAACGACGACAACTTACACCGTGTTTCTGTTCTTGTTGTTGTTGCGTTAGCTAATTAGCAATAACCTGAAAAGGACTTTTACATGATAAATCATTTCGAACCTGTTACTGCATCCATTAACTTGTTATGCCACAATGTAGGAGAAAAACAGGTAGGGGAGGTCCACTTGATTCCTTCGGACTGCAGTTCAATTTCCCTTTTTGTAACTACTTGAATGGTTCCTCATAGGAAAGGGTTCTGATTGTTCAGTGCGGGCTGCGGTGCCAAAGCACCATCCATGGAGAGGGGCAACAGAGGCTGGGGCAGCTCCAGGCCAGTGTGTGTCGGGTGGGTGAAGGACGACGGGAGGCTGGCCGTCTGCTGGCTGACGGGCAGAGGCAAGGAGGCGCTGTAGGAAAGGGAAGGCTGCATTGTGCCCGAGCCCATTTGACCTAGAGTGTGTCTGACCGGCTCCGGATCAAATGGGTTGACGGTGGTGGAAGCACCTGCGCCTAAAAAGGAGAGTCAAAATAATTTTAACTTATTCAAAAGGTTTGTTTTTGTCATAGTAGCTGCATCCCAATGATGCCATTCTTGACACAAGTGAACCCATTTGACTTCTGTTACTAAACAAAAAAGTAGCAAATAAATGCCTCCCCTTTTCTCTTGAAAAACAACAGACTTCACACACACGCACACAGACATAAAAGAGTTCATAGCTGACATAATTTTAACCCTGTTGGTAACCACAACGGCAACAGATGCCTCCTTCAAATATGTGCCTCATGTAAAAAAAAAACAACATACACTACTTTTGACTTCACACATGCATATTAAATAGTTCACACCCAAGCCCATTTAAACACTATTGCAAACCAAACAAGAAATAAAAGCCTCCCCAAGTAGATGGCTCTCATTTACGATGAAAGACAAAAAAACAATTAGTGACTTCACACTGTCATTAGAAATTTACCAGCTGAGCCCATTTGAACCCTGTAGCTAACCAAAACAGCAGCAAATAGATGCCTCTTGCAACTATATCTCTCTATTTTCCCTCCAAATGAAGGGGTCCTTTACACAAGGCTTTTCCCTTACAAACACTGAAAAACAATGCTTTATCAAAAATTGAGACTCATAATGTAAAAATGTGTGCAAATCAAGACAATTGATTAACCTAATTCTCGGTCCAACTATATGCAAAGTATTCAAAATACACTGGCCCTAAATCAGCAGTTACCTGCTAGAAAAGGGTTCAAGCTGGCTTGGGAGTTAGCAGGGATCAGCGTATCCAGGTTGACCAAAGAGGCGGCTGCGGGGCCGAGGAAGGACTCGGGGGTATGCACCATGCGAGGCTTAGGGTCCGCCAGGCTCTGTCCTAGCTGGTGCAAGTCAAACATCTCCGGGCTGCCTTCCCTCTGTCCGTTGAGTTTACCTCCGTCCATGGCCTCATCGAACAGATCGCCATCTAAAAGGAGAGTTGGATTTGTTTGGCACTGGGCAAAAGTCTTGATAAGATAATCAAATGCAATCATTACCGGAGGGGCTCGCAGCTCGGAGAGGAGACATTTTTGGTATTGTGAAGGGATCCACTGCAGATGATCCTGAAATGTTGGAATATCATTAGCCATCTTATTTCTATAGCGCATGTCCTCCCAGCTGACTTATACACCCTGGAGTGGTCACCAACCAATCACAGGGCACATATCAGCTCAACTACTCCATCCTGTGTTCTCTCTTTTTGTACCCTCTGTCATGCTACTCGGCCTCTCCATTGCAACCTACACAGCCAAAGCAAAAAGGGGTCCCCACAGAGTCCTAGGTTCTCTTCAGAAAACCCATCCGTCCAAAAATGGTCAATTCGATATTTTTTCACAATCTGAAACGATTGTCCTATCGTCTGTTATTTCTCCATTAATTGCTTGAAAACAATTCTTTCTTGAGAACTATTCTTGTTGCAAAACTCCGCCTCTTCCCTTACTCTGCAGGAGCCGTGCAGCATTATGGCCCCTCGGGATTGAAAGTCTGCCAAGATAATGTAACCACAGTTCTTTTGAAGTAAAAGCTTTCTGACGAGTAAGTCAATGTAGACTTCGAAGTAAAGGGCTGGATTCCGCATTCTACCATTTTAATAAATGACAGAGTGATAAATTAGTGTGCTGCCCATAACATCATTATTAATGATTCTCAGTCTGACACAATGTATAAATTGTAATGCACGCCCACCTGTGCCCCATAGGTTGGAGGAGGCTGTGCCCGGTGGGGGGTCCCAAGGGTTGACTGGGGGCGGGCTGGGCTCCCAGGGTGGAGGAGGGCTGTTGGAGGTGGGAGGTACCATCCAGGCAGCATCACCCACTTTTGACGAGCTGCGGCTTCCCTCTTTAATAGCGGGAGTAAATTGGAGAGGGTGGATGACTTGGTTACACATTTTCACCCACACTGAGTGGAAACTCACCCCCCACCACCACCATGCATAATATGTTGCCTTTAAATATCCCAAGTCTTTACTCATTCCAGTAAGATCAATAAAACGCCATTAGGTGACATTTTGTACTTATAAGACCATGAAGAACGCTAAAATACTTCCACGACTTTGTTTCATTGATGACAGTTATGCTGACTTCACATTATTTCCTATTTCTATATTTCTGAAAGGACGTGTGATTCATGCACTTCAACCCTTTCAGCACATAATGCTCAGACACTCACCCAAGGAGTTCCAGGGATCTGTGCCCCCCGCACGAGCGGACGCTTGGTACGGGGTTTTATGCCAGACGTTTTCACTCGGAGGAGGGTCTTTGGGTATGGCAAAAACATCTACCAGGTCCATGAAGGCAGTCTGACAACACGGAAAAAAAACATCAGTAAGTAGCTTGTCAGATAGTTTGAACATTTTAATGTAAATAACTAATCAAAACCCTATAAATTTTGTCACTGGACCAACATATGATGCCCTCTGCAGCCACAACGCCCCTCCCGCCCCAAATAGGGTATTCCATACCCCAAAATTTCATACCCCGCCTTTAGACGACATCTCGCGTTTGCTCTCCTCCAAAGCTTTCTTGAGTATCGATTCATCTCCTTGGCGACCGAGTTGCTCCTGTCAACACATATCCTCGCCTTAGCTGGTTGATTATTTTTATTTCTCTCTCTTTTTTTTTTTAACAAGGTCTCCAATTGATGAGATACATCCACCACAAAAAAATGGTGTTTCGAGTTAAAAACATCTTTCAGACATGCCCACATTTTTTTCATTGGGATTTTATTTTTCGCTTACCTTTTGGTGTGCTTCCTTGCTCATGCTCAGCGCTAACTTGAGCTGGGAGTCCTCATCCATGTCCACTGTGGTAGGTGGACGCTTGACTGACTGCGAGTGGGGCCAAATGCAACAACAAACAAACAAAAACGGTTATGACATTGTTTTTTGTCACATCATGACACCACAAGTACCTCACCTCACACCATTGAGAAGAGAAGTTTGACCGGTTTGTTAAATAAAGACCTGGGGGGGAAGTTATCCATAATGACACTAGATGGACAAAAGTATTGGGACACCTGCAAATGGAGGATAAGCTGGAGTTGTTCTGCCACTTTGCAGCTAGAACAGCTCCCACTTTTCTGGGAAGACTTCAGACAGGATTATGGAATGCTGGCACAAAATTGGAAGCATAGATTTAGTCAGGGTCAGCGAAGGCATTTCGCAAAAAGCCCTCATTGATGACCGTGTCTCAATTCTATTGTCCATGTCGTGTAAGAAAGCTTCTGGAAGGAAGAAGCGAGCAAAATAACATTCCCTTCATGTCCCTGGACCAAGCGAAGCTGTACCTTCTTAACCTCTTTGCTGATGCTCACAGCGATCTGCATTGCGGTCTTTTCATCGAGAACCACTGTTGTAGTAGTCGGCTAAGGTCAAAGGGAGCAAGGATTAGAAGCAAGGACCCGAGGTACAACCTGAGGCCATTCATTCATTAGCGGCACTAAGATGATTTCTCTCAGTACGCTTTCTTCTAGTCAGTTCACTCTGAAGAGGAGGGCAGGCTGTGTGTCAGGCGCCTGGCCGTGCTTGGATATGTGCTTCCTGTTTGGCTGGCTCGCAGTGATGGATCCCAGTGCCATTACTGGCTGAGTCAGAGACAGAGACGTTCTGTTCTCAGGGAAATGGTGGCTTGCATATAATAAGGGCTTAATGGCTTCGTTGGAAACGGACCTGAGCAATCTCACGGGTGGGTTTTTACCGTACTTTTTTGGCATTGTTGTCTTCAACAGATACACACACACACACTACAAATACTTATCGATGTCACATAGGGAGAGCATACGACGAATGCCAACTTGGAAAAAAAAAAACATACAGTTCCAAACAACTCCCGATCGCAAAACAAAAGTCCTCTTTTTTTCTGCACCAAACATGGTTGGTCACCCAAGTGGAACTTTAATATATTTGTTAGTTATTGTAATGGATGGAGTGCATACACCTCCCGGCTGAAAAACCCCACTCAAAATCAGCCAGGTATGTTTCCCAAAATGGTTGCAGGAATGTGTTGTGTAACTTGAATATCTTGTGGTTACTTTGTAATGTAGGGAGAGCAGACATCCCCTCGAAGAAGAATGTAACGTTCCAAAGAATTACTTGTTTGTGTCATGTCATTTATGTATGGGATTGCATGCACCACCACAACACAAAAAAGAACAGTATTGTCCCACCTAACCCTAAACTCCTATTTTTTTCCTGGGACCGAACTTTAATACATTTTTTACTCCGTGTAACAGGGATTAACACGGAGAAATCATAAACTCCCCTTCAAAAGAATCGTATCCAAATACTAAGGCTGCATGATTATGGCCAAAATGATAATCACAATGATTTGTTTTTCATCAATACTGTAATCGCGATTATTAAACACAATTATTCATCATGCAAAACATCAAGTTGCATTTTTTTTAAACAAATGTAAAATTTCCAATGATCACTTTACTGGTGAGCTATTTTTAGAAGAGGCCCTAGTCCTTGAAGGGGCTACCTGGTGCCCAAGGACCTCATGTTGGTGACCACTGTTTTCGAGGCACTCTCTCCTCATCTCCAATTTTTGCTGTACTTTCTTCTCTTGACATGACTTGCTATCATCAGGCTCCTGCTGCAGGATGCACTTGCTTGTTATTTAGGCAGTTTAATGAAGCTGCCTGCTGGTTGGCTTACAACTGATTGAGAAAGTACTGGATTCGATTTCTAACAGATCCTGCATTTTACAGCTAAAGATTATCATCGATCAGGTTAGTTTAATCGTGGTTACCCAAATTGTGATCAAGACAGTAATGTGATGAATTGTGCAGCCCGAACATATGATATTATTTCAAAATACAATGAAGGCAGCACCGAATTGCACAATGTTGGAAAGATGCAGCAAGATACATCATAGACAGGAACCCTAACGAAAGATTATTGGGAAAATGTGTATGTTTCTTACTATTCACGGTTTTGCTCTGCTTCAGAATTTTCCCACGTACTGTTGACAGTGTACAGTACCATATGTTGCGTATACGTGCGATACAGCATACATACCTTTTCGCTTTCCTCTCGGCTCATGGCCAGGGCCAGCTGCAGCTGGAGCTCCTCCTCCCCCGTGGTGCTCGGCCGAGCTTGCTCCAATTCCGGCGCGAGTTGAGGAGAGGAAGAGGAGGCTGGAGGAAGGAGAGGAGAGAGGAATGAGTGTGTCGGGAAGTGTCAAAAACATTGACAGAAGGAGCGAACACGGACAAAAAAATAAAAAACACGCTTTGGCTGCGTTCTCGGGTCAGAAAGGCGCTGGTACTGGCGCTGAATGTTAAAATATCTGCCGGCCCTTGTTGTTTAGGATCTTTGTTGCCGTTGCTTACCAGTCGGTGGGCCCAGAATGAGAACAATGCTGCGCCTGTGCGCAGAGTTCGGGGAAGATCTTGGAAGATGGATGGATTTGGACGTGGCCCATCGAAAGAGCACATATTCTCAAAGTGGGTTTGCACATCTGTGGATGCTTAGCAATAGCCAGGCTACTAAATTCTAAAGCATGTGGTCAGATATTTTTTTTCATTATTATTTATTGTAACATGGGGAGTGCATAGAAACCCATTTAAAAAACTAACAAAGTCCCCCAAATTTTTACTATTACAAATTCATATTACCGGTAGATGCAAAAGTTAACCTTATTATTACCTATAGGAATAGCATACCTCCCCCACCCCCAAAAAAAGGCAAAAGTCCCAAGGCAACAGCCTTCGATAGTCAGAGAATGGGCGTAGGGAGAGCATACAAACACCTCTTCCCCCTACGGTTGACTATGACTGCTTGGAATTAGTTGTATAACTTGAATAACCGAGTTACTTATTGAAACGTAGGTTGAGCATAGAGCCCCTCCACAACCTCAAAAATGTCTTGACTATCATTTGCGTCAGTTGAAATCTGTTGTATGAAAACTATGGAAAGGGAGGGACTACAGCCCCAGAAAAAAGAAAAACACAGTTCCAATAAAGCAAGTGTCCTCTTTACCTCAGGACCAAGATGGTCACGCAAGTAGAACTTTAATACTTTATCAGTGGGTTATTGTACTGTCAGCAGAGGGACAACATACGCTCCCCTTTCAAGAAAATCCACAATGTAAAGGGATGATTCATTTTGCCTGAACATTGGGCATTGTGCTCCTCCTGTAGAAGTGCTGAAGCACATGGACGCTGGCTCAAGGTGGGAAGTATCCACATGTTTCCACTGGCTCACCCTCATGAACAAATATGCAGAGAATGCATATCGGGGCTAGGGAGAGTGGTTGGGGGAGTATTTGCTTGGACAAAAAAAAAAAAAAAAGACTAGACAGAAACTGGAGGCAGTAAAACAGTCAGAAAGTGTCTGCGAATGTGCCTCTGATCGCACCATAAAGCCACCACTGTTGGTCATCTGCTAACGTTTCACACATTTTAATTAAGAACCACACAGACCACATCAAAGCCCGAAGGGGATGATTGCATTTTTGTTTTTCAGTGAAGATAGCACAAAGTCCCACATTAAAAACCAATAAAAAAAGCCACAAAAATCACTCAAACATATGACAGCAAGCTACTCGCAAGCTAAGTGGCTACAGACGAGCTGGTATGCACTCCGTTTGACATTGGCAGTGTATTCGTGCTTCATGTCTTTTTACACTTGTTTAACAGTTAATATTTACAACAATGAGATGTGTTGTTTCAAGACTTATTCCATTGTTTATATTTGTATTAAATGTCTTTCTCATAGGTCTGAATTCCTGTTACCTCACAATTTACAGAATTCTTAATTCATCAATTCTTACACCCATCCCAAGTTGTATTCCTCCAAAAATGATTCATTTCAATATTCCCAACAGGAAATGCTGGTTTTAAACTTGGTAAAAATACTCATGGAGCCATTGTGTCCTTGAAGCAGTACGAGGCTTGTACTGGTTTGCTTGGTTTTGGACGCATGCACACAAAAGCGGTGGGGGCCTCGTGGCTTTTTCTCTTTTGTAACTAGAGATCAGCTGATGGGGCTGTGCACCGGAGAATGACAGGAATGCTCAAGTCTGACAGTCAGAGAAAAGCAAAATTACAAAACTATCTGAAAAGTGAAAGAGAAAAGATTGTATAGGTTAACTGTGTATTTTTAATGCGGGATCTTTCATTTGCTAGGCGCAAATTCCCATGATAGGTCACACGGAAAGGAAATTCATGTTCAAATAGCTGTACCGGATTTTTCCTCATACTTTAATCTTACGTTTGTCCATTTGTAGTCGCCATCCTCACGTTCTACACTGTAGTATCTGCGAGTCACTGTATGTAAATTTAAAAGGGGGAGAGGGGCACGGCCTGGTGAGTGACACTGTAAGTCAGCGGAAGAGAGTGTAGTTTGGCTGTTGTCAGAAAACACACAGTGCCTGGGCGTCAGGTGTGGACGATGCAGCTCATGTATGAGATTGCTTGTCATGGGTTTATTTTGTTACCGTTTATTCAAGAAAGCAATTGAGAGTGCACCGTGGGCTGAATGCATCCTTGACCAATTGTGGGGACATTACAGAAAGTTCTAACGAGTGGAAGGCTACATTAAATTCACCCATATTAATATCTTAGTTTTGGCATGGCATGTGAGTTAGTCCTGCTTTGCAATAAATACAATACACTTTATCTCAGTTTTTTAATATTCTCGAGCTTTTCCCAAATGACTTTGGGTGAGAGCTGTCGTGCAGCCTGGATTGGTTGCAAGTCACATATGTAGATCATTTCGACTCGAAAATGTCCATAGTTTTGAATGGCCTATCTATACGTATTGAAAAAGACCGACTACGTCAGGGGTACCCATTACGTCGATCGTGATCGACCAGTACATCAAGGATTGGTCCCAAGTCGATCCGAGGGGTGTAGAGGGGAAAGAAAAAAAAACATTTGGGCCTCTGTGCATGTTAGTAATATTTTTTGTGTTAATGCACACTGCACCCCAATCATTCCATCAGTCTCACTTTCACAAAAAGGATTTATAAAAGAAAATAAAATAAAACAAGTCATCTTTAACCTGGGGTGACTTGTGACCGCGTCACCGGAAGATGTTAGCGCTCAGCAGTCTGCAGTTGCAGCTTGTAATCGGAGTTGTTGTGCTATATCTTTTATCGTTGTCATTATTCTCATTCAGAGTTTGTTTTGTACAATTCACTGAGGGGACGAGTAAAGAATGGGAATCTGGAGGGCCGAGAGAAGCATTTTAAAACGGTACGCGTGAGCTACGATCATGAACAGGCTGCCTAAGTGCGTCGCATGCCTCAGCTTCAGGCTATTGCTCATCATGGCATGCGTGTGTATGTGCATGCGTGCGTGCATACCTGTATGTGCACGCGCGCGGTAACGGGTCGATCGTGAGAGGTTGGTTGATCAAAAAGTAGATCTTCGGTCAAAACAGTTTGGGCACTCCTGGACTACGTGCTATGAGGTGCGGTTCATCTTTATTACTCACATTGTAGAGAAGAGGGCAAACTTCGGGTCTCGTGCATCCCGTAGTGGCTGGGGTGGGCAGCCGGGTATGGAGGAGGTAGCTCTCCATATTCACCATAGACCCTCACCATGCGCGACTTTGTCTTCAACGCCTGGGCCCTATCTTTCTTCAGCTTTTCCGGGTCCTTCAGCAGAGCCACCAGTTTCTTGGCCTTTTCGCGGATATGGATACCCTGGTCCTCTCCATCGCGGTCTATGTACTGGAAGTCCTTGAGGGTCTGGATGGAGTAAATGTTGTCCCGGCACTCCTGCGCCACGCGGACCGAGCCTGCCTTGGTCAGGTAGTCCAGCAGGGTGAGCGCCTTATAAACGTGGCGCCAGTTCTTGCCGTGGTCATTGAGCCGCCTCCAGATCATACCCATGACCTCGGTGAACGCCACCATGTTGTAGGTCAGATCAGCAATCTCTGCCATCAGTGTGCTAGAGGCGCCCCACGGGTCATTGGAGGTGGCCTCGCGCACTTTGATCTCGGCATCCGTGTAGTTGTTCACCACATTTTTCATCTGCCGGCGCAGCGATGTCTGCATGGTGACGGTGGCGATCAGGGCTCCAGTGGGGGAACGAAAAAAAAATGGGGGGCCCTTTAGGTAGCAGCTCAGAGGAAAAGAAAAAGAAATCCAAGCTTGTCTTTGCAAATTCAATTAAATCCACAAGGTTGTTCCTGTTGGGGAGGAAGACAATGTGACAATCAATGAAAAGTTTAGGATCACTTGGACAAAAAGTATTGGGACATGCATAAGCATATGCAATGTGAAAATGAAAGAAAATATGGAATTGTCTCTATTGACATTGCACACCTATGGACAATTTAAACCAGGAATCGGCAACTGGCATGCGTCAGAGATTCCAAACCTTCTAACGGTGAGACAGACCTGCTCACTACAAAATCACCGTCTTGTCCTGGTAGCATAAAACTGTCCAAAATTAATACAAATTTAGGAGGAACAAAGGAGATTCTCCCAACACAGCGAAAGGTGTTAAAAGGGGAGGCGTAAGTACGTTGCGTGCCGAAACTCAACACCAAGGCTAATCTTTCAATGGGACAATGCAGAGTGATTGTGGTGCAAAACACAATGCGTTGTTTTCAAGTTGACTCTGTTGAACACGCTTTCCATTCCTGTGAGGTAAATATGAATGTGACCGTCATTGGGGGAGCAGTTTCAAAATGTTGCATACATCACTCCTTGGTTCATTACATTGGACTGCACTTTGGACTGATCAATTCTGTCAGCAGGGTGGATGAACATTCCAAATGAGATAAATTCATGGGCCACATCATTAGGTACAACTGCACTCGTTCATGAGAAGTTGAAAATGTCTGTCTTGACAAAGGTAATCAGTTTTTGAAATTTTAAATATATGTTGTATTCGTAGTTGAACGGTGGTCAGAAATTAAAACGTCCCTCAATACTGATACCGTGTACTTCAAACTAACAATAAATAAAATTGTTAGAATGTCAAAGCGAGCATCGTCACCAACATGTTCTCAAAGCTGTTGTTGTCACTTGTAGCTATTTAATACACACGCACACACATGTCACATAAAAAGTGTAAAGATGGTGAATAGCCCGTTAAGGTAATTAATGAGTCGAATTACGGTTCGTGAATGGACCGGGTTACTTCATTTTCTCTTCTCAAAGCCTGAGACGCTGTGGCCTTTACGTGGTACATTCCACTGCAAATTTAAAATGGCAGCTTCCCGTGCATTCCAGGCACCTGACCTCCTCAATTATCAAAGACGGAAGTAGCTTGCTGATTAACAAACGAGTGGAAAGAAAAAACATATTGCGATGGTTTTTTTTCCACTTCTGTTGACAGAATATTCAACTATTTGAAATTGTAGTTACTTCTGAATTGGGTACAGTTGGCTCTTTTTAAATAGACTGTCCAGGTGAAGGCAACATCAATTTCCTGAAGCAATTTCCTTAAGTTGTGTGCTTCAACTATACCCACGCCAAAAATAAAAATAAAAATAAATGATTGTGCGATTGATTAGTCACCTTAAAATTATGAGACGTGATGTCAGGGCGGCTCACGTGGTGCACTTCCTGTTACTTTAATGACGACATAAACGAAATGTAAACAAAAAGGGTTTTCAATTTTTTCAATCTTTTATTTAGATTTAAGTTTCAATGATACTGATTCGGGTTAGGATACTGCTGTGAATTTTGCTATCCACGATTTTTTTTCACGAAAGCAACACATCCGAGAGCTGAACTACACGTTATGTAACTCTAAATGAGCGAATTGAACGGCAAATTTAATTTAGAATAAAATTGAAAAAGCGCATTTTTAATTGACTTTGTCCTGTACGTATCGAATTTTCCCGGGACGCTGCGTCGAACGGGACGAGGAGGTGAACTATCTCACAGTGACTCAGCTTCTGTGATTTCGATGAAAATACAAATAATAAAACCTGGATATAAGATCTATAAATACCAAAAATCTTCATTTCCTCTTCCCTCCCCCCTCTCCTACCTTCATGACATGGCAGCGTCAGGCTCCCAACTTTTGAGAGGAAGGAGGAAATAAGACCAAAATGTGTCTCCGCCTCTCGGCATGTCCCGATAAGCCGATAGGGTAAAACACAAAGTGTTCAAAAATATCTTCTATCTCGTCCTAATTCGCGGGAAAAAGTGATTTTCAAAACTCCTGTTTATATTAGTGCATTGCAGTGCTGTGTAAAGGCAGGAGCACCCCCGCACCACTCCTGAAAACACTCTAAAGTGCAGGGAGGGAGGAGTGGGCTGGTGAGGGAGGCTGGCCTGCACTGTGCATGCAAAGTCAGCCTTAACCCTTTCATTGTCGAGGTGGTGACAAAAGTACTAAAGTGCACTCGAAAGGAAGATGCATTTTTTTACTTTTGGGGTGAAGGCATAGCTAGTAGCCAAGGGTTGATGAGAACTCAGACGCTCAAGTTCTATACAGAATATGTAAGTGGCATACACGCCTGACTCCACAAGTGCATCTCAAACGCTGTTTGATCCACGCCCCCCCCCCCGAAAAAAAATCGGAAAAACGGAAATGATGAAAAACAGTTTAATGCAACATCGCCACAAACGAGTACTACAAAGTTATCGGTCTTTGCAGTTGTTCATCAATTATTTTAAATTGGATAATTTTTTTTCTTAATTCACTTGACAGGGTATTTAATGAGGAAAAGAGAAAATGAATGCATGGAGATTCACTTAAGACTGTGACTGTTGATTTTTTTTTTCTCCATGCATGCCCTGCAATTGGCTGGCGACAAGTCCAGGGTGTAACCTGTCTCTCTTGGAAAGTCACATGTGACATTACTGAGGACAACACATACAAAAATGGATGGATCTTACCAGTAATATCGAAATAAGTGCAGATGGCTACTGTGAGTCAATGTGGGCGGGACTTTCAAAAACACCAACGTCAATTATTCCAGTCTGAGACGTGGCTGAAGCTGCATTCATCCCTTCTTGTTTTGGTATCTGTAAACATATGGTAGCATATATTTCAACATAAAAAGTGTTGTTGTAAAAGCAATATGTCCCACGGGGGTTCAACTGAGAGCCCTATTTCCTTTGCAGCAGAAAGTCTGGGCTCTTGAGTTATTTATCAGCAATAATGGCGCATTGTCTAAAGTCAGGTCCTGATGCATTATACAGGACCTTAAGCTTATTGGCTTTGAGGTTTAGTAATCTCGGTGAGCCTCATACGCAGCGAGCCCAATAATGCCGGTCGTGAGAAGTGGCGAAAACGTTACAGAGGAGGGACCGGCAAGTGCTCGGCGGAACAGGATGGACAGGAAATTCCAGCTTCTCCTTGAAAAAACACACAAGTGTTGCAAATGTCAACAGGAGTGATGGCGCCATGGCCTCAAGCAGCACAACGGAGGGATGTCCTTTTGTTCCAACATTAAAATAAGCTTGGGTTGTGGCGGTTTCATTTTGATTCTCACCAATCAGGTCGGTCGAGCTCGACTTCATAGCTGCCATCCAGACACTCCCTCCCTCCCCTGCGTCTTTTATTTCTCCCGAACAGAGATTCCTGAGCATTCTTTGTTTCCCAACAAAAGCCAGCAGAGGTCAGCACAAGGAGGAAGGTCGTGTGCTGACTGGGGGAAGGGACACAAAGGGAGAGCGAGTGTGCAAGGAACACACAAAAACAGAAGCATGTTTCAGACATCCAACCAAAAAAAAAAAAGAATCATCTTTGGCCCAGCCCTGATTACATTCAAATGTTTCTTTAAAGCTTCAGCCTCACGTCACTCCAGTCTCTTAGCTCTCCTCTCGTGGTGAGATGGTCAGTTTGCAGCAGATTTTGTTGTTCCTCTGTCTTGGCTTTGATTAGCAGCATTTTTGAGTAGCAGCATCATGTCTTGGCTGTTTTTCTTCAGTTGGGCCTGAGTCAAGGTGGAGGCAGTTATGAACAGTTCTAAACAGCAGTCACAGTGAGCACAAAACTTTCTGGCTTTTGTTAGACAGTAAAAGAAAGACGGGAAAAGCCGACTAGAACATCTGAACTTTATCTGCGGTTAATCATAGGAACTTGAAATGGTAGTGGCGAATACAACCAAATCCCCATGCACAAGAAAGAGGGTGTGCACACTTGGACATCCTCGTGGCTGCAGTTGTTTATTTTACGTGCCCTGTCTAAAATGTTTCTTTCATTTTTTTCAACGGAGCTCAGTCAGCTCATCAGTCAGCTCTGCAGAAGCCTGATGACAATCTTGATCATTTCAATGAGTTGTGTACTCAAGGAGGGAAACATCTCAAATAGGCTGGTTTCGAGTTTTGGGACAGGTCCTTGGTCAGGGTTTGGGGTAGGTTTTGGATGAGTCTAGAGCAATGGTGGCCAATTAATTTTCCAAAGTCATCTGTCGTCTTGCTTCATTAACATTGAATTGAATTGAATACAACTTTATTGTCAATGATATCACTCTTTAGTCAACACTCATAAAAACAAATCCTGCCTGCCAAACGCGCTGGGAACAAAAAGAGGAAGTTGATCTCTGACGAAATAAAATCAGTATGAATTCAATACTAAGGATGACTGTACTTATTGTCTAACCCCCCCCCCCCCCCCACCCTCTACAAAAAAGAAAAATCTCATGATGACTAAGAATAATGAACAGCATCATTGGCCGCATTCCATCTGGCTATGTGCCTGCTGCCGACAAGGTTCTACGAGACGCTTCAATGGAACACAGCCACTGCCATTACCTTACATTGTCACTATATTACTTCACTGACATGTGCACCATGTCCACCAATTGTATAAACACATGACACATTGTAAAATGTGAAACACTGCTTCTATATTTACTCTGGCCCGTACACCAACGCGCTTAAAACTGTCAGCCATTATAGAATGTTAGGTACATTTCTAAATAGCCATGAAGTGGAAGCAACTCATGTTCTATCGTGCCTGTGGCGCGGTAAAAAACAAAAACAAAATCCCTCTAAACAAATGTGGGGAAACTGTCAGGAAAAGCCTACTAAAATATCTGAAATTTATTTGGGTTTAACCAGAGGCACTTGAAATGGTGGCAGGTGTGTGCTGAGTCCCGTTTGAATGTGATTATCTCTGAACACAGCCCATTGGTTTTGTAACTAACTGTAGCAAAGTCATTTCAACTGTAACTAGGTCACTGTAACAAAGTAACTGTAATGTTACTAAGTTGGGGTAATTGCAATTATTATAATGGTAACAAAGTATCTGTTAATACGTACCTAAAGCAAAGTAGGTAAAAAAAAAAAAAGAGTCAGAAATAGCCTCCTAGAACTGTTGAACTTTATGTGGGGTTGATCAGAGGCCCTTTTGAATGTGCCAGTCTCTGTGAGTTAGAATTTGATTGGTTATTTCCATACAAAGCGTGTCGGCATCACATTGCAGGGGTCTGGGGTTTGATTCTGGCCATGCTGTTTGGAGTTTGCATGTTCTCCCCGAGCCTGCTTGGGTTTTCTCCGGGTACTCAGGTTTCCTCCCACATTCCAAAAACATACGTGGGAGGTTAATGGAACACTCTAAATTGCCTGTAGGTGTCACTGTGAGCGCAGATGTTTGTTCGTCTACGTGTGTGCCCTCCGACTGGCTGGCAACCAGTTCAGGGTGTACCTCGCCGACTGCCATAAGACAGCTGGGATAGGATCCAGCATGCCCCGTGCCCCTTGTGAGGCTCAGCGGATCAGAAAAGGGTTGATGGATGGATGGAATTACAAACAAAGCTGTGCACACTACTTCCTGTTTTCGACAGATTTTTGTTCAAGTGATTTGTACATGTTGTTGGTCACATGAACTGTTGAAAAAGTTTTAAAATTATTTCTCTTGATCTAAAAAGCTGTTCTATTGCCTTGACCCTCTTCTGTGGCAGCAGCTGCACCTTGTGGAGACTGAATGACATTTCCAATTGAGGGCAGCCTTTTCTCATGATGACGTGCTCGGAATTGTCAAGAAACATACTTATTGCAACGATGGCTTCATGAATAAATAATGGCTCCACTGTGACGCTGGATGGAAAAAAACCCTCACAGAGAGAACTCCTCGCATTCTGTGAATCATAATGCAGTGCGTGACTGCTGCAAGGGAACAAAAAGGGGGTGTCAGGGGTATGAGAGGGCTTCACACCATGACATTAAGGACATTTAGGAAAGTCTGATATCTTAATATTTATATATAACTGGAAATGACATAGATGGGCGAACAAAATTAGCATCAATGTTACAGTAGTTATAAAACGCTTATAGTTGAACACAAACAATAGCAAGACATGCAGACAACATACAACAACAGAAATAGGCATATATTCTTTATCCTCCGTGTAAAACAAGTAGTATTATTGCAGTTTAATTGTGATGGTCTTCTTCGGTGTTATATTTCTTTATGTTTCATACAGTACTGCACTCTGGTGGTAAACCAGTAAACCAGATACTCTCTGCCTATTGAAATGATGCAAGAAATTGTGACACACAAACTTATCTTCGTATTATTTAATGTTTATAGAAAGTATCATTCTAAAGAGTGCTATTTTTATTATTATTTTTTTTTTTGCTGGTGTTTTTACTGGGCTGGAACAGATTAATGGCATTTACATTCATTTCAATGTGGCAAGATGATTTGCTGAGTAATGGGCCTAGTCATGGAATTAATTAAAATTGTAAGTCAACGCTCCACTGTTTTTAAAAATTGACAAAACATTTGGATTTTGTTCCTTTCACGATATTTTGTTTTTAATTTACAATTTCATGGTGGTTAAACGAGTCAAATTGATCCACAAAGATTTTTGGCACAGCAAATAAATCTTTTTATGACAGCCTGGAGCTAATAATTTCAGTTCACATTATTTCCAATGGGAAAATTGGTTTCTCAAAACATCTTGCAAGTCATCGTTTTCTCAGCAGATTGTGTTTGTATTGGATCTCATAAAATAGCAACACACAATAACATAAAAATACCCCAGAACAACATAAAACAACAAACACAAGGCAGAGAAAGAGAGAGAGAGAGAAAACGAAAGGACGTTGCTCAGAAGTCTCATCCTTCCTGTAACCATAACAACAAGGATGCTGGCAATTACCCCAGTTGATTGATCCACAAGTAGCCAGTAAACACTTTTCGGGTAACAGTGACACAATGTGAGGTGCGAAAAAGTCAGGCTGCCTTACATCGAGTGACCTGCCTCAAATCTAATTGGAGGAGGCAGAGGGGCTGTTTCTAAAAAAGGAACATATTCCCTGGATGCAACCGGATGACGCAGGGAACGTACGCTCGGCGTGGGTGTATAAAAAAATCCACGGTGGGCTCTGCTCGGCGCGCACATGGCCAGAGGAGTGAGCCGGGCTCTGAGCTCCTGATATCCATGACGAGTGAACCGATACGAAAATGAACACGACCGAGAGGTTCACCCCCCTTGGCGGGCATCCTCACCCGCCACACCCAGCCCTCAGCCCAGCGGTTCAGCAGAAGCACCCGAAGGTGTCCAACCTATCCAAGACAGGGCTGGGCCTCCTGGAAACAGTCAAGGGACGATGGAGGCAGCAGGACAAGAGAGGCACGCCGGAGGAGGCCTGCGTCTCCGGTGAGGTTGCGCCGCGTGACATCAAGCCCCGGAACTGCCAGAGAATTGTGGTGCTGGGCGCTCCCGGGGTGGGCAAGACCAACTTGGTCAGGCGCTTCCTGGGGGAGGAATTCCAAGAGATGTACGAGGCCACGGCGGAGGACTTTCACAGGAAGCTGTTTCACGTCGGAGACGAGACGTATCAGGTGGACCTCCTGGACGCCACCAGAGAGAGAAACTTCCCGGCAAAACGGAGGCTTTCTATACTGACGGGTATGATCCTGAGTAGTCCTTGAAATCCTTATTTCTTATTACTGTATTTGATCAATACAGACAAGATCAGGCACTGATCTTGTAGACATGATTATGGGGATTTATTATCATACTAGTTGGCGGTATCCTCATTACACTTCTAATGTTTAATTAAAACAAAAGACGAGTGTTATTGTCAGTAGAAGTAGTAGGAAAGATGGGATTCATGATTTCAATTTTCCATTTTTTAAATTACAATTTTACATTTGCACTCCTAATTGTTTTAGATTATCACATACATACGTACATAATTATTTAGTCTTGTGTAACTGCGAGTCAAGTAGATGTCTCCACTAAATGTTGCCTTAACCTACAATAGATATGCACATGCACACTCTCATAAATATTAGGGCTGCAACGAGCTATGATTTGAATAAATGATAACTGTGAGTTATTGTCGATTAATCGATGAATCTGCAACAACAACAACAAAAATTTAATTTGCACCCTAATTCATGATTTCAAACTGACAGTGCACGTGGACGTAATGAATTAAGATTAAATTACTGGTTTGGCCCGTGACTTGCCAGAAAAAAGTCAAAATCGGTTAATCATTGTTTTCCAAACAAAAAATTGATGTTTGAAAATGTTTTATTTTGATTCAACCCAAAAATTAGAAGTCTGCTTTCATGGAGGATGCAGAAATTGGAGAGTGTTTACTGTTGAGAGGCTAACATATGGACAAAGGGCTTACCAAAGGCAAAAATAAGTGTTTTGTTTTTAAATACAGATGTAATTCAAGTTAAGTCACTTTGTTTTGTTTTTTTTTTTAGTTTGACAGTGAATTAAAACCAGAAGTGGCAATATACAGATCAAAGACACTTTTTTGAAAATGTCCTGTCTGTCTACCAAAGCGCTTGTTGTGACCTAAGTCTTTATTTTTCTTGCGTCCAGGTGACATCTTCCTGCTCGTCTTCAGTTTGGACAACAGAGAGTCCTTCAGTGAAGTTCGCGAGCTGCTCAGCGAGATCAAAGTCGCAAAGACAAAGTTGGTCAAGTCCAAACGTCCGTCGAGGTTGCCTGTGGTAGTTTGCGGCAACAAAGTGGACCTGGACGTTCACAGAGTCGTCAGTCGGTCCGACGTCACCGAGGCCTTGACCCGGGACGTGGCTTTCTTTGAGACCTCCGCCAAGCTCGGCACCGCACTGGAGGCCGTGTTCAGGGAACTGGCGGCCATGGGCGGCCTGCCCTACGAGACCACGCCGTCGCGGCATCGGCTCGTCTCCATGATGACCTATCAGTCGCTGTGCCGGCGCGGCCGCGGACGGAGCCGCACGCCAGGGGAGGCCGCGCCCTGCGCCGCCGTGGACACTTTGGCGAGGCGTCCGAGCTTCGGCAGCGACCTGCGGCTTGTGCTTGGATCAAGCGCCAAAGCCAACAAACCCGAGAGGTGTCCGATTCAATGAATTGGGAACCCTCTCCGCAAAAACCAATTGTAGTAGTATGCTGCAATGTTGTATTATGTAAGGAGTTATACTCTGCATAGCACTTGGCTGGACCGGTGCATTCCTATTTTTTGTACATAACATGGTCACGTTAAAAACGGTTCTTTCTCAACAGAAAACGATGCATACTGTATAGCCATGCAAATGACATGAATGTAAATGTTTCTTGAATACACTGAAAATAAAAACGAGGAAGAAAAAAAAACCCTCCTGCTTTTTAACTTTTTTTTTCTTTTATAGAAATAAAATCCCAAATATAAAAAAGTCACGGTGCTATAATAAAACGTGGGACTATAATTATGACGTTGATTCCATATAAAGGTCCAAAGCATGTAAGGAGTCATCTGTTTCCAGGCAGTGATGTAAAACAACTTATCAAGTGCGCGTGTGCTTGTGTGTGTGTGTGCTTTTGGAGATGTGGGATGACTCATATGAAAAGACGTGAAGCATCATCTTGTATTGTCAGATGCCAGATACGGTGCGAGTATGCTCAACGGCGCCTACACATGCAAAGGATGAGTGGCGAGGAGGAGGTGTGACGAGGTGAGTCAGTGCCAATGGGCCACATTAGGAACACAAGCGCAGTGCCATAAATGATAATGCACATAACACGCACACACATAACATGTGTACAACTATACAAATAGACGCTGTATATATTCGTACATTGGGGTTTTAATGGCTTTTCAGATATGATATTCTAAATTAAAATGAATTAACACTTGAAATGTATCAGCCGGTGTGGAATAAATGTATGCATTACACAAGTGTCATTTTTGGATAATATTACTTTTCATGATATTTTTTTGATGAGCACTTGCATGTATAAAGGTAAGGAATCTACAAAAAAAAAACCTGAAATGCCACTTCTATACGCTTTGATGTAGTTTTAACCGTGAAATATATTTAATAATAGAAACAACTTTCAGTGTGATACAGTGCAATTGTCTAATACTGCAAATGACCACAATATAAACATATTGTAAGTAATAACCCAAAAAAGAGGGCTTTTGTATCTTCATGAAGGCAGATTTTTTTTTTTGGTGGAGGGCGGGGGTTGTTGATGACCTCACTGGGAGAGAACAGAAAGCACTCCAGCAGAGAAGCATTGTACGGATATAATGGAAGAAAAATATTGAATGGGTCACTAGAGAGCCAACAACTCATTATTAAAACAGGATGCTGGGAGTGAATGTTCTCATTAAATCTCAATGTTTATGTTACTCATTCATGGTTTGCTGCACTTATCCTTTGAAATTCGAATGTAATTGTTGAAATCGAGACCTATATGTTTTTGTGAGCAGGCTGTCCGCTCAGGCACGTTCATCTATTAAACATGACAAAACGGCAGCCACTTTAATTCACTCTCAAGATTCTTTACACGTGTCTGCAGATTTTCTATGGGGGGGGGGGGGGGGGGGATAATGAGCTCATCAGTATGCAGTCCATGGTGGCTTACGGAACAAACAGTAAACACACACTAAAATGTTGGACATTTACTTTGTTTGTTTAGCCCTTCTGCTAACACAAATGAGAATAATCCATGTTCATTTAATTTCTGCCTAGATGCCAGTAAGTCATGACTGAATTTTGATGCTCAAAACCTCATTGTATTGAGTGTAACGAATGGATTCTTGATGCTACCACCGTGGGTTGGCAAACTGGATCACTGGTCATCTGGGAGCTTTCGGATGGATCTGTCTTTCCAGTTGTAGCAGCAGAGCTGGCAGCATGCTATCCAGTAACGCCAGGCCATTCCAGGAGCAGCGCAGTCCTCTAAAGGGGAGAAGAAAAAAAAAACATCCCCAAACATGTGATGTGATTCTGGCACGGATATGAAACAATTTAATCTGTGGAGTCATCACCCGTCATCGAGGGTCAGATGGCCACAGCGGAGGAATTCTTGGACGTCAGTGGAAGAGTTGAAGATGTCACACAGGGCCAACTGTGGACTGAACAGCTGCCAGTGCTGTTAAATGCCACCGCATTGACAATTACAAACTGTAATTCTGTTTATCAAAGTATTATGTCATGTGGCCTTTACACCACAGATGACTTTGTGGATTTCATCATCTGCTCGCCTAAGTTTGTAGATATGTTCTCGTAAGCCCAGTTGTTGAGAGCCACACCAACATGGGAACCGGAAATGTTCAATGTTAGTCGAATGTTTTTATAGAAAAGAGCTAGGACTATTGCAAATTGTACTGTTTTGAAGAGAAGGCATATGTTATTACAATTACCGTAGCCGAATTATTTAATCGGTTTGACTTCATAAGGAAGCGAGCCTTGTTGAATGCCAGCAGTTAACTCTCACAGCAAATAATTGTGACATTTATGTAGAGTGCAATGTAAAACAATGTGGACTGAGTAGAGTGCCTTGATGAATATTGCTAATATCTATCATTCATAGCATTGAAAAGTAGTATGTTGGAACCATCATAAATTGGGGATCCCCATTATCTATCTGTTATTCATATATCATTTATCTATCTCTTTATTGATATGTCTATGTATCTTTTTGTATTTAGACTTCCACTAGTTTTATTCTGTCAAGCCAGGCAATGTAAACATTTGTGGTAGTCACAGACCAAGTAACATCGGATGGGTCTCATTATTGGGGCCGATATTGAACATTTTAGTGTGTATTGGTATTGGCCTTTTTTTAAAAATCCAACGGCTCCTAGGCAAGCAGTTAAAAACTGCATTATTTTGCGATTCTAAGTTCTCTGCTGGCACCTCACGCTGGTGACCTGCTGGCTAGTAATTGTACTGAGGATGCATTTGTTTTTTGTTTTTGAACTTAAAGACAAAAATTGACAGATAGGTGAACGATTAAAATTTCAATTATATAGATTTTTTAAAAACTTACTTTACTGTGGAAAATTTGAGGGAGCAATTTATTTGTTGACATGCTGCTCTCCTGCACTTTTTGTAAGAATTTTAAACACAACAATGTCTATTTTCCAAGATTGAAAAAACTTTTTACATGTTACAAATCTGAAAAGCTGGTCAGTCAACATGTTCTTAAAGGGATTAAAGCCATCTTAGATGTTGTTTGTATTATTATTATTATTATTTTTTTACGACAATATTTGCAGTTTTACTGTTAAGGGAATATTGGTTTTCAAGTATCAATTATCGGGCTCCTTAACTAGTAATCTGTATCGTTATCTAGCCTGAAAAAAACATATGGACCTAGTAGACAGCCATTTGGAACACAAAAAGAATGGAAAAATGAAACTGACACTTCTAGGATAATAAATATGAAACAATTATGAAAAACAGTAAGCACAACAGTAACTGAGTGTGGCGACGTATTGTTACACCACGATGCAAACCAAGGACCCCTTGTAATTGACTGTGTGGCATATGATGATTTTACCACATTACCTCGTGCGTGATGCCTTCTGTCATTCTCAATCCCATCACCAACACCTCCTCCAATCTGCCAACCAGAGAGAATGGTTCAGAAATAACAGGAACATGACAGTGCCCGTAAATGTGCTGATGACATTCTTTCTCATGGAGAGTGTGACTGCAAGGACAGATGTGCGCGGCGACCGCAAAGTTGTTTGTCCCAGCTGGTGGTGCATGCATATTATTTGTTACAATTCACAATACGTGCCTCACGTGTCACGCAACACATCTCTGGGTGTTCGTGCAGAAGCTTACAGTTCAAGATGTCCCAGCTGAATCCTCCTCCGAGTGGCGTGTCCGCGCTGCTGGACCTCGCGGATCCACACGTCGGGTTCCAGTGTCTGGGTGCGGGCCTCTCGCTGCGTGCCTCCCTCCCCAAGTGGAACGAATCGCCCGTGGGCTCCTGTTATGGACAAGAAATTTTCAGCGCTCCCTTTGAGGGTCAAAGCTTTGAAGAGTAGGTTACCTGGACCAACGCCAATGTATTGTCTTCCCTTCCAGTAGCTCAGGTTGTGATGACTCACTGCACTCTGTCGAAAAAAGTTTACAAAGTGGTCTCAGTATGGATTTCCCCAAATTTAATTTGTGACCTCATCAAGCTCACAATAAATCAATTTTTGCCATTGAAATGACCAAAAACCACTAAATCAACCCCCCCCCTCAAAAAAAAAAATCAAGGTATTATTAATGAACAAAAATAACACCCTATTGTATTAAAACATAAAAGAAAATACAAGAAATCTAACTTTTTTTAGGGTAATTAATATTCATGCTTTCAAGGGCTGTGGCCAAGTGAGAGATGTCAGCAGCCGGAGTTGGACTGGCCAGCATCTGAGTTGTGGCCTATCGCAGCTCCTTGTGTACTTATTTTGGATCTGAGTGTTTTGTTTGTCTCATTCAAAAAAAAAAATAAAAGAGTTGAGAGTACATTTACAACTATGGCTCTCCTTGCCCACATGCGAGGGCATCACAGTACCTTCATTATGGTACTCCATTCTTGTATTCCTTTCACTTGAGCAGTAGCATAAGTGAAGGTTGCTGATGACTGAAATTCTGGCATGCAACAAGTAAAAAAAAAAATAACACCCAAGCGATGGCTCGTAACATGTTTAATTCCTCATTTGGAGCACTCTTTAGTAAACAAGCTTTTGAATTTATCCTGACTTCAAGTGAAACTTGTGATAATTGTAAATAATCTGCTTCAGATGCATCATACACCACATATCAGACAGTGTAGCGTATGAAGTGCTGCGTTCATGAGGGGAAAATGGTTTTATCATCTTTATGGGCGTGCCCCCCCCCCTACACACACACACACTCTGGGCTCTGCTTGCGAGAGACTAGTTGCAAGACTCATGTTGTTGTCATGGTAACAAAACACAGGGTCGTCATTCGCCCAGCTGGATATTGGGCATGATGAGATCTGTGTCACTTGCTTCAGATGGAAATGGCCTCATTTCTCTGAGACAAGAAATGTACGCTATGATACTTGATGCTTGGTGTATTTTGATGAGCGCATGCCACACGTGTTATGAAAGACCTGGGAAATAAGATAAGAAAACCTTTATTTGTCTCACAATGGAGGAATTCCCAATTTACAGCAGCAAAATTATGAAAGGGAGAAGTAGAACAAAACTGTATTTCTATAAAATATACTGTACATATATAAAAGAACAAAGTATATAAATATAAATTAAAAAATGTTTTCAAAAGTGGAAAAACGTCTCATATGTCTCTTAATTTTCCAATTTAAACTCACCAGGCTGCTTTTATGCTCTTTCTGAAAAGACCCAAGATGGTGCCAGTCTGATAGAAAAGTAGAGCTTGCCTGCCACTTTGTGACATCCAGGTGCCAACGATGTTGAACTGAACGGAGGAGCATCTATTCGACGGGCCAAAGCGCTGTTTACTATAAAAATCATGGTTTCGGTTCATCTTGTGACATCTATTGTAATTCTAAACCCGGTGTCAATTACTTGCGGATTTCCACTATTCGCAGCACGGCTCGTTTTTCGACAGACAACTCACATTTCTGGCAAAGTTCGACACTTCATATTGTCGAAATCCATGCTGGTGCAGCATCCGCCTGGCGCTCTCGTACATATCTGCCGTCTCGTGGTCACCGGGCAGCGTCACCTGGGCGCTTTGTAGCTGTTTAAACAGCCGAGTGCCTCGCTCGGGCGTCAGCTGGTACAGGGAGACGTGGTCGTCGCAGGCCCTCAACAGCTCTGACAACTCCGCCTCCCATGATACCGTGCTCTGCCCGGGCCGCCTGAACATGATGTCTACGGACACCTTCCCCGGGCATAATTTGCGAGCATCCTCGACAGTTCGCAGGGCTTCATGAGCGTTGTGGTCTCGGCCCAGCCTTGTTAAATCCTCATCCAGGAGAGACTGGAAAAAGAAGTGTCATGCTCAGATTGTGTCCAATCAATTTTTTGGGGAAAGCGAGTGATTTACAACAACAGTGAGGGAAATGATACATTTTAACTTAGCTGGCCCCCACAAAAAATAATAATTTACAAATGGTGACAGGCAGAACAAATAAGTGCTCTTCCATGATGGCAGAAGAAACAATGGACCTGTGTTTCCACTTGTTTACATTCATAGAACATGTTGGCATTCATAGAACACAAAACAATATATTTGCATTCAACTAAACAGGCCCAGTAAATTTGTGAGTAAATTAAGATGAGCTCATCATTCTTTCAGTGGAGTAAATGTCACCAAGCCTTCCCACGAAAATACATGAGTGATCTTCAATGTATAGTGCAAACTGCCATGAGATGGTGCCAAAGAACTACTTTTCTATTATCCAGGCATTTGGCACCATCTTGTGGCATAAAAGAGCATTTCAGCAAGTTTTTCAAGGACGAACAGAGAAAAACAATCTCTGAATAGGTGGTAAATTGCAAATAGACAGGGCAACACTTGATCAAGTATTGAAGTAAGATTTACTTGGACTCCTATGGAGAAACGGTTCACCCCAGCGTGGCTAAAATCCTTCAATTTTGTCCTCCCCTCCAGAGTGGGATTGACTTCAAGTGAAACTTCAGCCTCGTCTGCCAGACTCGTCCGCCTGGAGATCGCTTCCAAGATGTCCGAGACAGTGGAAGGGTGAGCCAGGCTTGGAGTTCCGCCACCAAAAAACACAGAGGTGACGCTGCAAGGACAAAGCAGGTGAAATGGCAGAAAACAAGTGTTGTGTATCTGTAGAACATATGAAAAGGCATTACCAGGACACCTGACTGAGCTGTAGCAGCGTGCCCACCTCCTGTTGAAGACACTGGCTCACTATGTGGTTGTTGTCATCTTTGGGGATGTACTTATTAAAGTTGCAGTAAGAGCACCGTTTGAGGCAATAGGGCCACTACGGGAAAGAAAGGGAATACAGTATTACTTTATCACAAATGAATTGGTGTGAATGTAGAGATACACTGCAGGTCATTTTTCCCCCCCACTTGTTCAAATCAAATTGCGATCATTTCAAACTACGAAGTGTCTTACATGTACGTAGAGAGACGCTTCCTTAATGAGACTCTCATGTTGTGCAGATTCCGATCCGTCCTCTGTGAATAATTGTCCGCTACGAAGCCCAGAGAGGCAGCGTTGACCTGTTCCTGCTCCCAGCACACCTCCCGCCACTCTCAACGTGTGCCTCATTGTTTGTAGAAGCGCACGATTTGTCATAGTTCACGGTCACTGGTGTGTACAGACCTTCAGAGGAAATCAAAATCGGACAGTGAACAGGAAAAGGTAAAATGCTAATCATGCTGGCAGTTTATGCCTTTGGTAAAACTACTTCACCGCTGTGTTCCATCTCTTACATCATGTTGTGTCCTCTCAAAATCCCACTTAAATGTCACCACTATAAGTAACATATAAATTCATTTTAAAGGGTAATTTTACGACTCAAAGCGAGTTCTGTTCTCTAAAGCTTGTGCGGTGACATGAAATTGCTCGACCGGGAAAACGAACCTTACAAAGAAAAGTTCCGGTTTCAGATGTTTAGAATAATTAGAATCAGAATCATGTTTATTGGCCAAGTATCTAGAACACACAAGGAATTTGTCTCCGGTAGTACACGCTGCACTAGTATCATCATAAACAAGGACATGACAAATAAATATGGAAGGACATTCCTTAATGTAAATGTACCGTTGTGCGGTGGTACTACCCAATGACAACTGTGAGACAACGTGCAAGGTATCAAACAGAGCTAAATTCTCACAAAACTGATTTAAACGTCTTATTTGGGCTAATATCAGCATAAGGTGCCACACAATTAAATACGGTTATAATTAGGATCAATGTTATTTTCCAACGTTATCCAAAGCCCTGGAATTTGCCCCAATTGCAGCTTCTCGTGGTGGGCTTCTGCTGGCACAAACACTATCAGAAACATTGAACGACCTTTACAGCCAAAATTCCAATATTTGTTCCATGAAATGTTATTAATTTATTTTTACCAGTTCATTTTCTTTGTTTTATATTGGCTACATTTCTTCAATTATGTGTTGTTATGTGAATATTATGTGTTGACATGTCAACTAATCTGCCAATGGCCTTCAGGATGAGTCGTGCTGGCTCATGTAATAGTATAGTGATAGGACTATTTCTTTAACCAATTAAATGTCATATTCATCTTTACAGGGCCAGAGCGCTGGCCCTTGGTGACATCATCGTGTTCCCAATTGGTTAGCGAGAACAAAATGTTTTACTGCCAACTTCAACTAGCAAAACACGTCTGTCGTGCTCAACAGACATTAATACATTTAATTAGCAGCATATGTGAGTACTGGTGAGTATGATGTTTTGGTCATTTTTGTCATGAATATTGATTGTAATCTGCTCATTGCACCATTTGTGTTTTTGTATAGTACTGATATTTTTTTTACTTGATAAGTGTTATTCAGCAGTGGATTGCGTCGGATGAGTCCCCATTGAAGGCCCAAGTACTACATTTATGGCCTCCAACTTTCACAGAATTTTGTGTTGCAAAAGGCATCCTAAAAAGGAAGTTCATTTATTTGATCAAAATTCCCAGTTAGGGCGTTGACACATTTTTTTTACTGAATAAATTGGTTGATATTTCACTTACATAATGGGCGGAGATGAGTATCAAATAAAAAAAACATGTATTGACACCAGATTGTGTAATCGCGTCTGTCTCACTGTGACAGCACACAAGGACACCGTTCTATATTTAGAGTATGCATTTGAGCTGCATTGGGAGAAGATCAAATTTAATGAAGTCCTGTATTGATTACGCCGAGCTGTCTGACGAATAGCTATCAAGGATCTGTGTCTGTAATAGCAGTGATGAGGAAATACACAAATTATAATTAGTCTGAGGTCAAATATGAGTTGTGAAAGAACCAGTATGAATTTAATTTTGAATTTAATATTATATAGGCCATTTGGATAATAATTGAGTCAATGATGCAACATGCAATGTGCAGGCATGACTGTCCTCTGCACCCTGAGGACATTTTCCACTTGATATTAAATCCTGCACCAATTATCAAATCAGGCAGACCCACCAAGAGGGAGAGCAAGTGAGCGAGCTGGATAGTGGATTGTGGATAGTGGAGAGAGAGAGAGAGAGAGAGAGAGAGAGAGAGAGAGAGAGAGAGAGAGAGAGAGAGAGAGTTAGAGAGAGAGAGAGAAAGAGAGAGAGAGAGACACACACACACACACACACACAAACATCTGGGGTGTGTTCTCGTGTTTGTCTGCTAGCTAAAGCTTGACAACACAAATGGAGAAGAGGAGGAAAGGTAAGGTTGCGTTAGGTACACAAATTTACTGTGGGGTGCGGAGCCCAAAGGGTTGTGGGTCATCATTATAAAATACTGTCAAGCTAATTTAATGATCATCAGCAGATATGTGTTTGTTGTGGCAATATATATGATTTATTTGAATACGTTTGGATGCCATGGACGAAGCACATTTCTAACTTGAAAATCTTTGCGAAGTTAGACAGACAAAAAATAATGAGAGGAAAGACAGTGTTTGACATTTTTCAGAACTTTTGTACTTACTGAACTACCATATTGGCCCGAATATAAGACGGCCCTGATTATAAGACGAACTCCTCTTTTTCAAGACTCAAGTTTGAAAAAAGATTTTTTGAACACCAAATTAATTTTTATACAGAAAATAATTACACTATTTCTGAAACAAATGATTCTAACAATATATTTGAGAGAAAAAGCATGTTATTTTGCCTCATTCAAATCATATCTGAACATTTAAATATGTAAACTAAAGTGCAATCACATTCGTAAATGAATGGCTTCTGGTTTTTGAAATGTAAATTACCCGGTACATAATCACTTCTCCTCAGCTGCTGGTTAACCTGGCCGATCTTTGACCCACTTTTCTCCAGATTGTCGCTATGTTTTTCCATTTTCTGTTATCTCTTCTATTATTTTCTTTTCTTTTCTTTCTTACAGCAATTTTTTATTTTTCTTCTTGGTGCTACCGCTATTTTTATTTTTATTTTTCGTGACAGGGGTTCACTTTGGTCAAGTTCAGCATTTGCTTCAGTGATATCTAGCGCCATCTAGCATCGTGAATGGGTATAATGTCTAGACCCCGAATAAAAGACGACCCCCACTTTTTCAGTCTTATTTCAATGCAAAAAACACCGTCTTATATTCGGGCCAATATGGTATATAAACACAAGAGTTGAATGGTATTGAATGCACGTAAGCAAGTGTTGAAATCAGCCTCGTCGCCACAGGGTCCTCCTTGGAGCTGAGGCTGATGGTTGTTGGCAGCAGTGGACCGTCTCAGTTCCAGCTGACCAACGCTATCCTGGGAAGGGAGGAGTTCCCTCGGGACACCACGAGCATCTCTGGCAGCCGTAAGATTTTGGGGGAGCTGGCGGGGCGGCGGGTGGCCGTGATCAGCGCCCCCAACCTCTATGACAAAGACATATCTCGCGTCAAGAGGAAGATGGAGCTGAGGAGGTCCAAATGCTTGTCAGTGCCCGGTCCCCACGCTTTTCTGGTGGCCTTCGACATGGAGAAAATTTCACCGAATGACATCAGGACCCCACAGCTCATGATGAGACGTTTTGGAAGACGTTGTTTAAGACATTGCATCGTCCTGCTCGCCTACGACGGCAGCCCGGACAGCGCGGCCTTGGAAGGTGTCGTGCAGAACACCGACTGGCCCTTGAGGCATCTGATTGAGGACTTTGGTGGCCGCTTTTACATTTTCAGCAAGGACTGGCGGGACCGCAGCCGCGAGCAGGAGCTTCTGCAGAAAATCGAGTGGATGGTGGCCTCCCTGGGCGGCGCCTGCTTCTCCAGCGGAACCTTCCAGAAGGCCGAGCGCAGTGTTAAGAAGGAGGAAAAAAGACTCATGAAGAAGATGGCAGCCGATAACGAGAAAGCGTGGAGTGAGCTGGAGAAGAAGTACCTGTCAGATGAGTTGTACCGGCGCAAAGACGCCCACACAGCTAGCATCAGCGCGGAGATAAGGGCCAAGGCCGAAGTGGACAATGGCTGGCTCAGGACGTCCCTGGTGAGAGGGGTGGGCTCAGGCGTGGTCGTAGGGGCCGTGATGGGGGCACTGGTGGGGTCTATAGAGGGACCAGGAGGAATGGTGCTGTACGGCATCATCGGTGGAGCGTTGGGCGCGTCGGCAGGGGGTGCTGCTCAGGTGGCCACAAAGCACATGGAGGACAGAGTAGCACCACCCGCCAGACTCAACTTCAATTCCATCTTCATCAATCGCTTCTTTGCAACGCCTCGGCCCTGACAGCAGCACCCAACATTAGCACAATACCTTTACAGTACCTTTATTTTTACCTTAACAAAAATAACAATTCTCAGTTTTAATTTCAAAGTCCCAGTAAAGTTAAAATTGTGGAAATTGGACTCATCACAGAGAAGAGTGTTGTTAAGGCCCTGTCTAATTTGTACAATTCAAACAATAGAAGTATTTCAAATGATCTTTCAAGTCATCACAAATCAGCTTTTGTTTCCATTGCAGCAACTGAATGAAATGAAACCCCACTATGCTCAACTGTCAATTAAATAACACTTCTCTGACCTGGAAAACATGATGCTACTTCCTCTCGCATCTTTCTTATGCCTACACGTAACTACAGATTTTAAGTCATGTAAATATATCCACTTAAGGCTTAACTGAAGCAGCTGGGCGATATCCCACGGGTCACCGTGGGCCTTTGACACGGCGCAGCAACAAGGCGCTCTAATGCTGACACGCCAGCACAAAGCCCTGCAAGAAATCATCCCATTTTACTCACTTGGTGTGAACCTTATTAATAATAATAATTAAATAATTATTAATTAAAATAATATTTTTTTTTATCCATGTTTGCCAGGGACGTATCATGACAGGCAGAACAACGAACTGCTTTTATACAACATCATTTTAGCTTGATGTTTAACTAACAAGCTAACAATAACTAACAATGAATGTTAAGTCTTACATTCATTCTTGTCATTGTAAAGGCAATGTTTTTGAGACAGCGTCGGCACGAGATTTTGTGGCTCCACCTAATGAACTGTTCAGCATGTGTAGATCAAAACAATTAGAGCTGTCTAACTCCATTTCCTAGGTTTGAGAATACGTCACACAACCCTTTTTCGACGCCTGTAGTGAACCTCATACCATTTTATAGCCCAGCCTCCAGTAGTGTTTGCCTAAAAAGGAGCTCAGATAACATTCCGGGTGGAGTTTGTTCTAGTCGAGAATGTTTGACTACCCAACACACCTTCGTGCAGCATAAAACGTTCAAAGTGTTCTTCCTTGTTTACCTTTGAGCCTGTGGAGAGACGAAACAAGAGTAGACTTCTGGGCAGGACAGGTGAGGTTGCGCTTTACTACACCTTTTTAACATCATTAATATCATTTTTAACTCCTTCATTTGGAATCAAACACTACCTACTATATGGCACGTGAGGCATTGAAATATTCCATGAACACAAAAAAAAAGAATTCTATATGTGAGACGGGTGGGAGTCAAACCTGAATGGACAACGGAGGACAACTGTACCTGAAACAAAAATAATTTGATTTCCATAGTTGCAATTTTGTGTTGCATTTTAGCTCCTCGGCGATGTAGTACAGTAGTCACCCATGTGTGGCCTGTACCTGTTTGTCCACATGCTTTTCATATTCTAAATAACTGCAGTCATTCTTTGTAAGATTGCACTTTAGCGGGAAGGAGCTCAATCTGAACAGTGGTGGTAAGGACTACAATATATTTCATCGGGCGTCTTCCAAAAGGCCGGGAACCATAAGTGGACGCGTCTCAGATAAATTTCAAGGGGGTATAGATATTTGGAGGTGACAGATGGTCCCAGCTCAGCCGCCACCCTAATAAGAATAGACAGTATGACTGGAATTCTGTCCTGCCTCATCCTTTCCTCGCTGCAGTTTTCAGCCCCAATGGCGTCAACCGTCAGCCTCCTCCCCGAGAAGTCCCTGCTGTGCTCTCTGTGTGAGGACATCTTCAGCAGTCCAGTCACCACCCCGTGCGGACACAGCTTCTGCCTGTCCTGCCTTTGCGACTACTGGATGCGACACCAGTCCAGATACTGCCCGTGCTGCCGGCGACTCTTCGCCAACAGGCCCGACCTCAGCGTCAACCATATCCTTGCCGAAATCTCGGACAATTACAAGAAGACCAGACCACAAAAGACACCAGATGAAGAAACGGTGCGTTATTCTCTTCCATCCTGTTATATGCGGCACATTAGAGTGAGAGGTGGAGTCCAACCTGGACCGGTTGCCAACCAATAAATAGGCACATTTACTGTAGACAAAACAACAAGAACGACAACAACAACAAAAACATACCAATCATACCTTCAACGAACCTAATATGAATGTTTTGGGGATGTGGGAAGAAGGCGGAGTACACAGATACACTGAATGTACAGTTGACACATAAAAATCAAAGATATACAGTAAAACAACTGAAACATAAAACACTACAATAGGTGCTCATGCCGAGTTGAAAGCCAAAGCATCTGTTCTTCCCACTCCAGAATCCTACAGAATCTAAAATTGGTCATTCTTGGTCATCATCTAGACAACGAACGCACAAATGGGCAGACAAACATAAATGCATCATTATTATTAGGATTATGATTAATAATACTATAATTTTGACATTTAAGTGTTTTCCCCTCCCCAGACTCCCAAATGGTACAATCCAGACATTTTGTGTCATGTTCCAGGCCGTGGCCAGCTGGCAGAAAGAAAGACGAACGAACACAAGAGTGACACTCTATTAATTTTTTCCTCTTATGTTAGTGGAGTTGTTTTGCTTCCTTGCCTTTTACGCTATTGCACAGGTGTCCAACTCAAGGGCCGAGGGCCAGATTTGGCATTCTGCATCATTTTATGCGGCCCGCGAAAGCAGCTCAAATATGTCAACGCCCATGGTCCTTTCTATTTCTAAATTCTCATTTGTAATAAATAAGAGATATATTCTAAACATGTTCTTGTTGCTCCTCTTGCTCTTACCCCTCATGATAGTAACTTAAACAATACAGTGATCCCTCGCTACTTCTCTGTTCGTTTATCGCGGGTTCAGTGCATCGCGGATTTTTTCAAACATATTAAAAAAAATAATATATATATATTTTTTTTACATATACATGGAGTACAGTACTGGATGTCTTGCTCTATGTGACTCGCTGTTGTTTTGCAGCTTCTCGCGGACCGTTTGCGGACTTTAAAAAAAAAAAAGTTTTTTTTTTACCTGTTTATGTTAATTGGACGCTACTTCGTGGATTTTCGTTTATCGCGGGTAGTTTTGGTCCCCATTAACCGCGATAAACGAGGGATTACTGTAGTTGTATCAACACTTATTCTTGACTTCTAGATATGGTTTCAGTCATAACGGCCCTCCTGGGAAACAGTAACTAAAATGTGGCCTGTGCCAAAAATTAGTTTGACACCCCTACGCTATTGGGTCAATGTTGAAACACCCCAATCATAGAACCACCATTAGCACAGTCACATTGTAGCGCAGTAATATCTGAGGGAATTGCAGGTTGTAGTTTAAAGCATCTTTTGGGTGTTTGTGTCATGCTTTAGGTTATCAATGTTGAGCAAATGATTCAAGAGAGGCTGCAGAAGGTAGACAGGTTGAAGACTTCTCTTGAGCTCCAAAAGGTAAGGTTGAAACTCAATCCACAATCAGTCCTACGTGACATCTCTTACTAAATGCTGAATGGTGGTTTTGTGTCAACCAAGCAGAGCTCTTACCTAAGAGAAGTGCGCGAGAGCCAAAAAGTCTTCTCAGCCCTTGTCCACGCCATGGAGAAGAGCCACAAAGCAGTGGTGGCGGCCATCGAAGAGCGCCAAAAGGAGGAACAGAAGAAAGTCCAGAACCTGGTGCAGGAGTTGGAGCAGGAGATCCGGGAACTGACAAAGGAGTCTGCCGTATCCGATTCTCTGGTTCCTGAAAAAACTAGTGATCAGCAGGATGAATTAAAAGAAGATTCCACGGTAAGTACCTTCTTCTTCCTACCATCACAGATGACAGAACAGTGACGTTGACCACCTGTGTGTTTCTTCCAGAATATTGTACCTCCTGGACAAGCGATCCAGTTCAAGGATTGGTCCATGGTTACCATAGAAACTGACCCATGTGTCGGGGTCACCAGGAGAGCACTGTCGGAAATGATGGCGAAGATAAAGATGGAAGTAAACAGGCTATCCAAATCCGGTCAGTTCGTAGTTGGTCTTATTTGAGCATCTTATGATGCACTACACAAATACACTGATGTACTGTATGTATTTCTTTTTAATTGGCAGAACTTAAGAGAATTCAGAGATACATTGGTGAGTCTTTTTCTGCACATACAGTCGATTCGAATTTGTGTTAAATTATCAGAATAGAATACAGCAGGAGATTAAAAGTCTGCGTGTTATGATATAGAAACACATTTTCCCATAGGAAACAACGGAAGTAACCAATAGACGAGAGTAAGTCGAGACTTATCAGGCATATAAAAAGTGTACAAGTCTCAGCAGTGCTCAGTCCAAAGCAGCGTCCACAAATAATGATTTTTTTTTACATTTCAAGTGATTTTTTTTTTAATGGTAAAAGGAAATTCGATCAGAAATTCAAAGTCAAACTCAGCTGGCAGAGATTTATTTCCATATCAGTAGAACCTCGAACGAGGGTCACATCGCTGATCACATTCCAAACCTACCTGCACAAAGGTGAAAAGCATTGATATAAAGAAACCGTATGACTGACAGGGACTACGCCAAAAGTCAAAACAAAAATATAAAGAAGAAAAAAAAATCAAACGTTTACCACTTCCTTGTGCTTTAAATACATTTAGATGCAGTAAAGGACAATTGCAGGCATAAAATGTAAGGAAACCACTGCATGTATTGTAGTGCACAGGAAAGGGCCCTGCAATAAATAATGAAAAGCAGTTTGCAGTTGCCTATCGATGCCGCAAGATGATAACGAAACACATTTTTATATCAGATGGGGCTTCGCCTAAGGATAGGAAAACAGTGCTGAGGCCATTTTTTTCAGTAAATAGTCCTGGAAAGAAAAGAAATCTATCAACAGGCATTTTTGCAAATTCCTAATCACAAATATGCATGTGTCTCAAAGAGGCAGGTCCTGTTAGGCTGACATGTGACTTTGGCCAGTCTTTGTGTGATTGTCAGGACGTGAGCTGCGGCAGACAGCAGCACATTTTGGAGTAAAACCAAACATTTGCGGAATAACGTGTCTGTAAAATCTCTATTTATTATTTCCAAGCAAGCAAACCTTTGGAGGTTTCACTGTAGGCTACTTTATTGATTTTTTTTGTTATCATTCTAAAATTCAGTGTTGGAAATTTGATGGTAAAAACAATCTGTTAGAAATTGAAATTCAGATGGCCCAAATATACTTCATGCTCAAGAACTTTGACCTCCCTTCGTTACAGTGGATGTCAATCTAAGCGCCAAGACGGCCCACCCCACCCTTTCAGTCTCCGATGACAGAAAACAGGTGAGGCAGAGCGACAAGCGCCACGAGGTGCCGGACCACCCCAAACGCTTCGACCGCGTGGCCAACGTCCTCGCCAAGGAGAGCTTCAGTTGCGGGAGATCCTACTGGGAGGTAGAGGTCGGCGACAAGACGGAATGGAGCTTGGGCGCGGTCCGAGAGTCCATCAACAGGAAGGGACGCTTCACCGTCTGCCCTGCCAACGGTTTCTGGACTCTGAGTCTGAAAATGGGCGGGCAGTACGTCGCCAACACATCTCCGGCGAGTGCAGTAGCGTTGGAGCAGAGGCCCAGAAAGGTGGCCGTCTATGTGGATTACGCCGAAGGCCGCGTGTCCTTTTACTGCGCCGAGACGGGCATCCACATCCATACCTTCACCGACACGTTCACAGACAGCCTGCACCCGTTCTTCTGTCCCGGTCGGCTGCATGGTGGCAAAAATGCTGAGCCGCTCATCATTAGCTCCAGTTTTTGCAGCATCTGATCACAGTGGACAGAAGGTCGTGATCCTTTCATAGTTCTGTAGTGTGGACACACTTCTACCGAACATGTCAAGGTTATTTTCTACACTTATCGTTCTTGAGACAAAGGAGTCCTTTTTGTCCTGTTTAAGGGGACTGTCAAGGGATGTTGAAAATATTACACCCAGGCAGGAAGCACAGAAGATGCCCGAAGAGGAGGCTGGTGGATGGGATGAGGTAAGAGCTCAAGCAGAAGCGTTCAACACTTGAAAACATCAATGAAGCCAGAAGATGAGCAGACACGAGACCGCAGCAGTACTGGGACAGCGGGCGAGGGAGGTGGAGTTGTCCGCAGTCAAACAGCGGCTTATTGTGCTCTTACACCAGGCACCGGGAGACACATTCATGCATTCACACAAACACACACACACGGACTTCCATGCCTGTGCCTGCTGCCACACCACTTAGGCAGCATCTCGTCCCCACTTAACGCTGATCGAGGCTCAGACGCCAGCTGCCTGTTGGTGGAACCATTAAACTCCACCCATCGCACCTCGAGGGCGTCGGACCACCTGATCTGCTGAGCCACTGAGGACAGGGAGAGTCCAATTTAAGGTAAATACATTGAGTTTTTGTTGTTTTGTATTGTTTTTTGTTTTTTTTTCAAATCATTCCAAAAATGGGTTTTGAGTGACATAAATGCAGCTGTCTTTCTGCATAGCTTGGGTGCCCTCCGAGGGCTTCATTGTGTGCACTTGTCAATATGATCTTCACATTTTTGTTAGACATTCAAAAACCAGGCCTCATGTAGGTTGAGATATGATCATCAGTTAAGTAAAAACAGCATCAGCTTTATTTTATAGGTCGCAAAGGAAATTGTTCTGATTCCGCTTTTTCAACCAGACTTTTTACACCCGAAATATAAAAAGCCAAATGGAACGGCATCAATAGCAGTCAAGAGCCTTCTCCTGATCTGGATCCAATTGAATAGACAGATCTTCTGCATAACCCTGAATGGTCTTCTTAGAATCTAGGCATTATTCACCCAAAAGAAATGGGACTCTTACCATCAATATCTATTCACATCCACAGCTAACGTTTTGAGATTGGTTCTTTTCCCCGCAAGCAATGAATCAATATTCAAAGGCTTTATATTAGCATCGTTAGACCGTTTGATTCCCAGGAATGGTCGAATGTGGATACTGACTGACGTAGTTCTTACTCTGGCCCACTCCAAAACAGCTCCATGAAAGCTCGCTTGTGTTCGCCAAGCAGCTCGGTGCTTTTTCCAAGGTTAGCCGCTTAGCTCGACTCCCACAGACAACCCCCTGTCAAAGGAGGCCTTTCTCTGTTTCTTCTCTGTTGTCATTCTTTCTCTCTTTCTCGCCACCAAACACGGACCGGCTCCAAATAGTTATGATAACCATATGCTCGCGTAGTCTTTGCGTTGAATGTCCATCCATCCATCTATTCATTTTCTGTAGTGCTTTTCCTCATGAAGGTCACAGATGAGCTGGAGCCTGCTGTGGATATAAAATGTTTACTTGGCCTGGTTCAAATGCCGTTTTTTTTTTTTTTTTTTTTACATAAAAATACCACCAAGATAAATCATATAAAACTGATTTTAAATGGGGATCAGCACATAATAGTTAACCCCTGATAAAATTCAAATGTTCGAGTAGGCTTTTCCTGCCAGTTACTTGGATTCTTGCAAAAGCCTGAAGGTTTTTTTGCTAACACTGACTGTTATTTGCTATTTGGAGCTGTTCATAATTCCCTCCATGAAGTCGCCTCCACGTTGCTGCCACCTGCATGCTTCACTTTTAGCTGATGCTCTTTTGGTGAAACATAGCTTTTGAATTATGGCCAACAGTTTCTCGCTTGGTTTCGTCAAAGAATAACAAGATGGTCTGAAGACATGTAAGAAAACAAAATGTGGTCCCAAATTCAAATAAAATTCTATGCTCTGTACTGTCTTCCAGAGTAGAATGTGATAAAACATTTGTTTTTGGTCATTTTCTGGTTTTTAGATCACCCGTCCTGGTTTAAGCCAAGTGACATCATCACCCACAGACAAAGGAATAAGCAGAGGAACACAATTGAAGGATTCCGCTCAACAAGCAGGGACTTATTTCAAAACCACCGCATTCAAATAACATGGCGACGACGGGCATGCAGCTGGTAGGCCTCATCATGTCCATCCTGGGCTGGGTGGCTGGAGCGGTCGTGATCCTGGTGCCGCTGTGGCGAGTCACTGCCTTCATCGGCAACAACTTGGTGACCGCTCAAATCATCTGGGAAGGCCTATGGATGAATTGCATCGTGCAGAGTACGGGTCAGATCCAGTGTAAGGTCTACGACAGCATGCTGGCGCTGCCCAGCGACATGCAGGCTGCCCGTGGCCTCACGGTGCTCTCGGTCATGCTGTGCGCCGTGGCCCTGGCTCTCGGGGTGCTCGGCGTTAAGTGCACCAAGTGCGTGGGGGTCAACAGCCTCAAGGCGCGCATCGCCCGTATCTCGGGGGTGCTCTTTGCTGTCGCCGGCTTCCTCTTCCTGGTTCCCGTCTGTTGGACCGCCCACTCCATCATCAGGGATTTCTACGACCCACACGTGGCCGCCCCACACAAGCGCGAACTGGGCCCGGGGCTCTACATCGGCTGGGGTGCGGCGGCGTTGCTCCTGGTCGGTGGGTCTCTGCTGTACGCCGGCTCGAGTCCGCCCGGCATGCCCGGTTCGCCCACCTTCAGTAGTGGAGAAAGCAGCCCCCGTCGGGCACCGGCCTCACAGGTTAAAGGCTACGTCTAACATGGCCAACTTCAAGGTTTCCTCCCAACTGATGAAAAGCCTGTTTCACCCTCCTCTTGATATTTAATATTTTCCAGCAGGCTTAGAGAAAATTGAACTCCACTTCTGATCAAATAACCTTTTCTTCTATGTATGTCATCGGAAAATACAATAAAACAGTTGGCCTTTACTTGTGTAAATTGTTTTTCTTTTCCCGTTTTTTATTAACATTGACACTAATATCGAAAAGGTTTGGGCCACTTAAAAATGCCCTCGTTCCTTAATAAAAATCAGTTTTTTCTAATGAAGATTCTTTCATCAATCCATTTTCTATACAATTTTTCCATTCACACATTGCAAAGGACACTTTAAATCTTCTGTGAACCTGAGATGCATTTTTGGGCAATGTGGGAAGAAGCTGGAGTAGCCAGAGAAAAAACCCAGTAGCATAATAACAGAAATCAAAGGCACGATCATGCAGCACTACAACTGTCAACCCAATTAATATTAAAGTTAATTGGACATTTTCATCCATCCATTATCTGAACCGCTTTATCCTCACGAAGCTCGTGGGCATTCTGGAGCCTATCCCAGCCGTCTGCTGGCAGATAACGGGGCACACCCTGAACTGGTTGGCAACCAATTGCAGGGCCCGCATAGATAAACAAACATTTGCGCTCTCAATCACACCCTAGGGACAATTTACAGTGACCAATCAACCTACGATGCATGTTTTTGGAATGTGGGAGGAAACCAAAAAAATATTATTTTCTTTGAAGAAAAATAAAGACATTTTGGGGTTGAATTGTAGTATATCAGCACCGGTGACTGTGTGACCTGAAATCATCTGGGTGACCCCCAACTTTTGAACATACATCTGTCTTGTTCATTTCACATAAGCAGCTCAATGGCTTTAGCCCTGGCACAGTGGAACAATAGAACAATGAGTCTATGCTTGCAGTGTCATCTCTGCCATCCTCCACCCAATACAGAAAGAACCAAAATATCCCATCTTATTTACACAATAATATATTTTGCATTTCAAACCAAAACGCTCATTTTGTATTTCCATAACAGGAGCTGGATTAATTAATACAAGACAAGTTGGTGATGCACTACGATAACAATGAGCGCTAGTGATTCGGGTGCCAGGTAGTGACTCGTGCATGACCGACGTCAGCCTGGACAAAGCTGATTGAGACTCACTGTTGAGCACAGTAAAGCAGCTACTGTACAATCGAACCATATTTTAAATGACAATGGGCATTGAGGCTGGGGTTGTGCGGGTGGGGGGGATGAATAGCTGATCAAGGCAGGGTTTACATGAGAGCCACACAGAATAAGTAGTGCCATACTAAATTAAGGCATAGAATATGATTTCAAAGCAGTATTTTACTTTATTTTCTATACTTTTATTTTCAACCCCGCTTTTCCTGAAATTAGCCTCCAGACACCAGTTGCACCAAGTGACACCAAACTAGCAAGTTAAGTACATTTACGTTTAATGCCCAAGAGATTTTGTTTTTAACCATGTCCATTTTTTATTCAACTCTTATGTGCAGTATATTTTATTTTTCCTCGTATTTAAGTTCAGTGTTAATGTTCAAACTGTGCATAATGTTCAGGAATGAAACCTCTGCCTCATTTTTGATGAGCACTTATGCCTTCTACCCCACTATATTTTAATTCTGGTCGTGGTGGTGTTACTTTGAAAGCAATTTTTAGGTGCTATCCATCCATCCATTTTCCGAACCGCTTAATCCTCACTAGGGTCGCGGGGGGTGCTGGAGCCTATCCCAGCTGTCTTCGGGCAGTAGGCGGGGGACACCCCGAATCGGTTGCCAGCCAATCGCAAGGCACACAGAGACAAACAACCATCCACGCTCACATTCACACCTAGGGACAATTTTAGAGAGTTCAATCAGCCTGCCATGCATGTTTTTGGAATGTGGGAGGAAACCGGAGTACCCGGAGAAAACCCACGCAGGCCCGGGTGCTACTTGATCTCAAAAGTTATAAAGCCATTGATCGATAAAAATCTCACCAAATAAAAACCTGAAAAAAGTCACAATTCATGTTTGGTCTGGGGTCTCAGAATAAGATGCATGGGGTTCTGTATTTTATTGTTTGTTTAGATTTCAGTCGCAGGCACTCTTTGGCTCATATTGCTGTGTTCTGGATATCCGCTGGAGGGCGCGGCCACGTTCAACAGGCTGACGTTTGTTCACCGGAAGTGAGAAGTGGGAACCAGTGCACAGCTGTGCGTTGTGTTCCGTGGCTATTTGACGCTAGCGGTTAGCCACTACGCTAAAAAGGTGAACATAACAGCGGACGCCGAGTGAGGAAAACATACACACCTCGACAGCGACTTGAAGACTTTCGGTCAACAATGGGGAAAGGCGGAGGTACATTCGAGAGGCTTCTGGGTAAGTCACCGAGATAATCGGTCATGTTACTTGTCGACTCGGTGTTGTTAAACTGCGGTGTTTTTCCAAAAGTGCGTTGTTACGAGCTAGGGCTGTGGCGCTGAGGCCAAGCTAATTTTAGCCTGCTGCTAACAAAATTGGCCGCCGATGACTAAGGGCCAGATTAGCTCGCTAATATTCACAACAGGCGATACAGTCCAGGAATGTGTAAATTAATGTTCGACAAGAATGTTGCCATCTCTTTTATTAACGTCAGTTGTGCGAGCAACAAGCTAAACAGCCAGTCATTTTTTAACCAAGCACCTGAACATACACATCATTCGCATCCTTTTGAAAATAAAGCAACGTCAACATGACGACCAAGCTGCGAACAATATCATTTGTTAAATCGTAACACTTGTCTTGTTTGTACATACTTTAGCCTGAGCCTTGTGTTCAGCAAACGGCGTTACAACCACTTTAAATAACTTGAATATTTTTGTTAACTGAATTCCTCTTTTGTCAATGTCTTCTTCTGGATCTGATTGTCCAGCAATACAGTGCTTCACAATCTCCACCTAAAACAATACGTAGCTCCCCAAGTGCCACCATTCTGATCAAAATAAAAATCGCATTTTCGTATGTTTAGTAGGTATAAGTGTTCTTCAAATGCAAGGCTGGGCAATAATTCAGTATGAATATATCCCGTGGTAGACACTTGATCAATGTGACTAGAAGTTATGCTCAAAATAATATTGATTACAAAAAAAATCAAGAAGCAACCCCCAAGTTTGAGTTGGGACACAGTCACAATGTACCTCAGAACAAACGGAGCACAAAAACAGGTTTTAATTGCACAACAACTGTTTTTGTGAACCTTGTCTGCTGAGCCAACAAAGACATTCACACAAGCACAATTCAAGGATTAATATGTTAAAGTAAAGCTAGCTAAATTCACCCTTTTTTCTTTGGGTCCTTATTTTAAATATTAAAAAAAAACAATAATTATTGATGGCGACAAATATGAAATACTTTCCAGATAAGGCCACCAGTCAGCTACTGCTAGAGACCGACTGGGAATCCATCCTGCAAATCTGCGATCTCATTCGACAAGGAGACACTCAGTGAGTCACTCGAACTGTCTCGAATTATTGTCATCTTCAGTGTTTTTTTTTTTTTGAATGAATTTGTTTCTTTCCCATCAGGGCGAAATATGCAATTGGTGCTATAAAGAAAAAGCTGAATGACAAAAATCCACATGTGGCCCTCTATGCACTTGAGGTAAGATGCTTGTGTTAAATGAGTATTGCAGCGTCATGTTTTAATACATCATGTTATGTTACTGGCAATGGCATAACAGTGACTTCCTCTTCAGGTCCTTGAGTCTGTGGTTAAAAACTGTGGGCAGACCATTCACGATGAGGTGGCAAGTAAACAAACCATGGAAGAGCTGAAGGATCTAATCAAGGTGATGTATAATTCCAGAATATAAAATGTGTCCATGGATTTGAATTGCCATCAGATGTGTGTGAGCGCGACCACCTTCGGTCTGAAGCTGAGCTCAAAACTCCTCCTAACTTGGAAACATCTCAGTGTAAGATGGCAAATATTTGATGTACTGCTATTGTCGTCACATGACCCAGCATATTTACATTAGCCTGTGCGTATATAAACAGCTCGGCGCATTACCATAAAATGACAATGTCATCACTATAAGTAACCACAGCATCATAAACCTTCATGCAAGTAATAAAGACAGCAGTATGACAGCACTTCATACAACTAAAATAAAGCAGAAGTCGCCAGCCTTTGAAAGCACGACACATAAAATATACGGTAGAAATCATATGATATTTGTGTTTGTGATAGAGAAATCTACGAACAAAATTGTATCATGTTTAAAGTTTCGGTTAATTTGGGCATGTCTAGACATACTCAGCGCAGAGGTGTCGGCCGTTTAGGCGGAGGGCCTTTCCTGAGTAATCACGTTAAAGCAAGGGGGGCGAAGGCTAAATTCAATCACAGAGTGGGAATAAACAAATTGGGAACAAAGAGTCGTTGAATACCAAAAGACAGTTTGGGAACAGCTGTCGCGCCCAGGTGGACATTAGTCATCAGCAAAGTCTGTGACTTGTGTATTCGGGTAAATCAGATCATTACCGGGGGGCGCGGGGTGCAAATCTCGGGGGCAGTGTCTTTCTTGTATTTTGCAATAAAAGTTCGAACCGGCGGAGAGGGAGGAGAGTGTGATCGCGGAGCAACTAACCGTCGTTCGCTCTCAGAGATCCGCTCCCGCCGATATTGAAGACAATTTTCCTGTGTGCCGAGTCATTTCTTTAACTTTGTCCGAGAAAATCTCTGACAGTTTGTCATTTTTGTGCTGGTCAGCAAAATGTTATTTGCCCTTGTGGAGGGGATTTCACGAATATTTGTCATCTCTGGGTTTGTTTGATATGCTTTTGTGATTAAGGGCTTGAAATTCTTTGCCAAATGGATTGTATTGCATATTTTTATACGGAGCAGTTATTTTTATATGACCGTTTTAGTGCTGACCCATTCTGCTTAAATGTTTGGAGGTTTTTTTTTTTCAAATGTAATTTTCCTTTCACCAGAAACAGACGGAGCCAAATGTCCGTAACAAAATCCTTTACCTGATCCAGGCCTGGGCCCACGCCTTCCGCAATGAGCCCAAATACAAAGTGGTGCAAGACACCTATCAGATCATGAAAGTGGAAGGCAAGTTTCAGTGTCAGTGTCTGTCCCTCTGTTATTTCAACCACTTAATGGTGAGTTTAAAATGACATCAGTTAATTCTGTGAGGCCTTTCTCAGCATTGTGGCAAGCAGGTCATGTGGCTGTCACAATGGAATGTTGGCTTTTGATTCATGTGTAATGAGCGTTTTCATTCACAGGTCATGTGTTCCCTGAGTTTAAGGAGAGTGATGCAATGTTTGCAGCAGAACGAGTAAGATACAATTTCGTTTGGGTCATATTTATGACACTGTATATACAGCACTGTACAAAAGTTTAAATGTAAAATGGGTTATAAACGTGCCCATAGCCCGACTCCAAACTATTAAGTTAAAGTGCCACTGTAAGCATTCTTGGTATTGTAAAAGAGGGCACCAAGCTCCATTTTGTGTGATGCTTCTATATCAGACGTAACATGCTGCATGTGTGTTTTTCTTCATTCAGGCCCCAGACTGGGTTGATGCGGAGGAATGCCACCGGTGCAGAGTCCAGTTTGGAGTGATGACAAGAAAGGTAGGCGGAGTGTGCTTGTAAACCGGACATGTGGACTTCCCCACAGTCTTTTCAGTCGCCGCATGTGATCAGAGCAATATTTCTATGGCCCACGTGCTGAGCCTGACCCAGATTGCATTGCCGTTTCCTTTTCAAAGCACCACTGTCGAGCCTGCGGGCAGATCTTCTGCGGAAAGTGTTCCTCAAAGTATTCCACCATCCCCAAGTTTGGAATAGAAAAGGAGGTCCGTGTGTGTGAGCCCTGCTTTGAGCAGCTGAACAAGTGAGTATCTGGATTACTTGAACGTTCTTTCGTACATATCGGTGCTGTCCTGTGAAAAATGCGTATGTCCGTTTTGGTCATTTTGTTTACGGTAATGGGAGATCCCATTACCGTAAACAAAAAGATGGACATACACCAATGATATAGTATTTACTGTAATGATGACTTCTGTGCTGCGTTAGTGTAGCTAGACTACTGTGCATTCAGATCTTAGGTTAAACCGGCAAACCCCCGTGTATTGGACTTTTCTTTGGCTATTTGAATATTTGAGCATGCTATCATGATAAACTTGCAGGCCTCAACAAAAAAAAAGGTCAACTGAACAAATCTAAATGTATCTATTCCAGAAGCTGTCTCAAAAGTCAGTTGTAGTTGCTGTCAGAGAGATTATTCACCTGGATATGACAAGTATATAGTTTTTGTGTGTGTGTGTGAGAGAGACTGTTTTGTTTTAAAATACAAACTTTGCCACATGGTAGAGCAACAACCCCTGGGAATAAAATAGAATAAGCCTTTATTTTCCCTAGAATACGGCAAAGGCAGCAAATTGACATAACTCGATTTACTGTGTGGACCCCAAAGTTTTCAGATAAGGGCCACTGAGCTAGTAAAAATGTTAGTCTGGAGCTCTGAAGGTAGATTTTTATTGCCTTTTTTACAAGATTTTATTGGATGGTGTTTGTGTGTGTCATATGAGCTGTTGTTCGACAAAACTTTGGCTGTTGTTGCCAGTGTCGTGCGTATTCTGTATTCATTCTTAAGATTGTTTGTTTGTCCTCCCCCAACCCTTTCCCCTCACCAGCCACCCTTCCTCTCCTTCACTAAGGAAAGCCGAGCTCAAACCGGCATCTACCAGTGCTGCCGAGTTGCCTCCAGAGTATCTCACCAGCCCGCTCTCCCAGCAGTCACAAGTAAATGCTCATAGTCGATGAACACGTAGAGTTAGCAGTAAACAGCAAATGCGCGGCACACAAGTGAATTGTACTGCTTGATGGCTAGAATCAAAGCTTTATTTATTCATTGTCCAGATGCCTCCAAAAAGAGACGAGGCGGCGCTGCAGGAGGAGGAAGAGCTACAGCTGGCCATTGCTCTCTCCCAAAGTGAGGCAGAGGAAAAAGAGCGAATGGTAGGATGCTTGACCACACAAGTATTTTTAGTTTCCTCTGCCTGATTATTGAGAAATGTTTAAAAAGGGCCAAATGCACTTGCAGAAGAACCCGTACTCTGTGTATCCGAAGACAGACCCCACCCCGGTCACCTCCTCGGCACCCCCAGTCAGCACTCTCTACACGTCCCCTGTGGTAAGATGCACGCCGATATCTTTCATCATCATCATCATCGTGATGCATTTGTTTACCGACTTTCTACAATGTAGAATTCATCTGCTCCGTCAGCCGAAGAAGTTGACCCCGAGGTAAGTTACACATTTTAATCCTATTTTTATTTTGATATTGCCATTTTGATAGCTATCACTTGGTCCATTTTATTATTATTATATTTGTCTTGCTTTAGGTCGGGAGCAAAAATGTTAACTCACAAATGTATTTTGAGCCTTAATGAGCCAAAGCAGGGTTCCCATGGATTCTTAAAAATTGCTAAAAGTATGGATGGCAAGTACCGCTACCAGGTATCGATATAAAGCAAATACCGGCCTTACTTTAAGGCAGTGTTTCTCAATTATTTTCTGTCAATTCAGGAGCACAATATGAAAAAAAATTTTAACCTGCAAAACAAAAATATATAAAATCATTCGTGCTGCTTTTTTTTTTTTTAAATCAAAGATGATGCTTGGATTAATGGCTACAAGTAGCAGTCACAAAGCGGGATGATTGTTGGCAATATTTGGCACGTTTTCGCTGAAAAAAACTCAAGCAATGCCAATGAGCATCACTGCCTCCAATGTAGTGGAGGTGCACGTGCACTTTATTGTAGGACAGTAAAAAAATCAAAATAAAAAAGCATGTTCCCCGAGGTCAAACGGGCCCCCTTCGACGGCGCCTCGCGCCCCCCAGGGGGGCGTGCCCCACTATTTGAGAAGCTGCTTTAAGGTAACGTACTTGTGCAGGCTGCTGATACCAGCCACGATACTCAAGGTCCAAAAAAATCTGACATCAAGTAAGTCCTCCTTGGCAATAGTTGGCACTATAGTGTGGCAATTTGACACATTGGCAAATCATCATCTGCATCGGTAAAGAAAGGTCTTTGTTCACAAATAGTTGACATTGCGTTGAATGACATTATATACATTATATCAAAAGTACAAGAGTTATCAGTTCTCAAAGATGAGTGACTGGTATTAATATAAAAATGTTATCTCATAGGGAGGACTTTATGATTGTAAGTCTCAAATATCAAGATAGTTAACATTCTTTAACAAAAAAAGTAGCTGATTTAGACGAGATTGGACATTTGGAAAATTGTGAAGTTGGTCTTGAATTTAATTTCAGTGGAATTTTTAAAAAATGTTGAAATTAGCTAAGCTTTAGGAACCTTGTGTATAGGAGAGGCAGCCAAAACACGCAAATAAAAAAGTTAAACACTCGCTAGGAGCAGGCACTTAACAGGGAGATTAACAACGTAAGGAAATGCCTAAACGGGACTGGAGTCGGAGCTCCTGATGTCACTCACTAGGCCCCACCCTTGAAACTCACAACAAACACACACTACTGTACTACTGTGGCTGAATTCTAGTTCATAAAAGCCATTTATTTCTTAACATTATCTTTTATGTATTCGTGTTTTAAAATACATGCGTCCTATTTTCTCTGACGCTTACTGCGTGGCCTCGTTTTAGCTGGCCCGTTACCTCAACAGAACGTACTGGGAGAAGAAGCAGGAGGAGGCCCGCAAGAGTCCCACGCCCTCGGCCCCAGCTCCCGTGTCACTGGCCGAACCGCCGCCACCAGTCAGCGTTCCCGTCAGCGTTCCCGTCAGCGCGCCAGCCAACCAACCCGTAGAAGCTCACGTGGCTGTGCAGCCCATCAGCATCGTAGAGGTATGCTCAGGTCTTTGGCTGGGACAGGTTACAGCAGTGCCCCCAACTTCCCAACCCCCCCCCCCTTTTTTTTTTTTTGCGCCGCTGACCGATTACACTTAAAGCAATATTTTGTTGGATCACCATAGAAACAAATAAAAACCAAGTATTCATAATTTGGGATGGCACTGTGGTCGACTGCTTAGCATGGCCACCTCACACTGCATAGGTCTGAGGTTTGATTCAGCCTTTCTGTGTGGAGTTGGCATGTAACCCCCGACCCCACATACACACACACACCTTTCCCACTCGCCACAAAAAAAAGATGACATTGTTAATTTTTCAAACATATTGAATATTCATTATTGCTGAGGTATTTGCTGTCCCTTTGAAAATGATGAAACCACAATGTTACACTACTGCAAACTACAAACACAATCAAAAATAAATGTTTAGTTTCTTTCTGTGTTGAAGTGTTGATCATAAGTTTCAAGATGGTGTCTTGTGTGTAGAATTTTAAAGAAAACAATTCATTAAATCCATTTTGTAGTCAGGTGGCCACAAAGCAAAATGCGGAAGACATGAAACTCTGCCAATGCATGTCCAGACACACTGTATCTAATTGGCTGACTTGACTGATGTGACATGGAATTTGCCTTCCCCAATGTGGCATTCTCCAGCAACAGTACCAGAACGGCGAGTCGGAGGAGAACCACGAGCAGTTCCTGAAGGCCCTGCAGAACGCCGTGACCACCTTCCTGAACCGAATGAAGAGTAACCACATGCGCGGGCGCAGCATCACCAACGACAGCGCCGTCCTGTCCCTCTTCCAGTCCATCAACAACATGCACCCGCAGCTCCTGGACATCCTCAACCAGCTTGATGAAAAACGACGTGAGTGATGGTGTTTTGTTTGTTTGTTTGTTTTTTTCTTCCTGTGCCTTGTTCTTGTCTTAAATAATCTGCTGTGCTGACAGTGTACTATGAAGGGCTGCAAGACAAGCTGGCTCAGGTGCGCGATGCTCGGGCGGCCCTCAACGCGCTTCGGGACGAGCATAGGGAGAAACTGCGCCGCGCCGCCGAGGAGGCAGAGAGGCAAAGGCAGATACAGCTGGCGCAAAAACTGGAGATCATGCGGCAGAAGAAGCAGGTACTGGAGCTCATCATATATTGGACACTGAGACAGTGGATTTGAAACCGCATGGGGTACAAGTGTAGACTTAAAGCTTCTATGCAAAGTGCCTCCATGGTCAGGAGCTCAAAAGTATCTGAACAATTCACACAAGTATAAATCTCCCAACTGCACTCAAAAAACTTGGTGAATGGGTGGGGGGGACACGTGCATCTTCATGCATTTCAATGTTCTGGAACGTTATTGATTTGAGTCATTCAACTCAAAATGTACACTGATATATTTTATAGATTATACAGAGTGAAAATTGATATGATGACGGCTTAGCTTACAACCACAGACAACATAAAATTGCCCTCCCAAGACATTCGACTGTTCCCCCACCAATCCTTAAAATCGACTCTGTGTTTAATTGATCTGAACATTGTGAGTGTCACTTTTTTTTCTTTGAACTCCTGATAAAACCTTTTCTATAATGTTCTAGTTTGGTAAAATGGACCGCCGAATGTTTATGTATATTTTTCAAGGTACTTTGTAATCGTGTTTTAAAGGTGATATTTCAATACAGTTATTACAAAAAGCATTTTAACTTAGCGCAACACAAAATTACAACTAATCATTGTTCATTGAAAGTCACTATATATTCAACTTATCTATAAATGAATGTCATTTACAAGTGGGTTGATACTATGCCGTGTTCAAATATGACATCAGCAAAGACTCTCCTGGGAGGAAGACCAGAATTTTTTGACATCCACAGGCTCCGCACTTTGGACTTATGTTCTGTTATTCGGAATGACTGTTTTAGATCACTTGTCCATATCATTTTGACCACTTGGTAATGGGAATTATTTTTCTGAAACCTCATAACTCAACTCAGTGCCGTTTTCAGACCCTCCTGTACCCCATATGGGGAAAAAGTTATAAATAAATACTGTACCTCGGTTTGAATGTCTGTCTGGACTCTTTAAAAAAATTGAAAAAAATGTCCTTGGGAATGAATGAGTTGAATTCCGGGGGAAATTAACCTACTAATATGACGCGCATGATGTAAAGCTGTCCCTGCTCTAACAAGTGTTTTGTTTGTGGTTTTGTAGGAGTACTTGGAGATGCAGCGGCAGCTGTCCATCCAGCGCCTGCAGGAGCAGGAGAAGGAGCGCCAGATGCGTCTGGAGCAGCAGAAGCACACCATTCAGATGAGAGCTCAGATGCCCGCCTTCTCTCTGCCCTATGCGCAGGTGCGCGCGCGCGCACACACACACACACACACATTCACACACAAAGCCCAGCATCATTTTACAGGAGGCCCACCTCGGTTCATATTCCTCAGTGCCTGTTCAGACTCTCACTGTCAAGAAAGTCATTTCACTTTGTGGTCATGAAAAGAAGTCTCGACTCACATGTGTGCAATTTTCCAAATAAAAGGCCAAACGCCTTTGCTTCATGCTGTTCGTCATTCCCAGTTGAAGTTGACTGACACATGAATCAAAGAGTATTAAAGGTCTTCTATCTAATCACCAAATTGTTCAATTTAACCATCTAATTTAATCAAACGAAAATCTAAACGTCTCCGTGATCCTTCGACAGATGCAGTCTTTGCCCCCAAACGTAGCAGGTGGGGTGGTGTACCAGCCTGGTGGGCCGCCCGCCTACCCGGGCACCTTCAGTCCAGCTAACTCGGTGGAAGGTTCCCCTCTGCACAACCTCTACATGAACCAGCCGGGCCAAGGCGCGCCACCACAGTACCAGGCCATGCCACCTGCTGCCACAGGTAAGTCAAGGCCTCACTTTTCACCTCCACTTGAGTCGTTTCTGCCCAAATTGTTGATTGATCTTTTTTTAATTTCCCTTTCTCTTTCTTGCTTGTCTAGATCCCAGTATGGTGAATGCATACATGTATCAGCCTGCTGCCACGAACGGTCAGCCAGCTCCTCCTCCTGGTCAGGGTCCGCCCGCCACCAGTACACCCTACTCCAACTACCAGCCCACACCCACGCAAGGCTACCAGGTCTGCCTCTGCTACCTAAGAGTCCAAAATCAAGCTTGTTTGATTTGAAATCAAGATAAATATATTTTAGTCATGATTTGGAACAACCATGGTACAAATACAAAGTTTGCTTCCCCCCTCCCCTGCACAGAATGTGGTGTCGCAGGCCACCCCCACCAACGGCATGGGCTACATGGGCTACCCGCCCTACAGCATGCAGAACATGATTTCAGCACTTCCGGGCCAAGACCCCAATATGGCCGTCCAACAACAGTATATGTCTGGCCAGCAGCCCATGTACCAACAGGTTAGTTATTTCTGACCATTGTTTAAAACACACACACACGCACACACACACACAATGTCTGGTTTTTTGGGCTGCCTGCTCTAGGTGGCTCCCCCTAGTGGCCCTCAACAGGCACCACAACCGCCACCACAGCAGCAACCACAGCAGCAGCAGCCGCCCCAACAGCAGCAGCAGCATCAGCACCATCCCCAGGTGGTCCCCGGCAATGCGGAGGCGCAGCTCATCTCGTTCGACTGAAAGCTGCTCCTCCTTGCTTGTTATCACGCGTCTCACACACTACTACCCCAAACACACCCCTCTCTTCATGGGTTACGTCTCCACCACACTGTCATGTCGTGGCGATGTGAAATGTTGTGATGCTCCCTTTACGTAAGTCTGGAAGTGGGTGGGCTAACGCGCATCTTGTTATCTGTTCCTTGTATTTCCTCCTTCATAAATAGTCTCTTAAAAATGAAATAAGAAAATACTAATTACAGGGCGAAAAAAGACTTTTAAGTGTCAAGCATGGTGATTTTGTTTTTCTTTTTTAAATTGTATTCCAGAGTGGAGCCTCTCTTGAGTACTGAATTTTTTTGACTGAGTTGGTTAGAAGTGTGTTTGTCTATAAGCAGAGGAAGCACAGTGAGAGGCTCGGAATGAACGGCACTAACTCATCAGCAGGATCACACCATAACATTCCGCTTGTTGGTTCCATCTTCTCCTTCCACACAAACTGTCTCCTTTGTTTTGGCGTTCCCTTGTCATGAATTGTTTGCGATTTTTAAAAACGGATAGGCGAAGATACATGGTAGAACCCAAGAAGGGATAGCGCAAGTACAAAGCGATAATTTATTTCATTCGCATCATAGCTCTCATACTGTGAGTATCTGCTGAAATGCATTCTTTCCGTGTGCGGGGAGGGCGACCCGAAACACATTTGCTCCGCATGTAATCCATTGCCGGTCACCAATCAGCTCCTTTTGTGACGTTGTGATTCTTCTTTCCTCCATCAAGGCCATCTGTCTGGCTCACAAGTCATTTTAAATTTATATTTAATAAATATCTTCTTATTGTCCACTTGCTTGATTGCTTTTTTTCTGTCGTTGTGCTCGAGAACAAAACACATGGGTCATGATCTCTTTATTTCTGGTCAATCAAGGGTACATTGACCCACATGGTTATATTTTTCTGAAGATGAGGCATTTGTAGCATTCTTCCATATCCACCTGTATGACAAATAGAATAATGGTGTTTGTCAACGTTTTCCACAAAAAATGTGGTTAAATGTGACTCACCATCCTCTCCATACGCATCCCATTTTCATAGGCCAACTGTCGGAGCACATCTACGTCTGGAAGTCCCCACTCGGGATTCCTGAGGGACATGACATCGTCGTCAGTGTTGAATGAAGTTGTTTTAGGTTGCGCGGGACTAACGGCACCCTCCAAATTAGAAGTGAGGATGTACACTTTTGTCTGGAACATCAATGTTAGTTTATATTTTTGTTGAGTAGAATCAATTTACATCTTGGATATAATAACATGATACAAAAGTGATATCTCAAATCCATTTTCTATACCACGTGTCCTATAAAGCTTTTTATTTGAAATTCACTAATGCATGCAAAATCATGTGTTCTATTTCACCACTGAATTAATCATAAAAAAAAAAAAAGAGGTATTTAAAAAAAGCTAATAATATATTTTTAATGCATGGTGTCTGTTGGAACAATAACTGAAGTCGCCACCAAATAAAAGAAAACATTGAGTACATGAATAAATGTGCATTTTCAATGTCACAGTGAATTAATACAAAGTCTGAAACTATTTCGTCATTAATTCAATGCATAGTTTAAATAGGATGGAATGATTATGAAGTCAGAATATTTCTTCCTCTTCCAAATGTTTTTAATGTATTTCAACTTGTCCTAAAAAACTGTATACTGAATGAATTACGATACACACCAAGTTGCTCTCTTCCCTGCTTAAAAAAAACATGCATCCATATGCAAATAAGATGGAACAAGGCACAACTAAGCTTACACTTTGCGCAGCTCTTCATGAAGGAGTTCGTTGCATCGTGGCGTAATAGTGCCGTTAATAGCGTACGCCTGGAAAATGAAGTGCGACAAAAGTCAATTTCGATTTAAAACCTGCTTTGAGAAGTGTGATACATACCCCGTATGTCACCAACAGGCCATTGTGTTTGATGATCTGACCTGCCCCGTTGAAAACACCCTTTGTTTAAAAAAACAAAAACACTAAGTTTAAACCTGTTGGAAATGTAAACATGTAGGTCATCAGATGCAACAAGGGGAAAATTTTAGAATTGTCAAGTCAACTTTCCAGACTTCAGCCCTAAAGATGTCATGATTCAGTTTGGGACCAACAGGTGGCACTGTAGGGCTCCCCCTGCAGCTGCACACCCGTTGGTCATTAGGTAATTAGTTCTATAAAAGGACTCCCGCCCGAACACTCATTGTCGGGTCATTGTTGCTGTTCCTTTGCTGCTGTCATGTTTTTTTGTTTTGTCATGTTTAGGTCATGTTTCTGTTACTATTGTTTGTGAGCTTCTGCCGTGGTTTTTGTTTGATACTTTGGATTCGTTTTGTTGTTAGGACTTTGTTTTGAATTTAGTTTTCTCTGTTTTAATACAATTTATCAAGTACACCCTGCTCCTCCCTCTTGCCTGCTTTTTGGGGTCCACCACGCAAATGTGGCAAAAGAGATTAACCCAATGTGCATTTTTGGAACTTGTGAGTTACTTGAAGCTGCACTAGGTGTAAATTGTATTGCTTGGGCCTACCTGTGCTGTCTTGAAGGGGCTGTACTGGAGTAGGTTGATAGCAACAATGACATCACAGGAACCGCGAGAGACCCCCGCCCACTTCTCCCATGGCTCACTGGCATCCAGGTGCACAGGTGGCAGCACCGTCGTCACGTTGGTTGCGGCGATGTATGCCTTGATGCTGTCGTGGTGGTACACGTCACATGTTGGCAGCACACAAAATACAAACAGGTGTTGAAACATTCAACGGTTGGCTGCGCATAATTTGTCAAAAACCACCACTGGAGTTGGGCATGTTGTCATACCTCTGCCGAGCCCCCTCTTGGATGTCGGACGGCTGCCAGGTGACGAAGGGCATCTTCTGGGCGAAGCGGATGACATGCTGCCCGGTTCCGGATCCCAGCTCCAAGACGAAGAGCTGCCGGTGCGATTGCTTCTCCAGCACCTGCTGAAGCAACGAGCACACTTCCTCCCAGTTCCTCTCCGCCTGAGGAGACAGCAGCATGGTATATAGGAGGGATGACACCCACGAGAACCCCCTCAGCTGTCTTTTGGTGGGTTCGACCTAAGGATATAGCTAGATCAGGAATTATAATAATGGAGGGTGTGCCATGTTGACCGAGGTGAGATGTGGTTGATGGCAGATGGGTCGCAGATTACCCGTTTAAGAGGATTGATTCCCTTTGTACCTCACTACCTTCCACTTGTTAGTTAGCGTTGTAGCGCATTAGGTTACATTTACTTGGGTAACTTTCTGGATAAACTGTACTTAGTTTGAACGCAACTTACATTTACCTTTTGCTTTAGTAATTTTATGAAGAAAAGATAAACCCTATTTTTTTTCTCATACTAAGGTACATTGCACTCGCGAGTTGGTAGTAACGGGTTACGTTTCTGTTACTACGTTACATTTACCAAAAACACTGGATAGATTATGCTTGTCGGGTAGTTTTAATGCAACATGTTTTTTCCCTGTAAGAAACACTAGATTGTCATTGTGAAATAGAGCTATCTTACTACTTCTATACTTATCTTTATATTTCGAAAGTCTCGATCACATTTTTCTGCACCTCGGTCAAAGTCACCTGATGTTGAAAATCTGCCGACAGCGACGCCCAGTGCGATACTTTGGCATTGCATTAAAATAAAATAGCACATCCAAAATGTCTCAATTGCCTCATTTTGATCATTTTTAGAATGATAAAAGTATCCAACACGATAAATTTTTTGTGTACATTACTAATAAATTTGAGCAGCTTTTGATCTATTTTACGTTTTTGATTTTCAGTTACTTTTATGTAATACTGTATACTTATGATCAAAGCACATGGAAAAAGAGAAATTGGAACTCGCAAAAAAGCGATAAATAAACACGATGTGTTTGCTAGGTTCTAAGCGGGTACCCGTAGTTGTTCGCAATGCATGCCGGGTAGGTCAGCTTCATTGTGGAGGGACGGCGCCATGTGCTTTTGAGGTAGAGTCGCTTGTGTAAAACAGCGATTCGCTTTCGACAAACGAGGCCGCTCATTGAAGAGCAACGCCGGCACGTGAAGATTCCGGATTACATTTTAGCATGTACTGCACCAGACGCTGCCTTCGAACGGTGCTGCGGGCTGCGGTGAGCCTCCACCGGTACGTTTGCACTCACGCTTCCTGCGGCGGAGTACGCGCGGCATCCAACCGGCTCGTCAAGGGCAGACGGCCGGCAGATGACAGTGCAGCCTCTGCATAGACTTTACAATATCACCAATTGTTCATCGTGGTTCTTAACAATGTTTGAAGTCGGTTCTACATTAGCTATTGAGCTGCAGTGTCAGCTCTTGTTAGCAATTTGTTGTACTAATGTCTCCTCGTTCTCCATTGATAGCCGTGTGTAGGTCAAGTGCAATTTGTACACACGTTTTAGACACCATACTACATATTGCACATATTTAGTGTTTCGTTTTTCGTTTCAACATTTTTTATTGTCGGCAGTCAAGGTCACTCATATGTGTAATGATGCTCGCGAACGTTCTGACACCGTTGTGAAGGCAGCTGTTGAAAACGCGTGGTTTGTTCAGTAGTGACTAAACTCTGATTTTTGTACTGTTAAAATTGAAAATTGACCAGTACTTTTAAAAGAAGCCGTGAAGGTCCATACATGCATTTAAAAACTGCGGTCAGGCCAGCCTTATGCTTGCAAAATTGAACTCAAGCCAGCCGCCAATACTTTTTTTTACACTCAGGTGTATACTGTAGTTCAAAATGTCAGATTTCAGAAGCCATTTATATCGAAATGCAACATCTGATCCTAATGAAAATGCTGTGGTTGGATACCAAGGGTGGCCTAGTGTTCCCGGTCTGGTTTCGGGATAATGAAAAATCATTTTTTAAATGGCGAAATTTTAATTATTGATGTAGACTTAACTTGTTTCTATCTCAACTTCAGACCGCTTCTTGGTGCTATTCTGAGACAGTTTTCATAATCCCCGGGTGAGCTCATCGTTGAAAAATTATTTCATAACATTATTTTAAATCCAAACCACTGAGGTGCTTTTATTTTGAAGGTGGCCAACGCCTCTCGCTGGCGGCAGATTATCGTAATGCACATATTTTACATCGGAGAAAATCTCACACCATCCCCCCAAAATAATTTTTACAAAAAGTACTGTGTATGTCCAGATATAATGTTAATTTATCTCTCTAATTGATACACTCTGTGTGAAATCTTTAGTTGTACATGAAGCTATTATGCTGTTGTTGAAATTCCCCGAAGAACCAGCTAATTGCTGGTAAAAAAACCCCCAAAATAATTGTCGAAAAGAAAATCTTTAGACATTTTCAGGGGGAGTTGTTTGCAGTTCACTCTTTGCAAGTATGTAAATTAAAGTGGCCATATATTTTTTGCCCAGACAACAGCAGCAGCAGGCGCCGGCGTGGTGCGCGCTGCGCCTCCTCAACACGAGTGCCGCTGTCCGCTCTGATGCCTTGGCCACACCGTCGCTGGACGGCGCCCCCAAGCAGTACTCTCCCAAAATCCAGCAGCTCGTCGGCGACATAGCCAGCCTCACATTGTTAGAAGTGTCGGACCTCAATGAGCTTCTCAAGGTAAACCCGTCTCCCGACTCAGGCTAGGATATGACCTCAAAAAATAAAAACACAATAAGTGATGTTATTTACTATTGACTTGAACCTGCTTACAAAATTAGTGTAGGTGAAGGTGGCCTTTTATCATGCACATTTTTGCCATGTCCGATTGAGCAATTATGCTCGCAGCTGATCACTGTAATCGACCGCAGATTTATCACCACTACGAATCTTGACCATATAATCGCCCACAACTACTACGTACTTACCCACCCAACCAACCCCTTTTCTTTCCCCTCCTCCTATTTTCTCTAAATGTACTTTTCCACCTGTCACAGAAAACGTTGAACATTAAGGATGTTGGAATGATGCCGATGGGGACAATGGCTGCATCAGCTGCTCCCGGACCTCAGGTAAGAATAGTTTGCCGATGAGCCTGTTGAGAACCAAAACGGCAGCCGGTCATTACTTTGACTGTTGTCTTAAGGCAAAAAAGTGTGCTTCAGTGCAGTGTGTGGGCTTTTTTTCATGGTACGCAAAAGAATCACTGACTTGAATACAAAATAAATAAGAGAAAACATTTTAAACATAACACATTGAAATCAATACAAATGAAGGGTAGTATGAAGTAACACTTTTAAAAAAGGTTTGCAAGTGCATTTAAAACCATTCGAAGGTGGACAAAGCTATGTATGGTAATTTAAATACCAATACAATATATAAGGTGTGTAATGTAGTGCCATCTACCGGTGAGCTAATAGAATGCAACGACCTATGCTGTGAGCGAGCATTTTGAAGCACGCGCACTACGGAGCCTCAGAGAGACCACATTTGGCAAGCGTGCCACCAATTTCTTCAACAGAAGTGCAACTCTGGTTTCCCAAACGACTTCCACTTTTTCCCCCAAGCGACGGCGTAAGTGCATTTGTTACACATGCTAAAGTCATGTTGAGGGTCGCCAAGTTTGTCTCCTTCGCGTATTCAGAGCAGGAAGATGGCGGCGCAACAAGGTAGCTAATGTAATATCATTCGCCATTATTTCTACAGTTACATTAAAAAAATGCGTTGATGTGATAGAACATTTTTAAATAATGAACGTTGGAAAAGCAACACATTTTTACACACTTTCCCTTTAGGTATAATTTTTTTTATTCCGGGTATTTTTATTTTATGTTTTTTTAACTTCAATGCAAGTACAGTCTTTATGACAGTTAGCGCTTAGTCTCCAAGATGTTGTTCGTATCCTTGCTTATCTTCTTGACTGCTTTATTGCTTGCTATTTTACCCGTTTAATGTGTTTTGAAGTCCACTTTTCGTTTACAAATTTGTAATATACCTGAAGCGTTATTTAAAAAAAAAACCCTGCAAAAAATTCCTTTGCCATCTGGAGTTGAGTAAAAAAAAATGTGTTCAGGCGGCGGAAGAGGAGGTGCCGGTGAAGAAAGAGAAGACTCATTTCACTGTCAAGCTAACGGAAGTCAACACGGCCGAGAAGGTCAAGCTCATTAAGGAAGTGAAGAACTGCATCCAAGGCTTGAACCTGGTGCAGGTAGGTCTAACAATCCCGCCAAAGCTTCAGGGAGTTTCATTTCAGTGAACATTGCCTTTTTTTTTTTGGCAACACTTATTCCGAATGCAGCAGCTTCTAAATGTAAAACATTCCCCTCAGCAATTCGCGATCACGGAATTTACTGCGGATTTCAAAGCACTCTGCAGAAATGAGGGCGAGAAAAAAAAAATCAGATTATCTGCTGCCTGATTAAATAGCTTTTCATGTTTCCATGTGCATGAATGGAAATTCTTTTTTTTCCGTCTAGGCCAAGAAGCTGGTGGAGTCTCTTCCTCAGGAGATCCGCGCTAACGTTTCCAAAGACGAGGCGGAGAAACTGAAAGCGGCTTTGCAGGCGGCGGGCGGCACCGTTGTCCTGGAGTAGACCGCGGCCCCCTTTTCTCTCTCACCCCGCCCTCTTGCACTTCGTCCATTTTAATTTTCGAAGAAAACTCTCCCTTCATCTATACTGCCTCTTCAGCGCCAGGGTGCACAAGTCAGACTGAACTTTTTACAAATACGCCCCATGGTCGCCTCTGCCGACATGTCTCACTTGCATGTGCGGACATTGAAAGAAAAGCTTTTCCGTTTGGTGGAGGGCACAGTTAAGTTTGTGTTACTAAAGGAATTGTTGTCATTAAAACTTGAAATATGAACACATTTTCCCATGTTTTATACCCACTAAATGTCTTTAAACTCTGCAACCAGACACATGGGATGGGATGGCTCGTTGGTAGAATGGTCATCTCCAGACCTAGAGGCTGGGGGTTCAATCCCCGTCGTTGTGACCATGTCAAAGTGTCCTTGAGCAAGATACTGAACCCTTAGTTGCTCCTGATGCTGCGTCATCAGGAGGTAAATGAGGTAACAGTTGCTGTGCAAGTGACAGCCCATTTATCCTTTACGTATACTGTACATCTTCCTGGTCAATGAAATGACAAAATTCAAGAAAAACATGTTTCAGTTGAACAGTTATTGTACAACTGTACCACAGCACATTGGGAACCGTTAGTAATATTTTGACAGCAACGCTCATATGATTATTTAATTTCATTTTAACTGAAAGAACTACGTTGAAATATTTACAGTTGATACAACTTCTCTTGGAAAATTAAAATGTGTATCTTTTTTTTGTAACCATCCATCAATTATCTGAACCGCTTCATCCTCACAAAGGTTGCAGGTGTCCTGTAGCCTATCCAAGCCAACACTGGGCAATAGGCGAGGTAAGCCCCGGACTGGTTGCTTGCCACTCGCAGGGCACACAGAGACAAACAACCATTCGTTCTTACAATCACACCTCGGGACATTATAGTGTGTTCCATTCACCTACAGTGCATGTTTTTGAAATTTGGGAGGAAACCGAAGTGCCTGGAGAGACCCCAAACAGGCACGGGGAGAACATGGAAATATGCAGGCCGGGGCCCAGAATCGAAGCTGCAACCTTTGCACTGTGAGGCGGACGTGCTAACCCATCACCAACCATGCCACCCTTTTTGGTTTATTTTTAATCTAAAAAATATATAATTTTGCAATGTAATCATTCATTTTCCGATCACAAGGGTCGCGGGGGGTGCTGGAGCCTATCCCAGCTGTCTTCGAGCAGGAGGACACCCTGAACCGGTTGCACACAGTGACGAACAACCATCTGCACCCACACTCACACCTAGGGGCAATTTTTAGTGTTCAATCAGCCTGCCATGCGTGTTTTTGGAATGTGGAAGGAAACTGGAGTACCCGCAGAAAACCCATGCAGGCCTGGGGAGAACATGCAAACTCCACACAGGAAGGCCGGAGCCAGGATCGAACCCACGACCTCTGCACTGTGCTGTCGATGCACGAACCATTGGACCACCGCAATGTAATCATTTGATGTTTAAACGTTTTAAATCCTAAATTACCCCCCACACACATGTATGTATATATAATCAATTAGGTTTATCAATTTAAGAGAGGAGCGGTCGATATATTTGTTTAAATATGTTGAACATTGACTTGAATGGGTTCTAAATAATTACCAAACACACGGAGTGAGATTTGTTTTTTTCATCTTAAAAGATGAAATAATGTGAGCTATTTCGCTGAACTAAAATAACATCCATCCATCCATTTTCCGAACCGCTTTATCCTCTGAAATAACATGTTTTGATTACCGGTAATCGCATTTCAATTCAGAGCTGGGGTCGACCCCAGTGCATTGCCACTCTTGACCACTAGAGAGAAGCAGATCCCCAGAATTGCAATTACGAAGGCGTTTTATTTGCAGTTTTGAAGCATGGCCTGCGCAGCTTTACTCTTCTCTTACCTTTACTATGTTATATAACAACTAGAAGTACTGTGCTGATTTGACCCCTGAAGCAAAATGAGTAGAGCACTCAAGCAATAAACGTAACACTCTTAAGTACTAACATGCACAGAGTGGTAGAAGAAGAAAGTAGTTGGACTTGCCTCACACCACTGAGTACACGACGAACCGAAACGCTTTTCGTCTCGCTTAGTTTTCTTGGTGTTGACCTTTTGAGAAAATTGCATCAAGATGCGCAAGTGAGATAATATTGTTGACACTGCAATTAGCATCAACCTGAAATCAATTGTGCGAAGCCCCCCCCCCCCCCCCCCTCCCGCATTCTTTTCCCTCCCTGCACAGCGTTTCGAAATGTGCTTGTGCGTTGGCAAATTGAAGACAAGCCAAGACAAAGTCCAACTCAAATATGGGACAACATTAGGCACACATGCAGATGACATTCAATGGAAGACTTCAAATGGTTGTAGTTGGACAAGACATGCATTTCAATGTTTTACTACTTTAGCTTCACAACCTAAAACATTACGTGGAAGTCATTATACAAATATGCATTAATTAGAAAATGATATGACAGTTGAAATAATTCAATGAATATGAATGGATGCGGTGGTGTGGGGGTGGTCGGCTTGATGTTTTTAGCATTCGGAGCAGACGCTGAAAGAAGAACAATGGAAATTATTGTCCGTATTCGCAAATGCCTTTGTGACTACAGCAGATTAACGGAGTATGCTCTTAATCATGCTCGGCGGGTGGATAAACGCTAATTGATGAAGCGTCCTTCCGACATTCCTGGCGACGTTCGTATGAGGAGATGGGCCAATGGTGGTGACCTGATGGGAGTGGATAATTATCTTTTGGTGAAGCAGCAGGTGGCTCAGCTGGTCATTTTGGACATTGTGACAGCAGCTGTCAGTTTGAAAAATAAAAAGGAGTCTGCTCCATGCACTTTCTACACTTTTCTTGCAGGGAAGACTAATAAGATGTTTCCTGGTTGTTGGGTATCAAAATGTCTTTGGTGAAGCTGCATGTGGTTCACTGCCCGAGGTTATTTCTGTACCCCGTGTTGCATTCCTCACATCTGCTCTATGCAATTTCTACTCTTTTTTGCAAAAAGTATCCTTAAAAGATGCTTCGTGGTGTGTCCTAGTTACACAACATACATTGTCAACAATTGCGTGCAACTATAAACAATTGTTTATTTGTGATCACGAGGCAACTCAGGGTGGTCCGGTGGTGAACGCGTCGATCTCACAGTGCAGAGGTCGTGGGTTTGATCCCAGCTCTGGCCTTCCTGTGTGGAGTTGACATGTTCGCCCCGTGGCTGTGTGTGTTTTCTCCGGGTACTCCGATTTCCTCCCACATTCCAAAACTTGTATGGCAGGCTTATTGAACGCTCTAAATTGTCCCTAGGTGTGAGTGTGAGCGCGGATGGTTGGTTGCCTCTGTGTGACCTGCAATTGGCTGGCAATCGGTTCAGGATGTCCCCCGCCTCCATCCATCCATCCATCCATTTTCCGAACCGCTTGATCCTCACTAGGGTCGCGAGGGGTGCTGGAGCCTACCCCAGCCGTCTTCGGGCAGTAGGCGGGGGACACCCTGAATCAGTTGCCAGCCAATCGCAGGGCACACAGAGATGAACAACCATCCACGCCCACACTCACACCTAGGGACAATTTAGAGCGTCCAATCAGCCTGCCATGCATGTTTTTTTTGGAATGTGGGAGGAAACCGGAGCACCCGGAGAAAACCCACGCAGGTCCGGAGAGAACATGCAAACTCCACACAGGGAGGGCGGAGCTGGAATCGAACCCGGTACCTCTGCACTGTGAAGCCGACGTGCTAACCACTGGACTACCGGGCCGCCCTGTCCCTCGCCTACTGCCCAAAAACAGCTGGGATAGGCTCCAGCATGCCCCGCGACCCTTGTGAGGATAAAGCGTTTCAGAAAATGGATGGATGGAGGCAACTTAGTGTTTAGTATAATCGTCGCCGAAGCTACCGTGTCCCTCTAAATTGCATTCCTGTGTTTGCCTTTTACAATTTCTCCTCTTTCTAATTCTTGTACACCAGGAAAACAAAACAAAACAACTATATATCATGAGGTGGATCATTTTTCGTATGAAGTCTGAGAGCAGCTGTTATGTTAGTCAGAAAGCCTTGGATACTGCATTTCTGCTCTTTGCAAGTTCTCCCTTTTCTTAAGCCAGTAAAAAGATTATTCCTGTCTCCTACTTAGTTGCTTATTCAAGAAATACAGAAAATATTGTGGGTCATGTCAGTCACAACATGTTCCCGGTGTAATGACCCCTCTCCCCGCTCTGAACCGCATCCCGCTAACGGCCTTCTTCCGCTCCATAATAGGCCACGCGTCGCCCTGACCAATTTGACGCCACCTTCCAACCGCAGCTGTTGTATTATTTGCGTCCACCCCTTTTTTTTTTCTTTTTAAATTCAACTCAATTTGCCTGCCGGGCGCGAAAGCAGTCACAGACAGGAAATGACAGCAATTGTTTCATAGTGTGAAGATCCCTCCCGAAAATACATTTATATTTATTTATGTGCGTTTATGTATTTGTGCTCGGGGCGCAGAACATGATGTTTTATTTTAAAGACTTCATTTTAAACTCATTTTCAATGCAGCAATAAACATGTTTTTATATCAGCGTTGATAAGCAGCCCGTTTCATCCAAATTCTTGGAAATGAGCCCATCTGGAACTTTTAGTAGATATACTGCATCCAAATAAAGAAAAGAAAAAAAAATCACAATCATCAGAAAGACAGTAGTACCATTACAATCCAAGTCCAAACTGTCCCCACGGCCATAAAACCTTCCTTCATTTGGTTAACTCGGAGCACTTTAAGTGTAAACTCGATGTTGTCGCAGCATTTAAAGATGATTCATTGTCATTGGTTGCCAGCCAATCACAGGGCACAAAGAGACAAACGACTTTTCATGCTCACATTCACACCAATGGACAATTTAGAGCCTCGTTGAACCGAAGATGCAACTTTTCGGAATGAAGCTGGAGTACCCGGACAAAACTCCCCTCTGAGAAAATATTCTACCCCGGCAAATTTAACACAGTAAAGATGGAGCCAAGATTCCAATCCAGAACCTCCCACCTCTGACGGTGGTGACTCATTTTAATCCCTCAAGTACAAATTCGATTGCATACACATCTACGTGTGACTACAAGGCTTCATGTTGCGTGTTCAATGTTGATGTCATCAACGGGCTAATGGCCTCTTGAAAGCGTCTGCTGACATTATTAAGGCTCAAATGATTGTTTGCTCACTTCCAGCCAAAGACTACACTTGGAAAGTCAGACGGAAGAAGCGCGGCTTAAACAGCCCCCGGGCTCGCTTAACCTTCGTAAACCGCTTGGAGGACTTTGACGCTATTCTAAGCGTGTTAGCGTCTTCAATATTCTTCAGTAGTCGCTTGTATTAACATTTCAGTTTGCAGCAAGTCATGAATAATGAAACAGTATGCATGTTTATGCCTTGGTGGAGACTTGTGTCACATATAATGCCAATTCGCACATGTAGACATCAACAACCCAGGTTGCCTTTGTTCCCCTGAACAATAAGCGAGGGTTTGAAACAGCTGAAAAGGTTAAAAGATGTCAACGGAACATCGTTTAAGGGGAGCTATGAGGCATTTTTCTTAAGATTCAAAACAGAAAGTCTTTCTACAATCTACTGAGAGACCAGAGTGTCTCCACTGCATCGCTCATTTTACAGAGCAAGTTTGCCACATATTCAAAGCTAACAAAGCTAACACTGTTTGCTAGTGCTAATCTGTGCTAATGTGGTGTTTTTTCCCCCCCTTTAATCTTTTCTGTGAAAGCTTTAACCTTTTATATAAATGATTGTGTTCATGTGTGTTTTTAAAAGTAATTATAACAATCCTGGATTCCAACATAATTTCATGATCCTCAGTTAAACTTTAAGAAGCGTTAACACAGATAAGTCTAAACAGGGTACTCATGAAAACAAATGACCCACACTGCTAGTCGTAGTTATGACACCAGTGAAAAGTTAAGGCAGAATTGTCCAAGTTTGAATTTAACAGGGTAAATTCCATTCGAAAAGTTGAGTCAGTGAGGCTGTTCTCCTTATTGGATGAAAACAGCACGAATGAATAATGGCTGGAAAACCTCATTTGAAGATGTCTTCCGCCAACGCCAGCTTTTTTTTTTTTTTTTTTGTAGGTTTCTGTCCCTGAAAGCACACGATTTTTGATTATGATTCGCTCTGATTTCTAAAGAGACTTGGACAAAAAAAAAAACACGAAGGTGACGCATAGAAAAAAAAATCAAGAGTGCCTTCATTTTAGAGCGGCTATTATGAGCTACACTAGCGTCAGCCAGTTAAGTGCTCCTTTTGAACAGCTTGCAGGCGTTACACTTTAAAACACACTTAATAATCGTAAAATATTCCATTAACGTGAGTCATTAGAAATCACTGGGAGGTATCATTATGGCTTATTCGTTTTTATTTCTTTTTAAAGAAAGTAAAAGTATTTATTGCCTGGCGGTGTAGCCGGAAAAAATGTTCCCTCTCATATGTGGACCGAGGGCTTTTTTTGGAGGTGTCAACAGCTTCGAAAGAGAGATTCAACCAAAATGTTCCTCACCTTTCCCATTTCAAATTTACACTAGTTTATTCCCTTTTCGGAACTATTTTCCACATTTTCACAATGATATTCCCAAACTCAAGAGACATTTGCCATCTTTACCTCCTTCTTCCACATTTCTTGACAGATTTAAACCATTCCAATTTCAAAATGTTCATCTCATTCTGGACAGTTTGGGAACTATTTCGACTCTCCCGGCCCCCAATTTTGACAATAAACTTACCAAATTTGGGGATACTTAACACATTGACCTCCTCCTTCCACATTCCTTGACCAACATTCCGCATTTCTGCAGTTTAATCCACACACAATTGTTACAAAACAAAAATGCATAATGGTTTAAATTAAGTGCAAACATTTCAGTATTTATGGGGGGTTGCCGGGGTGACCGCCTGCCTCACAGGATTTTCTTTCTTTGATATCGTTGTGCGGCGTCTCTTTGCCCAGGAACTATGTTAGAGTGAGTTTAGGGGCTTCATTCTGACAAATACCATGTCTTGTGGAACATCTGGATGCCAAGTGAGTTGAGTCTCATTTAGACAAAAGTAGTGCTTTGGCTCCATCTTTTGGCATCTTGGGCTCCTAAAAATACTATTGTGCAGCAGCTCGGTGTTCAGGAATTATATTGAAGTGAGTTGATGAGCTTTATTGTGACAAAAGTAGTGCTTTGGCACCATATTGTGGTGTCTGGGTGCCAGGTTAATTATGTTTGCATTCGTGGGTTGAGCTTTGTTTGGACACGTCTACTTTGTCTATAGGCGATGGATGGATTGACTGAATTATTCTTATCCTTACTGTTGCTTGAAGGCAGGGGCGGGCCTGTCCATCTCCGGTCCTCTTGGGTCCCTATCCAGCATGCTTTCGATGTCTCCCTCCTCCATGATGATCAGGATTGTTATGAGGCTTCTGAGGCGCTTGCTGATGAGCTGATCAGGTGTGTTGGAGGAGGTCGACATTGAAAACAGGCTGGGTCCTGGGTCCTGGGCCCTCGAGGACCGGGGTTGCACAACCCTGTACATATTCATTTCGTCACAACTCTTCGGGGCCACACTAAAACCAAGTTTTTTTTCCTAATTTGATTGTGAGCAATTGTGGATTACGGCAAATGTTGTTTTGGGGCTTTTTACGACAGCTCCTAAGGTGTTTTGTTTGCTTTCGGGGTTGACTTGGGTTGTGCCCGACACCATCCAGCGCGTGCGCTGTTTGTTGAGCAGCAGCCGACTTGTTAAAATTCATCGGTGACGTTCAAGCTATATTCAACGTTGGCTTTATTTCACACCCAAACAAAAGACACAGCTCAAACAAAATTCCTTTGACACGAGGATTTTATTCCTCTTCCACCACTTCGGACACAAGATATACACACACACACGCACAAACACACACACGCACACACAGTAAAATGATCAACTGTTTAAACTTGAGCACTCACAAAATCGACTGTACACCTTGAAGAGAAACATGGGTCATTTTAAAGAATACATTCAAATAGTAGAACCACTTAGAAAAAAAAAAGGATCAAGCGACCCTAACAAGAACAACATCCAGGTCACAGCTTAATTATTTATCTGCAAGAAACGGACACATCGACTCCACTCACGGTATACATACTGTACATATCTTAATGCTTTTCGACTCAATGTTGTACAACAGCTCGAAAACGGAACATAGCGCCTCCATGTAGCAGCACCACGGTGTGAATACGCTCAATACTGTTTCCGGCTTCCAATCGCGGGGAAGGGAATGACCTGATCCCCCCCCCCCCCACGACCTGCTCCTGCAATACTGACTTTGTCCACATGAGGACACAGCAGCAAGCCGCTCAACAGGGGCCCGCAGAAACAAAGACGTGCATCCAGGACACACGCTACCTGGATGCTTCACACATTGCCAATATTTCACAAATCCCGCCTTTAAGCAAGATGGGGCAGGCCGGCCGGTGTACCTAATCAAGTGAGCGGTGAATGTGCTGCATGATAAATGAATACGCAACACCGCGCAAGCAGTTCCGCACGCAAAAACAAAACGTACCAAAAATATCTGTTTGTTTGTCCCTCAAGCCTTGTTCGTAAGTGTCCACGGCCCCTGAGGAGAAAGTGAGGCAGTGCACGTTGCGTTGCAGGAACCCTTTTCACGGCAACTTCCCCTGCGGACGACGAGTCACGCCGCGTCCCAAAAAAATCGGTGCGACGGCCTGAACTTGAACCCAAACAACTCCGGTTTGTGGCGCGGTGCACTTTTGTGCGTTTGGAGTCTTGATTTGAACACAAAGCAACACTGGGGTGGCATGATAGCGCCACACGGATTGGGGCACGTCTCAAATGTAATCAATTCGCCCAAACTTGGACTGGACTCCACCCATCCATTTACTCGAGTGCTTTTGCATGACTGTGGTGGTGGGTGAGGGAGGCATTTATTTGTCTTGAACGGATAACCAAACAAGGGAGAAATTGGGGCACGGTGTTTATTTGAAGGGGGCCGTCAGTCATAAATGGATGACACGCCGTGCAACTAATTGGCCACGTTGTCTCTTTGAGGGAGGTGTCTAGCCGAGAACACCAGGAATGGACTAATTGGTGACGAAATCTTGGCTTTAATTATTGACTCTGAACCTGAATTTTAACAACCACTTCGAAGCCATGTCTTATTCTGCCTATTACCACCTGCAAAACGTAGCTCAAATTAAGGGCTTTCTGTCTGAACCAGACACAGAAAAACTTGCTCGTGCTTTTATTTTCAGTAGGCCACATGACTGTAATGCTGTCTTTAGAGGTGACCTTTAAAAAAAAAAGAAAAAAGAAGAAAAAACCCGCTCAGGCAGCTGATTCAAAATGGTGGCGCCAGAGTCTTTACAAAAACCAAGAAACTGGACCACATTGCACCTGTCCTCAAGTCACTACACTAGCTTCCAGTGAGTCAAAAATAGAGTTTGAAATATTGCTGGTGGTCTATAAATCTCTAAATGGTCTTGGGCCAAAATACATGCCAGATGTACTCGTACCCGGTGAAGCATCCAGACCCCTCAGGTTCTCTGAGACGGGTCTCTTGTGTGTTCCCAGAACCAGAAGCAAACAAAAGTGAAGCAGCATTAAGGTCTTCTGCTCCTCACCTGTGAAACAAACTCCGTGACTAGCTGAAGTCTGCCCAAACTGACAGTTCATTTCAACCAGGGCTGGAAACATGATTGTTGCGCGTAGCATTCTCATGCGTCAGTCTTTTATTCCCTTGTTTAAATCCCCATTTCCACGCTACCTTTGCAAATGGGCGATGCTTGCTTTTAAACAATCGAATCAAATTCTTCTGGATGATTTTATTGTGATTTTTGCCATGTCTTAATCTTTTGTTTCTCTTTCTGGAATGCTTTTAAGGGTTCATGTAAAGCACTTTGAATTGTCTTTGGGGCCATGGCATAGATTTGAGGGAGGCATTGATTAAAAAAAAATCCTCTTTGCTTTTAAATATAGTACATTTAATCATGTAAAGCAGATTGAGTTACCTTGTGTATGAAATGCGCGCTATAAACAAATCTGCCTGCCTTGCCTTAAGACGATTTGAGCATGGCTTTTTTTTTGAGGGAGGAGTTTAGTAGGGTTTGGGGTTGTTTTTGTCTACCACAGACACACAAACACCTTTGAGATTAAGATGGACGACGCTCATAGTCAGTTTGGCCAGTACTTTGGTCTGCACGGTATCCATGCACAGGAGCCGGATTTAGCGACAGAAGTACTTCGAAGGCTGCAGAAGCAATTACGTGTTATTTTTAATACATCCCATAGCCTCCCTTGACCTCTTTGGTGGTGGGGAGGGAGGGGGGGGGGGTGTCCCGCATGTAAACCAGGAATGACCTGGCCAGAGCAGTTGCCACTTTCCCATGCACACAGACGCAAAATCAGCACACAACAGGACATATTTTTAAAACCTCCACCAAGGTTTGCAGGATGACACCAAAACGACTTGGTGTGGATTCAACAAGCTGTGTGGAAAGCACTCGGAACCAAGTGCGAAATGTCCTGTCAAGCTAATTTTCCGGTCATGTCACACATGTGATGTTATAATGCTAAGTGGCTACATGTTATTATTACTAATTCCAACAGTCGTTTTGGAGGATTTTACGCTCTCGGGTGGCTTTACCATATCTGATGTTCAGAGTGTGTTCACTGGGTTTTTTAAAGGCGATTTTCCACTTTTGACCCCAATTTTTTTTTAAATAAGCCAACGCGGTCAAGTCAACTCTGAAACACCATGACAAGCCAATTGTCTGGTTGCGCCACACTTTTGATATCACAACGCTAGCCGGCTACACGTTAGCATTTCTAATTTTGATCGATGTTTTTGAGGAATTTACATTCTTGGGAGGTAATACTTATCGAGACAAGAATGTACGTGGATTCTAAAAAATATTTTCCCCAATTATCCTGACCTCCACAAACCCAAATTGAAGCCTGGTTGCTTCACACATTTCACATTGTCACGCTGGGTGGCTACGTCTTAGCATTTGTCATTTTAACAGATGTTTTTGAGATATAGATATATATGTAGCCAATCCCAGCTGTCATTAAGCGGTAGGCAGTTCAATTCACCTACGCTGCATGTTTTTGGGACATGGGAGGAAACCGGAGTACCCGGAGAAACCCACGCAGGCACGGGGGGAGAACATGCAAACAGCACACAGATTCCGGTAGAAATGCAAAAATATCAACACAACATATTAAATCCACATTGCCCACTCGTGTTCACATTTACTGAAGGAGAAGGCTTCAATTTGATCAGCGTGGCCTTCAATAAGACTTTGGCTCATACCCCGGTTAGATGAGACAGTAGCTATAAGCATAACACTTACTGTACATTTTTAGTCACCTTATTAACATTTTTGGGACAGGAAGTCTCTGCAGTCGATTGTTATGTGTGTGTCCAGTTTTGCCTCAGCTACTGCAACACGCACACAAACAAAAGCAGAGGCTCGAATGACGTCTGTTTTTTTTTCAATGTGAGGTTTCGGCGTTGTTGTTGTTGTGATATTATTTCACATGGCTCGTCTGCCTTGAGATATGCCGACACGGACAACCTCAGACTACCGCGTGGCGCTCAGCGTCTGTCCTCGCCGCTCAGTGGAGGATAAAGACAGCTTCAAGTCAGTGGCGGCTCTCGGCGTGCTTGCTCTTGGCCTTGTCCAGAAGGCCCATGTCATCCACCATGGTGCAGTTACTGAGCGTGCCCTCGTGCTGGTCCGCCGCCTTGCCGTTGGCCACCAAGACGTGCCACTCCTCGGGGCTGCAGACGGGCGTCGGCGGCTTGGTGGAACCGTCGGCGACTTGGGGCAGCCGCTGCGAAACGTGGTTGAGCAGGCTGGCCGTCTTGGTGTTGGGCGTGTTGCTGTATGTGTGGCGGTATTCCTCCTCGATGTTTCGGCCCAGTTTCCAGCGCTTCCACTTTTTCAGGACCTCCGACTGAACCTGCGGACACGCACGTTATGGAGGGTGCGAAAACGGGACGAGTGGAGGACGTTACGGAGGTATCTCACTTCTTTGTTGACGAAGCAGTACAAAATGGCCACCAGGAGACCCTACAGAGACAACATTGACACATTTAGCTCCCTTATTTATACATTATATTTCTACACTAAACCACAAAGAGTCTGCATTTTGGCCTGTTTTACTGCCATTTCCCCGCTCAGAGAGAGGGCTCGGTGGCGATGATCTAAGTGAGGCTATTGCTGTAAGGATTCTTTTGACCATGACAAGATGATGTCCAGGGGTGAATTTGATATTAGCCACGGCTTTGGCATCTTTTTCAGAAAGGGCACACAACTGGCAAAAAAAATGAAGGATAAGTTTGCCCCAAAAATTACATACATTCATGTAGGTATACCCCGATGCTGTGTGTTAACTCTGATGCTGAGCTGCTACACTTGGCGGTGTTTTCTCGCTGCTCTCAGCCTCCCCCTGGGTAAAATATGTCTCCTCACTGTTGAGGTAAATACAGGAGACCATCGCTTGGCTTCGTTGTTGTCGACTGTTTGCGTCTTGCTCCAAGTGATGTGTGAATAAATAAAGCTCAGTCAATGTCCTCTGGCTAGACTTTTGAGTTCGCCATTCTCTCTCTCTGTCTCATTTCACTGTCTGTGTCACTGTGATCACAAGAAGTCCCCCCCCCCCCCCCCCCACCTCGCCATGAGCTCGACATCATTGCCTTGGTGGCCAAACGGTCAATGGTTATGTGACAACACGACAGAGCCAGTTTGCAGCACGTTATGTTCATGTAATCCTCGCTGACAGACTGAGTCATCACTGAAAGCTGCACTCGTCTCATCGTGGAAGACGAAGCAGAGCTTGCAGCAAGAAGAAACGTGATGATTTTCGAAGAATTGTTAAAAGGCGACAAGAGCAAGCGTCAGCGTTGGGTCAGTTCTTTACAAAACGTGAGGCAAAAACCACTTCTGAGAGAGAACATGAACTAAAGCAGGCAAAAAAATGATGCAATTAAAAGTTTAATGTCCATCAATTTTCTATATTCTGTGTTTTACACACTCTGCACAACTCTCATTTTTTGTGCAATTATCTAATTGTAACGTGTATTTGTTACATATTTTGATGCATTTTTATGCTTTAGAAAACATTTATGTCTGAATTTTGGGGGCGCTTGGAACGGATTAGGGCATTTACATGGAAAGCACGTCTCAACTTACAAACTTTTCTAGTTATGAAATTTCTTTCAGAACCAATTAATTTCAGAAGTAGAGGTAGCACTGTACTGGAAATAAATTTTCTTAACATGCGAGATGTTGATAGTGGTGAATTTTGCTGCAGACAGAATCATTTCTTCAGTGCAGTGGCTGAATTTCCTGATTGACCACATGCCAGCAAAATTGTAAAGATGTGAAATAAGTGTACCGCCTGCCATGTTTGGAAGACAACAAATACAAGTAGGTCATGTCTACCAAGGGTGAGGAGGTTCTCCCTTTCAAAAGGGCGTTAAAGCATAATTGACGTTATGCTCGAAAGCTGAAACTCCACAGAGTTACTGTACCTGGAATGAGGAGAAGAAAAGATCAATGATCAGCTTGGTGAGACGCAGTCCGATGGTGCTTTCGGTGGCCTCGTCCGTTACATAAATAAAGACCACCTGATGGATGCCCAGCAGAGGGATGAGGGTGAGAGTCGACTTGGCCAACCTGTGACGGACCACAACACACTCAGATGACACATATTCAAAAGCGCTTTCCTGATTTCCACTCACCTGAATTTGTAATCTGTGTATCTCATTTGATGCGCTCTCAGTTTGGACACAAGAATTTTGATGATATGGATGAAGATCAGGAAGTTGATCTGCATGAGATACATACAACAAAGTTTGTATGAAATTGAAATAAATTAAATAAGCATTGGACAGTGGAGTTTTCAAAATGGAACGTATGGGCATTGGATCATTTTCTCATCGATGTGGGAGAAAATTCTTGACAAAGATGGAGATTTTTAAAATGTTTTATATGGGCACTTTCTTTTTTTGAGATGAAATCATTTTGTCATGGATATGAGAGAATTTTCGTGCTGCTATAGAAGAAACGGTGTCTTATTTTGTGCCATTTTCAACTCAGTTCTCAAACTAATGGCCTCTGTCTGTTGCATCACTGACATCGTAACTCTGGGCATGAGAGAGCCTTCAAAAAGAAGTGTCATTTCCAGAAGCAGCATGTGTCCACTAATCTCTTGTGATGTGACCTTTTTAACTGCGTTGAGTAACCAACACAAATCATTAGCATTAACACAAGAGCATGACTCCGGAGTTGGAGTCAGACCACGTAGTTGAAAACGGAATCCTGACACTGTGGCCAAAGATGAAATATTTGTTCATATTGGTATACAAACACCCATCCACCCATTTTCCGATCCGCTTTATCCCCACAAGGGTGGCGGGGCGTGCTGGAGCCTATCCCAGCTGTCTTCGGGCAGTAGGCGGAGGACACCCTGAACCAGTTGTCAGCCAATCGCAGGGCACACACAGACGAACTACCATCCGCGCTCACACTCACACCTAGGGACAATTTAGAGTGTTCAATCAGCCTGCCATGCATGTTTTTGGAATGTGGGAGGAAAACGGAATACCCGGAGAAAACCCACACAGGCACGGGGAGAACATGCAAACTCCACACAGGAAGGCCGGAGCTAGAATCGAACCCGGTACCTCTGCACTGTGAGGTCGACGTGCTAACTAGTCGACCACCAGGCCGCCCGCATACAAACATAAGGTATTCATTTCCTGGTCATTAGAACAACGTGGATCGGTGGATTGGGGATTATTTTCTCCTGTAACGTGCATCTTGTGCGCAATAGGATTGGGATCAAGCGGGAAACACTAAACCGGAACTAGGCCCACTAGTCGCCAAGACAACGCAAACACAGGAATTCCTGCGAGGTACTGCCCACTTAACGAGACGGTAAATATGTGGAAAATAGTGTGTGTGTGCGTGTTGCGTACGTGCGTGCGTGATGGCCCTGACATGAGAGTCATGACAAATCGCACTTATATAAACGCTCGCAGATGACCTTTGAGGAGAAACTCCGAACTAAGGTGTGGTCTTGGTCTGCTTTGGAGGGGCATTAGAGGGCAAAGATTAAGGAATCTTCTTCTGGATTTTACAATATCTATCTATCTATCTATATATGTGTGCATGTGCGTGTGTCTGTGACACACACGCACGCACACACACACACACACACACACACACACACACACACACACACACGCTGCCTAAATACAAAATATGTCTAGGCATACTCAAAAAACAAGATGGTGGAGTTGTATGACTTTTGGTTGTTTGACTTTGGAGTTCCCCTGTTGACCGTCGAATAAAAAACACAGGAAGTAAGTCAGTCAAAAATTACCACAACTGCCACCAGTATGGGGGAACGTATGATCCACCAGTAGTTCATGTTTATATTCTGGCCCCAGCACCTGTAAAACAGCCACAGCATTATCAGCACTCGGTGTTTACATGTAGGCCGCTTGCGTAACAAAGCCACGGGCCAAATGTTTACATGAAATATTAATGAGGTGCTGACCGCCTGTGACGGCTTCCAAAAAGTGCTTGAACATATTTTCCATATTTGGATACTCATAACTGAGTGTGTGTGGTGCAGTTTGTGGTCGTGGTGTGACCACACTAATGAGGTGTTAGATTTAGCATCAACAGTGACTTTGTTTGGGAGCAAGACAATCTGCCAACATTTGATCTTACGCAGGCAACTTTGGTATTTAGTACTTATGTTCCACATTTAATTGTCTTTATATCCACCGCTATAAACTTTATGAGGTGTCATGTATATCCTGTACTTTATTCACTTCGGCTACTGTGCAGCTACTAACCCACTTTTGTGTTAGGTTGTTTTTCACTCTGCTGTGTCCTGTGTGCTGCACCGGAATTTTCCCCTCTGGGAATCATGAAAGGTTTATCTAAACTAATCTTACACATTTATTACCTCCATCAAGTTGTGTTCAGAGGATATTGGAAGTGAACAACTTTTCACGAAATATGAAGATGCGATATGTACAAAAACATCACCCACAAGTTATTGTTGTTCTCAGTTTGTCGTAATTGAGCCTAGCTTAATTTAGCTGAGTTGGGTTAGCTGCTCCACTCGATCTATTGTGTTCATAATTATTAGTTTACCTGAGATTGTTGTTTTAGCATGCTTGGTTCTCAGTTTGTCTTGTGATAGTTGTCATGTTAATTTATGATAGCTGTGTTTGTTACAGCTTCATTTAGCTCAGTTTGTATAAAGGACTCTTTGCTTGCTTTAACGTTTCTTAGCTCCACATTTCTTAAGCATAGTTTAATTAGCTGCACTGTTTCCATTCATTTCAAGATTATTCGTTTGGTTTAGTTGTTTAACTTTGCGTAGCATATTTAGTTTAGCTTAGTGTAGTTACTTTGAACTTAGTTCATCTTACAATATCTTAATTTGGTTGTTTGAGCTGTTTAACCTTGTGAGCTGCTGTATTTCAGCTCACCTTACTTTATTTTAGTGAAGTTCATCTTCGTTTAGCTAGGTGCACTCATTCTATTTTATTTAAAAATATTCGTGAGCTTGGCATGGTTAGTTCATCTTAGCCTCATTTAAATTAGCATAATCATTTTTAGTTTGATTGTTTCATCTTGCTCTTGTTTGGTTATTCTTAACTACCTGTGATTCGTATTACTTTGAATAGTTATGTGCAGTGTTAAACAGTCTTTGTTTAAGTTAGCGTAGTACACTATTGTATACATTCAGTGTAGTTTACTTAATCTTCATCTGTTCTTCAATAATTAATCATACTTTATCTTATTGTGTTTGACCTTGCTTTCATTTTTTTCTGACATAAAAAAGTTGTTGTTTTTTACCTTAGTTTATCTTATAAAGACAATGAAACAAAAGACAACGTGAAAACAACGCAGAAACTATTACACCCATCTTGTCTTGTTATTAGCTCAAATAGGTTTTAAGGTTATTTTATTTCAGACAATTTTTAATTATTTATTTATTTAATCCAAAAACTTACTCATGATTCTCATAGAGGTATTTTGCAATCACCCAGGGCACAAGGAACAATAACGGTGTACCTGAGAAGAAAAGATGATGATGTCATTATTAGCAAGTTTGTGCGTCAGATTTCTACAGTGACTTGCAGCCGTACAGGTCCTGCTCACCCCAGCCAATGCACAGGTAGATCTGGAAGTAGTTCCTCTCTGTAAACACGGTGATGACCAGCAGGTTGTGGAGGTAAATTCCTTCCACCAGGAGCCAGTAGCTGTTGGCCAATATACTGTACTGCATCATCACTGCGGCCGTGCGACAGCTGATGGTTATCTGGCGGGCCAGCGTCATTGCGTTCAAGTTCAAAGAGAAAATGCTCTGGGCAATTTTGCTCATTCATATCAGAAAATTTCCTTTTTGACATGGGAGCATAAAGTGTTTTGAAGATTGTTCACAGACCTCATTGTTCACCAGCAGGTCCACAGGTGACACAGAGGTCCGGGGGAACCCCTGCTCCTGGTCCCGGCTCAGGTCCTGCGACGTGATGTTGGCCTCCATCAGTGCATCTTTAATCAGGATGGACAACGCTCGCAGGATGAAGGACGCAAACAGGTTCATGTGAATGTTATTCCTCATGCAGTGCAGCTTCCTGTTGGACGACAGGTAACGTCACTGCACTTGTTCCGTCCCCCCTTTGAAGAACAACAATATTTTACGCCGTGTACCATTACCTGAAGCATATAAGAATGCTCAAAGCCAACACCAGAGCCACCAGTGATAGGGAATATCCCACTGTGTACATGATCCGAATGTGGCTGTAGTACTGCTGCAAACACAAACAAAATAACTTTGTTTTTGATGAAGTCCATTGTTTGTTGTTTTTTTTTAAAATGGATTTTGAACGTGATTTTTGTGGATTTGCGACAGATTCAACTAACTTTGCGTCTTGACCACATAGCTTTCTGCCCAGCCCAGCCCACATTTACGTTTTTTGAAGGATTCAAATACAGTAGTAACTCTACTTACCAACGGCTCTTCATGTTCAAATTTTCAAGTTACGAAACGTCTCAACAGGAAAATATTGCCTCTTGTTACGAAAGAAATTTCAAGATACGAAAGGTAAAAATACAGAATGGCCTGTTAGTCGCAGCTCTTGACTTTCCTGAACGCAACATACTTAAAGCTGCTCTGCCATTGGCTATTACCGGGCATCATCCTGGCATTACCATTGGCTAAGAGGGACTTCTACCGCGTGTGTCTGTGTGTGTAGATAGATGGTTATGCATGCATGCAGCGTTCTCGTCATTCACCCAGGAGGCGTTCCGATGGTTTTACGGAAATGTGAATCACCCAGAAAAAGTGTTCACGAGTCGGACTATCACTCACTATGCTGATGTTTGCCTTGGACATTTTCGAAGGATTGTTAAAAGTTGACAAAAGCAAACATCCTTGGATCAGTTCTTTACCAAACGGCAGGCAAAAAACACTTCTGAGAGAGAACATGGACTAAAGAGGGCAAAAAACGATGAGGACGCAGTTAAAAGTTAAATGAATGTCATTTTTATTCTTTACTCTGTTCTTAGTTGTTTTTGTTTGCCATTGTGCACAACTCTCATTTATTGTACAATGATCTAATTGTAACATCTATTTGTTCCTTATTTAGATGCATTTTTAGGCTTTAGGAAACATTTTTGTCTGAATTTTGGGGGGACTTGGAACGAATTAGGGCATTTACATGGAAAACACGTCTCTACTTACAAACTTTTGTAGTTATGAAATTTCTTCCAGAACCAATTAATTTCGTAAGTAGAGGTACCACTGTAGTCATTGTTAGACGGCCTGTACCTGACTGGGGCCATTGGAGTCACACTCGCTGGTGTTCTTCATAGTGAGCCACTGGCCATTAGCATCACACTCCTGGTACACCAGACCGTGCTGAACTACATTTCCCAAAACACACACTTGATTACCTTAAAAGTATCCCAGGTTGGATCAACTCCAGTGGGTCACTTTAATCATACCTTTATGGTACCAGGGCAGATACCATGGACAGGATACGCTGACCGTCGTGTTCGGCAGTCCATCGGGCCAACAGGCATACTTGTCAAAGGTTCTGTTGCACACAAGCACTGCGGGTAATAATGACAAAGAGATCACAATGGGACTTTCATCTTGACATTCACCACTTTCATCTTTGTTCTATCAGTTTATATTGTCTCTGTAGTTCAGCGCAATCTTCTACTTCCATTTTGCCGCAATGGAACTGAAAATGATTTGTTCCAGTGTTGGGAAATGTAAAAACACAATATCACTGCGGGCAAATGTGCCATGTACATCACCCGAAGCGCTCCACTTTTTATTTATGGAATAACATGACCAAAACCTAAAACAATTCAATAAAATGCATCACACTCAGCAGAGATGCTCTAAGCAACCAATCAGAAGACGCAGAAATGTTGACCTCACTGAAGGCCAGTACTCTTGCCTGTGAAGACAAATTGAAAGTCTGATTGTTAAAGCAACAGTCCCATTGCTGAAATAGTTAAAGTCACATGGGTCAGCTGATTCTGAAGGCCCTGGGCAGATAAGATTGCCATGGCAACACACAGAGGCTGAAATCTAATTGGACACCTACACACAGTGTGCATACTCAAAGCAATCCAGCCAAGAGAAACACTATAACATTAAGACAATAGCTTTTTGAGAAAAAAAAAGGCTCATTTCATGCAATAAATATGTACGCGGTAAATGTAAGTCAGTATTTTTGATAGTGTTTGTTTTTTGTGAATGCGCAAAATAATGTTTTGATGAGGGTAGTTCAGCTCACCAGTGCTCAGCGGGGCTCTGCTGTTGTTGCGCTCACACTCGTCCATGTACGACTTCCAGCTCTCATGCAGTTGATCCAATGTGACGGCGGGGGACATCTAAAGTAGCATAGGGGGGAATAGGGGTGGGGGGCGGGGGGGTTATGAGCACATATGCTATATGATAGACACAACCAGGCTTTTATTGCAGCTCCATAGTCACCCGCCGGGACAGTAGCACGATAAGAATGTGAGACTGACACAAAGCGCATGTAAAAGTGTATATATAGTATGCATGTGGTCTACTGTGACATAATCCATGAGGGTGACCCACACTGTGATGTGTTGGTGATGCTGGTGGGTGGGGGGTGGGGGGGGGGGGTTACAGGCTGACATTACACATACACACACACAGTTCCCAAAACATGACAGTTTGTTGAAACAAGCACATCGCCACGTTGCTCTGGAGTGTCTCAGAGGGCAACGGAGGTGACGAAGAATTACACGACTGACCCACATGGAAAAAGTAGGAACACCTTTCAAAAGTTCATCACTCACTCAAGATCCTGATATCAAACACCTTTTCTCACGCACGCACGCACGCATACACACACACACAAACACACACGCACACATAGATAGATAGATAGATAGATATGCAATTAACATTTTCATATTTGTAGTCATTTTTTGACTGAATTAAATTACATTTTGAAGAACGTGCATCATGAAACTTTACGGAAAACTTCATTTCAAAAAATGAGTGAGTTGAATCATGTTCACTACCAAACAAGCATCACTGGTTAAGTAAGAATATTTGAAAATATTAGAACCAACTCACAGTGCGATAATGCAGCGCAGTGCGACCCTATTGCAAACAACAACCACAATAATGAACATATTGGTAAAACCGAGAGCTCTCTGACAATGGCGGTGTCTTTGTAAATGTTGGGTTGGACCCAATGAACGAATTGGTGTACCTAATGATGTGTCCGTTGGGTTTACATGTGGAGGACGCACCTGGATGCTGCCGGAGATGAGGAGCATTGCCAAAAGCAGGAAGAGCCGCGACATGCCTATGTCAGTGGGGAGGGAATTCTGCCAGACGTGGAGGGTTTTCACCTCATTGGGGATAGGAGGAGGCTTATCTGGGCCGGCCACGCTACCTGGATAACAAACACACACACACACACACACACAAAAGCACACAGTAGCACACGCACAGACACACACATACATTGCCAATGTCATGTTAACACATGAGCCAAAAGAGGAAAGAGGCGGGGTGGGATCGTGGCATTGGTAAGTGTAGTAAGAGGCTATTGTGAGCAGGACTTGTCCCATTTCCATCCTGGTGACTCACTGAGGTTGCTTGGTCATAAGTTGGCCTGGTGTCACTCACCTTTGCACCGGAGAGAGCTTAAGCGTGAAGCAGGAGAACGGGACGAAATCTGAAACGTTTCTGCAAAAAACACCTTGACCGTGGAAACATTTTTGGCTAAAACGTTTCAAATTTCATTCGGTTCTGTTTCTTTGCGGGCAGACACGGAGGACAGAGATGAATGGAGTCAAGACACCCCCCCCCCCCCCCCCCCCCCGCTCAGATGTGTTTGGTCCGAACATTCCAAACAAAGGCATGAAAATGTAAATGTCCGACGGCATGGGAGCGGGACCTCAGATAGCATCTAAAGCAAAGACGCATGCCTTCCTAATGGCCTGTACAGTGGAATGACCTACAGGAAACATTAACTGATTACCTCGGGCGCCGACAGGCATCAGATCAACTCCAGTCGCCAAATCCCCGTGATGTAAGAGACAGTATGAAGTTTAGAGTGTATGAGTTTAGCTTTTTCTTTGGCTTTTCTCTTGACCCTAGTCCAAAAGGAGCAGCCCCATCAAAAGAAGGCTAACGAAGAATGACACTCTCATCTCAAAACAGCTTTTCCCCATTGAACGAATGGCAATCCCATTAATCTGTTGTCTACCCCCGCCTGCTCTGCGCCCCCAATAAAATAAAAAGGGCACTCTACAGAATGGTATTGTATCACCAAGACGAACAGTTTTAACAGAAAAAATCAAGAATTTCGTCATGCTAATGTACATTGTGCTGCTCCTTCTGATGTTAACACCATGACCACCAGGGGGCAGTATAGTACATACTGACCGACAACATGTCGATTTGATGACAAAACCGAATATATGCCTGGGAGGATTGTATTCTCTGTCTGCATTCTTTGCTACCGCTTGCTATGGCGGGATTGATGCTAGTTATTAGCCTGTCCATTACACTTTCCATCTTGTACTAGCATCACACGAATGGAATTTCGTAAGGGCTCAGACTTACAGTAACTTCTAAACAAAAGGGAAAAGCACCGTCTCCAAATTCATCCCAAACATTTTAAATGTATAATTTCTCTCAAACGTCTTCAACGGAGGATTTTAGCCCAGCATCTCATTGAGTTTAACTTCACCTCTGTCCATTCTCTCCCCTGACAAACACAACCAGCCTTGCTAACGAGCACAAAGGCCTAGTTTTATTGTTCTGCCAGTTGGAGGACAATAATGAATAGGCGGGAGGGCAGGAGATGCCCCGTAGCCCCAATGGGTTGCTCATAGCTGCAGTTCTGCCGCACTTGTCGGCTCGTGACGTGGCTGTTCAAGGCCTATTAAGTATTCATCACTTTTCTTTGTATATGAAATATTCATAGTCTGTGCCGTTCTGGAAGACGCCGATAAATATGAAACGGGGAAAAGAAAATAGTCATAACAATGTATATCGCGGATGTAGCATCGCTAATTGCCTTTACTTGAGGCGGGAGCGGATGAAGACAGATAAAGACAAAGTCACGATGAATAATTCTGCATGCTCTAGCCGTGCAGATGTAACATGTACAGTATATATGATACGTTAGCTCGGATATCAGCACAGGAAGTAAGGCAGCCATTGGTGAGGGGGCTGGAGTCCAGCTCGCAGGATAATTATGCTGGTCTATTATGCTGCTGCGATACGGTATCATGTTGGAGTGGTTTCTCTTTCTCACTAACATGCAGATGACATCTCCAACCAGTTGGTTTTGTGCTATTTCCCCCAAACACAACATGTGGGCAAAGTTTTGTGTGTCAAGCACCATGTTTGATTTTGGAAAACAAACAAATGAGCGCAAGTCTCAGTTGACCATTATTTGTACATAGTACAGTAGTGCCTCTTCTTACGTCCCTCTTAGCCAATGGGATGCCAGGAAGTTGCTCGGTAATAGCCAATGGCAGAGCAGCTATAAGTATGCTGCGTTCAGTAAACTCGAATCTGTGAGTAGCAGCCCCATACTGTACTTTTACCTTTTGTATCTTGAAATTTCTTTGTAACAAGAGGCAATATTTTCCTGCTGAGGTGTTTCGTAACTTGAACATTTCGAATGAAGAGATGTATTCCAGTATGCTTGGTACTACCTTTGATAGAGAATGAGAGTTTTCCGTTTAACTGGCTCTCTCTATCCTGATTGGTCGTTTTGCGTTGTATAACATCACGCTTCAGAACCAATCCCAACCTGGAGTACATTGCAAGGGCTAATGACGCGCGTGCGTTGGCGCATTGACTGATTCTGAGTTTTGGTGCGTTTTATTATCCGGCTAAAAATCCGTCATCACATTTTCTGAATAAATGGCAAGAGTGCTTTCACACAGCGGTTGATATTTCTTCGGAAGACATCGAAGGTGAAACGCCTGGTTATTACCTGCGGCTGTGACAGTTTTGGCGTTTTTGGGTGCTGGTTTCATTCGTGTGTTTTTGAAGACTTTTCCTGTTGTTGCTGATTGAATTTGGAGCTTTGGCACTGTCAGTAGAGGTAGGGTTTATGGAGATCGCATGTTGGGTCGTCAAGTTTTGTGTTGGTTTCTGACTGGTCGGGACTGACTAAGTTTTGATATTTTGCATTCTGCTGTTTGGTGCGTTGACTCTGTGTTTTAGCACTGTATGGGTGGTTTACAGAGGCGTTTAGGTGATGCTGTCCTCCTCTAAATCCATATATAAAATTGACGGGTTGCTTTTGTCAGGGGTTTTGCCAGACACAAACTGGCCGACGTTGAACATCCGGGCACTCTGTGACGTCAGCGAATTAAACGATTGGTTGCCATCTTGACTTTGGGCAAAACAGTAGTTTGGGGTGTGGGCAATTCCTGTTTATTTGTTCGGAAACAGGACATTTATTCTTTTTGAAACAAATGTTTGAGCGATTTATGGAATTCAAAATTCCTGCTTATGTGCACTACCTCCGCGAACAACATGGTTGCAGCAAAGTTTACAAAAGCACAGTCAGTATTGCGACTTATTCCCGAGAAACAAACTTTGCCGAGCCATCTCGTGGCTATTAATTTTCACGTTGTTTTTAATTACCATGGACTATTTCAGTGATGAGCAATCAACTGAATTTACGCCATTTGAACTGAATTTGTTCCTTTTGGTCGAAAACAAGCTCTTTGTTTCAATAATGTTTGTGTGGGTAAAACATAGGTGACACTCGCAAGAAAATTAGGAAAATTTGCGGAACGAGCAGGAGTACAAGATATTCAAGTGCTTGTCGAATAATTTGTGTTCACACTTGCTATTGTTCTGTGGAAGGGTACTTCATTCATACACTAGCGTGCACAGACAAACGGAATGATGCAACACTGTACGCTAGTTTGAAGGAGATCAACAGGGATTAAAATCAAGCCCCTTTACCAACACAATTACTGTTCTGCCGCAAACATTGAGTTGAGTAGCATTTGAATAATAAAGCTTTGTTTTGCGGCATAGCCTGAACAGATGTTCATTAAATGAATGACCACTAAAGCAAACATGCAGGACAACTCTTGTCAAGCGACACACAAAAGGCTTTGTATTTTTTTTTCTTTTTAACTTATTTTTAACATGACCTTAAATCACGGACACTGAAACGCTCCAGGCTGAATATGTTACATCGAGGACGACCGTTGCCTGCCCGATATCAGATCATGAGCTGAAGGGGAAGTTTGAAACGTCGCGTCCCTCTATGCACCTTGGCCAGTTGCTCGCTAGGCAGGAATCGCATTAATCTGCCCTGAGCTAGTTTTTGGATAACACACCAAACATTAGCTATACAATTCAACTCAACAAGAATAAGATTTTATTTCCCACAAAAATCGTATTTCTGATTGTAAGTGCTCATCCCTCCCCCATATTTTTAATTTGTCTTGACACCAGATAAACTGTGATCCTTTTTTTTTCATTTTCATTTTTGCTTCGGCAACTCAAAACTCTCAAATAATCTTTCCAACTGAACTGAATGGAAAACAACTCAATTTAAACAACAAAAAGCCACAAAAAAAAAGAAAGACTAATTAACAAAATAAAATCATCCTGACGAATAAAATCGGTTTTAATGTAAAGACGTTTCCTGGTAAATTCATCGAAAGAGCAGCGACATCCACTTAGCAGTTTAATGACAGCAAAACACATCTGTTGTGTCACATTGATACAATACAGTGTGTGTGAGTGTTTGTGAGCAATGGCTTCCCCCGTTGTTGTATACACGCATCGCTAACAACCATGTAACCTTCGGCACCATGGTCATGGCCTAATTTGGTCACTCCGCCGGGGCGCTCTGTTGTCAGATGGATTATTCAGCAGGAGGACTTTGACCATTCGCTGTTCGATAGCGTTTGTCTGCTCTGTTGTGTTTGCAAAATATGTCACAACTAATATTTCGTTTGGTGGGTTGCCATTGTTCTGCCGAGCCTCTCGCTTAACGGCCGTTTCAGAACGTTTTCATGATAACGCTTTTCAGTGTCACCGATTATGCAGAAGGCTCACTCCCTCAGAAGATTTATTGATTTTGGAACAGATCTGTCAGAAACGGCCAAACTGTGATCAAAGTCCAAATCTGTGTGCTTGTTACCTCCCAGTTTTCTGCCATTAGAGCAATGGTTCACAAACCTTCTTTTTTATACTCCAAAGTGCCACTCAAAAAAACGTATTTCGCGTTCAAAGTACCACCATCATAAACGTAGGGATGCGCTTAAAAAATATCTCGTTATTGATGGGACATTGTGATTTCCCTGGAATGCTGTAGAAGTGATCATTCATCCATCCATTTTCCGATCCGCTTATACAATGGTCGCGGGGGTGCTGGAGCCTATCCCAGCTGTCTTGGGGCAGTAGGCGGGGGACACCCTGAAACCATGTTTTTGGAATGTGTGAGGAAACCGGAGTACCCAGAGAAAACCCACGCAGGCCCAGGGAGAACATGCAAACTCCACGCAGGGAGGCCGGAGCTGGAATTGAACCCGGTACCTCTGCACTGTGAGGTTGATGCGCTAACCACTGGATCACCGGGCTGCATAAAAGTGATCATATAATCTTTTGTTTTCCTGTACGGATAAGGAAGCAGAACTTCTCACTGTCTCATATTGTGTTGTCACCTTACTTTGAGTGAGACAAAGCAAGATGTTTGTGGCTCGGGGGCGCCAGCTACATGAGGCAGATGAGAACCGCCCGCTCATGAGTGCATATCTGACCTCGCCAAAGGAGAAATAGACAGACACTTCCTCGACCAGCCATCAGGTTTCAAACGCTGATATTTTGCATTATTACTACTGCCTTTGGATAATCTTTTTGAGGCAAATGGCTCCCATTTCCTGTATCAAAAGGTCACGTCCTCCACTCACATATGTACCAGCAGGAAACGAGAGAACATTAACGGTTAACCTGCGATCTGAAATCCAAAAGCAGATAGTTGCACGTAACCATCTGCGAGGATGCACACACGTAGTCGTCTGTGACCCTGGCCTGGTTTTCTCCCCAGCCTCTTCCTCCTCCTCCTCCTCCTCCGCTGGGCGCGTTATTGATTTGTTTTCTCTATAGTCTCTATAGGAGTCACATCTGGTGAATATGCGTGGCAAACAATGATGGACGCCTATGAAACGTTGGCCATGATACCTGCATTGTGCTTGCGTCATGTGTGGGCAGAGTGTGAATGCGCTTGTTAGACACTTTCAGGGTGAAGTGGGCAACGGCTGCGAGGTCACGGCAAAAATCCACTGGGGACAATTCCATTATCAGCTCCTCCCACTAACGGTTGAGCATTCTGCTTCTTCGATTCAGCTATGCCGGTGGGCAAACGAATGTTTGAATGACATATTTACAGATGGGTTTCTTTCTTTTGCTTACCTTTGCCATCTTGTTTGGAATGTAAGCCCAGAGAAAGGATCGAAATGGACTCAAACGGTCACTTTCATAAAAGCATTCCCTTAACTCATTCAGTACCAGCCAATTCTAGACCAAGTCTGAAAAGACGTTTAAAAACGTCTTTGGGAGTGAATGAGTTAAGAGATCCTCAGGACAAAGTGGGCCATTCGAGTTTTCATTTTCCAGCCATGTTAGCTATTTTGAATGACTATAGGTTCAAATTTGGCAGGGAGATATCGAATTAAAAAAACAACAACAAAAAGGTTATTTCAAGTAGCCGGAAACGTGTACGCAACACAAAAGCCGACACATTTGTTTCTCTTAAAAACGTTTGGCCTGATAGAAAATCATTGAACATGCCAAATTTTAAACCACATTTACATATATTGAAGTTCCCGTAAAGTGAAAATAAATATAAATGCCAAATTTGACACTATCGCAAACAACTCTGTCAAATTAGAATAGTACAATAAAAAAGAAAAAAAAAGAGAGAGACTTCAAAGTGGTGAATATTCAAGCCGTTGTCTCCGCACTCAGAGGCTGTGGGCGTGTCAGCCAAATGAGCTGAAATCACGCCCCATTCAACTGTCAACTGCCAATCAAATACCGTTTTTGTGATCTGGTAAAACGGAGCTACTTCATCGAGCATCTTTCTTATGCCAGCCATAACTCATGTTTGAGCCCTAAAAGTATATCTGCTTCAAGCCTCTGCAGCTGAAATATATCTCACTGGGTCATCGCACATCGGCACGCCATGACAACGAGGCGCTCTTAAGCAGACACCGGCCTGAAACATGCTTGCTGTCACTCAGACGTTTTGATGACATTTTTGGGAGTGTGGGCATAGCTAGCTGCATGTCGCAATGGTGCTGGATAACAAGGGTGCTCAATATTTTATAGGCAAGTAATCGAGGGGCGACGAATGCCAGGGCCGAGCTTCATCACTGATGTTAAATTATGATAGCAGTTGTATGAGATTTATTACACATTATTTCGTTTTTGTTTTATACACTAGACATTTTTATCATCATATTGCAGGCTAGACTCGCTTGTATCCATAATGCACTCTGCTTTTAAACAGAGATTACATTCAGTCTGATAACGTTGATAAAAATACTCTGTTTCCATGTGTACTGCAGCCTCTCGCCAATAAGTGCACATTGCTTGTCCCAGATACAAATCTCAGTCCCGACGCTGTCCTGTTAGGATAGCAGCAAAGTGCTCCGTAATCTTCAAACAGGAAGACCTTCTGTTTATTTATTTACCGATGAGATCCAAAACATGACACATTTGTAGACAATACAGTTATCCGCTGCCTCTTTGTGGCTTGCTATTTTTCTGTTTTACCTAAAAAACAAAACAAAACAAGACAAAACATTTCCTTTGAAAAGCCAAACAAGTCTCACAGTAATTTAAAATGCACATTTTAAAATGTAAATCGGCAAAACTCGCCAAGTCATGTAGTTAAGTCAAAGTCCAGTCTCTCACCAATTCAAAGTCCAGTCCTCATATGATTGATATTTTGACGAGGATTAAGAATCTTTAAAGCAGGGCTGCCCAACCTTTTTTGACCCAAGATTAAATTTTCCATCAACCAACCTCCCGCGATCGACCAGTTACCGCACACGCGCGCGTGCATATGCACGCACTGACACACGCATTCCATGATGAGCAACGGCCATAATGGCCCCTAAGATGGACGAAACAGAAAAATAAAGTCGACGCAAGAGTTTGTGGTTTTGTGCAAAGGAAATCACTGCCTACCTTGGTCGGGACCTGACACGGAGGCATGGGACGCACGTTTGCAGCATGCTAACGATCGTAGCTCACGTGTACCGTTTTAAAATGCTTCTCTCGGCTCTCCAGATTCCCATTCTTTGCCCGTGTCCTCGGTGAATTGTACATGAAACAAACTGAATGAGAATAATAATAACAATAAGTGATATCGTACAACACCTCTGATGACTACAAGCTCCAATTCCAAACTGCTAAGCGCTAACAATTTCTGGTGATGCAGGTCACGCGCCACCATAAAAGGTGACCTGCTTTTTAAATTTTAGTTAATTTTTTTAAATACTTTTCGTGAAAGTGAGACTGATAGGATGACTGGGGTGCAGTGTGCACGAACACAAAAATATCTCATATTAATAACACGCACAGAGACACACAAATGTTTTGGGTTGGGTTTTTTTTCCTTCTCCACCTCTCGCGATCGACTTGGAACCAGTCCGCGAGCTACCGGTCAATCACAATCGACGTATTGGGCAGCACTGCCCTAAGGGATTGCGTTTTTTTTTTTCCTTTGATGTGATTTGGCTTTGTTTGTGGTCTAATCAGATCTGAAGTTCAGGTGTTTTATTTGCCACTTTGGCACCAGAACCATCTGCTCAACTGCTCTGAAGTGGCGATGGAAACATCAAACTGAGTCCAGCATTAATTCATACTGTACATTGAAACAAGTAATCCTCAATGGAGCCTGGGCTCATCAGTTTAAGCATCGCCATGGTTTCCACAGACTTAGTTGTATATTCTTCTGCCCGCAACAATGAACTAACAAGCCAAACCAAATGATGTTTCCATGAGATTTGAAACCAGATGAATGCACTGATGCTGCTAAAAATTAGACAAATGAAATGTCTTATTTTTTCAGGCCGATACTGGGTATTGATATCTCTAGTACTTTTTGACTTCTGCAATTTCATTTAACACAACCCCCCCACCAAAAAAAACATTGTTAACAAAAACGGACACAGATGACAGTTCGGTGATGTGTTAAACTGCGGTGTTACAGCACCAACTTCTGCTGTGGAGGACTGTCAGATTTAGAAATAGAATTGATTTATTACCTTAAAGTATCGGTGGCTGGTATCGGCAGTCGCTATGTACCTTAAAATAAAGCCGATCTCAGCCCGATACGATACCTGGTAAAGTTACTTCTATATGTACGTTTCTTTACTGGACGTTAATTAAATATGAGCTCGAATATAGAAAATATGAGTTTTGTCTCAGGTGTTGTGTAACGTTGGCAAAAATAATCAGTTACCCCGAGGCCTCCACAGAGTTCAGCCCAGCTGATTGTTGGCTACTGCAGCTGCTTGTTTTGCCTCAGTGACACCAGAAGAGCTGCTGTGTGTGTGTGTGTGTGTGTGTGTGTGTGTGTGTGTGTGTGTGTGTGTGTGTGTGTGTGTGTGTGTGTGCACGCTGACAATCTAAAGCAGCCATGTTAAGACTTCAGTTTTACTCAGAGGGGGAAAAAAAAGGCCGCTAGTCGTTGTTTATTTTCCCATGTCAAGCTTTGGGTTCACTCGTCGCAAGTGACCCAGCTTGGTCGTTAGAATTAAACACACACATTAGTTCAGGTCACAGCGGCGTGCAAACACACACACACACGCAGTCAGATGAGAAACGGTAGGAGAACAAGCCAGAGCGGACGCGAGAGGATCCGGAGGCCAAGACGCCAGCGCCACGCTTGCATTGCTCCGTCATCGTCATTCCTTCAATAAGGCGTTACACCTCAGTGAACTGCAGCCTGATGTGCATAGAATAGACGTGTCATTTGGCTCACACAATAAGCATCCGAACTCCCCGCAAGCTACAGCGATTCATCTGTTCGACTCTTTATTCAGATCGAATTACGTTGGATATTTTCAAAGACACACTTTACGTCCACGTACAATAGTTGGAAAAGAAAAAGGGTCTGCATGAAAAATCATTCGTCAGCTCATACATAAGCAGGTCGATGTCAATCGGAATGCTGAAAAATCCTTATTGTGAATCATGAATAGTTTGACGCCAGCATTTGAAATTTAAATAAAGACACGGCGGCCCGGTGGTCGACTGGCTAGTGTGTCTGCCTGACAGTGCAAAGGTGCAGGGTTCGATATCCACCTTTGTGGAGTTTGCATGTTCTCCCCGTGCCTGAGTGGGTTTTCTCCGGGTAGTCCGGTTTCCTCCCACATTCCAAAAACATGCATGGCAGGTTAATGGAACACTCTAAATTGTCCCTAGGTGTGGTTGTTAGTCTATGTGTGCCCTGCGATTAACTGGAAACCAGTTCAGGGTGTACCCCTGCCTACTGCCCAAGGACAGGAAAGGCTCCAGCATGCACCGCAACCCTTGTGAGGATAAAGCGGATCAGGAAATGGATGGATGGATGGATGGACTTGGTCATGAGTGGGTTATGAGTGGAGTACTTGCCATGCGTCTTAAAGTGGCCACACGATGCATGTAATGTCATGTGCAAATCAAAGCTAATTTGGCAGTAAGAGATGAGGACAGACACACGCACACACACACACACACGCACACAAAGTGTCTACCTTATAGAAGCAGTTCCACCTTTGGACGCTGACTCAAGAAAAGTGAACGTTGGAGTGAACAAATGCATATATGGCTTCAACCGACATTTTCAAACAGCGTGGAACTGGCAATTCCTTGGCTGTCGCTGGGCAACCGGCAGTGACTCACAAGATTATAATTGGGCTGGTCAAACAAACGCACGCGCACGCGGCCCTAAACTGTCTACTTGGCATGTGTACAGACGCTTCGCTCACTGTGCTGTTGTTAAGTTTCTGTTTTCATTGCTACCTAAATAAGGTGAGCAAAAAAAAAAGAAAGATTTTAGCAACGACTCTTAATGAAAATGATAACATGATGCCAGTAAGTCTGGACATGTTCCATTTCCTATTTTTTCACGATTTAACACTGATGGTCAGATCCATCTTATTATAATGAATTTTTTTTTGTGTTTGTTATTACAAATTATGAACTCAATGAGAATAGCTTGAAAGTAATAAATTCTCTTTGCACTTGAAGCATTTTCCATCATAAATGCAATGCTGTGTTTCACAAACCCAAAGTAAAAACCCTTGTACTAATTTGTTATTGCGCCAATGTGACTTCTTGGATTTATTATTATTATTATTTTTTAAATTCAAAGCCACAAAGGTTCTGTTGAATGGACTTCAGACATCATCTCACTCCTGCTCGCCGCGACCTAAGAGGCAACTTTTTAGCCTCTGGCACGAGCAGACAGTCATAGCTGAATTGAAATGCATCTTCCTCCCACTACCTTGTATGCTTTGTAAACATGACTGTTTATTTTCATTTAGTTTTTTTAAACATGCAGCATGATGGATGTTGAGCAGTACGTGTAGGCTGGCGAGCACTGAATATTTAATGGTGTTTAGTTTAATGACAGCATTGGAACGGCTCTGCCTAATGGCTCCTCTTTCAGAGAGAGGCGCGGATGAGACCTGCCAGAAGTGCGTGTTAACAGCACAGGTTGACGGCAGGTTGAATCACCACCTCAACACAGGGCAGCCAGCCCCTCGGCTACCTCAGCAGGTATAAATGTGCAGAGATATGCATAGAAATCAAACCTGGGCGGAGGAGAGAAAGAGTGCCTCTCAAAGCAATCTTACGAGAAGAAACGTCGCCTTTGCATTTTCTTGCTGTCAAGCAGGGATGTCCAAAGTGAGGTTGCGGACCATTTGCAGCCTCTCGTCTTTTTTCGCGGTCCAGAGCATAAGCACGCGAAACATACATTTGACACCATCCCTGATGCCTTTTAACTCATTCAGTACCAGCCAATTCTGGACCAAGTCTGAAAAGACGTATAAAAACGTCTTTGGGAGTGAATGAGTTAATAAAGAAAAGTCTATTATTATTTTTCTTTCGTCTATCATTTGCCTTGTCTAATACAAAAACTTACTTTGGTGCCATCTTGTGGTATTTTGCTGATAAGGAGGTATGTTGAGTGGAGGGAACTAGCTTTAGTTTGTCAGGCCATAGACCTGTCTAATATCAATATAACGCCTGTTCTCGCTTTAGTCAGAACGTTGCATCCCTTCCGGTGGTGCTGCCTGGCAGGCGGTGGCACAACATGGTATTCAACTACATGCACACGGCTCTGAAGTCAGACTTGTCTATTTAAATCAAAACCTTTAAAAACAATCACTTGGAAAAAAAAAAAAGAAAACAACACGATACAGCAGGCGATCACTGTGCTGTAGTCCAGTTTACATCACGTGTGTCTCTCTGGCAATCAAAATGTTAAACCAAACTTCAGTTTGACCCGATTTTTGTTAGGGGGGTGGGGGACTTATCTCCCATATGTTTTGTGAGCTGAGAAACCGCATGTTCAAAGACATATGTGCGAGTGGAGCCTGACTTAGTTTCTTCTTCACATGATGAGAACTGCTTCTCCTCTCTGTGGACGCTTCATGCCGCAGCAGCTCATCACGCATGAACTGCGTGATGAGCTGCGCTGCAGCAGGGGGGAAAAAAATAAAAAATAAAAATAACAAACTTGTATATCAAATCTGCTTCCCATGGGACCACACAATGTGCAGGACAACTAGTGTGTGTGTGTGTGTGTGTGTGTGTGTGTGTGTGTGTGTGTGTGTGTGTGTGAGTGAGAATAGATTTTTTTTTCTTTCCGCAGAAAGAAAAAAAAAATAGATCAAAAGTGTCAATGTGTAACTCCCCGAGCAATCTGAGTCCATGTAGGACTGATACGCTTCAAAATGGACATCTATGCTCAGGCCTCACATCTTTGACGTCCGCGTTCCCGCATACATTGCTTCTCATGCGCGCCACCGTTTGGTGCGGGGTACGTCACCGATTTCAATCCCAGTCAATGTTATTACTTTCATATTGTCACAGCGCTTATCTTGTTATGAGAGGGCAGTTAGTTTAGTGTCATATTCGCGTTACGGCGTACAAGGCAGTCCCAATGAAATTTGGTTGGAATGTGCGCGCGTCTGCTCGCACTGGGTAACATCATTTGAGATGTCTGCCGAAATGACAATCACGACGGCAACTTGATGGATAAATGGAAAATGCAGGAGCTCACACTTTCCACTTGTGTGTGTGTGTGTATGCAGGTATTTTGCCAATTTTCTTTTTTCTGCTAAGAAAGTGAATGTTTGGAGGAAGATCGCATCCATTAAATTAAAGCTTCAAATGAGACAGAAAACATGAGCGAGGTGTGCGTTGGAAAAGCAGAGCGAGTATAAAACTTCAAATCGTCCTTCCTCATTCAAAGGAATTGAAACTAGGACTTCACAAATTCGACCAAATTGTAAGTCATGTCAGATTACAACAGTAGCTGCGTTTACATGGAGATTTTTACCTTTTCCGATCCGTTATTTTCATGCTCCATTACGTTAATCAGATCAGTTGTGTTACACGTAGCGAATACTCAATGTAAGCATCACGTGATTTATCAAATATTTCATCTATTTAGCACAGTAGCTGTGCTAGTTTTAACAGCTTTATGAAAGCAACATCTGGATCAAAACAAGTTTCGAGTAGCGTATTTTCCGCACTATAAGGCGCTTCGGAGTATAAGGCGCATCTTCAATGAACGGCCTATTTTAAAACTGTTTTCATAAATAGGGCACACCACATTATAAGGCGCTTAGAATAGAAGCTATAATCGTGGCTGCGGTTGCATTATGCATCCACTAGATGGAGCTATGCTAAAGGGAATACAATACAATGCAATACAGTTTTATTTCTACAGAGCCATCAAAACCGCTGCAGCTGTAACAAAGCGCTTTACAGAAAATTCAAAATACTTTGTCCAAGAAATCATAACATTGATCCATGTATAAGGCGCCTCGGATTATAAAGCGCACTGTCGGCTTTTGAGAAGATCGAATGCTTTTAGGTGCGTCTTATAGTGCGGAAAATACGGTACTTTGAAACAAGTTCTCCCATCCCAGACAAGCTCTGGTTTGACGCCGCCATTTTAAAGTGCGTATGCGACGACGTCACTCCACATTCCCGTCAAGCCAGAGCACGTGCAGATCGGATGGAGCTCGGCTATTCCGATTGAAATGTTTAATAAGGAAAAGGGAATATAGCACCCCTGTGAATCCGAATAAAATTCAATTCCGAGTAGGCCTTTTTAAAAAAATTCCGACTGAGGTGTGTAGATGGAGCGTTTTGATTCCGTTTGGTCATTTGGATCCATTCCAATGGAAATACATGACTCCGTGTAAATTCTGCTCGTCATGCTTTGTCACTTCAAATTTTCATCTGTCATGAAACAAAGATATGTAAACACACGCGGACCGCACTTCTGAAGCACTCCAATGATCGAGACTGTAAAATTGCATTGTGCTCCGATGCGATGATGATTTGAATCCGATTCGTTTATTCAGCCCCAGTTTCTCAAGCAAATCTACTCGCATGTAGCGCCAATCGGTAAAACGCATCCATGGTTATAATTGCTCGCGGAGGGGGCGAGCGAGCCGAAAGCGGTGGAGCACGTCCTTCCAGCCAAGTGAAAAAAAAACCCCTAAAACAAGCGTTGTTTTTGTGCGCTGTGCGGCCCTAATCGAATGACACTCGAACCTTGACCGGCGTTATCGCGAAGGGAAATGGTGGCGGGGTGAGGAGAGGATTTGTGCTTGTGTGCGCCTCTTCGGCGTCGATTTGAACAAAGAGTTGAGAGAAAAGCAAAACCATGTTGCGTTCATTCATCCCCCCAACCCCTCTTCACTTTCCGTCCTCTGCTGCTATCGATTTGTACGCCGTAAATCTTTGCGCCGTGGCTTTATGTGCGCTGAAGAGGAATTTCAACTCCCGTAAGGGCCTCGTGAATCACGCCGCCCACTCAGCCAGACACGAAGCAGACACGAAGGGCCATCGTTTTAACGCGCACGATCGGCACCGGCCGGCCACTCGGTCCTCCCCCCCGCCCAATCGAGCCACGTGCGGCTGAACGGCGAGTGGGCGGGTCATCAGTCAGTTAATCGCATCAGCCGTGTTCACTCTTGATTGGGTTGATTCCGCCCTGAGCGAGTTAGCGCGACTGATGTTTCCGTCATCTCAACCCACTAACCTCTTCGCCTGACACACACACACACACACACTTGACATGTCTGATAACGCCAGTCACTACCGTCTGGGCGTCTAAATCCACAAATAATCTTTTTTTATTTTTATGGCACGACTCTCGCAAAGACGATTCTTCAAGGCTCATTTAAGTATGAACATCTGAATCGATGGCTCTCCACTTTCACTCCATTAACTTGTCCTTGTTCCACAATTGCAGGTGTTGACAGATATGTGACTGCTCAGGTCTACACTCAAGGAACGGTCTAGCGAGGACGGCCCAGTTTTCCCTGAAAAAAAAAATCCCCATCAGGAAAAAGCCATGAAACAAGATGACAACACTCGCCTCCTTCCTTCACCGATGCAGTCAGCGTGATATGCGACAAACGAATTTGAATTCGGGCCTTGAGCTGAAGACGTTTGCAAACATCTGGGTTGAAGCAACGAGGTAATGGAAAAGCCACTCTTGTCTGCAGCTTCGCTCTCCAACAATCCCAACTGGCCCACAAGGACAAATAGTGTCCCAAATGAATATTTATGTGTAAAAGTAAATACGCCAACCATCAATCCTGCCATTGCCTTCTACCGTATATTTTCTTGCTGTCTCGTCTCTTACATGTTTGTTCATGTGGCGCGGTAGAGTACCAAAGAGCTGTTTCTAATATCTACCAACTTCATGTCTTTTTTTTTTTTCCTTGTGGTGAAGTGGATTTTTTTCTTTTTTTTAAATTGTGTGAAGGTATGGCGAAGAGAGTACACTGGACTCTATCATCCTGAATGTCTCCTCTGCGAATCTTTCTTGAACAAGATGAGGGCAGGAAGGATGCGAATGAAGTGTTTCTGTGTTTGGCCGCTCTCCAAAGAGAACGTGCTCGAGTCGGTCTGTTGCTTCTTTGGTTTTCTTCCATGTGGACGCTTTACAGCAGCTGTCAAGTGATACCGTCTGACGGGGGGGAACCGCACAAGCTGAGAAGAAAAAAAAAAGGGAGAAATGCCTTTGACCCACTCTGATATGGGGACGCTGGGCTTTTTGGGCCTGTCAGCTTGATTAATCTGACCGTTTCCCACTGCGGCTCGGCCGCCGTTACAACACATTACGCTTGTTCACACGGGCAGGAAGGTACGCTGCCGGCCGGCCGGCCGGCTGGCTGGCAGCCACCCAGGCCGCGCTCAAGTGATGGAATGTTCTGGGTTCCGTATGTGCTTCTGTTTCTGGTGCTGAGCGCAGAACATGGACCGGGCGGGAACACGTGTGTTGCGATTATCAATGTAAAACAATTGGGTGGGAACCAACCACCCAAGTAGTACTGCAAAACTACGCTCATTTCACTTTCAATTATTATTTGATTTAATTATTGAAACGAAACTTCAGCGTGTGACCGCATATATTAGTCGTGAGCAGGAGTCTATCAGTCATATAAATATTCGACATATCAGCAATGTTATTTGTGTTCATTTGCAGCACAGAATGCTGAGTTTTTGTGCACGAGATTCCATTTAGATTGTGATATGAATTTTAGGCCATATCGCTCAGCCCTAACTGTTGCATTGCAGCGATAACGGCCCCAACAACGGTTTGTGGACAAAAGTATTGGAACACCTGGCCATTACACCTGCAGAGAGTGAAAATTAAAGAAAGCAATTGTGAAGTCACCTCAAGTGCTACACCTAAAACGCATCAAATTTAAGTTGCACACAATCATCCAAAATACTAAAATTGGTATAATTATGATTAATTTTTTTGTGTCATAGATGTCCCGCAAACATTTGACCAGACAGTGTCGTAAGAACCTTTAATAGAAAAAAACAAAAATGAGCCCTTTACGGGGAACTGATTCAAGTGTACGTTTCACTTCACCCAACACTTTTCTCCGACAAGTGTGTGGTTTTATTGGCCCATAAAGAGCACATCGGTAATTGGGTTTGCTTCTGGGGTAGGGGGTGGATAAGCGCTTGTTTTGGAGGTTACACGAAGAGGTTTCACTCTACGCTTGGAGAACAGCTTGCTCCACACTTGGGGGGAAGATGTAATAAACTTGAAATTTATCCATTTAAGGCGGCACGTGCCTGAATCCAAAAGAAATGGTCCGCGTAAAAGTGTCTGCAGGCGGCATGGGAGTCGATGTCTATTCAATCGGCAAGGAGATGTTTCCTGCTCCTTAACAGGAAGGGATCGGTTCTTATGCTTCCCTTTTTAAATGGTGTATATCAACAACGCGGACGTGTGCATGGACATGGAGCGTGCGCTTGCGTAGTAGTGCCGAATGATTTTGAAAAATTGAATTGTGATTTTTCTTTGGTGTGTGTGTGTTTGTTTCCCCTCACTGTTGCGATTGCAATTTAATAGGAAATAATTGTCATGTTTCATGAATCAATGCTAAAAATGCGCACTGCACTTGGTAAGGAGGGAATTTATGTGGAAACTATCTAATTAATAACATTAAATAGAGGGAGAAGGAAAGGGAGAGCAAGAGGGAGAGAGGAAGAGACGGAGAGATGGTGGGAGAGGGATGGAGGAGTGGAGAAAGGGGGGGAGGAAGAGATGGAGGGGGGAGAGAAGGAGAGAGAGAGAGAGAGAGGGAGATGGACAAGGAGGGAGGGATGGATGGATGGATGGAGGGGGAAGAGGAAGCACGAGGGAGATGTGGGAAGGGGGAGGCAGGGAATTATGGAGGAAAGGGGAGAGAGAGGGAGGGAGGAAGTGATGAGGTGGAGATGGAGGAGGGAGAGAGTGAGAGAGAGGGAGAGATAGAGGAAGAGAGAGGGAGAGATGGAGGGATGAGGGAGATGGAGGGATGGAGGGGGAGAGAGGGAGTGAGAGATGGGAGAGGGAGAGAAGGAGGGAGGAGAGAGAGGGGAAGAGAGCCCGAGTGTGTAAAGATGGCAGGTAGCGGAAAGAAAAGCCTTGACATAAAATCTGGCTCATGTCATCTTTATTAACACGGTGTTAAACCTGTCATGCGTCGCTGGCAAGAAAAATGTATGACAGGTCAGCGCCGGCGTGTTTTGCAAGTGTGACACCTGGGACTGTTTATTCATCTTAATGCAGATTGAAGCAGCCTCCAGAGGAGATGCTGTAATTGCCTGTGCGAAATGCGCAGAGCTCTGCTGCTGCCGAGCTCAAATTCTTCGGGCCGTTTCTATCATTCGCTTTCATCGCGGCTGCACACGCCAACTCCGTGAAATCTGTTACGACTTCGCCGCATGACTGATCTTTACATGACAGTGAAAGAGTGAGCGCATGGGCGCAAGCCGACTAGATGCTCCAAAGTAACGGGACACCTGGCCATTCCATCTCTCGTCGTACCTGACACACAATGCACATTAACGAAAAATTATGAACAGCCAAGGAAATTACCTGCCTGCTTGATGATTATTAAGATATAACATTTTTATCTCAAGCACTTCTGTGCCCCTCGGAATTGTAATTTATTCCCACAGCAAGGTTATTGATAAAATAACTGAAAATTGAGCAAACGTTTTCGTTGCAAAATGAAAATGCTTGTACATTTATAAAACGAATGAAAAGTAAGTATGATTAGAGCCAAGAGGTCCTTGCTTTTGATGTTTGTCATTTAAGATGATACATGCACCTTTGCGGATCATTTTAAATGTGTTTAGTTTGGGATTGACGGACGTCGGTACAGAAGGAGGTCAAACCGTGGTTTGAAATTGTGGTTTGCGATATGACACAATGCATATTTTCTTAGCTTGACAAATACAGTTAAACCTCGGTTTTCGACCATAATCCGTTCCAGAAGGCTGTTCGAAAACCGAATTGTTCGAAAACCGAAACCACGTTTCCCATTAGAATCAATGTAAATTTTTTTAATCCGTTCCAAGTCTAGAAAACAACTTTTTAAAAGCATTTTTTCAACTATTTTAACTGTCTTTCTTCAATTCAATAGTTTTGCGCACTATTTTCCTCTTTTTATTTTAGCAGCTTTACTACTTCCACTTGCTTTCTTTGGTGCCATGCAGAAATAACAGTCCAATTTGCGTCGATCTCAACAAACACGTCTGCTCACAATGGACACTCTTTCTTTAAAAAAAAAAAATCTTTATTGAACACGTCTGCTCACAATGGAGGCGTCACTTCTTCGTCAACCAGAGGAAGCGTCACTTCCTCGTGTAAGGAAGTCGAGAGAAGTCGAGTGGCACATTCAAGTGCCCTCAGTTTGGTCGAGAATTTCGGTTGTAATCCGAGGCATAAAAAACTCAAAATTTTTGGTCGAAAACCGATTTGGTCGAGAACAGAGACGTTCGAAAACCGAGGTTTGACTGTATGACATTAAAAAGCTGAAACAAATACTAAAACTAATTTTAAAAATGAACTACAACAAAGCATCTTCAAAATCATAAAAACGGTTAGCAATTAAAAGGAGGAGAATTCCCAAAAAAGGAAATCGAAAACGACATGCAAATGAAAACTTCCCCAAACTGTTAGACGCCGTTCTCGCACCAGCCGGCACCCTATCTCTTGCGGATAAAATGTGCGTCTGGGAAAGGCGTTGGGAGCTGCTGGCGCCCGGCGGCAACATCACCCTTATGGACCCTTATCGGCACTCTGTTACAATCCAGAGTGACAGCTCTTTGTAGCGCGGGGGCTATTCTTAGCGCCCCCCTGGGTTCTTAATGTTTGGCGCCGAGCCCAAAGAGCACCCTCCGGGCATACATGGAGGTGCTCGGCTTGAGGATCTCCTGAGTGACAACTCTTGTTTCTTGACACTCTTTTGTGTGCTATCGCTTGTCTCATCTCGCTCATGGCTTCTCGGGAAGCCCTCATTCACCCGCTGCGACACGTCAAGTAGAGACGCGAGTGTTCCTTTTGGCCTTTTTTTTTTTTTTCCGAGTGAATGAACCCGACAAAGCATCGGTTGGAAAGGGGTGAAAACAAGCGATGTTGAATGCGGTGGAAGTGAAGCATCCTCAAACAAGCTGGTGCTTTTAACTCCATCCTTTTGAACTACTACGACATACACCTGCGCAACTTAATGAGCTGATCCACCAAAGCCGAATTCCATTCCGAAGAGAAGAATGCTTCATTATGATTGGCACGTCACAATCCAATCCGATACAATACATCCTGATTTATATTGCGCTTTCACAACAGCTGCAGCTGTAGCCGAGCGCTTTACAACACAACACATAACATCAAAACATGGACAGTCGTGCAATCTTAACCACTTTTCCCCTCATACGCTTTGTAGTTTGAAGCAGTTCTAGATGAAAGAGGAGAGAATCAAATACCCCTTTCCCACTGAAATTAGTGGGTAGTAGTGATCCGTGGCGACACGCAACCAATTGGCATATTGTCCCTTTCCTATTGACCAACAGAAGGCGATTCTCCCCCTCCACCACTCTGCGTCTGGTTATGTCACCACGCTCTGATTGCGTAGATGATAGTGTGACAGATTTCTTGGTGGTAAACAAAGCAACATGGAAGCGAGTGTTCTTTCTTTTATCATGCTTTTTACCGTCCTCAAAATGGTCGAAAAGCACCAGAGGATCAACTCATTGCTACTACTGAGACAACAGCTTAAGGGGCGATCTCCTCGCTTTGTTGTGGGAGCGTGCTATATACGAGGCCGATGGCGCGCGATGTTATGACGCATCACGTACCGCCCTATGTCATCATGTAATTACCGGGAAGTCCCGTGTTAGGCTTTCAAACTGCAAGCGGAGGCGATCACAACCAGCTTCCCATGGCGTGCTGGTGGACATGGATTGACACGGATCGATACTGGCCAGTGAGCCTTTCCCACTGCCCAAAAAAGTGTGTTTACCCGTGGTTTTGCGGCAGTGGGAAAGGGGTATAAGTGCCCTTTCGGCAGTGGATCGGAGACATCATGCTCAAAATGTGCACATGTTCGGCTACAAGCTAAATTTGAAAGTCAACAAGAAGCTGTCGTCTCCATTGATGAAAATAAGAGATTGGTTCACCTCTCCTGTCCCATGTAAATCCGCTTCAATTCCAAGCGGCGACTGTCAGTTCCAAATGCGTATCCGTGCTCCGCGCCGACGCTTTTCTCTCCTCATCCTCGGGTCCACAACCCATCCATGCAACCGCACCAACGCAGACTTTCCAACAGCGCCGGCATCTTCGCTGAACAAAACGGGGATATGAAAATTGCTGCCCAAAAAACCCCCCACAAGCGCCCCGGGGCTGTCCAGCACCGACAGTCAAATGGCACCGACATTCCTCCCAATCAATATCAGTGCTGTTACACGCGTGCTGCCGAGAAGGCACAACCGCCAAGCACAGATTCTTCTCCTTTGACGAATGTCGTGGTCCACACGACGTAACAACAAAACTATGTGACAAAAACAAAAGACAACAAAAAAAGAAAAAGCATGGCTCTTGAAGAGCACTTGCTGACGGCTGCCAACTACGGCGCCATTAAAGGTTTTGGACGTTGTTAATGTGGTTGGACTGAGGGGGTGATCTAGAACCGTGCTACGTCGTATCATTTTTAGTCAGGAGTCATCTAGGGCGGAAGTGCGCCGTCTATAGAGTGCGATTGCGCGATTTGCCGCCGTTGTCAACGCTCTCCGCCAAAATAAGGGCGAATTGCAGACTGTTACATTTCCGTGTAGTTTTCATCCCGGCAGCTAGATGTCACGGTCAGACAGGCTCGGTTCTCACTGCATGGCGTGATGCCCAATTCGGAATGTTTTGTCAAATCCGTGTTCTCGTTCACATTACGAAAAGAAATGTGTCCTCTTGTGTTAACTTAACCAGCGCGAGAGGAAAATGTAATGCAATGTTCCCCTTGTATGTTTTACAGCCGCAGCAATACTGACCACATTAATGACGAACATGGAAGACGGAAATACCAAAACGCGCTTTCAGTTTTTGCCCTTTCAGGCCAACTTGGCGGCCCAGTCCTCCACACGGTGAGTCTCGCCAAACATACAACGAAGCAGGCGAACAAATGGGTCACCTGAAAAACTCTGTCTGGGTTTGACGTAAGAGAAAATGTCTGAGTATAGAGGAAAGATCTCTTGTGCTCATTTTGTATGCATGGAAGCGCACGCTACTCACAGCCGCGACGTGTGCTCCGATCACCACTTAAGACAACACGCATCACTCATTCATGAAGGCACAGCACGGACGTTTGTGCCGAATATATTTGCACGCTTAATGGCCTTAATGACATTAGCCCTTGCTGCGGCGTATAAGATCAACATGCCCAAATTGTTCTTGCACTTTGTGCCCTGTCCAATTGGTTCCAATTAGAAGTCAAGACACAGCCAGAATATTAAAACGGCAATTACAGTTGCTCATTGCCCCCCCCCCCCCACAACCTCCACTATTTCACCGATTTAATAAATGATTGTTTTTTGTTTTTAATAGGTTTTCACAGTACGCAAGCAATCCAAATTTCGGGTTGCGTTCAGTATCTTCGGCGTAGTAGCAAGTTATGCTGCGAGATGCAGCATAATTAACGGCAAGAAGAAGAAGGGGATACCATGGTGCCAAGTTTTGAAGTACCAATCGATATCGATATCAAGTATCGGGCAGATACCAGCCTTATTTCAAGATCCTCGATCGTAAAGGCAAAAAAAAAAAAAAAAAGCTGACATTGAGTAAGTCTTCTTTGCATGTCTTTGATACATTTTGTCCATTTGACACAGCGGCACATTTATCTATCACAAGTGTTAGTGGTATCAGCACTTGGTATCAGTATTGGTCTGTACTCAAGAATAAATACTCATACTTGGTATCGAACATTCCTAGTTTGAATAATTGTTCTCTCAGAGCAGAGAGAATACATGCCTGTGAGCATTGCGGTATACTCTGAATATTTTGCTGCTTCATGTTAAGCAGCAGTTGTTTGAGGGTTTATAATTACCAAAACATCTATTCTCAGTAAACTTGTGGACTGAATGCTTCAGGAGGTCCTTTGTCCCACCGGCAATTAGACCGTTTTGTTCAGTGCCTCAACCGAGTGCGTCGGCTCATGACTGGGGCCCATTTATTGACAGTACTTGTATTGTTTGGACTCAGTGGCTGATTACTGGCTGCCTGCCTCGCATGGTGTCTTGCTTTTCATGTATTTATGCGTAGATGCATACGTGTTTATTTTGGTCAATTGACACTAAACTGTGAGATGCCAGAATTACCCCCAAAGTGATGAATAAAGTATTTGTCTATCTATCTTTCAATGCATGCTAATTTCGTGAGACTGTTCATGGCGTTTTGCATACACGGCGTTTTCAGCCGATTTTGGAATATCGACCTCAGGGCTGGGTGGGGGTAAATCAATTCATCTGTTCATCCTTCCTTTGCTAACTGAGCAAGCTAGCAAACAGGCAGCTGAAGAGATACGCAAGCGACGCTGAATGAGCAACGCTTTTTGCTTGGCAGGTAAGTTTATCTTCAAGGTTTCAAGTTAGGTTAAAAATTTTCTTTTTTTTCCAGACAATGGACTTTTTTGGTGAAGAGAAAAACTCATAACTAGCTGTCACTTCAGCCTTCGTCTGAGCTGTCACTGTTTCCTTGTGACGTGTCTTAAAGACATCATTTTTAGTACCGATGTTAAAACAAATACAAATTATTTAAATGATTTACCTTCTCTTTTTGATTTGCAATTGATTACACATTATTATGATTAAGTCATCCTACCAACATGGCAGCTGTGTCTAATGTTGACTTGTTTACAGCACTAATGCTATCTTAGCATTGCTAGCGCTGCTATTTTGTTGAAGCCAGACAAGATTCTCTGTGACTATTTTTCACAGCTAGTCACTTTCATAGTTGCATGCCGTTATGAATGGCCATGTTTAAGAATCGAATGTCAGTCAGGGGCACGGATGTGGTTGGGAATTAGTCTAACTAGAAACTGCGAACTCTCCCTTTTAAGCTAGTGGACTTTCGTTCTGTGGTTTGGTTTAACATTTTGGTGATTATATGTCAACTGTAATTGTAACTTTTTTTTTAATGGTTTCAAATTGCAGATTTTTACTTTTCCCAGGAGGGATTGGAACATATCCCCCACAATAAAGGTGGGCTAACTGTATATTCTGATGTTGGGTGAGTACCCTACTCTTTCTAACAAGTCCCTTTCACACACAGATGCCACGGAATCGGCATATCAGAGCCATAACAGACGCCAAGGCATTTTATTTTTTGCCTTTGCATTTTACACAGAACCCGACGACAGTGCGATTATTCGCCCAACTTTGTACGCCTTCCTGCATTGACACAGCATTCTGTAATCAAATATATCAAGCGTGACGACATCAGCAACATGCTCGGTACCCCCAAACTGGCAGCTGCCATGAAGTTAAAAAAAAAAAGGCCAAAACAACAACGCGGCAAAAAACACACCACATGGGTAGATCTGTCAGAACAAGATATATACGTAGATATCAGTTTATCCCCTGAGGGAAATTAAATTGTCACTTTATTCACACCAATACACTTGTATAAATAACATAGACACAAGCACCAATGTGAAAACAAATACAAAGGAGGAATTCAAATAAATCTAAATCTGAAAAACAAAACATCAAATTAAGATACTGGCACTCTATGTGGTAAATAATATTTGTACTGTATTCACGACCACTTGTTGCTAGGCAGAGTTCACCAAGCTTAATTACGAGTGCCTCATTGGCCAATAAAGGTTCCCCTATGCCAATCGTGCATTCTCCCAAGTTGAATCAAAAACAGGTTCAAGAATTTAGACACACTAACACAATGAGCCTTCTTACAACACTATAAAGCTGATGAGGCAACGAATTTACCACACCGACTGCTCTGTATTAAATACAAAATACATACTGGGAAAAAGAGTGCCATCTGCTGGATCTGTCGGGCACTGCCCCAACCACATGCTGAGTGTGAATTCAGCCAACCCGCAACACGTATTCCGTCTGCTTCAGACCTCATTTATAAAACTCAAATATTTATTTAAACATGGCGCACATCTGCTTGTCAGGGTTTTACTCTCAAACATGCAATCGAATCCAATAATGTGTCTGACAAATGATTTATGCATCAGCTGGATTAAACATGGTCTGAAGATGATAGCACAGTTGGTTGACTGTCTAGTTTTGTCTACTTTAAAGCTAGGGGTGGTTTGCAAACTGAGGGTCGGGCCTCAGATAGACTTTTAAATGCGACCATTTTTATTTGTATTGTTCACCAAGTAGCCATACAATTTCCTTGCAAGTGTTGAAATTAGCTCGAGAGCAAAACTATTCACACCCTTGGACGCGTCAACTGAGAAGTATTATAAAAGAGCTCTTCCCCCAACTTGTGTGAGCCGTGCCGCGGTTTATCGCCTCAAGCTGGAAAGTCTGAATGTTTTTTTTTTTTACAACAAGTGAAAATAGTTTGAGGCGGCCCGGTAGTCCAGTGGTTAGCACGTCGGCTTCACAGTGCAGAGGTACCGGGTTCGATTCCAGCTCCGGCCTCCCTGTGTGGAGTTTGCATGTTCTCCCCGGGCCTGCGTGGGTTTTCTCCGGGTGCTCCGGTTTCCTCCCACATTCCAAAAACATGCGTAGCAGGCTGATTGAACACTCTAAATTGTCCCTCGGTGTGAGTTTGAGCGTGGATGGTTGTTCGTCTCTGTGTGCCCTGCGATTGGATGGCAACCGATTCAGGGTGTCCCCCGCCTACTGCCCGGAGACAGCTGGGATAGGCTCCAGCACCCCCCGCGACTCTAGTGAGGATCAAGCGGTTCGGAAGATGAATGAATGAATGAAAATAGTTTGGCCGTAATGCACAGGTGCTGGAGGAACTTGTCACCCATGAAGGTAAGTGGTTGCAGATTGACTTCCATTTATTACACTGCCCTTACCGTATACAGTATACGACTGGCTCATCATTTTCATTTTTGGCATCACTTGTTGCTCTAAGACCTTTGAGAAACAATGCAACCACAGTGATTCGCTGTCATACTAACTGTAAATATCTCTATGAAAACACTTCTATCTGTATATATATGTTCTACTGTATATATAACTGTATATATACTGTATATACCCGTATAACAATGAAAAACAAACAGTGAGCACAGCAGTAGCTGTCTTCATGTGCCACGTGACAAAGGATTCTACCCAGCAAACTGTTTGATTGCGCGATCAGTATTTGTTACTTTAAAATTTCTTAATTGCTCTAAAGAATCTGTTACATAAATCTTCATGAAAAAAAATCCATAAGTCGTGTGAGTATGACTGCAACTAAGCCTGCCCTATTTGTGACAAGATTAATTTTTCCCCAACTTTGTTTACTGGGTTTTGCAGGTTTATTCAATGGTACAGAACAAGCACAACGAAGGAATGAAAATGTTAAATAAAATTATGACTCAGAAAAAAAACCAAAAAAAAAAACCAATTGTCAGTTTGGAAAGACTACATACTCGACAAAGTATTGATGTGCTACCCGTTGTGCTCCAGTTGTAATGTCAACAATTACAGTAACTATTTCAATGAAAAACACTTGTTAACCATGACAAAAAACAAAAAACAAATGAATGATGTATGTCATCACTTTTGTTGATGGAACCAAAATACAAGTACTACCCATAACTGTTAATTTCTGGGTCTACCCTGCCTTTACATATAAATATGACTATTTTCTTTTATTAAGATTGATTCTTTGATTAAATATGTTGTATGTATAAATTGTTTCTGATAAAGCAACCTTGTTTTGAAGAGCTCTCATATACAAAGAAACAATCAAATTATCGCCCGAGCATCACATTTTGCAGCAGAAATGGCTTGGATATTTTTAAATTGTAAAGGTGTACCTAATAAAACGACAGTGAGCATTGTTGGATCAACATTTTAGTGCTATTTGTCATTGTCTGCAAACAAATGCTCGGCTGTTGTCAGCGGAGAATAAAACAAAAGCAGGCAACCAACCTAGAAACAACAAAACCTAAGAAAGTGAGAACCAGACGTTTTTTCAGTGCATTTTTTTTTTCTTCTGTTGCCTTCACTCACCGGCTGTAAACTACAGATAGAAACCGATCGGGATAACGTCGCCTTTGAGCAGCAGTGATAAAGTCGACGCAGCAACAGTCACATACACTTCACGTTTCCAACCCGTTCAAACCGCAATCAAAGTGAAAGAGCAGTTGAAATAATAATCACAATCACAATTAAAACAACAACAACAAAAAAGTATTTACCGGTTCTTGAGGGCTCGGCTGTTTCGATCCGCGTCAGATCGTCTCATCCTGAGAGCATGTGGCAAACAAGACAAGAGTGGCTCCTGAATTTAAATCCCAAAACTTATCCCGACCCCCCTCCCGCACCCCCCCACATCTCCCAAGAATCAATTATCGTTCTGCGTGACCGCGCCAAGTAAAAAGTTTCATTTTTAATGCTTACTCAAAAGGGGGGCTAGGACATGATAATTAACGCGGGTATGGCTCTGTTGTTGATGTCATACCACTGCAGGCTCGCTCACGCTGCACGAGCTCCTTGTACTCTTGTGACGTCACAAGGGGGGGGGCGTTATTTATTGTGTGCACGCGTGTGTGTGTGTGTGTGTGCGCGTGCGCGCGCGTGTGTCAGATCGCTCGGTAGTCTATTAATTGTATAAGCAGGGGTGCCAAACTCATTTTTGTTGCGGGCCACATGGTAGTTCGAGCAGTGATTCTCAACCTTGTTAGAGGTACCGAACCCAGCCAGTTGATATGCACATTCCCCGAACCCTGGATTAGTGAAAAACAAAAATATGACTTTTTATTTTTCAATTCAAGACATAAAAAATGCATTCATTAAAAACAGAAAAAAAATTCAAGACATAAGTATATGTTTTTTTAAATTTTACGACGCACTATCACGACAGTCACACGTTGACTACTGAGCAAAAGAAATTTCCCGCAGCACTGATTGGACAAGCAATGTAAAGGGATCATCTGCAGCCAGTGATGGCCAAGTGGGCGTGTCATAACTAACTGATATGTTGAGTCAGGTGTGTCTTAACCTCCATGGCAGAGGCTCTGTCGAACCCCTGAGACCGATTCATCGAACCCGTGGGGTTCGATCGAACCCAGGTTAAGAACCACTGAGTTAGGGTTTCCTTCGGAGGGCCATTCTGACTCAAGTTCACAGTTTGAAGTCAAATAAACATATGATTATCTCCGATTACAAACACGCAACAAATCTGAGAGACTAGTTTTGAAATTGGGGACCAGTAATAGTGTTAAAATTCATTTTAAAATGTTTTCCATTCATCCATCCATCTTCTACCGCTTATCCGGGGCCGGGTCGCGGGGGCAACAGCTTTAGCAGGGAAGCCCAGACTTCCCTCTCCCTAGCTACTTCTTCCAGCTCTCCAGCGTTCCCAGGCCAACTGGGTGACATAGTCTCTCCAGCGTGTCCTGGGTCGTCCTCGGGGTCTCCTCCCGGTGGGACATGCCCGGAACACCTCACCAGGGAGGCGTTCAGGAGGCATCCGAATCAGATGCCCAAGCCACCTCATCTGGCTCCTCTCGATGTGGAGGAGAAGCGGCTCGACTCTGAGCCCCTCCCGGATGACCGAGCTTCTCACCTTATCTCTAAGGGAGAGCCCGGACACCCTGCGGAGAAAACTCATTTCGGCCGCTTGTATCCGGGATCTCGTTCTTTCGGTCATGACCCATAGCTCGTGGCCATAGATGAGGATTGGAACATACATCGACTGGTAAATTGAGAGCTTCGCCCTTTGGCTCAGCTCCTTCTTTACCATGATACACCGATACAATGTCTGCTTTAAAATGTTTTCTCATGTTAAATTGATTTTAAAAGGGTGATTGAGAGCAAAGAAATTCTTGCACTATCTCAACAAGCAAAGACCATTTGCATTGTTGGTAATGAACAAGAAACATGACACTTGATGCACATCATTTGCTTTGGCAGGCCACATAGACTGATGTGGCAGGCCGGATCTGGCCCCCGGGCCTTCAGTTTGAAACTGGTGATGTAATGTGTTCACGTTATTAGGTACCCTCTTCTCAATCTAATTCCCCAATGACACACTCTGTCCACCTGAACAACAACAGCAGCACTGACCCGAATTTGAATGTTTGTTCCATGAAATCATATTAACATATTCCCACTGGGAACAGAATAGCTTGCTGGGAATCCCCTAAGTCTATTCTCTTATACCGTAGTGCTTCTCTTGCTTGCACTGCTTCTAGTAGGCTACATTTGGATGTTAGATTTTTTTTTTGGGTCTAATAGCTTCCATGTGTTGCTAAATCAATCCAATCTGCCCAGTGCCTTCTGAATCAGTAGTCCTGGGCCACATTTTAAATAAACTATATTAGCAATCTGGGTTTTTTTTCTTTCAAATCAAGAGTCAATCTTTGATCTTTAAAGTCAAACATTTTCTTTGCAATAATATGTTCTGTGCACCCCCACTTCAGTAGTGGGTTTGTGAAATGTGATTGAAGCAGCAAAATACACCTTTTCTGTAAACCATCTCTGACACAGTCTTTAATGTGAATGGACTGAAGCAAAAGGGCAGCCATGTTATGTTGCCATTGTTAGTGACAATTTCTGTTGGCTGAAAACACTGTTATCAGTGTTGGATTTACGCTAAGATCTCTGTATAACAGGGGTGTCCAAACTCAGTCCTCGAAAATTTGAATCAGGTGTGTTGCAGCAGGGAGAGATGGAAAACAGGCAGGACATCGGCCCTTGAGGACCTGAGTTTGGAAACCCCTGTTGTATACAGTAACGAGAGCCTCTTAAAAATAAACGTAACTGTTTGTATCATGAATCGTGACTTATCAAAATCTAGGTTTGTATTTCGCAACAAATCTTGTCCCGAAGGGCTCCTTGACTTATTGGTATCACAGTACTCCACGCATTGTGAATTTTTTATTTTTATTTTTTGCAGTAGAGACAGAAAATAAAGTGAAAACGCAGCAGAGAATCCAATGTGCTGAAATTTGGCGTACTTAATAAGTGGCAACGTAAAATGGCTTCACTTCTTGCTGTGGTGTGAAAGCTGCATTAGCACTCCATTCATATAGAAAACTGTGATCTCCGTGCGTCGCCATTTTGCGACTTGCTTTCGAAGGAAAATGACATCACAATTACTCAGGGGTCAGCTTGAGAATGTGACGGCTCACCTGTTTTCTGGGTCTGGTCACGTGACAGCCACCGTGATGTCATTTTTAGTCACAGCAAGTGGCAGTACAAGACAAAATGGCCGCCCCCGGTGATGGATAAAAACATATGAAATTGTATACTCCATTCCTATTTCCCAAATGGCGTATGAATCAGAATGCATGTTTAGATTCCTGGGGACTCCTAGAACATATTCTGGGCAAAAACATTTTGGACTTAAAGTCCCCCTTTTAAAATGTATGTATTTATTTATTATTTATTATCTATCTATCTATCTATCTATTTATTTATTTATTTATTTACAAATAAGGGTTTAAAGTTGATGTCTCCTCCATATGTATCTGAGTCAATAAATGCTTCTAACCACAAACCAATGAAATGTGGCTTAGTCTTCCATTAACTCATGTTGCTGGAAGTTGAGCTTTGTTGTTTATTTTGTAATCGTTTGATCTCATCACTGCTACAGTGAAGTGTGTGTGTGTGTGTGTGTGTGTGTGTGTGTGTGTGTGTGTCCTTCAGAGGCAGAGGTCACTAAACTTTATGGCTGGTTTCTCTCTCTCTCTCTCTGTCTCTCTCACTCTTGGCTTTGATTTAGCTGCTGTGGGCCATCTCCACCTCCTGAGGTCATTCCATTTTCCAAAGGGAGCCCAAAATGAGGAAGCGACATCTTAACGTGCCAGGAATTGTTCTTCACTGCAGATTGGCCGCTGACTCATGTCTGATAGCCACCCAAATGTCAAGCTCAATTTTAACTGTTTTCAGCGATTGGATGAAGCGAATGGAAAAGGAGGGATGTTTCACTCAAGAGCCTCTTTTTTTGCACAGAGGTCTCGCAAAAATCGCTGCAATTCAATTCAGAGTCACAATTCCGAGACCCAAGTCTGAAGTTTAACTTGCCTCTCCCACCTTGTGTGTTCGACGCAATTATGGCTTTCAGGCAGGTACCTGTATTTTTATGATGCGTCACAAATGAGGCTGCAACTAGCAAATATTTTTAGAATCGAGTATTTCACTGATTATGATTTTGCATTAAGCACTAACATGCATTTTTTAAAATTCATTTATTTCATTGGGACAATGCATATTAATCAACACAAGAATAAACAGTGTAAATGCGCTGGATTTAGCATAAATGCTCATTTTAAACCATAGTCCCAAGGCAGGTTTCTAAAATAGCGCAGTGAGACACATAAGACTTTAAAATCAAAGAAATAAAAACCATATATGTACGCCATCATAAAACAGACACAAGACAAGCAGTTACAAGACAATAGACCAGTACAAACCAATCACTTACAGCTACAAATTTGTTGGCCAGAAGCCCAATGGAACGGGCTGGAGTCTGGAAACATTGTTTAATGGGTGCATGCTGATATATTTTTAGATCACTGTTTACTTTTTTTTAAGGGCATAGTTATCACAGTCTCTAATGTGTATTGGCAATTTATTCCAGGATTGTGTTCCATTTGACCAAATTTTGTCCGACATCTTCTTATATTGCAATCAACTCTGGTCAAGGCCCTACATCTCCGTCCTTGATTATTTCTCCTCTAAATGAATTCATCTAAAGGTGGGGGTGCAAGCACACTTAAAACTCTGTAGGCGAGACAAGCATCCACAAAGACCTGGTAGCTATCCAGATCGAGAGCTGCAGGTCACCAGCCTCACTGTAGTATCTGTGACCGCTGTTTTGTTGTTGAGAAAACTGAGCTGAATTACACTGGTCAACAATTTTTTACGATTTTTTTTTCTTGGGTTTTTCATCTGCCCTTGGCACATCTGGTTTTCATAATAATGATAATAGTATAACAACATCCGTGCATTATACGAACTGCAGTAACACCGTAATATTTATGCATTAAGGGTTAGGGTCAGCAACCAGTTGACTTTTAATCCAAAACGTCTTAGCTATGAATTGCAATGCATAATAAAATCCATTTTGATGCTGTGCTGCAACGGAAAGGAAAGGCATGTTTGAAATGAGCATCAAAAATACACAAAGCCATCACAGATGTAAATTTGCTGTTGCTCAGTATTTTCTTCATAATAGCTGAATTTCCGATTTTCACCTCCAAGAAACGGGCGAATGTGTTCAGTATCGATTAGTCCGAGGAAACTATTGCAGCACGTGGAATTAATGGAGGAGGGAGCGGGGTGGGAATCCCCATTTTTCCCACTATGCTAGTTCCTAGTAATCCTACTCGAGTTGATGAACACTGGCAGTCCATTCGCTTCGAGACCCTTGAGCAATCCATTTATCTTGCTGCACATTTTGCTGACACTCGAGCTAAAATCGGCTCTTTTCACTGGAGGACCGTCGCTGTCAAACAACGTGCATTTGCTTTGAACTGTCTGTGCCGATGCGGGTTGATCCCCGCGTCCTCTCTTTGAAAAACACACATGCTCTTTTGAACTTTGCCCATAAACAAGGTTGAACGACCTGAATGTGGCAGAAAACCCCCACAGGGCCGAACATAAGCTAAAATGCAATCATCAGCAGACCGACCGTCTGAGTAACAGAAAGAATCATTTGAATCGCTATCGGTGTGTCCTCTTTGAGGCTTTTTTAAAATTCTTGGGTAACTCTTCCTTTTAAGGCTTTGTTTGTTTGTGAGCCAGATCAAGTGCTCTCATGGGACGTTAGTAGCCTTCAAGCCATTAGTTAGTTGTATTTTTTTTCCCCTCATCTCTTTTATTGACTGACCGTCTTCATTTTTTTTAGCGTTAAGAAGAGCCATATACTATAGATTCCCCAGAGAGTCCCGTGAAGAGTGTCTGCTACGTGAAAGCGATGTTTAAATAACACAAGCCAATTTCTCGATTGGAAAAGAAATTAAATGAGCCCTCTGGGGAATAAAAACGCCTGTTCTCTCAACCAATTAATATAAATATACCATGATTTAAATATCTGCTTATGTTTATGTTCTTTTTAATTGAGATGTTCACAGCATCCTCTTAATGTTCTCAAGGGTAATGATATCCCAGTGGGACATTCTTTCAAAACAACTCCGTCCCCCCCGCAGGCACAAAATGAATGAAAGACATATTATTTTCTTGTTTGCAACAGCGCTCAAGATGAAATCGTCACATGGTGTTAAGAAAAGGACTGCGCAAGAGTAGCATTTCCGTAAACACGCGAGGACTCTGGCCAGACCCAGAAATGGCAATCAATCAATCAATCAATGCACTTTTCCAGGCTATTGTCACAGGCCCACAGCTCTGGCAGAATCAGAAATTTCCAGTTCTTTAAGAAAAAAAACACTTTCAGGTGTGGTGGGAAACCTGGAACTTGCTACTCCCTTTAGTGGTATGTAAAAGTTTCACTCCCTAAGTACAGATCGGTTGTGTTTAACTTTTGAATTCAATACATTTTATGTTGTCTTGAGAGGGAAGAAATTTCATCTGTGCTGTACATACAGCACATTTGACAATAAAGTTGTATCCAATCCAATCCAATTTCATGCATTTTATCTTTAAGAGTTATTTTACCTTTCAGAACTCTTTTTTAATTTCTCTTTTATGTGCAGCACAATTTAATCAGACTGCAGAGGTTTTTTTTCCTTCCCAATTTTAATATTTTAAGAGCAATGTTGATCTCGACAGGTGGGTAGGTAAACTTAGCCCGGGCTGGATGTGGTTCCACAGAGTCTTTGCTGTGCGTGTATGTACACGAGCACCTGAGTGCATTTTTGAAGTCCAACAACAACAAGTCTTATAGCTACAGTATAAAATGTTACTGAATAGAGGGATTTGAAACAAGGTGGCAAAAAACGGTAAAAAAAACCCAAACAAATGTTAAATAGGATAATTGGGTCAAAACTGTTTAAAAATTAAAATCTTTAATCAAAACAAACGACCTTAATCCATTTTTCTTCTGCGACTCTGCTCTTCCATAATTATACTGGTGCCTCTGTTCTCTGTTAATTGTCCTTGGGGGCCCTCTAGTGGTCACGTGAACGAGGTGCTTCCTTCGCTTATTCCCTCGTTTCAAGCCTCTGCTTTAAACAGTGGTTCTTAACCTGGGTTCGATCGAACCCTAGGGGTTCGGTGAATCAGTCTCAGGGGTTCGACGGAGCCTCTGCCACGGAGGTTAAGACACACACGACTCAACATGTCAATTAGTTATGACACGCCCGCTTGGCCATCACTGGCTGGTTCATTTTGTGCACAATTGAAAAAGTTCGGTACCTCTAACAAGGTTAAGAATCACTGACTTAAGACATGAAATTCAGGAGGAGTGACGAGGTGAACGAATAAGAGACAAGATGCAGCGTATGTCATTAAACCACCGGAAGTGATTTGGCTGCACTTCCTTAGCAACGACCGATTGCATAGCAACCACTTGGCAACAACACACTCGAGTCCGTCGTGAAAGCGACCCCGGGCAATAAACAGCCGTTTTTAGTCCAGATTATTTACATCGCTCGTGTTCACTGGAGTAGCGAGTGGAAAGGCCATTTTTTGCCCAAATTGTACCTCACAACACTGTGGAGTTCCAAAAGAAAAAAATGAGTAGCTACCCAGCCGAGGAGTCCTCACGAATTTCCAAAAAGTCCCTTTGGGAGGAAGTTTGTGCCGGTAAGATCACACCGCTCTCTCTTTTCTTATCCTGGAATAATGTCTGTGCAGTTGCTTTATGTGAAGTAAGATATAAATAACCACTGATGAGAAAAATAAGATGGATGATTATGTTTCCATTTTTATGACGTGTGTGCGTATGGGTTGATGCATCAAGCTAACACTATTAATGGGGAACCTACGAAAGGAGTTTAAAAACAGTGGTTGTCTTCATGTGTGTCTTTGGAGACTTTGAAGCAGGACTGCCGTGTCCTCCATGTCCAGTTGGGACCTGTTCGGAGCCCTCCAAAGACAGCGGCTCCTCACACACCTCTGGCAAGGTAAGAATGTCCACAGCCGAATCATTTTCCTGCCTCTTTTTCTCTCTTGCTTGGACAGATTTCAAATGCAAATGCATTGTACTTCATTCCAAGTCACTGTAAAAACAACAAGACTGGATTTTTACTAAGGTTTTATGCGTAGCTACAAGAACGTCTCTCTAATTTTTGATTGTACTTTGTTTGGATATTTTCTTTATGCTGTATTAAATTCTACTACAGTATTATTATTTCGCCTACCGCTAGAGGGAGCCTGTGTAGCACGTCCACGAATGGACCACGCTTGGGAAAAACACTCCTGGCTAATTTAGTTGAGTAAATTGAGCCTGCGCTACTCATTCTGGGCAGATTATGTTGACATGGCAACATGTACAGGCTGAAATGTAATCCCCCTCACCTAAAAAAAAGAAAAAAAATCGAACATCCACAGACTGGAAGCAGCATAGCCAAGAGAAATGCTAGAAAAATTAAGAGAATGAACTGTTGGGAATAATCTAATCCAATTTCACGGAACAAATAATACAATTGAATTTACAAATGTAGCCAGATGCATCTGATAGTGTTCTGGGTGGCAAATCTTGATTTCGCTGACATTGAAGATTGTGCACTAAGCGCAGGTGTTGCTGGAGGATGACGAGGAGGAGGAGAATGCACTATTGTTGGACCTGGACCCGCTTCTCCACCACCCTGCCCACGCCGGTTTCTCCGTGTTTGGAGTCCATCCTCCTCTAAGCCACAAAAAAAGAGCTCACCCTCCTTTCTGTCCGCAACCGTTTCAGCGTAAGACAACTTTGTCATCTGTTTGCTTAAACCAGCTCAGTATCCTCATTACGATTGTGCGCATCAGATCCTGTCACGCAGTACATGGAGGAGAAGCTCTTCCCTGTGCTGGTGCCTGCACTTGAGGCTGTACTGAAAGAAGCCGAGAGGCAAGGCTGTCTGCAGGTATGCAGTATGCATCTGACAATTGGTTTCTTTGCAAATGTAGAATTGTTTGACACCCCCCCCCCCCCCCCCCAGTGTGGTTGGTGGCGAGAGAACAAGCACAACTCACAGTGTACTTTTTACTCTAACATGGCTAAAATGAGTCACACTTAAAGTTGAATCAAATTTGATTTCAACTTCCTACTATTTTCCTTTTGATTTTTTTAAATGGAGGAAATTCCCAATGGCGTCGCTGTTTATTTTGTTTCCTTTTCAAGTCGTTCACTTTGTGCCACTTTTCCCATTTTTCTTCAATTGAATTTGATTTGTTTATTTTATTAAGACTATTCCCAAAGGCAAAACCTTTGACGAAGATGTTCAATTCCTCCAATTAGCCATCCATCCATTTTTTACCATTTATCTGGGGTCGGGTCGCAGGGTCAACAGCTGTTGTTGCCAATTCCCAGGAGCACCGCTTTATTTTATTTTGTTATGGATTCAGTCAACTTTTAATTTTTTATTTTCCTCCAATCCATATTCCACCATTTATACCATTGATTATTATTTTTTAATTTCCACCCCTCTACTTTTCCTGATCATTTTGATTAACAAGAGGCAATTCACAATGGCATCATTGTATGTTATTTTCCATCCATTCATTTGACCTGTTTATTATATGAACGCAATTTAGAATGGCCTCGCCCAACTTCTGTTAAAAAGAATTTTAAAAATTGTTCTAATGCTTTGCCAGCATGCACCCAATGTATTTACGTTGTGTTTCAGAAGAAAGTAATAACGTTCAACCCCATTGACTTCCTGGTGGAGTGGCTCTACAAGTAAGTCTCATGGACTCAGTCATGTCATATTGTTACGAGGCCAAAGATTTCAATCGTGTCCTTCAATAATGAACAGCCGTCTCACCTCGGAACTTTTCGACGGAGTCCAAGATTGGTTGGTTGTTTCCATCTGCTCCTACTCTCTCTCTTTGCCAGTCACAACCCCCGCAGACAAGGACAGCCCCCCCGACAATTCAACAACATCCCATTTGTCAGAGCCTGGCTCAGCATGCAGTGAGTGCAATTTTCAAAGAACATTTGTCTTGTTGATGATCATCACATAAGGTGAATATTGTTGAACCTGATTAATTTTCACCCACATTGTGTTTTTCGATACAAATCACTTGCTTGTTTGTTTGTTTTTTCCCCCCTACGTTGTCAGTCCAAGGCCTCCTATCCCGCTCTTCCTGCAGCTGAGTGACGAGCAGGCTGCTTTGATCATCCAATCCTTCTGGAGGGGCTACAAGGTACAAAATCCATTCAAAATGTCCTCCAAGCGTTAAGGGAAATAGGCTTGGTACAGGTCTCATAGAGACAAACATTCACACCCATGTACAATTTAGAGATGATAACAAAACATACACAGGGCGAACGTGCAAAATTTTCTCCCAGCAATCGAGAGCGTAGCCGTAGAGCAGGGGTGCCCATTACGTCGATCCTGATCTACCGGTAGATCTAAAACAGGTCCCAACTAGATCCGAAGAGTGTCGAGGAGAAAAAAACCCCCCAACCATTTGTGTGTCTTTGTATATGTTAGTAATATATTTTATTGTGTTAATGTACGCTGCACCATAATTATCCTATCAGTCTCCTTTTCACAAAATAAATATTTAAAAAATAAAATAAAGCAGGTAAATCTTGAATTTATGCGCGTGATGACGTTACCGGAAGTTGTTTGCTCTTGTTTTTGCTCAGTCTGCAATTGCAGCTTGTGATCAGAGCTGTTGCGCTCTATCTTTTATCGACATTATTCTCATTCAGAGTTTGCTTCGTGTACAATTCACCGAGGGCACGGGCAAAGAATATGAACCTAGGAGGGCCCAGGGAAGCACTTTAAAACGGTACATGTGAGCTACGACAGTTAACAGGCTGCAAAAGTGCATCGCCTGCCTCAGTTTCAGGCTGTTTCTCATCATGGCGTGCATGCGTTTCTTTGCGTGCGTGTGTGTGTGTGTGTGTGTGTGTGTGTGTGTGTGTGCGTGTGCGTGTGCGTGTGCGCGCGCGTGCCGGTAACGGTAGATCCCGTGAGGTTAGTTGATCGAAAAGTAGATCTTCGGTCCAAAACGTTTGGGCACCCCTGCCGTAGAGAATCAAATCCACTTTGCACTACCGGTGCATGACCAGCAGAGGGCGCCTTGGGTTTGTGGTTGAATGATAGTTGCACACTGGTCCTGCAGGTACGTACGTTTGGAGTAAAATATTTCGACGGCCAAATACGCTCAAAGGTATTCCTCAGTGCGTTTAAACGTATTGAAACGTATTCAAAACGTTGAAACGTACTGGCCGGTACGTTCGAATATACTTGTAGGCTACATGCTACAGCGTGGCATTTCTTCAAAAAGCCACAGCATGCATAAAACATCCACATGATATGATGTGGTTTGATTTGGTGGCGTATATGAAATTGTGTGATATGATGTGGTGACTCGTTCACACGTCACAGTGCAGTAGTGCCGGCAGTGGCGTTTCCGTCAGGGCCAGCAAGGCCTTCTCTGCTGGCCTAAACATTCTCAGAAAAGTAAATTTCATAAATTTACTTTTCTGAGTTCTGAGAATAGCATTAATTTATGTTATTTTATTTTCATAAATATGTAAACAAAATTATTCTCTGTATTCTTTACGTCATATTATTTCCACTTAGTGTTTCAATGTTATTTAAAATAACATTGAAAGCCACTCGATAAATAACTTATTTATTATGAGGGTTTAACCAATCATATTTCAGCTAGCTTGTGTTGCCAGGTAAATTAAACTTGCTCGGGGCCTTCAGATGAAACAGAGCAGGCCCCTGTGCGCTGTGAGTGAACGGGCACAGTCAGGTTGCAATAGCCAATCAGATCACGAGTGCCTCGTCTGCGTACTAGGGCCACCTAGAAGGCCTTACATCGAGACTGGCCGTGCGCGTTCGGTGATTGGATTAGCGCCTTTTCTGTTTACTGTGACTTGTTCAATAAAGATTCTTAAAAAAAAGAAAAAAGATTGGATTAGCGCCTGCTTGCGCTATCACTGCATTTTAACCCAAAATGGCCGAAGGAGAAGACGTTGATCTGGTTGCAGAACTACTTTCCACACAATTTTCAAGACAGGCCTTCCACGAAAAGCTGGATATTGTGCGAAGAGGTCACCCAACTCCTGCGCTAGCTAGCCTGTCCCAGCAAGGAAAAGGGTTTGTCCGTCATTTTCAGACGAGCAATTATGAACCGTGGCTCACAGCCTCTGAGAAACGCTGCAAATTGTACTGCTGGGAATGCCGATTGCTTGCAACGGACCGATTTGGTGTTTGGAGCCACACTGGATTTACCCATTTAAGTTGTTTTACCAAGGCAGCAAGGAAACATCAGAGCACGGCTGGGCACTTACAAGCGACGGTACGTTTAAAAACGTTTGGGGACACTCGCGTAGATCTGCAGCTCAGTGAACAGGCACTACATTGGTGAGTAAATGAATTTTATTTTACATTTCTTCTTGTCATTTTATTTCGTTTGTATTAAATTAATGGTAACGAAATAAAATGACAAAGATACAAAAATGTATCAAATCTGCTCACCTGCAATTTATAATGGCGCATTGTAGTCAAATTCGTGCACAAAAGTTCGTTCAATCTCAGCTGCTCAACATTTTCAGTTATTTGCTGTTGTATCGCCGATTTTCAAAATGCAAATGATCTGTTGTTTACTTTATTTTCAAAGAATAATTTGTTTTGTTATTGTTTGGTTGGTGTCTTATATGACAGTGCGACATTGCGCAATTTATTGGACACTTGTTTAAGATCACACAGCGTAATTTGGGTGGCATTTTATTTAGTATTTTTAAATCATCTTTTTATTTTTGACAATATCTGTAAATTTAGTGTCCTGCTCTTAATTGTGAATGCATACTTGATGGTTTTAAATGCTCCTGAAATTAAGTGCTGCTTGACGAGCCTATTCTATTGTGTATGTACTGTATGTGACGTTACTGAAGGCCTAAGGTTGAAATGCACGGCCCGCCACTCAGTGCCGGGTTGGATTCTGGCTATTGTCTTCCTGTGTTGTCAACTAGTGCACAATTTTGCCTCTTTATTCACACGTTATCTTACAAGTGAGGAAAAAGTGCGAACTAGTACACTGACTTTAAGGTGCCAATCAAGGATATCAAAGAATTGCTCAAATGATTAAGGGTACTAGTAGGGCACAATAACCACTAGGGCAGGGCTGCCCAGACTTTTTTGACCGAAGATCTACTTTTCGATCAACCAACCTCCCGCGATCGACCCGTTACCGCGCATGCGCACGCACGCACGTACACACGTACACACACATGCCATGATGAGCAATAACCTGAAGCTGAGGCATGCGATGCACTTTGGCAGCCTGTTAATGATCGTAGCTCACGCGTACCGTTTTAAAATGCTTCTCTCGGCCCTCCAGATTCCCATTCTTTGCCCGCCCCCACGGTGAATTGTACAAAACAAACTCTGAATGAGAATAACGCTAACGACAAAAGATATAGCGCAACAGCTCTGATCACAAGCTGCAACTGCAGACTGCTGAGCGCTAACAACTTCCGGTGACGCGGTCACAAGTCACCGTAGGTTAAAGATGACCTGCTTTATTTTATTTTCTTTTTTAAATATTTTTTGTGAAAGTGAGACTGATAGATTGATTAGCGTGCAGTGTGCATTAACACAAAAAATATATATTACGAACATACACAGAGACACAATTTGTTTTCTTTCCCCTCTACACCCCTTGGATCGACTTGGGACCAGTCCTTGATCTACTGGTCGATCGCGATCAACGTAATAGACGCCCCTGCACTAGGGCATACCAGTAGAATAATTGCATTTGTCTTCACTGCCACCTGCCACTACTTACTGAAATTTCTGTATCCGCTAGGAGGCCAAAAGTGTTACTAGTAGTGTAACAAACTTTACTAGTAAGTCATTCTATTTCACGTGGAGGCCTTGAACGCAGCACTGATAGTCTGCAGGGTTGTCTGTGTCTTTTGGAGTCTTTGGGGACACAAGAGGATCATAACTTATTTAAGATACACAAGATATTTTGGGCATACACTGACTCAGTGCGCATTTGCATGTGGGCGTGTGTGATCATGCACATTTGTCACATTGTGCCTTTGCAAAAAGCATGTGATCATTTTTGGATGCAACCAATTACTATATTAACAAACTAACTAAATCTGTCTTGTGGCCACAAAATCAGGGAAATGGGGGTCTGTCCGAAGCTATCAATGTTCTGTTTTGATTGACGCCGTCAAGGAGGTATTAATTATTGAGAGCTGAGCTGTTTCTAAGCTGATGCTTACCAAGGAGTGGGGATGGGTTTGGGGGGGGGGGGGGGCAAAGGACTAGATTAGTTGCACTCCAGGTCCAGGAATAAACAGGATACGAGTTTAATCGATTATCTGACCGCGCTGGTATCGCAAAGCATCTTTCTCCACTGAAATGTATGGACGAGCCATGAATCCACTCCAGCTTCTCCTCAAAACCCAACTCCCGTAAATGTGTGTCTTAAGAAGGAAAATAGAATTCTATTATAGTGTCCTCATTAAACATACTGGAATACTATCATTAAACAGAATGTAAATAATTAAACAATTTGTGTGTTGTGATTAATTCATTGTAGCTCATTCTGGTGTGTGCGACTCGGCCACCTGAGGGCAGTATAATGCAGTCACGCAGACCTAAACGGAGAAAATAGTTTCACAACCGTGACAAAAGTAGAAAAACATTTTTTAAAAATATATGCTCTCCAATTATCATTATATTGTCTTTCTACAAGCCTTAATGCACTGTGTGTTCAACTGTTGAAACAATGTCACGATCGATGCTATCCGTCTGTTGTGTTTTGCATTGTGCATTGGTAATAAACGAGCGGAAGGCAACATGTGGTTGTTTGAAATACAAAACCGATAATTAATTATTTTATTTATTTATTAATTTCTTTTATGTTGTTATGTTGTTTGACAGCATTCAACTGCTGCTTGCTGTGCATAGAGTTCACTGCCACCATACAGTGTTATCTAAAATCTTTGCTTACAAGTTAACGCAAAACAGCAACAACAACAAAAATCGGTATCTCCAAAACCTTATAAGTTGCGTCACTCATATCTCAAGGCACCATTGAATGACAGTACTCACAGACACATTCTTTATCCTCTGCAATGAATAACCAATATTATTGCAGTTTGCAGCGGAGTAACTAGTGACCATCTGCATTTACTGTCTACCCATATGGGTGTATTAAACTGACCCCAAGTGGCTAAGATGCACACTCCAGAAGGAGCAGCACAATGTCCAATGAAGTAATCCACAATCAATTCTATTCAAATCCAATCATTTTCCGAACCGCTTTATCCTCACAAGGGTCGCAGGGGGTGCTGGGGCCTATTCCAGCCGTCTTCGGGCAGTAGGCGGGGGACACCCTGAATCGGTTGCCAGCCAATCGCAGGGCACACAGAGACAAACAACCATCCACGCCCACACTCACACCTAGGGACAATTTAGAGTGTTCAATCAGGCTGCTATGCATGCTTTTGGAATGTGGGAGGAAATCGGAGTACCCAGAGAAAACCCACGCAGGCCCGGGGAGAACATGCAAACTCCACACAGGAAGGCCAGAGCCGAGATCAAACCCACGACCTCTGCACTGTGAGGTCGACGCGCTAAACACTGGATCACCGGGCCACCCTCATATCTATTGAACGTGAAATATTTTTGCCTCAGACACCATCTTTGGTAAGGCTCTTGTACCGGCTCCCATCCCATAGTGCAAGTGTGCCTAACGTTGTGTCCCGGGGGGGGGTGTAAAAGTGCCTCAAAGACCATTTTGCAGACGGAAATATGCACACACATTCCTGATTGTATCACTCCTCTATTTTTAACAGTAAATATTTTTTGACAGAATGAGGATTATTGCCCCCCCCCCTTTCCATGCATGCACACACGCTCACGCGCACTATTACACTCTCTCGTCTGTTATATAAGCCGTGTGACGCAGCTTTGACTGCATTGTGTGTGTGCGTGCGCGTGCATGCGTGCATCTGCATCAAAACATTGCACAGAGTGTATACGAGCAGAAAACAAGCTCACGCTTAATGCGATTGTCTGTTGTCCCTGCGACTGTCAAACTCTACCCAGGGTTGCGGGGGTCTCAAAGTATTACGTAATCGTCTTTACACTGTGTGCCTTAACACCGCTCGCTAATCCATTCATCCATCCATGCATGCCTGCGACTGTAATGCACACACACATATGTATACACACACACACACACACACACACACGAACAAACACAGACACACACTCTCCGCTGATGGCTCAGAGCTCTCAGGCTCGGGGGGGACAGTCAGCTGAGCCCGACTTGTCACTGTGCAGTAAACAGGCGTCACACAGTACGGCCTCCATTGCGTCAAGCACACATGACGTCCAGTCAGTGTCATGATGGCAACTTTCAAGCTATTCGTTCCGAATTTGTTCCCACCCACCCGAGGGATTCTAACAGGAGTAATGGCCGCAGACCCGAAACATGCAGGCAGGGGGAGGGAAAAAATAGAAAAAGAAGTTGTCAGCAAAGAAATTATGTAAAGCCTTTAATAATGCAAAGGATGTGGGAGAAAGCAGTCGGGGTTTAGCTCTCGGCTTCCCGAAGCATTTCACGTGGGGCACCGAGTCACGTGGCTGTCGTTGCTTTTTGCAATTGAGAAGCGAAACGTAATCATAGATATGTTGAAAATGTGGGCGGTTTATTTTTCTGCCAACAGACTGCCTAAACGTTCAGGGGTGTTGGGTTTGTTTTTGCGTGAAAACGGATATAAACAAATAAATGAGGTGCCGCACTGAGCAAATGTTGCGTTAGCGTTCACCAAACAAGCTACTGTAAGCATCATTTGATTTTTAAGCCCCATGCATGTATTTAATAATAAATAGATCAGTGCAGTAAAATTAACGTTACAACTCATGTGGCTCAAGTTTGAGTCCCCCTAGAGAAGAAAATTCCCCCTGGAAGACTTTTAAACACCCTTTCAAGTCAATTCATAGATTTGTTACTACGTATGTAATACGAGCAAGAGCCAGGAGTGAGTACAGATTTATTTGATGATTTTTTTTGAAGTCTTGACTTGACATCCAGCATATGTTGAAGGGCTTCATGCTTTCTTTAGAGCGCCTTGTTGTTGTGGTGAGCCAGTGGTATATATTGCAGCCACCGGATGCTTTAGGTGGGTATGTTTTACCGGCTCGAAAAGTGCTTATCTGTAGGCAGAAGAAAGATGCTCGACAAAGTGGCTTCTAATTTCTTCAGGACGTGGAAGGCGTATTTTCATTGACAGATGAACGGGGCGTGGCTTCTGCGCATTCAGCGTACACCGGCATTGTTTGAGGGCAGAGAAAATGGCTCCGTTATTTTTCTTCTCACAATTAGAAGCAGCATTTTACATAACAAAATAATTGTTTGACATTACCCATCTCTATGGTGGGTCAAATTTCAAAGGGATTTGGAATTTCACTTTACATGGACTTTAAAATTCCACATTCATTCACTGGGTGAGATAAATTGTTGGAGTGCGCTCATCGTGCGACATTTACAGTGAAACTCCTCTACAACGAAATCATGTTTGCAGCAAGAAATTTTTCACAACAGGGGGTTTTCACTGTAGCAAATTTGATCTCAGATGTAAACACACACACACACACAAACGAATGTGTATACGCACACACAAACGTATGTGTACTCTTTATTTTTATTCCAATAGTGCATAAGTATGAGCATACACTTATTTGACACTTCATATAGTCAGTGTAGAAAGAAAAAAAGGGAAAGAAATTGAGAAATTTACAGTCAGCATTCGCTTTCACTTATATCGATTTCTTGGAAAACGTCTTATTTTGCTTCCTCCGTCTTTCATTTTGTTCACTTTTACCCTCTCTTCCAGCGTCAGAGCTCTTCTTGTCTTAGCTGCTTGACATCCAAAGGTCCGTTTTGTAGCCATTTTAGCAATGCAACGTTCTTGCTGCGTCTGAAACTAACAATAACAAATACTTCCTGGACTACTGCGCATGTGGTGGTTGCTGTTGCCGTTTCCGAACGAAACAGCTTGATCGCTGTCGGATTCGACTTCGTTGTAATGAATCTCATCGCGAGGCAAGAGCAGAAAAAAATATTTCGTAGAACACAACAGGGTTTTTTTTCGTTGTATGGGGGCAGGAAAGTGGGAATAGTGTTTTGTCACACTAGGGGGTATTTTCACCCATGTAGGTTTCGTTATAGAGGTGTTTCACTGTCAAAAAAAGTGGGCCGGCGTGAGTCGTGATTCCACTTGACATAAGGGCGAAAAGAGATGAGAGTGACACACACACACACACACACACACACACACACACACACACATACACACACACACACACACACACGCATACTGTGTCACCCAGTTTGCTGTGGAGTCAACAGCAGAAGTAGGTCTGCGTTTCCGGCTGAATGAATCACTTGCCATCGTACGTGAATCGTTTGAATAGACGGCCCACGTGCAGACACGTTCATGCAGGAAATCCGCTAAATGCACGCATGGACCCCCTGTAGGCTCTGCATTTCAATACACGTAGTTGCTAGAAAATAGTGACGTCGTCATGGTGAACGAAGGGGTGAGGGGGACCCTAATGAGATTATTTTTCAGAATTGTTCAGCCCTTGTCTGTACTGGCTGATAAAAGTCAATCAATGGCTTTTTTTGTCTGCAGGAAAAAGGTTGCGCGCGTGTCTCACTTGGATGGCGACAGTGTGTGTCAGCCAAAAGTTAACCGCTGTCCGGCTGACTGTGTTGAGTGAAGGCATCGACGCAGGCCGGCAGATTTGAACAGAGTCCCAGGGAGCTTTGCGGCAAACAAAAGGCTGCGAGAGTCGCACTTTGGTGGCTTTTGAAGTCGGAATGCGCTCCCTTGCGTGTGACTCATCGCACCGGATTCTTTTCTCTCGGTGCCTGTGCCGTTGTGGTTTTTTTTTTTTTGGTAATCCCCATCGGCCTACAGAAGCAGCCTGCGAAGAATAACTGAAGTGGTAGACACTCCAAAGCCAAACAAGATTCTTTCTGGGACAGTTATCCCATCGGGTGAATATGAACTAATTTGCCTCATGTCATTTAATTAACTATACAGGGCATTTTTAAATACCATTTCAGCATTCCTCACTGTATTAAGACTAGAAATAGAATTTATCACTGTGGAATCAAACTGTAATAGAAACATTTAACGGTACATTGGTGTTTTATGACCCATTTGGTCATAAAACACCTGTCAGCTTGCATCATAAGGAAACATTTCGAGCGTTGTGGTGGTTTGATGCTGTACGAGGGCAACCTACTGTTGTATCTAGCAATGTTTCCATTGAAAGAGGAGTTTATTGAAGTATTTAAGTTTTTATGGGCTTGTATCTAAGAACATTTGGGATTATAAGGGTCCTGTTATGGGAAATAAAAGTGGAGTTCAATCCATTGATTTCTGGTCAGTGCGAGTATGCAGTGCATTTCGGTAACCAACTTTAAATGAACATACTTTCACCAAATATTACCCAATTTCCGTAATCGATACAGTACATCAATGGAAAGCATTTTTGATGCCCCTCAGAAAAATAAAAATATGGATAATGTTTTTTTTTAAAATTAGTCTCAAGTCCTATATGTATAAATATATATATTATGTGTTGGTGATGATGATGATGGGATGCGTTTGTGTTTTATGTAGGTCAGGGCGCAGCCTCATGTGCAGGAGCTGCGCCAGTGGCAAATGAACCTGAGGGTGACCCGGGACATTCCCAAGGCCGTCTCGGAATTCTGGGCTCGGATAGAGAAACGAGGTGAGAGGAAAGGCATTGAGCACGTTAACTCATGGCCAGCGTTCCGTAAAGAGGACAAGCTCCTCGGAAACCCGCTAGAGTAGATGCGAGTCTAGCCTTGTCCAGCGCATTCTCAGCTTGACGTGGCTCGCCGGCCGAAAGGATCCAAAGGATGAGCATGCGTGGAGGAGATGGCGTTGCCAATGAGGGCAGAGATGAAGGGAGGGAAAGAAAGGCGCAGAAAGACGACAAGCCAAGAAGAGAGGAAATGTCTGCAGGGCTCGGCGTGTTTTTGGGTCTGCAACTGAGAGACGGAACGAGGGTGGGGGCTGGGTACATGCAGGAGAACAAGAAGTGTGTGTGTGTGTGTGTGTGTGTGTGTGTGTGTGTGTGTGTGTGTGTGTGTGTGTGTGTGTGTGTGCGCGCGCGCGCGTGTGTGAGAGAGAGAGAGAGTTTGTCTTTATATCTTTGTGCGGACAGCCTTGGACATTCCACCCTCTCTAACTCCAAACAGGGCCAAAAATAACCCAAATTATGTCAAATAGTTGCGTAAAATGATTAAGCCACGAAACAACGCCCTTTTTTTGTATTTGCTTTTTCTTTCTATAATTATCTATTTCTCTCTCTGCCCATCTATTCATTAATCCATCCTTTCAAAGGACCAGCTCCTGTTCCAAAGCATACCACATCTTTTCTCCGCGCTCTCCCGCTCTCCGCTCTCACTCTTCATTCATCCCCCTCGTGCTGAAAGGAACCGCTCGTGATCCAAAGCATCGCACATCATTGACATCTACCTACCAACCTAATCCCACCCGCCCCTCACTTTGCTTCTTCCGCGAGGGCATCACCAAAACAAGCCCAAGAAAAAGTCAACCGACATCTCCTTGAGATGCTGACGAAGCAGCGTGTTTTCCAACAGGGCACACGTAGTCCCAGCCTGAAAACGCTGCCAGTTTCAGCTCATGCACATTCCTCGTCGCAGCATGGCTGCTGACCTGACATTCTATCTAGCAGGGGGGGGGGGGGGGGGGCTTCAGAGTGAGTGAGTGAGGGTCTGCTGCCGCCCCCCCACCCCCACACACACACATGCACACACACACTTCTTCCCTTCCCCTCCCCGACCGCATGCTCTCTCACCAACAGCTGCCGTTGCACATTTCACAGCACGGTATCCGCATCAGTCAGGCGGAAAAACAATAAGCCCCATGAGCGACCCGCACAGGGACACTCGCTGATACTTTGAGGGCACGAGGTGAAGGAACCGAGGACAGGTGCAGCCCACGAGTCGCATAAAGCCTCCCTTCGCTCTGACGTGTTGGACTTGTTGTATTTATGGTACTCGACTGACGTAGAGTCTCGAAACGGTTTTGAAAGAAAACGCTTAAGTCACAAACATTGATCATGGAAAGTATAAGGGAGTATTAGTGCCACACATCTGGAATGTGCGCGAACATGAAGCCATGTTACATTGCTGTTTTTCGGTGGTTGAAATAGTCCATGCAACCACCAACAAACCACTTTCATAGTAAACACATCCGGTATAGTATAACCAGCATACTCGCCTAAGTAACCATGTATGAAGTCATTTAACTCGCCTTTTGACCGTTACACTTAATACATACAGTAATAGATACAGAACCAACTCAAGTGCCTCATTTCCCGACTTTAGAAATATTTTTGTACACAGTCACCCACCGGCGAGTAATTTGTACCTCTGCTTGGTCCGCAGTGGGCACAACCATGACTGAGACCACAGAAAGGACAGAGTCTGAGAATTCCGACCCGTGCCTCAATGTGATATCCATCACTCCGCTGAGCATGTCTTTCCCCACCCCCCGGATCACCCCGGATGGCGGCGAGCGACCGATGCCCAGCCTGCCCAGCGTGGATGAGTTGGATTGCGCCGAATCTGCACCCAGGTCCAGGTCCTCATCAACACCAACACCGTCACCAACTTGAGAGAGAGGGGCAGGGGGGGGGGGGGGGGTTGAGAGAGATATTCCAAATCCAAAGTAAAAACTACAGAGTTTTCCCCTTTCCCTAAGAGTTGTGGCACAACAGCTCAGGGCCGCTACACTATGCCAACATACCTGCTCACAATGTCCTGAGCATCTGACAGTTCCTAGCGTAGAAGGAGACATCAAGGTGAATATGATGACTAAGAATGCTTCCAGGAGTCCACGCCGTCATGCCCGAGAAGGCTGCAAAATTGTACTCAAGTATACACTCGAAGGGATTACTTAGAAGGCATATTTTGTCGTGACACCATTCCTGAAACTTTTCTGACACAAATCTTTGATTTGCATTGGGACAAAAATGAGTCTCAAACTGCTTCGCGTAGTTCATTCATTCATTCATTGACTATAGAATCGCATTATTTTATTTTTTGACACCTTGTTAGAGATCAGTCCAAGTATCAATATAAGACTTTCAAAAAGTAATAGAGGGTGTCCCAATTTCTTTCATTTTGAATTTTTACCCAAAATAACCCAAGATCCTGAACTTTTTGAGGGTGCCGTATGTTTTCAAATACAAATTTGGCCAAAAACAGTTTCTTGGAAAAGACGGAGATGATGTGCCGGCCACGTTGGATGACGATTGTCGGTCCGCGGCTAAAAAAACGTTTGTGGAAAATTCTTGTAGAATTGTTGACACAGCCATTAATAAATTGTACGTGGATGCCACACTGACTCGAAACATCCGTCACACGGGCCATTTTAATGCTTCTACCCAATCAAATGCAGCAAAGCGGGGATCTATCCAATTGTGTGATTGCTTCCATTGCCTTTGTATTTGCTGTCACGTATTTGGCCGTCATGTGTCACCATACTGTTGGTGTGGCAACTGTCACGTATTTTAATGAGGGAAAAAAAATCCCAAATGTTCCACTGAGGCCAGGAAGTGAGAGCAGAGGAAAAGGGGAGATTCCATTGTGCAGAGCTGCAACTTCTGGCCTGTTTATCAGGAAACCATCCCCATTAGGACGCAGGTGATGGAGAGCAACTTTTTTTTTCCTTCCGAATGTCACTGATGGTGGCTATTTGACCACCACGCAATGGAAAAATATAAATGTTATGGTATACAGATTTTGCTCTATGATTTAGTCCAATAACGAGGGTAAGAATTAAAAAAAAAAAGAAATATGAAAATTGATGTATTTGTACTTACTATCTTATAAGATCCAAATACATATTTTTGAAAAATCTGCCCTTACAATTCCAGCGATGCTCAGTTTTGAGTGACAACACGTGAACAAGATAAATTGTTTGTGAAATAATTAATTGAATGCACATATAAAATACTTGAATATTCCAAATTATAAACCCCCCAAATATTTTTGTGGGACTGTATCTAAAGATAAATAACACTGGTCAACTACAAATTTGAATCAGATATGACATTGTGTCCCTTCACGTATTTTTGACGCTGCTTTCAAAAAAAGTTTTGGAGATCTTTGCATTTCTCCACTAAAATTCATCTTAACGTTTATTTCTGTCTCTGAATTAAAAAAAAACATGTAAAAATGTGTTGAGCAGTCTAATTACATAAATGTATCAAATATTTTTTTAAATTGCATTTTTATTCTTATTTATCTTTTCAAATACTAGCATGTGCTCATTATAGTTAATTAATACTCTTTGATTATGATCCTAAGTGCTTTTTTTTAATGTATTGATTTACAGTCCGACTGTTTTTCACTGAACTGTTTTTATGTTAACCCTTTCATGGACAGTTGTTACTACAGTGGACAGCTTATCATGTTATCAGGCCCATTAACTACTTGTAACATAACCTTTTGTTGGTCTCCTTAGGTTGTTTACCAAATTTTTTTTCCCCAGCAAAATCTGAACATTTCTCCCAATTTTTGTCCACGGCGTGAACCATCCCGGGATTTTCCCCATCCCTACACGAAGCACCAAATAGCAATTTAATGTCGCGTGGCCTCGTGATGGCCTCCGACTGGCCAAGCGGGACCGAGAAGGTGATGGATCTCCCTCGCCGGTCGCTTAAGAGCATGGGAGACTGCTGCTACACTTGTTGGGCCACATGATGAAATGATCCATTTCATTTGGAGGACATGTGAGAGTGTGCAGTCAGGCACCGGGCCAGACTGAAACTGGATCGCAGCACTTGGTTGGCAAGCTGTGCTGGTCAAAGTCTTGGGCTCCATTAAGTTTATCTAGTCATGCTATCAGCACATATCACAGTCCCATCAAATCTTCGCCACATAGTTAAGGACAATCTTGAATACAACATGCGCCACACTGTCATGTCATTCATCCGATAGACACGACATGCTGCTCTTTTGGTTAGCAACAGAGTTTGAATGGGCTTGGCACGTCACTATTTCATGTCCGTGGGCACACAATAGAATTGAAACTTTTCGCTTCCTAGAATGTTTCTTTTTTTTCCATCCCTCCTGGACACAGAGAGAGAGACATTTTTTCCACACTTTTTTTGCCTTTTCTCTTGTAGCTGATACATCCGACCTCTATTTGACGAAAACATAGCATGTACAGCACAGGTGTCAAACTCAAGGCCCGGGGGCCAGATCCGGCCCGCCAGGTCATTTTATGTGGCCCGCGAAAGTAAATCATGTGTGTCAACTTGCTAAAATCTGTACCGAAATATCAATTTGCCACATGTGATACAGAACGTTGAGATTTTGCATTAATTTTGTGACCCTGTTTATACTCACTTGAACAATAATTGAACACACTATTATAATTGACTTGATTTATTTCAAAACTAGTAATCTATTAATTTGTGTACAAGTGATAATTTTGTGGTTTCACTGTCATAACGACCCTCCGAGGGAAGGTGTAACTCCAAATTGGCCCGCGACTAAAATGAGTTTGACACCCCTGATGTACAGGCTTGGAATCAAATGATCACCTACATGGCAAGTGTTTCACGATTGAATCCTAATATTGTAATTGTATGGACCTCTAATCATTTCAATTCAAAGGCAACATGTAATTATTGCGTGTACTGTCGCGTTTCAGCAACACAAAATCACAATCTTTATCATTGAACAGTACAAGTGTGTGGTTAAATTAAACCTTTTTTGTTTTAATACTGAGAACATCATCATGTGTAAACTGTTTAAAAAAAAAATCACATCCAATCAAATGTACCTAAACATGACACTTTATTGAACATTTTTTTTCCTGAATTAGTTACAGAAAGAGTTATGTGTGTTTTTTCATTATCATAATTTGCTAAGAGTGGGGGTGAGGGGGGGGGGCGGATGAATGAAGCTCTACGTAGTCATGCTGCGTCACTGCACAGTCACAGCTGTGAAAACCAAATATCACACCCATCAGCTGCCCCGACAGAGCAGTCTGAAGGCAACACACAAAAATAGGACAGGACAGGCAAGGACGAGTCAAAACCTGGGGGAGCATACGTGACGGTGACCTGCCCCCTCACCCAAAACCGCCCATCCACCACCTCCAGTTAACATAGAAATGTGCAAATTCACCACATTTATATCACAGAGATGATATCAGGTGGAACATTTTGTAACCCCCTTTCAAAGTCTGGACTGGGTCAAGCGATGATGTCTTTTTTTTTTTTTTTTTTTTTTGAAAGACCCATCTGCCTTCTGATGCGAAGCTGAAGAATCCGCTTCCTTTGAACGTGTCATCCAACATACACTGAGAAGAAGATGGTTGTCACATGACCTCCACATAAATAGCTAGTATTCAAAAGCACGTCGGAGAGAACAGTCTTACACATGTAGAAATGGCGCTGAGCATGCACATATACATACTGTAGGTAGTCAACAGTGCAAAATCTACAAAGTCATGTTATTGTTTTTTTTTTCAATACGTCACACTGAGTGAAAACATCAAGTGTTGAAAATGTCTCCCGATGACGCTTTGACATTTCGAGTCAAGACTCGTTCACGTCATCAGAGTTGACTCGTGCGCATATTCATTTATCGCCTGTGCTTTATTATTTTTTTTTTTAAGCCTTATGCTGTTAACTCTTGACTTCCTGTATGCCATGATAAACCCTGTTCCCGTAACACTTGTTCCCGTTGCTGCCGTTAACTCATTCACTGCGGTGGACATTTACTCCGGTCAACTGGTGTGTGAGCTTCTACCAGGGCTGCACAATATATCGCAATATATAGTCATTCTTTTTGGTTGATCTCAAAATTTCATGGCGATGAACTTTTAATTTGGACAGGTACATTTTTTAAAGTTTGGCTGCTGTCAAAATTGGCTTGCCTTGCATTTCACAGCCAAGAAACGAGTTGACAAAACGGTTGTCCCTTTTATTAATACCCGACTTAACGATATAAGTGAAAACAACTTTCGTTTTAAAATTTTTATTGGAAAGTTTTTCCAACTTAAATGACAGTTTTTAGTTTTTACAATGTAGAGAATAAAAATGTCACTTTTATAGAAATATAATAATAATAATATTGCAGTAATAGTGATATCGCAATTTTCAGCACTCGTATCGCATGTTTTTCTTGTATTGTGCAGCCCTACCGTCTCCTGCCACCAACGAATGTATTCATCATCATCATATGTCGCCAGATGTTTTTCAACAGGTAGACACAGAAGAGGGTTTCGCTCGCGCTTCCTTTGGAAATTTAGATTTGTAAACCACTAGTGACTAAGGCGTTGCATGCCTCTGGACTTGAGATCAGCACAGTTTATGAGTCGAAGATAAAGATGAGGGGATGAATATCAACTTGTCATACCAATTACAAGGGGGAAGAAATGCCAACACGTTGGAAGCCAAACAGGTTTAGGCACCTTAATTTTGAACAGAGAAGGAAATGTCGTGCGAAGAGTGTATGTTGCGGTAGTTAGTAGAATGTCTGTGGAGAGAATGAGAACAGATGACACGCTCATGGAGTAAATGATGAACGGCATGTAAAACAACGAACAGCCATTCAAATCGAGCCATCACAGAAAGATAAGTGCTGCTGTTTTGGTTAGCAACAGGCGTTGAGTGGCCCTTTATCAGTTTTATAGTTTGAGGTGTCACAACCACAAAAAAATACTGTCACCAAGTTTACTGCTTGACATGTTCCTTTTCACACACAGACGCATCAAATGTTTCGCCACTTTTGGGTCAGAAACTGTTTTTTGGGGTAGAAACTAACTTGAATGATCTGTCAAAATGCTCTAAAATGGCTGGCAGTGAATGAGTTAACAATGGTTCTTGACCATGTTAACCCCTGTTCCTCTAGCTCTAGCTGATCGTCAACCTTGTCCCTGTAGCCTCATGCCTGTAGTTCATGTTGACCCTGTATCCTGTATTCCATGTTGTCACTCATTGTTCCTGTTGCCCATGGTCCCATTTACCACGGTTCCTGATCATGTGATCTTATTCCTTGTTCCTGTCGGCGGTCTTAACTGCTGTTCCTGCAGCCCATGAAAGAAACCTTGTTTGTGTGTCTCATCCCTTGCTCATGTTGCCTAACACTTGTTCCTGCAGTTAATGAGATGAATCTTGTTTCGACAGCCTGTAACATCAACCTTGTTCCTGTAGCTCATGCTAACCATTATTCCTGACTATATTAACCCATGCTCCTGTAACCACCCTTGTTCCTGTTGTAGATGTTAACTCCAGGTTTCTGGTAGCCCATTTTGTTAACTCTCTAATTGTATATGCCACTTTAATACCTGTTCCTGCAGCCTGCTCTATTCACCCTTGTTTCTGTAGTCAGTGATATTAACTTGCCCCTGGTGCCATCCTGTTCCTGTATGTGAACCCATGTTGCAGTTGCCCATGTTTTTCACCCTTGTTCTTTGTGATGGTTAACTATTGTTCCAGACCATGTTAACCCTTGCTCCTGTAGCAAATGCTTACCCATGTTACCGTTGCCCATTGAACCTCTGTTAACCTGTGCCTTATAATAACCCGTGTTCCTGTAGCTTGTGATAAATCCTGTTCCCGTAGACCCCATTAACCCATGTTCCTGTACCCCATGTCGGGCCTGTTCATGTAACCCTGGCGATGTAGCAGGACAAGCAGTGTTTGGGCCTGTCGTGTCATCGCTCCTGTTTTAGAAACAGACATAAAAAAAAATAATAACTGCGGCGGCCTTTTCTTAGTCATGTGTTGCTGTGAGGGCTCCACTGCACCCGTTCCGCCGCTCTGATTTTTGTTTCAACTGTGAACAGGATTTCAGTCTCGTCTCTCTTCCTGCATGAAGTGCTGCAAATTATTTATAGCTGTTTTTTTTCCCCACGCTGATGCACAAACAGAGAAGAAAAAGACCACTAACTGGATTTCAAATATTTTGGCCTAAAAAAAAAGCATACAAAAGTTTTCAAGAAAGAAAGTATGAGCACGCAAATGCATGAATACAAAGCAACCATTTTTAAAGGAATTCAAATAAAATTAGCAATTGACAACGTTAAAGTATGCATTTAAACCAGTGAATCCCAACCATTTAGCACATGAGTGTGAAAATGATTTAGTACGAATATTGCACCTTTGTTCATCTATCTCTGCCAGCAATGTATAGTAACAGGCAGGACAATTCAATGCTCTTCCGCTAGATGGCAGAAGGTGCAATTAATCTACGTGTTGGGTTGTCCCCATTCAGACAACAGAATGAAATACAGTAATCCTTCATTTATCGCGGGAGTTAAATACCAAACCATCCACGCAATACAGCAGATACACTAAGTAGCAATCAAATACTTTTTTAAAAAAAACTCTGCATATGGTCCAAAACATATGCACGTGAGATGTACTCTCTTAAAACAGTTCGGTTATTTCATTAACTCAATTTTGGGATCCCACAAACTTCGACGAAACAGGCTCAAATTTGACACCGACTGAAGTCAATAAGACATTTGAGACAAGCTCATCATTATTTCAGGGGACAGAATTTTTTGTGAGATTTATGTCTTGGCCCGTTAAAGGTTGGGAAACACTGGTCTAATTAGACCACGGTTAATTCATAATTAAAAAGTAAACGAGCAATCTGGCTTTTTTTTTGTATGTATATGTAATGTATATACAGTACACATCACTACTTGAGTATGTACACAGCTCCTCCAGTACAAGTCGGTGACAGGATGAAGGAGAAGCAGCATTGAAATGGAGACAGACTCTCGTGAAGCGAGAGTTGTCCTCCAGACGGCAGGAGGAAGAGGAAGAGGGCCGCTCCCACTCGTTTTCTCTGACGGAAGGAAGGATGATTCCACAGTTGCACCCTCCCGCCTCATTTTGCTGCCTCGCATTGCAAATCTGCACACACGTTGCTCTAAATATAGTGTTGTCGCAGAAACGAATGTGCTCCATTTTCTCCCATAGTGATAAAATTCCCCGGCGTTTGGCCTAGATTCACCAAGGCACCGATCAGGATGATCGCTTCCGGCCTTTCTGGATAGGTGATATTATTATATATTTTTTTTGTATTGTCATTTTTCGTGTCCATGCCAAAAAAAAAAAATGCATGGGGGAGAGGGGTGCTTCTTGTTGTTGACACGGTGAGAACTGATGGAGGACAGAGCTAAATGAAGGATGTTCACAGTTTTAAGGGTGCTATACAGTGCTGCAGTCAAGCCAAAGTCGTGTTGCTTTCCATTTTTGCCGCTTTTCTTTCACTGTCTATTGGTCACAAAGGCCTTCTTTCCACATTTGTGTGCTTGAAGACATTTAGCTCTGTCCTCCATGGCCTCCTTTTTACACACAGTATTTGATTGGCACAGAGTCTGTACAGAGTAAAAGTGGCATCCTTGTCATTTTTTTTTTTTTTTTGAAGTACGCTCGCCTCCCCTTCGAAACTCCGCACCGCCCCCCGCGTCGTTTGTGCGATCTCCCTCCACTCACCACAGCTGCCTCCCCGTGTAGGTGGGAGGGGCCGAGGGCACCTGCAGGGTGTGGCACAAAAGGGATTTAGGTTAAGTCTGTCAAGCGGTATAATGTGTTTATTGTCAACATGAACCAATCACATTCATCCTCATGGTAAAGTGGAGGCAACGCACGTCCCGAATCAAGTTCAGCTGTTCTAGTAGTTGCCTGAAGGTTTTGTGATAAGACTGCATGCCAGGTATTGGAGCTGTTTATTCCTTCCACTTTGACTAAGGTTCAAATTCCATCTGAAAAAAAAAAAACAGTCCCAAGCATGATGCGGTATGTTGTTTACATTCACTGTGAGTCGTGAAAAAAAAAGCTCCTAAATGCATGTTTTAGCTTGAATATGTGAACGTGTGAGGCGGATTTGTTTGGAGCCTTTCGGCAGTCAAAGACGATCGACAATACAGCACTAAAAATAGTGACAAGCTGCAATATTTTAGCCGGTGTTGCCCTCGCATCTGCGCCGCGCTTGTGTGGTTGGGTAGCAGCTAAAATGCAAAGTCAGAGCAGCCATTCGTTGTGTCGAATGGGCGTCAGGACAGATAGCATTGCGCGCACAAATCGACGTCAACGGCGTGACCGTTTGTGTCCAAGCTCATTCGTGCATGTGCTAACGAAACGCACGCCTCCATGGAAAGCCATTTGAGCGGTGATTCTAAATCCTTGATACCTAGCTTCAGGTCAATGTACTGGTATGCACACAATTCAGTGGTGACACACGAATAGAACAACTGTGACAAAACAGTGATGTTTTTTGCACTCCTGTATGCCATTACTGCGCACTAGGACACCTTTGGCACAGTAAATAGGACATCGGCATGCCATTAACCCTTTCAGGGGCAGTGGTTACGACAGTGGACGGCCAGTAGTTGTCAATCAAGAATATCAAATAGATGCTGAAACGGCTTTTCCTAACCAATCAGAGCACATTTGATACGCTTGATAGTCTGTTTAAGGCCAGTGTACCAGCGTGTTTGCTCACTAGTAGCGCAACCACTTGTTAATAGTGTGGTAAAACTGTGGCATTTTAAAGTTCTACTAGTCAGCAACTAGTAGTGCATGGATATCTACTAGTGAACAGTTTTGCCTCACTAGTAACTAATGTCTTCATCGTCTGCAAAAAAATTGTACCATTAGTGAGGGAAAAAAAAGCATCGTAGTAGTGTGTATGAGCCTTAGGCAGGATATCAAGGATACCGAAGCTAATTGATATCATTGATATCGAGCTTTGTACTCGTAGGCAAAATATGACACTCGCACATAAGTGTCAAAGTCGAGGCCCGGGGGCCAAATCTGGCCCGCCACATCATTTTATGTGGCCCGCGAAAGCAAATCAAGCATGTCAAGTTCCATGATGCTTGCTAAAGTCTGAACCAATATTTCAAATTGTCATATGTAATCCACATTAACGGTCATTATTCTCGACTTCTGTTTTTAAAACTAGTTATTCATTCATTTGTTGTGCGTTCTGTATGTAGTATGTGGAGGGGATTTAAAATGGATATGGCTTCCCAAAATTCATAACGGCCCTCCAAGGGAAACTGTAACTACAATGTGGCCCGTGACAAAAATGAGTTTGACACCCCTGTACTAGCAGTAGAACTGTTACTTGTGAGATCGTCGATCCCAAGGACATTGAAAATCTGCTGAAAGAGCTTTCCATTGGCTTGGCTGTAACATGCAGACACTTGCAGCTGAAAGCCTCGCTTTGTCAGAATGATCCGGAGGCGCACATGTGATGGCGCATGCAGTCCGGTTGGCGGGCGGGCAGGCGACCGGCCGGCGTGTGTACCTGCGACTGGGAGGATGTACTCACCGCTCCCCCGTTCAGGATCATGGTCATCTCGGTGGGTTGGTAGACGTTGCTGCGGAAAGGGGCGCTCGGCCTGGCGCCCGTGTTGTTGGTGTGTTGTCCGCCACCACTGCCGGCGCTGCCGGCGCCGCTTCTCAGGCCTAGAAGGAAACATTTGTCATTGGCTGATTGTGACTGAGTCATCACACATCTTGAGCTGAGTGCGTCCTGCAGTTATACAGTGCAAATCCCCACCCCATTCACATTGAATTAATTCCCTAACTAAGCATGTAACTTAATGTACGAGTGGGATAGCAAATCAATTTGCTCCCCTGAAATCTATTGAGGTTCCGATAATCTGTTCCAGCCCCACCCCCTCCAAAGTTTTTTTTAAACATGGTTTTAATAACAATTGTACTATATATTATAAAAACAAAGAAATAAACTGGTTTCATAAAGTGTAACTACTATCGATTATGATTATGATATGGCCGGAAGATTTAAGTTATTTGTTCTTTTCAAATTGGCAGAAATCTATATTTTCATATTATGACATAAGACAAATATAATTAAACTATTATTAAATTTGCAAAATTTGGGGGATTTTTGACCATTTTTCTCGGTTGTTTAGCAACCTCAATAGATCAAAAAAGATGTTATTTTACAATATCTATTCATATATTCTTTATATTAGTATAAATTTATGTATTAATTGCTCAATTAATTGGTTATTGGTATTTTATTCCACCAAATAACGGAATCTGTATCGGCCTCAAAAAATAAAATAAAATCAGTTGAACAATAAAAGTGGGGCCCTAATTACTATATACTATATACAATATACTATATATAAATACAATTGGAAGAAAGAAATACATATTTCTCAGGTGACTAATGCTCCAAATGGCCTGGTTCCAATTTTGAAATACAGGGCACAGTCCATTTATTAGACTCTTTTCTTGATCCTTCAATGCAACGTCAGAGGAACTCCCATTTCTAAGATAGCCGAACCCATGAAACCAGCCTTCAACTCCCACAAAAACTTTCAAATGTGAGTCCGAGATTGATAGCAGACTCAGGAAGTAAGTGGATGTTATTTATCCTCATCAAAGAATTATTGATGGATTTAATGGATGTTTGGATTTCGGCCGCTATTTGCACTGAACCATTTTCCTCGATGATAATGATCACAATACAACCTAAGGAAGTGAACACGACAGCATATGGATCATAGAGAAAGCAAAACCGACACTGCAAAGCAGCACAGGGTGAGCCAAGTCCAAAATTATATTTGGCAAAATGCCCAAATCTGCCACACATTTCCTGTACGATATCCAGAAGAAGAAAACCATTGCCGCATAAATCACCAAGCTATTAATCCCCCAAATTTGATTGGAGCCATAAAACACGGAATCACTCTCCTTTAAAAAAAATGGAGTTACTTCGCTCTTGTTTGGTTCTACGCTGTCAGTTATTCACTTAAAACGGTGCCGCTAAAAGTCGTGACTGTAGCATACCTGCGGTGTTCTCATCGTTGTATCCGTAGCCTTGGTTCTCCACAAACTGCCTGTGAGAAAGCGGGATGTCCTCATCGAAGCTGGTCTCCCTCATCCGTGTGGAGTTCTGCGACGTGTCGAAGTAGTCCGGCGCGGTGGGCTGCGGTGGGGGCTTCATACACATGTGCGCCTCGGGAATGGCGTGGAAGATGAGCAGCAGCCAACCCTGGGCCACCAACGCCATGGCCAGCGCCGGCTCGTCCCACTCCGGCGACTTCCTCAGCCAGTCGTTGCCGTATAGATAGAAGCCCACCCATGCCACCCACAGCAGCAGCGAGAGAAGGCAGGTGACCAGCAGCCAGACGGCATTGCAGCGCCATTGCCGCGTCTTGCCGCACAGGGCCAGCGCGGCGGCAGTCAAGGCGGCGAGCAGCAGCGCTAGCACGTAGCTGCAGGCTAGCGAGAAGTCCATGGGCAGGTACTGACAGGCGCCCTGGCCCTCCCTCAGCACGGTCAGGAGGAGCCACTCGGCGGCGATGATGCCCTGCACGGCGCTCAGACCCAACGCCAGGCCCGTCAGGGCGCAGCCGCCCGGGCTGCGGTGCTCGCGGCCCACCCGGCGCAGGCGGACCCCTTGCACCAGCAAGCAAGAGAAGCAAAGGGCAAAGAGGAGGCCCCACAGGGCCCGCCGCAGCACGCACAGCGACTCGTCCCGCTCGATCAGGTAGGCGAAGCTCAGGCTGAACAAACCCGCCACGCCCAGGAGCAGCAGCAGAACTGGCCCCACGCCGCTGCGCTTCTCGGGCTCGCTGATGTGGCGCAGGCGGCAGAGCAGGACCAAAACCAGCAGGATGGCCACCAGGGTACCGCCGGCCGCCACGCTCTCCACCGCCACACCCCATACGGCGTCCAGGTCGCACAGGAGGGTGTAGGGTCGCCCAAGGCCCCAACCGCAGCCTGTGGGGAGCGCCTCCGAGTCCTCGGGGTCTTGACCCATAGCCCCGCGGGTGAGCAGCAGCAGGAACAGGACCAGGGGGAACGCCATTTCTTTGAGAAAAACAATCAAGACAAGGCAAAGGTATGTGAGGGAGGGGAAAATGTTCCAAAACAGCGATTGCGCTCGTAAAAGCCGTAATAAAAGCAGGAGGAAGCCAAGCACAGAAGCGACTTGTAAAAGACTCCAGACGCAGTGTTTGACCCGAAAGAGCTCAATTGGAACTTTTATGAACCTTTAAAAGGCCAATTGACCACATTCGCAACCACAAAAGCATAGAAGCCGTTTGCAAAGCTGAACTCCGTTTTAGCCATGCCGGCATGCTGATGTAACCGACAAAATACAACAAAGTTACTTTTACAGTCTCAGCCTTTATCCCCAAATTATGATTTTGTTGTATTTCTCATCGGAAACAGCACAAAAAAGCATATTCATCTTGTTTTGGGATTGAAGATGATGAAATGTATCAGCCATTTCCAAAATGGCCTTGCAGTTGTAAATGACACGTCGTCCATATGACACAGCTTTTCAATGACATCATACTCTTTGAAGATGATGTCATAAAATTGAGCGAAATTCTTCAAGGGAGAAACTAGTTGTCTTTTGAGACTTTGGAAAGAAGAGATTTGGGAGCCAATGCCCATACATAAGTCCTGAATCGTAAGATAAAAACAAACCAGAGTGCCAGAACTAAGAACTAAAGTCTTGAGTCTCGGAATCGCTCAATAGTTGGGCAAGAGGTTTCCAGCCTTTATTTGCAGATCGAAATCACTGGACATCGAACTGCGTGAAAACTGAACACCAGGATTAGAAACTTTCTTTTTGATGGCATAATAAATCCTGCCAAGCCGTTTGCCTCTAATCACCTTCAACAGATATAACTTAGTCCATTGGAGAATACAGGAATGAATGATTAACCACTTCAAAGTGTTATATGCTTTTTAAAATTTGTATTTTATTAATTTTTTTGGCGGGCGGTGCTGAAACCACTCCATGCATGTTTTAAAGGAGTATCACACTACTTTGACAGTGTCAACTCAATCTTGGCATCATTTTCTTCGCAAAGGTCCAATTTTGTATGTCACCAGATTGTGCAGATGTACCTGATGATGTGACTGGTGACACGACACATGCAAACCAGCGCACGATTGTGATTTTTAAGTCGCGCTTGTTTACCACCGAAAGTAAGTGATCACTATTCATGTCTTTGCCACCTGCGGAGTCTTCTAATATGCATGCATGGTGCATATTCATGTGTATCTAGCTCTTTCATGTGTCCCGCAGGGCTGCACACCCGCTGAAATTCTTGGCCCTCCCCGTTTCCCTCATGGAGCCTTCGCACCCGCTCAAACCCCAACGCCCCCCAACATACCCACGCCCGCACTCACACCCCCAGCTGAACCAGAGATGAGTCACCAAAACACAAAGATAGAGACCAAAACAGTGGTCTGTGATTTGCACGCCACCTTCACATTCAAGACGCACTTGAGCTCCTCCGAAAAGCGCCGTTATCCCGGCCAGCCCCGCCGGTAACCATGGTTACCTCCCCCATCTTGACGGAGACGAGAGAGCGCTCGCTCGTCCGTATTAAGCGGAGTGGACAGCTCCTCCTCTGTCTCATGTTTTCCTTTTGAATTCGGCCCCGATCTTCGTCTTTGTCACCTCTTAATGAGCGAGTAAGAAAGAATACAGTGAGGACCCTCACAACATGAGGCAGGAAGACCTTGCCCCCCCCCCACCCCCAGTGCCATCACGGCCCCGTGTCACACTGTCACTCCTCACACAGATGGTTGCTCTGGCTGCAGGAGACACACACACACACACAAGCACACACAAGAGCCAGTGGCAACACACACGCAATCACATGCGAGCAGTCACTTGCGAAAATCACAAAGCAGACCTTTACACGCAAGCACAAGATGCCGGACATCCCACGAATCTTTTTTTTTTTTTAATTAAATTTTTTGTTGAATGTGAGTCACAATATAGAAATACAACTTAACAATACAATGAACACAATTTCACCGTTTGTTGTTCACACCCTATTTGTAAGTAGTTTTTTTAACGGTTTATTTATTCGGGGGGGGGGGGGGGGGTTGTTGTTGTTTTTTAAGCGGTGTAGAGGCAAATTTGGAGTTGTGCGCCTCCAGCGTTGTACCACGTTGTGCCACAACATGCCGGGCAGCACTGAGAACTACTGGAAGATGTGCAGTGTAAATAACAGCAAGCAGAAGAAGAAGCTTATTTTCGTTTCCTTTTTTTTTTCTATCGCTTGTTGTATGCTTTGCTTCTCTGTGTGTGTCCTGAGTAGCATTTCTTTGAAGGCTAACAACTACCGCAACATTAATGCTAATTTTCTTTAGCCTGTCAATTGGGTTTCACATATGTTAGCATTAAGCTAAAGCACTTTCCATTCGATGTTATGTGGTTTGATGCTTCTGCCTCAAGAGTTGAGACATTCTAGGTTCACTGATGATCCGTACCTCAATATTGAGCACAAGAACTACAGAAAATGGGTGGGTGGATGATTTCTGTCTTGGAAAGTCACAAAATGCATCGCATTCAGTTGTAATTGAACAAAGAGAAGATGGTGTTTCATTCTGTTTCATTTCCCTCCTCCACGTGAAAAGCCTGTGATTTTTTTTTTCTTCCAACATCATGTCTCCTCTGCATCTCTGTACCAATGACATGCCCTCTCCTCCCTTCCATTTTAGTTTCCCCCTCCTTGCTCTTCCTCGCCTCCATTCTGTGCATCTTATGTAACGGGAGGAAGGATCCAGCTCCTGCCAGTTGCGGGGCTGCTGCGGCATGGCTGCCGCACATAGCCTGTGTTGGAAATCACTCTCTATCCACCATGCAATGCCCTGTATGGCAAATTCAGCATTTTCTGGCGCTGTTTGAATGTGTAGTGAGTAAAGGATATTCCCTACATCAGTGTTTTGCAAACTTTGAGTCAAGGCAAACATTTGACAGAGCGGCACGCCACCAAATAAAGACGTGACAAACTTTGCTACCTAATGGCGGAGCATTTAATTGCTGTGCCTGACAGTCCTGTATACACCACTGGCATAGACAGAGTAGCTAACGAATAGCATCATTGTGTTCTGTGTGAAAAATAGCTCACTGGTTTAGTGAGGATTTAGTTACACTGCCCTAGGTGGCCTGGTGCTGGTATTCTGTTCAGCGCTAATTATATGTAAGTTGTTTGCTCATTTTTACATTTAAAAAAAGGTAAAATTATTTTATTATCCTTAGGCGTCATTAAAATGTATATTGCTAATAATACATTGGCTAACTTGACCAACTTCCCGAAAAAGCGAAGTACCTGTCACCTGTCATCAAATGGTGAGTAGTTTTACTTTATTTGAATGTTATTGTGCCGGTGGCCATTTTACATTTGTGTTAACAGTTCACTGAAAAACATGCTGCACACGTCTTGTCTTCCGCAACGCACTTTCTGGAAAAGGACACATTTTACCCGCATCTTCAAGTCAAGTGAGTCTTTTTACTCTTTTACTGATTGGCTCTTGCAGTAAGACTGGCCATCAATCAAACAAAAATGACATCATTATATTTTTAATGTGTTATTGATAAGCAACTCAACATTAATATTTCACAACACGAAAATAACTACCATGATAAAATTAAATAATATTAAATAGCCTGGACAGTGTTTGGCTACATTCTGTTTGGTTTCTGAAAAATCTCCGGACAGGATTGGGATACCAAAATCGCAAACACAAATAAGAAGTTTTGACAAAAATATATTTATTTACTAACAAACAAGAGTGACAAAGTACAACGAAGGACGCTGATAACAAAGAACCAGGAAAAGGCGAGAAACAGGAAGCACTTGCAAACGGCGAGGAATGAGAAAAACGTACATTTCTTGAGAGAATCCAATTCACGAGAATACAAACTGAAAATAGACAACCAGAAAGTACTTCCAGGAAAAACACTATGAACTAATGTGGTGAAAAGCTAAAAAAAAATGTCACGAACATCTAGAAAATTGAAGCGCTTGGAGTCGTGAGCAAGGTTTAATAATTCGACAGCCGGTTATTGGCGTGGCATGGCTTTTAAAGGCAGCTAGGTAACGAGTCATGAGGGACCGCCCACTGTCAAAAAACAAACAAAAAAAAAACAAAGCCAATATGACAGGACCATGAAACACTCTGGCCGTGGTATTTTGCCTCCCAATACCACGCACTTAACCCTGTTAGGGGCGATTTACAGGAACTGATGAAAAACCCGCTTCCATCCTTGCTTAGTCCTTCCTTTTTTAAAAAAAACTTCTCGTCCTCTGTCCCAAAAAAGGATGGCTATCCGGGACGGACGGACGGACGCATCGTTTTGTCCCAGGGATGGAATTGCATCTCAGGTTATGACTGTGGGGTTTTTTTCAGCTATTGAAGTTACTGTAATGGGGGGGTTTGATAACAAGAAAATGCTTACAATATAGCTGTTATTCATTAGATTTGAGAATTTGAAATTTTGGTACAGATTTTAGGAAGCACCATGGAAGTTGACATATTTGATTGGCTTTTGTGGGCCAGATAAAATGATATGGCAGGACAGATTTGGCCCCCGGGCCTTGAGTTTGACACCCGTGCATCACACGTCGTAAAACCAGTTTCGACTGGCATTTCAATGGGAAATATCGCGATTGCAGTCAAGTGGGAGGAATTCCATTTGACCTTTGAGCTTCCACTGCTTTTTTGAACTTTTCACTTCTGCTATCTTGAGCAAGAATTACGCGTGTTGAGCAAATGACACGAAATCCTCTTTCTTACTCACAGACCTGCTGACAGGACACATGCTTGTTGGGAGGGACTTTTCCGAAACAACAGCGCTGTTGTTCGTGTAGTCGCAGTGCTATTATTTGGCTGCCATTAGTCCCCTTTTGGACAGCTCGCAGGCAACAAAATACAGGGCAGTGTAGTCGCTCCACTTCCTTGTTAAACACCATCATGCATCCATCTGTGTCTGCGCTCACCGCACTGATGTCGGCGGTCCTTTTCATCTTCAAGAGTGATATATGACGCAGTAAAACAGTCAAAGTTGCAGATGAAATTTTAGGCCTCGAGGGGGAGGGGGGGAGGGATCAACTGGAGGGTGAGAGTCAACATGCGGAAAGTAAAAGTAGATTTGCCAACGTCTTCGGGGCGTCTCCCATCGCCCTAATTAGGTCTCATTAGCATGGGACAGAGGCTCGCAGCAGGAACATATGCTAATTGACTTGCCAATTAACAGTGCCAGTGATTAATCCTTCACATAAACACATAATGTGGGTTGTCAGATGGGGTATGATGGTGTGTGTGTGTGTGTGTGTATGTGTGTGTATGTGCAAGGGGTGCTCGAGGGGTGCTCGAGGGGCACATCCCAAATGGTCCGAAATAGACTCCGAGTCACACTTCCAGCCAAGGTGTCATATGTCGTCTTTCATTTTCACGCTATATAAATACCTAACTCACACACGCAAGTGACGGCAATTGATTTGCAGGAGACCGTTAAGATAATAAACGATGGGAGCTGGCAGGGAAGCCCAAAAGTGTGTGTATGTGTGTGACCTACGGGAGTGTCCAGATTTTTCATTTTTTCAATTGCGATACGACGCCAATATTGCAGCCTTGAGGAACGCCCGATACCGAGATCGATCCAGCACGATATCAGCTGGAATGATATGTGCTTTTATTTATTGTTTTTTTTTTGGGGCGGGGGGGATGTTAGAAAAGAGACTTGATCAAGAGACTTGATCAAGTGATACCCTTCAAACAAAGAACAATAGTCAGCAACAGTAGGAATGAGCAAACATGAGCCATTTCGACCAATTCTACATGCCAAATCCAGACGCTACTGGATAGCAGAGCGTTGGGATTGGACTGCTTTTATATGTGTGCTAATATCGGAGATTTTGGATGTACAGTAATCCCTTGCGATTCAGCACTTCATGTTTTGCGTGTTTTTCCAAAATACTGTATTCATAAAAACACTCGAAATGGAAAATCGAAATGCATCTTTCGCATTGTTTCATGTTGATGTACGAGAGATGCTTCGTTGCATGCCGAACGACTCTGAGGCATGCCTGTACTGTACTGTACGTGCCATGGGCACTCATTCAAGGTCAAGGCACGTGATTGGTTACCGGCGCTACATCGACCAATGAGAGCACGAGTCCATTTATCCCGTGAACTGATTGGCTGTGTATCATCGTGGCCTTCAACGGCGGTGGCGCGGGCCTAGCTCGCAGCCTTGACCATGTCAGGGTGTCTTATTTTGAACAGCCAAAACTGAACTGTCACTTCAGCCTTCGTCTGGGCTGTCATGACTTCCTTGTTACGTGTCTAAAAAAAATAGATGACTGGGTCGGGAAACGTTCAAAATAAGACACCCCGACATGGTCAAGGCTGCGAGCTAGGCCCGCGCCACCGCCGTTGAAGGCCACGATGATACACAGCCAATCAGTTCACGGGATAAATGGACTCGTGCTCAGTCAGAGTTTTGTTCTTTATAAAAAAAAAAACAACAACAACAACAACCATTGATTAAAAAAAAAAGGAACCATGAAACTATTTCAACGAATAAGAGGACAAGATGAATGTCAGCGCTACCCATGACCATGTTTTTCTCCAATTTAAAAACCTCAGCGACAGCATCAGCGCCTCCAGCAGAAGAATCTCCAAGTGAAGCCCAAGCCTGTAAGAGTCAAGTGAGAGCTGCCTTTTATGCAACCAACGCAACTCTTTGCCTCTACCAGAAGGCAATAATGGTGAATGTTAATTACACCTGTCATTGTGTGACGAGAGAAAAACACACATTTACATACTTGAAAATTCTGGGGTGGGGGATTCTACTTTGCGGTTTTTCAATTTTCACGGGAGGTTCTGTTCCCCATTCACTGCGAAAAACTAGGGATCAGTGTGTGTACGCGTGATCTTTGTGTGTGCATTTGTGTGAGAGAGTCTGTTTCTGTGATCTGTGTGTGTATGTGATCGGCATGTGTATGCGTTTGGGGGAGGGCTCGACGCATGGACACAAATGGAAAGGGGAAGCAGGGACATTCCCGTTTACAAAAAAAACTGTCTTGGCACACGGTCCACACATGCGCGCGCGCACACACACACGTACACACGCTATGACACATCCAAATCCTGCAGCGCACTATTAGAACCTTTGTAGTTCCCACTCACCATCATGCCGAAAGACAATTAAAAGTCTTCCGCGAACACATCGTGCATGCTTTTAGATGTGAAGAAGCCGAAGATTCAAACCCAGAAATTGAAGACTGTGAGCTAGCTACCACGCTGTCCACAAATTAATCCAATTTCCGTAATTTCAGGTGGAGAAAAATTTGATTCTACATCCAGACAAACGGGATGTGGACCAGCCTGGCCAATTTCAACCTCAAGAGTTGTCCACACAACCTCCTTGGTGGAGGTAATGCAGTGGTGTCTCGAGATTTTTGGAATGTGCTCCGAATGAGAAAAATAGCACCGTATATTATTGTACTTTGTACAAACATACAGAAATAATTGAATTAACCAGATTGAAAAAGAAAGGCATTTTTCTTGAATACAATGGACATTGTGCTGCTGCTGCTTCTAGTTTGTGCACCTTGGCCACCACGGGGGGGCAGTATAATATACATACACACTCGAAGAACAGTTTCACGAGTCAGCTGCAGTAATATTGGTTATTTTTCGCAGAGCATCATGAAAATATGCCCGTGAGTTTTCTTATATTCTCTGTCTATATGTGTTGCTCCATTCTTTGTGTTCAAATAACTGTTGCTCCGAGGGACGCTGCGACATTGATGCTAATCGTCAAACCTCGATGGCCTTTTGCATCGTTCGATAACATTAAGAACGCAGCTATCCCAAATAGACAATATATTTAGTTTAACATCAACCGGGAGTGCCAAATCACTACTTGTTGTGAAAAGAGTTAAATTCACTTCCAGTACGTGCTGCTTGTAGCTCAGATTTTTCCTCTCAAGGCAAAGCAAACAAATTGGCCGAATGACGGCTCGCATCGAAAAGCACCGCTGTAGCCCAAACAACACACAAGCCGACAGTAACGAGGCTCATATCACCAATAATCTGTTGAGCAACACTAATGCCAATGCATCCACAGACGCCCGTTTCCACGTAGACGGCCTCTTTCTGATAGTGGTACCCCAGTGGCTATTGGAGCTTCATTTTCAGATGAGTTATAGGCAGCACAATGTTGGGGTTCCCACTACCCCATCCCCCCCACCACCACCACCTCCATCCTCCCCAAAAGGTGGGTGCACTCTTGCTTTTAGCTGACCTAAGGAGCAGCTGAATGCAAACGCACACACACACACACAGACGCACACACTTGTTAGAGAATGCTCTTTTTCCAGCACCCCCCACCAATTCCTCTCCTCATGACAATGTTGGCCACATGCAGACTCCCCGGGGCATTCCAGAAGAGCGTTTGTTTGAGGCAGCATTGTTACAAATGTGTGTGTGCCTGGAATAAAGAATGACACCTCACCTCCTAACAATGATGGAGTGCTTGGCACTCCCCAAAATAAACTACCGTGTGCATGTGTGTGTGTGTAGTGGGGGATGAAAATGGACCACGTCAGAGCCAACCGTGCATTTACACCAAGATGCTTTTTTTGGGGGGGGGGGCGGTGTCAATGATGCTGAATGCATAAATACAAAACAAAACAACAACAACAAATCCTTTGGGCTTTATGCAGTCGTGCATTCATTACACCCTTCTCCTCCCCAACCCCCATCTACCCCAATGCATAGGACATGAGCTATTTATGGTGACATGAGGAACACCACCGACCTTTTTTTTTTTAATCGAAGCAAATAGATCCGCTGGTGGGTGGACGAGTGATGGGGGGCGCAGGGTGCTGTGCGCAACGTCGACCAGACTCCGTGCTCCAAATGTCACATTTCGGAAAGAGCCTCGTCGCCCGCCTCAACTCTCCGCATCCACACGCGCGCCGCCGTCGCAGATGCTTCCGACTGTCTCGCTTTCGGAACCGGCGGTGGGCGCAGCAGCCCGAATGGCATATGTACGGCAGATCAGCTGACCCCTGTAGCCGCGGATGTGTCCCGGCAGGTCCGACACAGACGAGGGTGGTTGTTTCCCTTTCTCCCCCTCCCTATCACTCAAATCCTTTGTTTAAGCATCTTGCGAAATAAAAAAAGAAAGCCCACCGCGCAGGGCAAGGCGCCGTGCTAGTCCGTTTAAAGTCCACTTCGACGCTCGCTGCTGCTCAACGAATGAGCGCCACGCAAAAACTGCGCTCCGCATAACGCGCTTGAAGATTAGGCCCCCACCCCCTCAGCGCCCCCCCCCCCCCTCCCTCCTTTCCGCCTCTGCGCATGTTCACACACGCACGTCCACGCACACAGAAGACAAATTCACTCCATGCTGTTGGAAATGAATTTGAAATGACTGACACATACAACAAAAACCTGATTTTAAATCCTTCCCGTCTCTCTATTTTGTATGGTCACATTCGTTAACGCATGCGCAGTCGCATTTATTCATTGACACGCACTATTTGGGGAACGGTGGTAATTCTATAATTGTATTTTTTTTTCTTTGGTCACAAATTTGCATAGATATGTCTGATTGATGGATTGACAAATTGCCAGCTGGATGATAGATGTAAGGGATGAATAGGCGGATGGATGATCGTAGATACAGTTTAATGGCTTAATAGAGACAGCCAGTCTGTGAAAATGTTGCCTTGTTTCTTGCCTTGTGTAGTGTACAGGGTTATAATAATTGTTATTTCATTTTGACTTTTACTTCGTAAATTTAGTTCATTTTAATTTGTTTGTTAGTTTTTGTTTAGGTTTTATTTTTTGTAAAACATTTCATGTTAGTTGTAAGTAGCTTTAATATTATTATGTATTTTTTTAATCTGACAAGTGCAAGATTTTTCAAAAAAGTCATTAAGTATAATATAATAAAGTCAAGTCAACTACACTCCTCAAACGACATTTTCGCTATAAACATAGATGTAGTTGATTTTATACTAATATAAAAAAAGATGATCGTTATTTTTTCAAAGCATTTTCATAAAAAATATTTTCTGAACGAAAAATGTTTTGTTTTTTCTTTTTTAGTTTGTTTCACTACTTTAACAACCTTGTAGTGTCTTGCTATGTACTCGAGCTGCTGACGTTTATGATTTGTATGGGCGCCTCAGCTGCTTCAGTCCATCAAAATGGGGGTTGGGAGGGCTTTAAGAGGCTGACACACCCACCCCCCCAGCAGGATACACATCTTTCCCCGTCGCCTCATTTGTAGCCATGTTATGAAAAAAAGGGAAATAAAATGTTCCGGTGTGGTGCTGATGTTAAATCAGCTGACTAATAATCACTACATCTCTCCATCCACTTCAAATTATGAGATTCCACAAGAAAGGCTGGGAGGTTAATACTTGTGTGCATGACTTGCTTAAAATCCTCTTTTTGGGGACGAGCCAGCCACAGCCTCCTTTTGAGGAAACACCCTCAAGCACAGCCTCCTACGTTGTGCTTGAGGGTGTTTCCTCTTTTATTGCCATGTTCCCCCCTGATTTTGGCAAAAATCCACGCAAAGCGATGTAACAGGCGGGCCGATGGGAGGAATCGAGAGGGCGTCTCATGTGGAGTGGCAGCTGACAACTGGAGGCTAATGTGACAGGTGCAGCCCAGGAGAGCAACAGCACGGGAAGATGAGGTGCAGGCCCGCTGCGAAGATTCATGGCCGTTTTGTCACTTTGCTCTATGTAGCATCACCGGGGTATGCCTGGACACAATTGGGGGGCTCGTTACAGCAGCCATCATAAATACATCCATCCATCCATCCATTTTCTGTTCCGCTTTATCCTCACTAGGGTTGCTGGAGCCTATCCCAGCCGTCTTCGGGCAGTAGGCAGAGGACACCCTGAACCGGTTGCCAGCGAATTGCAGGGCACACAGAGACGAACAACCATCTATGCTCACACACACACATAGGGACAATTTTGAGTGTTCAATCAACCTGCCATGCATGTTTTTGGAATGTGGGAGGAAACCGGATTACCCGGAGAAAACCACGCAGGCCTGGGAAGAACATGCAAACTCCACACAGGGAGGCCGGAGCTGGAATAGAACCTCTGCATTTTGAGATTGATGTGCTAACCACTGCCATCATAAATTGGTTGTAAAATGGGAAGGCCACATCACTGGTAATGGTTGTGTTTAATTACGCGCCTGGTGTAGGGTTACATAAAGTTCTCAAAAAAAAAAGTTGTCCTCAAAAATCAACTGTCATTTTTTTTTCACGATGGTCCACTTAGGTCATATTCGGCTGTGGCGGGCCTTAGTTGGACAATCGGGAACGAGACACTCGAGCATAGCCTAACATATTCCAAGTCAAACAGCATCGGTCATCAAAAGAAACACTCACTTTAGGCTAGATTTATTTACAAATTTTGCCAGTGTGCTAGCATTTAGAGTACATCCAGATAAAGGTTAAGGCTTTTTATTTATTTTGGCGTCCTGTAATAATTAGCAAGTATGTCAGTAATGTTAGCCATGTCTGTGTTTCCACTATGTCGACAACTGCCTTTGGGTCTCTCTTCCAAGCAGTTTACTCCACGGAGCATCTTCTTTTTGACTGACACTTCATACTTTGAAATCATGTCTGTAGAGAAGAAGGCTAAAATCGTCATTCAAACCATTTCCCCTTTTTTCTCAATTGGTCAAAAGACATAAACACGTTTGTTTGCCAGTAGTGCCATTGGAGCACGCTTTCGATTTTGCCACTTGGAAGAATGTGTAACATCATGCTGAATTGTTGTATCGATGTTATTTCAGATTATTTTTTTAGGTAATTTTAAATCATCACCTCGGTTGTTAGCCCCAAATGGGTTCTGTCATGATTCGGTTTAGGGACCAACAGGTGGCACTGTAGGGCTCCCCCGGCAGCTGCACACCTGTTGGTCATAGGTAATTAGGGCTTTAAAGGACTCCCAGCCCGAACACTCAGTGTCGGCTCATTGTTTGCTCTTGCTACTGTCATGTTTGTTTGTTGCTGTTTGCTTGCAACTCTCATGTTTGTTTCTGTCATGGTTCTGTTCCTGTTAGTTTTTTGCCACAGTCATGGTTTTGTTTTGCTACTTTGGATTAGTTTTGGTTGTTAGCACTTTGTTTGTTTTGGATTCAGTTTTCTCTGTTTTATTAAATATAATTCGTCAAGTACACCCTGCTCCTCCCTCCTGCCTGCTTTTTTTGTCCACCACCACCACCACGCAACGTGACAGGTTCGAAGAGCTCTGTTTGTTGCCGATAACTGGTTGCTGTGCAACTGAGTCACTCCCGAAGATACATGGAGTACCGCAGGGTTCTATTCTTGAACTCTTATCATTTGGTCTGCTCATGCTGCAAGTTGTCAATGTTTTTTGTTGTATATGTCCCAGATTTTTGCTTCATACACGGTAGCTCATGTGATTGTGCATTACGATGTCTCCTCAAGATAATACATAGATTTATCATAGGATCGGTTCCCCATAGTTCAATCAGTTGTAAACTATTGAAATTCTAATCAAACATGAAGTCAAAGACCCCCTCGAGATTTCATGGTGTTTTTTTGTGGTGTTGGTAATACAAAGTCTTTCTGTTCTTTTTTCTTTTCATGTCATCTGCGCTTCCAATCTTGAGCTTGAGGGTCTAATGAAAGAAGCCAATGAAGGATTTCTGCTTCATTTGGTATTTATGCTGGACTAACAGTGCGGCCATGTGACAGACTCAGACGTTGACTTGCAAACGCTGAAGCCGATTTTGGATTATGTGTCAATAAGAACAATAGTTTGTTGTGTTTGCGACAAAACAACTGCATCAGTTTCCAGAGAGAGACACCAGGATGAAAGGCAGGATGTTTTAAATATGACAGGATGCAGGTGTCCAAAATTAGCAGGAAGAGAGTCTAATTTTAAACACACGCGCGCGCACACACACACACACACACACACACACATGTTTTGACTCAAACAAGTTATTTTCTTCCAGGGTAACAGCTTCAGTTTCATTTCTGTCTGGCTTCCAAGCAATCCTCCCTGTTCTTCTTCTGGTTAGTTGGGCAGCACAGCCCTCTGTCCCACCTTACCTTACCTTTGTCAGTATCGTGAAGAGAATTGGTGTATGTACTTTTTTTGTGTTTGTTTTGGACAGTGGGGTCAAATGTGCCTTATGAAGTCTGCCTAGCAACATGCAACCGTGACACAATTGTCAAAAAGTTTCAGAGCAATTCTAATATACTTATTCATGATAGTTGCCTATAACTAAAGTAGGCTGTTAATCATTAGCATAGCACACAATCTATTCAGTTTGAAATTAAAATTAGTTGTCTTTATGAATGCGTTTATTTCTTCTTTCTAGTTATCCGATTTATCTAGCCATGGAGATATCCATCCATCCATCCATCTATCTGCTAAAGAGCAAGCCATTGTTGCTAATAGCTAGCTAGCATCTTGCATTTTGTCATCAGAAAATGCTTTGTAGAACCTTCTGTTCATACTCTAAAACAATGGAGCTCAACTAAAACTCGGAAGCTAATCTGAGCCTTATCAACAAGGACGGCCTAAAGCCTCCGGCTGTTGCTTACCTATTCTGTGGTCATGACCTTTCAAGTAGCCTAACCTGACAGATGGCTGGCACATATGAAAGGTCACCTATTCTCAATTTTTCTAAAATCATTACATAAAATGGCCAAAACACTTCAACAAAGAGCACTCCCACCAGTGATCTCACACAGACATGCACGCAGGTCTTACTTTGGCTCCTCAGTCACGGTCCATAGCTGATTCTCCTTGATTCGGTGAGTCTGATTAGGGTCCGCATGTGAGCTGTTCATGTTTCTCAAATGGCTCTAAACAGGATTTAACCCTTGCCGGGTGAGGGTGAGGTCAGTCGAATAAAGGCAGATTGAAGGCGTTACCTTCCTCCTCTGTCACCCAAACACCGTGACCATACATTGAAAGTGACTTATTGTTCTTTAAGCTCCAAAGGCCTCGAGGACTAGTTGATGTCCATGGTCAGAGGTGAATCGGAAGGCTTTTTTTTCCATCAGCAGAGGACAGCAAATATCAGACCCAAATTGCTGGCGATGTCATCGTCCAGTAAACTGCAGTAGTAGTCATGAGCTACATTTTAGGAGCTGCAACATACTTTTTATTTTCACTTGAGTATTTTTCATTAGAAGACATGCTAGTTGAAATTTTAGCAAAAGGTATTTATAATTGCATGTACAATCTCCGTAACAGAGAATTGTCTCACATGATTCCCATTTCGCCAATCTAACGACTAGTGACGTTTGATGTGTGATAAAATATTGAGAATACAAAACATACCATGTGAAAATCAATCTGTACATTTACTTCACACAAATGCACTCATAAACATGTGCTATATACCTTTAAAAAAATCAAATAGCTTTGTTTTTCCAATTAGCCTTGTTCACCTGTGCATGCTAATTAGCCAGTGTTAGCATTCTACGGCTCAAATCTGGTTGGCCTCCATTGTTTTCCAACTGGCGCGTTCGCAAAAACCCTGTGAGAATGCTGACTTGAAGCATTTGATTCAATCCCCTCGCCTGCTTTCAGCGAGCGTGTCTGGAATTACAGCAATGGGGTTATGTAAAAGTCTGCAGCCTGCATCTCTCTCCCTCTCTCTCTCTTTCTCTCTCTCTGCATCACGCCAGACCTTGACCTCAAGCTCTCAAGTGTTGCCTCCATCCTCGTTGCACAATTGCCCAAATGGAAACTGACATGAGGTACAGATTGACATGGGGGTGTGTGACTATTTTTAGGGGGGAGGGGGGGGCAATCACATTGTTAGCCCCCGTATGGAATCAGACACCACGCAGACAGATAATCCCCCACAAAGAGTCTGTTTTGAGGCTGTGTGCATACGTGTTCTGCATATATTTAGCACACGTGAGGATTTGGGGTCACAGCATGGGGATGGATTACTGATTTAGTAGGACAGGAGCCAGATTTTACCCTCACGAGCGGCACACTTTCACCTCCATGGATGACATCATCATCATCATCAGCTCCAGTACAGCGCAACGGCCAATACGTGCTACACTAGCCATGATCGGAACTCAGTTTACTAATAAAATTTATTTACTAAATAAAATGCCATTAGAACTGTAGTAGTGTGTAATGTCCGGAGCTGGAGTCATTTTGTCTGCGTGTGAGCGTCTGAGTGTCAAGTATGGGCTAATAGCAGCTCCCATTTTTGGGGCCTTCAATTTTCTTTCAAATGAGAATGTAAAGAAATCAACTGGTTTTACAAAGTGTAGCGATGAGTGACGTCGGGAGTTGGAGCAGGTTAGCTAATTTGTTTCTGTGTATCGGGGCGAGTTGTGCCCTACAGCAATTTCTAAACAAAAATTGCAATTAAAAAAAAAATATAAAACTAACTAACCATAAAATTATCCATAAGTAGGGGCACAAAACATTTAAGTCAAAACCATCGAGATGTGTAACATGCAAAGTGAAGTTGTTTTTTTACTTGATTCATTATCGTTTTGTTTGGTGGTATTATAGATGTCGTGATTCCATTTTTGTGTGTTTCCAGCAGGTGGCAGTGGAGGGTTTCTCCTCCAGTGTGTTCACCTGCTACAAATTTGATTATCATGATTAAGCCTTGTATTTAAGGACTGCCAAGATTGCATGTCTCTTGTCGGATTATTGACCTTGTTGCTGCTGTTGCTCAAGTGTCTTTTTCTCGATCTCGTCATTGTAGCTTTTGCCTCTTGTTCCTCGGTAGTAAGTATTATTATTTTGTTTTTGCTCTTGTTTTTGTTTCGTGCAATTGGACTGGAGTCATTTCACTTGTTTTCTCGGATTAACTATTTTTTTGCCTTTCGCAAGCACTTTTTGTTAATGTATTGGTTGTCCTGGTTCTAGTTGACCAGAGATTTCTGTTTATACTTTATCGGTGCGCTTTTGTTATTCAATAAATATTTTTGTTAAGGATTTTTGTTTTGTGTCTACATTTTTTTACGTTTATAAACCTCAAGAATCCTTAAATGTTTTTAGGATTTGTTGTGCATTTGGAACAAATCACTTCTCTTTGACATCTTTTCTCCAGAAAATGATTTTGAAAGCGAACTCCAAAGTCAATGGAACATATTGCGTTCCACTTCGGATGTTTTCGCTGTCGAGGCGTTCCGATTCACGCGCTGCAGAGTGACATGAAGTGCTTTCTTCTTCCTGGGAGGTTGGTATATAATCACCCTCCCGCTAATGTCTCCATGCAAAGGCTTTTCATTCACGTCTAACAGAATGCAGTTCCATCAGTCCACATGCCATGATCCAATTCTTTCCACGTCAACATCTTTCACCGAGGCCTTTCTTTGCAGTCACATCTCATTTGTGCCATCTACACTCATTTGTTGACTCCAAGGTAACAGTTTGTAACCTTTTGAGAGCTAAAAGGTAAAGGCCAGGGTGTGCATTTATTCCTGTTGACTTGGACCTCCTGGCGTCTAATCTAAAGTTAGCAGTCTTGAATTTGGGGTTTAAATTGGACCGGAAAATTGTTGCTGTCATCAAATCCCTCTTTTTTTTTTCTTAGGCTGTTGGCTAAAGTAAAGACAAGAGTACTTGGAAGCAGTAACCATGCCTTCGTTACATCTTGACTTGATTGCTGTAGTTTACTATATTTTGGAGTCAGCCAGTCCTCCCTCAAGCATCTCCAGTTGGTCCAAAATGCTGCTGCTCGCCTCCTAACTGGAGCGCCTAGGAGAGAGCACATAACTCCAAGTCTGGCCTTGCTTCATCCAAGAGTTCGTTTTACTCTTTTATTTGTTTAACATGGTCTCGCTCCACCTTACCTCTCTGAGCGCCTCAGGTCAGCAGTCCAGATGCTCCTGGAGGTACAGAGTCAACCCCGCCCCTTTTGGAATGACCTCCCATTAAATGATAGGCAAAAGCCCACCACCCACTCCCAGGTCCATTTTTAAAACTCTTCTTAAATCACATTTTTATTTTTTGACTGTTAACTCAACAAGAGTCTCAGCATTGTTTTCATGTTTTATTGTTTACTGTCTGTTATTTATTAACAGTCTTTGTTTTTATATGTATTTTTTTTTCTCTCTAAGTACAGCACTTTGTGCGCAGCCACGGCGGTTGTTAAAGCGTTCCATAAATGAGGTTGAGGTATTCTAGTTGCCTATGACCATTTGTGGCATCGGCAAGATGACAAATCGAATGTTAGCGTAAGATTTGAGGTGACGAGACCTATCCGGTGACGTACATGCTATATGCCTTCCTAAATGTTGCGCAGTCCAGTAAATGTTTAACGATGACATGAACGAAGCCAGCAAGAGGAAAGTGGCGTTGCAGATGTACGGAAGGAAAGTACTTCTCTAATAAATCTGCAGTGAAACGAGAGAGTGAAGGAGCAGGCCCATTTTTGGGCTTAAGGAGCGATCTCCTAGGCGAGAGCCATGGCAACAGCCGCCGTGGGCCCTCAGCATTCAACGCTGTCCTTTTCAAAATTGGCAGGTCAGGTTTTTTTGTTTTTAACTTGTCTTGCGTTCCGTGTCGCTCCCATTCTTCCATTCCCTTGCATTGCCCCATGTGACATGATCACCAAAGGGGAGGGAGGCTGTGAGAAGACTGCCGAGTGGGAGTCTGTGGGAAAATGTTGCCAAAGAACACAGGAGCGAGGGCAGTTTATTCAAATGCAGCCCATAAAAGACAGACTCTGGGGGAAAGCATGAATTAGTCTTGAGCGCCGGTTTTGTTGTGTAAGATACGTGTATAAGCTTATGTTAAATTATTATTTTCACTTTATTTTTGAGCATTATATTCTTTTGTGTTACAGTTACCTAGGTTATATACTGTTTAATAATTGCTTAAACAAGTTTATGTTGATATTGTCTGATTGGTTATGGAAACCAGGAAGTGTTTGTGTTACCGGAAGTAGGCGTGTTCTCCTTCGTTCGTTCGTTCGGAGGTGCAGACGTGGGAAAATAAAAAAAGTTGCCTTCAAAGGATTCCATCGCTCCTTTTGCCCATTCTTAAAGTAGAGCTATCCACTACAAAACTACGAACCCCTCAATTTACATACGTATACATCCAATATCATCTGCTTGGCTAGATACAATTTTTGTGAGTAATTGAAATTTGAAATCTATTATAGAATTTAAGTAAAACAATGTCATCTATTAAGTAGTTTTTAATTTTGAGAAATGTACTGGAAATGAAAACAGCATTTCTGATATTTCAACATGTACACAAATCAAAACGAAATCACTTTTGGTTTACTTGAGGGATGAAATGCAATTCCAAGCAAAACAAATTATACTTAAAAAAAAATTTCAAAAATATGTCTAGAGATTTACTTGAAATTACATGTTGGAAGCTATTTCAAATATTTCCACAAAGGGGAAAAAACAGACTGGGGGATCACGTGTAGTTTATTTGCGGTCTGATGAATGCATGCATGTGAAAGGACGTTGTGTCTAACAGG